>NC_047091.1:91823622-92448622 GCF_902459505.1 Geotrypetes seraphini | reverse complement strand
TCTTATGTGATTTTTGCTTTTGTACTTTTATTTTTCCTTTGCAACTGAATTTGTTTTGAATGAAATACTACAGATACGTGCCCTGGTGTTATACCTTTTTGACCCCTAAGGTCAGAATAAATACACAATTTTTTCTTGAAGAACTTAGTCTGAGTTGTGGTAACTTGAAGCCAGTGCTTACCTTGCTTGCTCTCAGGCCTAGGCAGTTTCCTAGGGCCCTTCAAAAGTCCTGAAGATACCCCTGGTCATAGGAGACACGCCAGAACAGGTTTGTCACAGGATAGCTCCGCTCCGAGTAGTGTTTGTGACAGTCCACTGAACATAAGAGCGAAGGACCCGACAGACATCCAACTTGCACAACTGCCTCTGCTCTGAAGAGCCCTCCTGACAACCCAAGACCAGGAGGACCATGGACTGATTGACATGAAAAAGTGAAACCACTTTCAACAGAAAAGAAGGAACAGGCCAAAGCACAACATACTAGAAAACTCCAGGAATGGAGACCTACAAGAGAAAGCCTGCAGCTCAGAAACACGTCTCGCAGAAATAACCACCAAAAAGACCACTTCTAAGAGTAAGGTCCTTCAACGAGCAGGGACTCAAGGGCTCAAAGGGAGGGCGCACAAGCATGGACAGGACCAGACTGAAATCTCAAGCCAGAACAGAAGGCCGTACCGGAGGCCGAAGCAATTTGGCCGCCCTCAAAATGTTAAGCGCCTACCCTGCAGCAACCCATGAAAAGCAGATAAGGCTGCAAGCTGAACCCAAAGAGAAGACCAGGCTAGGCCCATCCAGGCAATCTTGCAAAAACTCCAAGGGAGGACAAGTCAATTGATTTATTTTGTTCTGTTTTTACTACAGGGCAGAGGCACTGAAACAGATTCTCAGTGCAGTAGTAGCAGTGGCAGGACTCTCTTCTGTCTTCATGGTGTTTCGCAGTACTGAGGCTTATATGGATGCTGCGGGGATGGTGACGGGGCAGTGAATGGGATGGCAGTGGCGGTGACGGGGCAGTGAAAGGGATGGCGGTGACGGGGCGGTGCAGAGGATGGTGGGCCGGGGACAGTGCAGTGAGGGGACAAATTTTTTTCCCGTGTCATTCTCTAATCTTAATACCAACGTAAACGTATTCTCCTGTATTCCTGAGAATTCTGTAGTTTCAGGCTTCACAGGATAAGCAACCTTTTAGTGTGGGGGGAATGTGACCAGTCAGGCACCAGGACTGACGTGGTCCCTGTGAGAATGGGTGGCAAGAGGCCCAAGGGGTTACCAAGGCCATGCTCCAACCCTAAGCAGGTCCCCCTGAAGGTGACACTGACCCAGAATGGGGGGATGAGGAAGATAGTTATCATCACCTTTCACACAGCAGGGCTAGGAACTTGGATTATAAAGCCAGACCTGAAGATAGGGAGAATGGCTATTATCCAGGTGACCACCAGGGAAGCCAAAGAGAACATCAGCTGAAAGAAGGCTCAGGTAGAACAGGGCGTATCTTCCCCCTTGAAAAGCCAGCAGTCCTTAATAAGCTGTTAGGAAGGCTCAGGGCTCTCCCTAAGGAGGAACTACCTGGCTCAAGTGAGGGTAATGCCTGTGTTCCTATGGAAGTGAATGAAGCTGAAGCTACTTTGGAGTTACTAGCAACTGATCAGGAGATGCCTATGGAATTACAAGGTGAACTGATTTCAAAGGATTTGTGCAAAGCTCCAGAGCTGATGGAAGTAGGAGTGGAAACTAGCTCTTGCTGAGCAAGACTGAGTTGTTTTTTTCTTCCTCTTTTTATACTATTGTTGGCTGGGTTGTCTGCTCCCAGTCACATTCATGGACTTCCTGAACTGTGCTCTTGTGTGCTTTCATTTTGTTTTTTCCTCTGCACTTTTCTGTAAAGCTAGGAGTGTTCTTTGGGGAGAAGTTTGCAACCAACCAGGTTTTTTTGGAAAGCTATTTTTGTGCTTTATGAAAGCAAACTTTAGGCACTCCCCTTTACCCAGCCTTGCTATATAAGCTGGAGGCTTTGCTATGTGGGACTGTTTGAATATTGAAGTATGATAGCAGTGAACTGATCTTACCTGAAAACTGCTAGGAGTCTTTGAAACAGTGGCGTACCTAGCATATGTGACACCTGGGGCCCATCATTTTTTGACCCCCCCCCCCCATATATACGAAAAACATGATTTTTAGTAACAAGCCACGTCACACATGAGTACCTAGGAAAAGGCAGCATCTTACATACTGCAGTGAACAGTACATCAATACACCCATTGTAAAACTAAACAAGCCAGACTAGTACAGATCAATCCTAACAAAAAACCATGTCTTTCGAACACACAGAACACAGAAAACACCTTTGCCTAGTATGGAATATGTAATCACAAACTAACCCCTCCCTCTTTTACAAAACTGTAGTGTGGATTTTAGCCATGGTGGTAACAGCTCTGACGCTCATAGAATTCTGAGCATCAGAGCTACTACCACCACGACTGGCGCTAAAAAAATGCTCCAGTTTTGCAAAAGGGGGGGATAAAATAGAAATACATAGACAAAGGTAAAATTGAACCAGTAAGAAGCTGGACTCTGCATACAGTGCACCACAGAAACAGTGACACATGTCTCCTAAAGCAATAGAAAATTTTTTTCTACCTTTGTCTTCTGTGGTTTCTTTCCTCATCTTCTTGTAACTCTCTTCCTTCCATCCACTGTCTGCTGTCTCTTTTCTCCTATGTGGCATCTTCTCTCCTTCTGTGCCCCTTCCAGAAACTGTATGCCTCCCCCTTCCATCTCTCCATTCACCCCCATTGGTCTGGCATCTCCTCTCTTTCCCTCTCCTCTGCAATCCCTTTCCTTTTTTTTCTGCATCTGTCTAGATTACGTTCTTACTACCCTCTCATCAATGTCCTTTTTTACTGTCTACCTAAAGCTTGCCACCTCTTTCCCTCACCCCTCCAGTGTTTTCCTAACTCAATCCTTTTCTCCCCATCATATGCCCTCCTTTTATCCCCTCCTTCCATCATGTACTCTCTTTCTCCAACCCTTCCATCTAATACCTTCTCTCTGTCCACTTCCATCCAGCGTCTGCTCCTTTCTCTCCTCCCATTTCCTTCCTGCATTTGCTCCCTTATGTCTCCCATCTGCACTTCCATCTAGCATAGGCTCCCCACCATCCAATGTCTGCCCTTTCTCTCGCCATCCACCCCTCTTCAATCAGCATCTGCCCCCTTTCTTTCCCTCCAATATCCTTCCACCTTGTCTCTCCCCTTTCTCTGTACATCAATTTTATCAGCACCACCCTTCCATATCACCCTGCCCCCACTCTTCCATATCACCCTCCACCACTCTTCCATTCCAGCAGTCTTGCTCCTTTCTCTCCCTTCATTCAGCAAGGTCCCAAGATGACTTTAGCTGTCGGCTGCCAGTCCACCCCACTCCGACGTACTTGCTCTGGAGTGGACTCAGCAGCCGCATGCTGGAAGGTCCCGCGATGACCCGTCTGCTGGCTCTGCTCCGGAAGAAGTTACGTCAGAGGGGGTGGACTCGGCAGACGCAGGGAGTTGTGGCAAAATCCCGCAATGACTGCGTCTGCCGGGTCAACCCCTTCCGACGTAACTTACTTCTTCTGGAGCAGAGCCGGCAGATGAGTCATCACGGGACCTTCCTACACCTCAGCACAGCTGCTAACTCTGCTGCAGAAAAAGTAAGTCAGAGGTAACATGACCATTTATTTTTTTTCATCAAAAGGAGACATCTATTAATTGACTGTGTATCCTTTCTTTCTGCACTCAGGCCCAATTGTCCCTTTCTATTCCCTCCCTCCTTCCTATGTCCTTAGTGCCCCCAGTGCCTTTTTCCTGTCCTTAATGCTCCCAGTGCCCCATCTTGTGTCCATGGTGCCCCCAGTGCCTCCTTCCCGTGTCCTTAGTGCCCCCAGTGCCTCCTTCCTGTGTCCATGGTGCCCCCAGTGCCTCCTTCCCGTGTCCTTAGTGCCCTCTTCCTGTCCATGGTGCCCCCCAGTGCCTCCTTCCCATGTCCATGGTGCCCCCAGTGCCTCCTTCCTGTGTCCATGGTGCCCCCAGTGCCCCCTTATGTCCCCCCCTCACACTGCCTTCCAGATTTTCTCTACCCCCAAAGCCAGCCTGCCTGTCTGCCTATCTCCCTCCCTTCCTGCTGCGCTAAAGCCAGCCAGCTTGCCTGCCTACATCCTGCACTACCTACCGCAGAAAGAAAAAAAAAACCGCCTCTCCCCTTCTTTTCTCCCGGTCCTCTCCTGCAATCTTACCTCCACCCGCCAACAAGAAGTCTTTCCGACGTCGGAGAGGACGTTCTGGGCCAGCCAATCACTGCCTGGCTGGCCCAGAAAGTCCTCTCCGATGTCTGAATTGACGTCGGAAAGACTTCTTGTCAGCGGGGGAGGTAGGATTGTAGCGGCGCGGCCGGGGGAAAGGAAGAGCTAGAGAACCTGGCCGGCTGTGCCCCCCCCCCCTCCTTTGGTATGCCACTTCTTTGAAAAGCTCTGTGGAGAGTAAAACCACAGGGAAGACTGTTTGCATTGTGAGAGGAACTCCTGAACTTACCCAGAGTTTTCCTTGGAAGCGTTGTGCAAACTGCATTGAATTTGGATTCGGCCATTTTGTTTTCTTTGAACATTCTGACATTAAACTTACCTGTGAAAACTAAACCCTGGAACTTTGTGGGTGGGTTTCTTTTCTTTGAATATAATTTGCAGTCCCTGCAGGGTGACTCCTTACTGGGTCAACACTGGTGCAATTTTAGCTGTAGCCACTAGGGGCACTGAAGATTCCTGCTTGGAGGCTCTGGTGCCGGCTACAATACACGACCTACCGTTTCCCTGAAAATAAGCCCTAGTTGAAGTGCTGGATTCACTGGCAGCAGCGCTTCCCCCACCCCACTGCTGAACGCCCACCAACTGTTCCATCACTCTCCCAACCAAATTCTGCAGACCGCAAAACTGATATACCTTTTTCCAAACAGCAGCGTCAGCAGCAATCTAAACAGGCTGCTTGCGGCCTTCTCCCACCGAGGTATTCCTCTGCCGCATCACTGATGATGTCTTCAGCAACGCAGCACACGAACATAGCCTTAGATTGCTGCAGACGCTGCCATTTGAAGAAGGCATATTGGTCTCGCAGTCGGTGGGATTCGGATAAGATGGATCAGCCAGTGTTTGGCTGCGCGGTGAGGGGAATAGGAGGAATGGAAAGATGCTACTAGGATGAGGGAGAGATAGCTGTGCAAAGGTTCTTCTGCACAGAGGGATGGGAGGGAAGGATAGAAAGATGATGCAGAGGGAAGGCACAAGGGGATGGGTGAGGGGAGGATAGGTGCTGCACATGTGGAGGAAAGGAAAGAGGTAGAGTTGGGGTGGAAAAAATAAGACCTATCCCCAAAATAAGACATTAATTTTGGGCCCAAAAAACACACTAGGTCTTATTTTCGGGGAAACACAGTAGCTAAGGGAAAAAGTGCTGGTTAGCAATAAAACAGCAATACAATACGCTGAAGGCTCCCTTCAGACTAGCACTGCTTCAGGATTTTTTTTTCTGTCAGAACAGACCCCTCTGGCTCTCTAAGCCATATGCCTTTCCAGTATCGGTGGCAAGGCTTACAGCTCAAGTACCTCTAGAAAAATATGGGGAGGTGAAGGTAGGACTCAACTCAACCCGAGTGTGACACCCCCAAGGTCAGACGGATCCCCAAAAAGGTCTCCCCCAAGTTCTGTCCGGCACCAGACAGGGACAAGGCCACTATGCAAATTCCAACAGACCTACAAACCAATGAAAGCCTGGCAACCTGCTGAGACTGAAAGACTGGTCAGATTAAGGGGAAGCACAGCTACTTGTATTGCAACCAAAGGTTTTTGTCTTGAGCTCCACCTTCTGGTTATGGTGAGTTATTACCTATCAGTGAAGCTGGTCTGGAGAGGTGCTAAAGAATAGGTGATTTTAACATACTAGATGTTGATTGGGGTATCCCTAGAGCAGGGTCTTCTAGAAGTAGGAAAATCCTGGATTCCCTACAAGAACATTTCCAACAATTAATGAAACCCAGGTGGGATGGAGCCCTACTGGACTTACAAATAGGGAAAGTGTTTCTGATCTTAGTGGATGATCATCTGATATCCAGTGATCACCACATTGTGTGGTTTATGGTTTAATATTGACAGATGTAGAGAAGCCTCATTCAAAAGTAAAGGTTCTAGATAAACAAAAAATGTCCAGCTGGGGGATTATATGAAGGAATTGTCTGGATGGGAACATCTGGAAGTAGTAAGGCAGTGGGCAAAACTAAAAAGAAGCTATTATAAGGGCAACAAACCATTTTGTAAGGAAAGTATGTAAAAGAGGAAAAGAAAGCCACTTTTGTTCTCAGTTGTAGTTGAAAAGTTAAAGACAAAAGATGTTAGGTTTCATAAACTACAAAAGATTGCAGAAAGAGGAAGACAGACTAAAATATCTGGAAACATTGAGAAACTGGTTGAGTCAGGAAAGATACAAATGGAAGAAAAAAAAATACCCAATACGGTAAAATGGGGGGATATTTTTTAGGTATATTAGGGATGGGAAAAAAAATGCAAAAGTGGCATTGTGAAACTCAAAGGTGAAGGGGAGAAATATGTAGAAGCTGATAAAGGTTGAATTATTTAACAAAAATATTTTTGTTCTTTGTTCACAGCTGAAGCTCCAGGAGCAGGACTGCAGAAAACAAATGCAAATTTTCAGAGGATTGTGTTCGTGAGGAGCTAGCTAAACTGAAGTGGTGGTGGTGTACAGCTGAGGGTACTGAAAGAACTCAGGGAAGTTCTAGCAACTCTGCTGGCTTACCTTTTCAATGTTTCTCTTGAATCGGGAGTGGTACCGAAGAAGGGTGGATGTGGTCCCTCTCCACAAAACTGGAAATAAGGAAGTAGGAAACTATAGGCTAGTTTTTGACTTTATGGAAATTAAATTAATGGAAATACTTTAAAAACAGAGAACAGTGAAATTTCTGGAATCCAGTGGATTACAGGACCTGAGATGGATTCACTAGAGGCAGCACTCAGACAAATCTAATCGATTTGACTATGTGACCAGAAAATTGGACATTTAGATTTTAGCAAAACCTTTGACAGTGTTCCACAGGTATCTTATCAATATAATGGGTACCCTCAGTTGAATCCCAAACTGACAGACTGGGTCAGGGGAAGTCATGTCTGACGAACTTGCTACAATTTTTTGAGAAGGTGAACAAACACATCGATAGTGGAGACCCGGTGGACATAATATACTTGGACTTTCAGAAAGCATTCGACAAGGTCCCACACGCAAGGCTTATGTGAAAACTGGAATGCCATGGAATAGAGGGGCTTTAATCCAATACCAGTATATTAGTTATTATTTCTAAAACCAACCCTTCTTCAATGTTAGCAAAATAAGTAAACAAAGGTTGATATATTCAAAAGTGGATGGTTTTTCTGAAATACCTCAGCCCCACCACTCCACCGCTGTGTTTGCTTCAAAACCGCGGGAGATTTACGTGGCAACTCATCATAGGTATTAAATTTATCTAAATGCTGTGGCAATTTTTCAATATTATTATCATTTTTGTAAACTTAAAACAATGTATTTTTAATATAGTGTATATACTTAGCTTTTAAGCACACAGCTGGACTTGGGAGTCTGACCCGACATGTTTCGCACAAACAGTGCTGTTTCAAGGGTCTCCCTATGTGAAAGCAAAAAGAACAATCCTTAGGGGACCGGCAGTAAAGACTTTCCCTACATACCTCCCCCCCATATAAGTTAATTCAAGATCACTTAGTCAAATGCTTACCGAGGCCGCCGTTGTCATCCGACTCACAAGTACAACTTCTGTGAAAGATGGCGTCGGCATTCTCAGGCTACTTTTAAATACAAACCGGTGATGGCCACTCCCCCCCGGAAAACCATTGAGTCATTCATCCACCAATCAACGTAACCCAGTCAATCTCTCCATTCAGTCCCCCTGGTTCTACTGTGTCTAAAGTGAAAATCAGCCTTTGTTCTGCCTCATTTAGCCTCCGTGAATCCTTCCCACCGTCCCTCCCCGTAATCCTTTTGATCACTCGCCACCTAATCTGATCAACCCCATGGTTATATCTCTGCCAGTGGGCAACCAGAGGTGCCTGAATAACATTATTAACGATACGTGATTTGTGTTCAGTGAGTCTAGTTCTAATCTTACGATTAGTTCTGCCTACATACACCATTTCACATGGGCATATGATCGCATACATTACATCCTGTGAAGCGCAGTCTGTAACCGCATTAGAATAAAGACTCACTGATCTTGCCGGAACCCTCCATGATTCACCACTAATGGTGGAAGGGCACCACTGACATTTACCACATGGGCTATGATAACCGCTCCCCCTCTCTTCCCTCTTACCATACTTCAAGGGATCACATCTCTGCCCTAAAGTCTTACCCCTGGAGTATGCTATCCGGGGGAAATCATCAAAAATTGAGTGGAGTTGTACTATATGCCAGTGTTCTCTCAAGTAACCCACCATTAGTTTAGTTGCCTTTGAATATGGAAGCACACATGTCAGTGGCTCGTTAACTTCCTTATCAGAATGCCCCGACTCACCTAAAAGTAAATCCCTCTGGGCAAACTTTGCTCGCAGATATGCTTGGCGAATGGATTTTTCCGGATATCCTCTCATCCGGAACCTATCTGCTAATAGGCCTGCCTGCTTTTTATACTCGCTCAACGAAGAGCAAAGTCTACGAGCCCGTAAAAATTGGGCTATAGGAAGGTTAAACTTAAGTTTAAATGGGCGAAAACTATCAAAGTGTAAGATAGTGTTACGCATAACTGGCTTACGGTATACAGAAGTCTGCAATTGTCCTTCCTGGACCTGAATATTTATGTCCAAAAACACCATTTGGGTACGGTGACAAGTCATGGTGAAACTAATATTAGCGTCAACCGTATACAAATGGTGTATAAAGCTGTCAAGCCGTTCGCTCGTATCCTGCCAAATGAAAAAAACATCAAGGAACCGGCACCAAAATGCCACCTGTGGAAACCATTGGGACGAGTATACATGTTCCTCTTCAAACTTAGCCATAAAGAGGGCTGCCACTGAGGGGGCCAACGTGGCCCCTATGGCCACCCCTTGGATCTGCTGATAAAAAACCCCTTGATACTGGAAATAATTGTTCCCAATAACCCATTTTGCAAGTTGGAGAAGAAAGTCGGTTGTTATACGTTGGGGGGAACTGCGGTTGCACAGAGACTCTGATATCACATTAAGTGCCTTTAACTGGGGGATCTGAGTGTAAAGAGAAGTGACATCCAAGGTCACCATCCACTTCCCCTCCATATTAATTTCTGTTGTCGTAAGTTTGCGGAGAAAATCAGAGGAGTCCCGAATGTAAGATCGTATCTTAGGGACCTCATTTCTTAAAAAATAGTCAATAAACTTAGAGAGAGGTTCCACGGGTGTTAACTATAGGTCGTCCAGGTGGGTCGCTCAGGGATTTATGTATCTTAGGAACAAAAGATATTCTGGGGACAGATGGAAATTTCTCATAAAGGAACCTATATTCTCTATGAGTAATCATGCCCTTCTCCAAATGTATATTAAGAAATTCCAATATAATCTTCCCCAGATCATCTGTGGGGTCTTTGTCTAATTTCATATACGCTTGAGTACTAGCAAGTTGGCGATGGGCTTCAGCCTCATAATCCTGTCTATTTAATACCACCGTGGCACCCCCCTTGTCGGCCTTAATTATGATAATTTTATCTTCTTTTAGCAGCTCCTGTAGTCCCTGTTGCTGGAGATGAGTGATATTATATGGACCCCTATCCACCTAATGTTGTTGAAGAAGATATAGCGCTTTACCGACCAGTTCACGGAAAGTCTGAATTAAAGGGTCCATAGGTCCAGGGGGGATTAAGTGAGAATTCTGGAGATCAAGGGGTGATGGACGATCAACCCATTGTAAATGATCCAGATGAAAGTGATGTCAACGATGATAAAACAATTGAGATTTGTAAAATAAAATCAAATTGGATCCCCCCTGGACCTATGGACCCTTTAATTCAGACTTTCCGTGAACTGGTCGGTAAAGCGCTATATCTTCTTCAACAACATTGGGTGGATAGGGGTCCATATAATATCACTCATCTCCAGCAACAGGGACTACAGGAGCTGCTAAAAGAAGATAAAATTATCATAATTAAGGCCGACAAGGGGGGTGCCACGGTGGTATTAAATAGACAGGATTATGAGGCTGAAGCCCATCGCCAACTTGCTAGTACTCAAGCGTATATGAAATTAGACAAAGACCCCACAGATGATCTGGGGAAGATTATATTGGAATTTCTTAATATACATTTGGAGAAGGGCATGATTACTCATAGAGAATATAGGTTCCTTTATGAGAAATTTCCATCTGTCCCCAGAATATCTTTTGTTCCTAAGATACATAAATCCCTGAGCGACCCACCTGGACGACCAATAGTTAACACCCGTGGTTCAATCCTGGAACCTCTCTCTAAGTTTATTGACTATTTTTTAAGAAATGAGGTCCCTAAGATACGATCTTACATTCGGGACTCCTCTGATTTTCTCCGCAAACTTACGACAACAGAAATTAATATGGAGGGGAAGTGGATGGTGACCTTGGATGTCACTTCTCTTTACACTCAGATCCCCCAGTTAGAGGCACTTAATGTGATATCAGAGTCTCTGTGCAACCGCAGTTCCCCCCAACGTATAACAACCGACTTTCTTCTCCAACTTGCAAAATGGGTTATTGGGAACAATTATTTCCAGTATCAAGGGGTTTTTTATCAGCAGATCCAAGGGGTGGCCATAGGGGCCACGTTGGCCCCCTCAGTGGCAGCCCTCTTTATGGCTAAGTTTGAAGAGGAACATGTATACTCGTCCCAATGGTTTCCACAGGTGGCATTTTGGTGCCGGTTCCTTGATGTTTTTTTCATTTGGCAGGATACGAGCGAACGGCTTGACAGCTTTATACACCATTTGTATACGGTTGACGCTGATATTAGTTTCACCATGACTTGTCACCGTACCCAAATGGTGTTTTTGGACATAAATATTCAGGTCCAGGAAGGACAATTGCAGACTTCTGTATACCGTAAGCCAGTTATGCGTAACACTATCTTACACTTTGATAGTTTTCACCCATTTAAACTTAAGTTTAACCTTCCTATAGCCCAATTTTTACGGGCTCGTAGACTTTGCTCTTCGTTGAGCGAGTATAAAAAGCAGGCAGGCCTATTAGCAGATAGGTTCCAGATGAGAGGATATCCGGAAAAATCCATTCGCCAAGCATATCTGCGAGCAAAGTTTGCCCAGAGGGATTTACTTTTAGGTGAGTCGGGGCATTCTGATAAGGAAGTTAACGAGCCACTGACATGTGTGCTTCCATATTCAAAGGCAACTAAACTAATGGTGGGTTACTTGAGAGAACACTGGCATATAGTACAACTCCACTCAATTTTTGATGATTTCCCCCGGATAGTATACTCCAGGGTAAGACTTTAGGGCAGAGATGTGATCCCTTGAAGTATGGTAAGAGGGAAGAGAGGGGGAGCGGTTATCATAGCCCATGTGGTAAATGTCAGTGGTGCCCTTCCACCATTAGTGGTGAATCATGGAGGGTTCCGGCAAGATCAGTGAGTCTTTATTCTAATGCGGTTACAGACTGCGCTTCACAGGATGTAATGTATGCGATCATATGCCCATGTGAAATGGTGTATGTAGGCAGAACTAATCGTAAGATTAGAACTAGACTCACTGAACACAAATCACGTATCGTTAATAATGTTATTCAGGCACCTCTGGTTGCCCACTGGCAGAGATATAACCATGGGGTTGATCAGATTAGGTGGCGAGTGATCAAAAGGATTACGGGGAGGGACGGTGGGAAGGATTCACGGAGGCTAAATGAGGCAGAACAAAGGCTGATTTTCACTTTAGACACAGTAGAACCAGGGGGACTGAATGGAGAGATTGACTGGGTTACGTTGATTGGTGGATGAATGACTCAATGGTTTTCCGGGGGGAGTGGCCATCACCGGTTTGTATTTAAAAGTAGCCTGAGAATGCCGACGCCATCTTTCACAGAAGTTGTACTTGTGAGTCGGATGACAACGGCGGCCTCGGTAAGCGTTTGACTAAGTGATCTTGAATTAACTTATATGGGGGGGAGGTATGTAGGGAAAGTCTTTACTGTCGGTCCCCTAAGGATTGTTCTTTTTGCTTTCACATAGGGAGACCCTTGAAACAGCACTGTTTGTGCGAAACATGTCGGGTCAGACTCCCAGGTCCAGCTGTGTGCTTAAAAGCTATATTAAAAATACATTGTTTTAAGTTTACAAAAATGATAATAATATTGAAAAATTGCCACAGCATTTAGATAAATTTAATACCTATGATGAGTTGCCACGTAAATCTCCTGCGGTTTTGAAGCAAACACAGCGGTGGAGTGGTGGGGCTGAGGTATTTCAGAAAAACCATCCACTTTTGAATATATCAACCTTTGTTTACTTATTTTGCTAACATGGAATAGAGGGGGACATCCTAAGATGGATAGGTAGATGGCTGGAGAAAAGATTGCAGAGGGTAAGCATAAATGGGAAGTTCTCAGACTGGGAAAAGGTGACAAGCGGTGTGCCCCAGGGCTCGGTTCTTGGGCCCATTTTGTTCAACATCTTCGTAAATGATCTGGAAGAGAAAACAACAAGTAATATAATCAAGTTTGCAATGACACGAAACTATGCCGGACAGTTGGGTCACAAATGGACATTGAAGAACTCCAAAGAGATTTGAACCAGCTAGAGAAATGGGCGGATAAGTGGCAGATGAAGTTTAATATAGAGAAATGCAAAGTGATGCACCTGGGAAGGAAAAACAAGGAACATGAATATAAAATGTTAGGTGTGACATTGGGCAAGAGCGAACAAGAAAGGGATCTGGGGGTACTGATCGACAGGACCCTGAAGCCGTTGGCGCAGTGCGCATCGGCGGCAAACAGGATGTTGGGCATGATAAAGAAGGGAATCACGAGTAGATCGGCGGACGTCATAATGCCGCTTTACAGAGCAATGGTCAGACCACACCTGGAGTACTGTGTCCAGCACTGGTCTCCCTACCTAAAAAAGGATGTGACCCTGCTTGAGAGGGTGCAGAGGCGAGCTACGAAGCTAGTAGAAGGTATGGAAAATTTGAGCTACAAAGAACGCCTCATAAAACTGGGCTTATTCACCCTTGAGAAGACTGCGAGGGGATATGATAGAGACTTAATAATAAAAGGATTCGACAAAATAGAGCGAGAAGCATCGTTATTCAAGTTGTCAAATGTGAATCAGACAAAAGGCCATGGACTGAAGTTGATAGGCAACAGGCTCAGGACAAATACCAGGAAGTCCTGTTTCACGCAGCGTGTGGTGGACATTTGGAATGCTCTCCCAGAGGAGGTTGTGACAGAAACAACCATTCTGGGTTTTAAGGGCAAGTTGGATGCACACCTTCTTGCAAATCACATTGATGGATATGGATAAACAGGTCTTCATCGGGGAACACCTGGCTTGGCCTCCACGTGTGCGGGTCACCGGACTGGATGGACCAATGGTCTGATTCGGTGAAGGTGTTTCTTATGTTGGAACTGGTTTGAGTGGAGGGCGATTGTGGGTAGTGGTGAATGGAGATCTCTGAGGAAAGAGATGTTACCAGTGGTATACCTCAAGATTTGGTTCTTGGGCCTGTTAACATTTTTGTAATATTACTGAAGGGCTGTCAAGATTTGTCTTTGTGGACGATACCAAAATCTGCAAGACATCCCCCCTGATGGTGTGAACATAAGGAAGGATCTAGGGAAGCTTAATAGAATGGGCCAAAATTTGTCAGCTAAGATTTAATGCTAAAAAATATAAGATCATGCATTTGGGCTGCAAAAACCTGAGGGAACACTAGTTTAGGGGGTGAACTTTTGTGCACAAAAATAGGAGCAGGTCTTGGGAATGATAGCCAAACAGGTACAAAAAAAGAATGTATTGATGCCCCTGTATCGGACTCTGGCGAGACCTCGTTTAGAATATTGTGTACAATTCTGGAGACTGCACCTTCAAAAGATATAAAAAGGATGGATTTGGTCCAGAGGAAGGCTACTAAAATGGTCAATGACTTTCATTATAAGGCATATGGGGACAAAATCTCTCAATATGTGTACAGTGGTGCCTCACACAACGAACTTAATCCGTTCCAGGAGCAAGTTTGTTATGTGAAACGTTCGTTGTGTGAAACGCGTTTTCCCATAACAATACATGTTAAAAAAAATAATTCGTTCTGTAGCATAAAATATGCTAAGATGACATAAAAAAAGATAAATTTTTGGTTATTATTTTTATTTAGATACATCTAAAAACATAATTGTTTTTTAAAACAACACACATTTTTTAAATTTAAAGACAGACTAAGTAGAGTCTAATTTTACAGTGAGAGGGCAGAGTCTCAGCGGCAAAAACTGGGACTTAACTGTTCATTTTTTTTTTTTTTTCTACCGTGTTTCCCCGATGATAAGGCAGGGCCATCAAATAAGACAGCCCCCCCTTTTTAGAAAAAAATGTAAAATAAGGCACCCCCCCCGCAAATAAGCCACCCACCGATACCTGCGCTTACCCGAATCGGGTGGTACGGTGGGTGACTCCGTGTGGTCCCTGGCACCCCCGACACGATCGGGGCAAGAGGGAGCTCAAGCCCTCTTGCCCCCCCGACTCCCCGACACGATCGGGGCAAGAGGGAGCTCAAGCCCTCTTGCCCCCCCCCGACACGATCGGGGCAAGAGGGAGCTCAAGCCCTCTTGCCCCCCCCGACTCCCCGACACGATCGGGGCAAGAGGGAGCTCAAGCCCTCTTGCCCCCCCCGACTCCCCGACACGATCGGGGCAAGAGGGAGCTCAAGCCCTCTTGCCCCCCCGACTCCCCGACACGATCGGGGCAAAAGGGAGCTCAAGCCCTCTTGCCCCCCCGACTCCCCGACACGATCGGGGCAAAAGGGAGCTCAAGCCCCCTTGCCCCCCCGACACGATCGGGGCAAAAGGGAGCCCAAGCCCTCTTGCCCCGCCGATTCCCCAACTCCCCGACAATATCGGGCCAGGAGGGAGCCCAAGTCCTCCTGGCCACGGCGACCCCCTAACCCCACCCTGCACTACATTACGGGCAGGAGGAATCCCAGGCCCTCCTGCCCTCGACGCAAACCCCCCCCCCCCCCAACGACCGCCCCCCCCAAGAAACTCCGACCGCCCCCCCAGCCGACCCGCGACCCCCCTGGCCGACCCCCACGACACCCCCAACCCCCTTCCCCGTACCTTTCTGTAGTTGGCCGGACAGACGGGAGCCAAACCCGCCTGTCCGGCAGGCAGCCATCGACGGAATGAGGCCGGATTGGCCCATCCGTCCCAAAGCTCCGCCTACTGGTGGGGCCTAAGGCGCCTGGGCCAATCAGAATAGGCCCGGGAGCCTTAGGTCCCTCCTGGGGGCAGGGCCTGAGGCACATGGTCGGGTTGGGCCCATGTGCCTCAGGCCCCGCCCCCAGGAGGTACCTAAGGCTCCCGGGCCTATTCTGATTGGCCCAGGCGCCTTAGGCCCCACCAGTAGGCGGAGCTTTGGGACGGATGGGCCAATCCGGCCTCATTCCGTCGTTGGCTGCCTGCCGGACAGGCGGGTTTGGCTCCCGTCTGTCCGGCCAACTACAGAAAGGTACGGGGAAGGGGGTTGGGGGTGTCGTGGGGGTCGGCCAGGGGGGTCGCGGGTCGGCTGGGGGGGCGGTCGGAGGTTCTTGGGGGGGGGGGCGGTCGTTGGGGGGAGGGGGGGGTTTGCATCGAGGGCAGGAGGGCCTGGGATCCCTCCTGCCCGTAATGTAGTGCAGGGTGGGGTTAGGGGGTCGCCGTGGCCAGGAGGACTTGGGCTCCCTCCTGGCCCGATATTGTGTGGGGAGTTGGGGAATCGGCGGGGCAAGAGGGCTTGGGCTCCTTTTTGCCCCGATCGTGTCGGGGAGTCGGGGGGGGGCAAGAGGGAACCAGGCGGAGAGAGGGCAGTTAAGCGCAGTGCCTGCGCGGAAGGATGCAGCTCGGGCGACTTCGTTGTGTGAAACGAAGTTCGTTGTACGGATCAAGACATAAAGTTTGTTGTGCGCAGCGTTCGCTGTGCGAGGCGTCCGTTATGCGAGGCACCACTGTACTTTGGAAGAAAGGCAAGAGGGAAGATATGATGAGACATTTAAATACCTACATGGCATAAATGCACGTGGTGAGTCTTGCATTTAAAAGGAAGCTCCGGAATGAGAGGGCATAGGATGAAGTTAAAAGGTGATAGGCTCAGGAGTGATCTAAGAAAATACTTTTTTTTTTTTTTAGTTCAAATTGTTTATTGAAATTTTTGAAAACAGAAAATGAACAAAATCATTATTGAATAATATTATCAAGGAGTAAGCTGATGATGGAAGAGAAAAAAGGTAGGAAAGTAATAGGGGAAACTGAAAAATGTGAAAAGTGCATAATCAAAGCTAAGGAATGGTCTGAGAAGGGGAAGTAAGGAAACTATCAAGAAATTTCTAAGGAGACAGAGGAAGAACAGAAGGCATCAGTGTAATAGAGCGTTTCTCAACAGCATATTGTTCATGTCTATTATACAAACACTATCTTTAAGCCCGTTACATTAACGGGTGCTAGAAAGCAGCCCCCTTTCCCTCTCCCCCTCCAGTTCCTCCGTCTCTCCGTAGCCCCCTTCTGTCTTCCCCCCTAAGCAAAATGATCTGCCTCCCAGCACACCCCTCCCCCCGAAGCAGCCCCCTTTCCCTCTACCCCTCCAATTCCTCCGTCTCTCCGTGGCCCCCCCTTTTGTCTCCCCCCCCAAGCAAAGCTATCTACCTCCAAGCACACCCCTCCCCCAAAGCAGGCCCCTTTCCCGCTCCAGTTCCTCCCTATCTCTCCGTGGCCCCCCATCTGTCTCCCCAAGCAAAGCTGTGTGCCTCCAAGCACACCCCTCCCCCAAAGCAGGCCCCTTTCCCTCTCCAGTTCCTCCCTATCTGTGGCCCCCCTTCTGTCTCCCCCCCCCCAAGCAAAGCTGTCTGCCTCCAAGCACAGCCCTTCCCCAAAGCAGGCCCCTTTCCCTCTCCAGCTCCAGTTCCTTCCTGTCTCTCCGTGGCCCCCCTTCTGTCTCCCCCCCAAGCAAAGCTGTGTGCCTCCAAGCACACCCCTCCCCCAAAGCAGGCCCCTTTCCCTCTTCCCAGTTCCTCCCTGTCTCTTCGTGGCCCACCCGATTTTCTCTTCTCGCGGTCTGGCCAGCTCCCCTAGTCCCTTGCCACCGCCACCCCCTTCCCTTCCCGTGGTCGACAAACCTCTTGGCTCGAGCAGCGGCCGCAGCACTGTAAACATGCTGCTTCGCGGTCTCTACTGCCCCGATTTGCTCTTCCGTGTCTCTGATGACGTCATCAGAGACACGGAAGAGCAAATCGGGGCAGTAGAGGCCGCGAAGCAGCGTGTTTACAGTGCTGTGTCCGCTGCTCGAGCCAAGAGGTTTGTCAACCGCGGGAAGGGATGGGGTGGCGGCGGCGGCAAGGGACTAAGGTAGCCGGCCAGACCGCGAGAAGAGAAAATCGGGTGGGAGGCTCAACGGGGATTGGGTGTGAGGGGCGAAGATGACGACGAAGACTGAGCCCTTGCTTTCTTCCTAGCTCCCAGTGCCCTACCGGTCTGTACACCGCGATCTGGAGCAGGGAGTGCAACGGTTGCGGCTGGCAAGCAATGCGGTTGGGAAGCAGTAAGGCTCGGGACTCGCGCATGCGCACGTCTGCAAAGCCACGGACATACATCTCACGGAACAGGGATTTCAGATCACGCAGATCTGAGTGCGCATGCGCGTCTAGCGTTTTATTATATTAGATACAGAGTTCCACCAAAATGTATAATCCAAATGAGATGCTGACTTTCAATTCTTCAGGATATGCATAATTGCAGTAACCAACATCGCATCTAACAGTTTAAAAGGTCAGTCCGTGGAAGCAAAACAGGGATGTTGCGAACGCAGCATGACAATGTCAAAGGTAATATCAACTTGGATGTCTGTAATGGATCGTATAGTTTTCCAAATACTATTCCAGAAAGGTCATATATTAACACAGGGAAACAGCATGTGGTCCAAAGGGCCAACTGCGAGTTGGCAATGCCAACATGAGGAGTCCTGTCTCAAGCCAGCTTTCCACATGCGATGAGGGGTCCAAATTGCTTGCCACATAACAAAGTATAAGGATTGAGCCACTCGAGCGGACAAGAGTGGGCAGTTGATCTTCGTCCAATAGAGGCTCCAATTGATATCATTGATGGGAGATGACAACATGGAGGACCATTGTGTCAGATCATAAGGCGAGAAAGTGTGTTTGAAATCTCGCATAATCTTATAGAAGACTGACACAGCCTTCCACCGTGCAGTTTCTCAGGGGCGGGAAACTGCACGGTGACATGAGGAAATTCTTTTTCACTGAAAGGATGATCGCTGGAATAGTCTTCCACTTCAGGTCATTGAGGCCAGCAGCGTGCCTGATTTTAAGGCCAAATGGGATAGACATGTGGGATCTATTCAAAGAGATAGGTAGGGGAGGGTCACTGGGGTGGGCAGACTAGATGGGCCGTGGCCCTTATCTGCCGTCTATTTCTGTTTCTAGGACCAAATCACTCGTGGTGAAAGGAAATCTGATGTGTTGAAGGAGCTAAGGAAGGTAATAAGGAGTTGATGGATGATGACAAATTCACCCATTGAGAATATGAAGTCGCTATGGAAGGAAATCGAGAACAAAGAGTAACAAATGGGATAAGCTTATTACCACATAAGAGTTGTTCCACATACCAAATCCCTGCAGCTTGCCATATTTTCCAGAAGAACATTTTGCCATTATGTTTTAGTTTCGAGTTATTCCAAATACACATTCGTACACTTTTATTCAATGAGTACTCAGTCATTGCATCCAGATGTCGTATTGCTAGCTGTGTCGCACTCAGCTCATATTTCCGCAAATGTGGGGGTATGGTCATGGTACAAAAGCCTGGAGGGGGTATGGTTGTGTTATCTGAGATTCCATTTCTAGCCAAGTAGGTTGATCTAACATAGGTTGGATTTGGGTCCAATGAGCTCCATATTTGAGTAATGAAGATAGGTAATATAAATGAAAGTTAGGGAGGTTCAAACCACCATTGACTTTTGAGGCTCTCAATTTGGTTAAAGCAATACGAAGCTTTTTGTTGTTCCAGAGGAAGTGTGATAGAGTCTTATCAATCCAAGAAAATATTGATGGTTTGCAGGGGGCAGGCAACAAGGACAAGATATAAGTAATTTTGGGTGTCAAATTCATTTTTATCGAGGCGAGACGACCTCACCAGGACAAAAACAAAGGAGACCACTTGGTAAGTTTGTTGAACAAGTGATTTGATCTTGGACAGGTTGAGATGCATAATGTGTGAAGGATCCTTATGTATCAATATTCCTAAGTATTTAACAGCTTCGGTGGACCAGTGGAACGGAAGATGGAAGAGGTCTGCTTGTGAGACTTTATCGTTCAAGAGGAAGATTTCTGATTTGTCCCAATTTATGGAGTACCCCGACATGGAGGAGTAATCATTGATGAGATGGATGAGAGATGGAAGGGAAGAGAGAGGATTACGGATAAAAAGGATATCATCGGCATATGCCGCGTTTGATTTGTCTGCGTGTAGATGGGATACCCTCAATGGAATCTGATTGACGAATGGCAGAGAGGAAGGGCTCTAGGGCTAAATCAAAGAGCAGGGGAGAGAGAGGACAGCCCTGTCTGGAGCCTCGGTGAAGGGGAAATTTATGTGAGGGTATTATTGATAAGAATTTGAGAAGGCTGCCAATAGAGTGTTTTAATCCAGTTAATAAAATAATCGCCAAAGTTATACCACTGTAGAACCTGTGACAGAAGGGCCACTCCACTCGATCGAAAGCTTTTTCAGCGTCAATAGCCAGTCCTATCACGGGTTCCGACATGGATTTAGCATACTCATTAACATTATGGAAAAGTCGCAGATTATCTCCTATATAGCGGTGTGGAACGAATCCAACTTGATCTACATGAACCAAATCAGTGATAAGTGTTCAGTCTAATAGAGAGAATTTTAGCCATAATTTTATACTCCAAATTCAGAAGGGATATGGGACGATAATTTTTAACCATCGTGGGGTCTCTGTCAGGTTTTGGAAAAACCACTATAGTGGCTTCTGCAAAATTATATTGTTTATCCGGCGATTGATGAATATAATTATAATAGGTCAGAAGATGGGGGGCTATAATAGTAGTAAATTTCTTGTAAAATTCGTTAGTGATTCCATCTGGGCCAAGGGCTTTATTCCGTGCTAGATTGGACACTGCTGAAATGATTTCAGAGATGGATATTGGAGCATCCAAGGCTGACCTGGCGGATGAAGTCAGTTGGGGATGTTTTATGTTATCCAGAAATGAATCAAAATCAGGAGCCTGAGACGGAAGATCAGATTTGTATAAGTTAGTATAGAAGAGTTCAAATTGAGATGTAATATGCTCAGTGGAGGTGAGAAGCTGGCCAGAGGGAGAACATATGGAGATGTTGAATCTTTTGAATTGTTTTGAGATAATTGGCCAAAGGTGTTATCGCCCATATAATGGCCTGAAGCCATCATAAAGAGATCCTGTCTAGCTTTATAAGATAAGGAATTGTATTCGTATTTGAGTTTAAGTAATTGACGGTATGTGGACGGGTCATGTATATGAGAAGCCATGTGTTTGAGTTCTAATTGTTTGATGGAGGATTCCAACTGCTTTTCCTTTTGCACAGCAAGCTTCTTTTTCCAGGAGGAAAGTTTGATCAGTTCCCCCCTTAGGGTGGCCTTGTAAGCCTCCCATATGACAGAGGGGCTAATATTAGTGTCTCTAGTGTTGATGTCAAAAAATTCAGAGGTGAAGATTCTTATTTTCTCAGCTATGTCTTCATCAAGTAAGAGATGATTGTTTAATC
Source organism: Geotrypetes seraphini (assembly GCF_902459505.1). Taxonomy (NCBI): domain Eukaryota; kingdom Metazoa; phylum Chordata; class Amphibia; order Gymnophiona; family Dermophiidae; genus Geotrypetes; species Geotrypetes seraphini. The sequence continues at coordinate 92,427,551 of NC_047091.1, read as the reverse complement.
ACCAAGTACAACTGGATTGTGGTGGAGCAGAGGAGTGAAGAAACATGGAAACCGAGGCATGATCAGTAAGGCTGATAGGATGGATGACAGTATCAGTAAGGAGAGAAGAAATGAGTCAATCCTCATATATGTATTGTGAGGTGGGGAGAAGTGTGTATATTCTTTACCCTTGGGGTTAAGCAGCCTCCAGGGATCAATTAGGTTAAAATTAACTATGAGGTTGTAAAGTTCTTGATAAGTTCTGGAGTGGGATGGTTTGCAGGAGGATGATCTGTCTAGTACAATATCCTGTATTTGGTTGAAGTCTCCACCTATTATTATTGAACAGGAGGAAAATTCAAGAACAGATTGGAGGCTCCTGAAAAATTCTGGATGATCCAGGACTGGGGCATGGAGATTCAAGAATACATATTCCACCGAATGCAAAACAGCATGAACTAGATACCACTTCCCCTCTGCATCCGTCAAGTGAGATTTTATGATAGGAATGGTATTCTTGAAAAGAATAGAGACTCCATTCCGTTTTTTATTCGGGGCAGGAGAGAACATATGAGAGGAGTATCCCGGTATGGACAACTTGAGAGCTGGTGCAGAGGGGAGGTGTGTCTCCTGCAGAAAAATGAGATCTGGATGCTTAACAGTTATATAATGAGTTATTTTTTTCCTTTTGATGGGATGGTTCAGCCCATTAACATTGTAAGACAATATATGAAGATCAGTCATTTCAAATTAGGAGGGAAAAGAAATGTGCAGATACACTAGAATGATTACGAGTAAATTGTTTCAGAGTCAGCTAATTCCCAGGAAAACAGACCATTCCTTGTAAGAGAGTCAAAGGGAGTAAAGAAAAGGAAAATAAAAGAGAACAGGAGAAAAGCTACATAACACACACAAGGCATGATGGCATAGAAAAACATGCACAAGTGTATACGTAACAGCAACAATATACGGGTGAACCTGTTTTAACTAGGGAGAAAACACATGGAGCACTGGAACACTCCACACCAACAACAGAGGGAATCTGCACTATTCCCTTACCACAGAGGACTGTACTGCCAGGAGGGTACAATGGAGATAAGTCAGGTCATAGCAGTAGGAATGGAGTCCAGAAAGGTTTTCAAGTCCGCTGGATCCACATATGATGTTATACGGTTGTTGTATGTAACCTTCATGCGGGCCGGGTACATGAGGCCGTATTTAGCCCCAATATCCTTCAGCTGCTGGCACAGAGATAAAAATGCCTTGCGTTTGAGAGCGGTGGTTTTGGCGAGGTCAGGCACTATGAAAAATTTCCTGTCCTGATAATAAGAGCTGAGGGTGTGCCTTAGCCGCATTGATAAGCTGAAGACCATGTTGGTAACGCAGGATCTTCGCCACAATGGGCCTTGCAGAGGTGGAGTGAGCAGAGAGGCACGAAGGAACACGATGCGCCCTCTCGATTTCCAATGGAGTTGCAAAGGTAAGGCCCAAAGATTTCGGCAGGAAATCAGTTAGAAAAGCAATTATATCGGAACCTTCCAAAGCCTCCGGGAGCCCAATGATACGAACGTTGCACCGTCTGCTACGGTTCGAAAGGTCCTCCAGATCTCGTTGCAGGGAGGTGAGAAGTTTATCATGCGTGTCTATCAGGGGGCATTTGTTCTGAAAGGCCGCTGTCTTCTCTTCAAGGGCGTCCAGATAGTGACTGGCGTCCACGAATTGGTCATTGAGAACTTCTATCTCTGCACGCAGAAGTTTGATTTCATCCACTTGCTCACGCATTATGCCTTCGAATGCCTGCATTTCTGCGATTAGGGTATTGATTTGCGATAGTTCTGGTTTCGCCGCCATTTTGTCAGGGGAAACTGCATCCGTTTTGGGTATCTTACCGCTGGGCTGCGTCGGGGTTGAATCGCCCTTTACCACTTTCGGCGGCGACATGTAGAAGCGTTAGGTTCTGGAGGCTATTAGACCAGAAAGATCTTGGTAGGTAAGGTATTGAAGCTTTAAATCGAGTAGTTGGTGTCGATGTGGAGGAGCAGTCACTCCATGCGTCCGCTCTCCGTTTCCAGCAGGCCCCGCCCCCCAGAAAATACTTTTTTATATAAACTGGTAGATGCATGGAATAGGCTCCGGTAATGGAGACAAGATCTTGTCTGAATTCAAGAAAATGAGAAGGCACATGGGCTTAGGGAGAGGAGAGGAGATGTTGTGGATGGGCAGACTGGATTAACCGTTTGGCCGTTATCTGCCATATTTCTATGATTACTGATCATGCATGGACCTTTGTGTGAGGTTTGGAAACTCAGCTCAAATGAGCAACAGATAGCATTACTGGGAGACTCTGCCTAAGCCTACAAGTAGGCACCATCACACTACTCTAAAATTCTATATAGGAGCCAAGGGTAACAATTATAAGCTTAGAAACTTTGCAGAATAATGATGCATGATGTACAGATCCTCCAAATTTCACAGAATTACTGTTTAAAATTACACAGTCAATTCATGGTCAAGTAATTTTTCAAGTTTGTACTTTCACATTTTTAATTTTTCATGGAGGTGCTCTAGGTCAGTGGTTCCCAACCCTGTCCAGGAGGGCCACCAGGCCAATTGGGTTTTCAGGCTAGCCCTAATGAATATGCATGAGAGATTTGCATATAATGGAAGTGACAGGCATGCAATTAGTTAAAAATACAAAAATTTTAGGGGTAATCTTTGATAATAAACTTAATTATCATGATCATATCAGTAACATTGTGAAAACTACCTTTTATAGGTTACGTAAAATTCGTTCCATCTCTAAATTTCTCTGTCCCAAAGCACTTACTATATTGATTCACTCTTTGGTGATGTCTAAAATTGATTACTGCAATTCTTTATTCAAAGGAATTGCATTATATGAAATAAAACGACTACAAATTATACAAAATACAGCTATAAAATTAATAACTAAGTCTAAAAAATTTGATCATGTAACACCTCTCCTCAAAAAGGCTCATTGGCTTCCTGTTATTCATAGAATCACTTATAAGTTATGCATAATTATTTTTAAAACTCTAAACAATAAGACCCCTGCATTTTTATTTAGGTTACTTATTCCATATTCTGCAAAGAGAATTCTACGATCTAGCAAACAAAATCTGCTATCTATTCCTTCATTAAAAATTATTAATACGAGGAGACAATTTATTTTTTCATGTACAGCACCGCAGACTTGGAACGCCCTCCCTATTTTTTTACGGGAGGAGAAAGAGTTTGGAAAATTTAAAACCGAGTTAAAACCTTCCTTTTTAAAGATGCCTTTACAACATAATTTTATTATTGGAGTATTATATTTTACTTTGTTATAACTGTGTTACCTATTTCCCTTTTGTATTTTCCCTGTTTCTTCTTTACTTTATGAATTGTATTTCATCCCTCCTTACCCTATGTTTAGTAATGTTAAAATTAAGAGCAATTTACCATTATTTAAGTATTTGTACGTATTGTATTGTTTTCTAATAATTGTAAATTTTATAGTGTACATCGCTTAGAATGTTTGATTAAGCGATTAATCAAGTCACCTAATAAACTTGAAACTTAAACTTGCAAATCTGCTCCATGCATATTCATTAGGGCTAGCCTGAAAACCTGATTGGCCTAGTGGTCCTCCAGGACAGGGTTGGGAATCACTGCTCTAGGTTACATGTTAATTAACTTACCTTTAAGGAACTACTACTACCGCCACCACTATATTTCTATACTGCTGAAAAGCATACTCGGCACTGTACATTTAACATGCAAGACTATCCCTGCTCAGATCAGCTTGCAATCTAATTGCTGACATTAAGCATTCATATTTACAAGGTTAAATCAAAAAGTATAGGCAAAATACTTAACAGCTTTAATAGAAGTAACTGTGAGCAACTGACCATATCACTTTTCCATAGTCCCCATGCAAGATGACATCTGTTGCATTGCTCAATTAGCTTCTGTAGCCCTATAGTTTGGCTGCTCCCAAAGCCAGGTGAGCATCATTACATCATCAGAGGTGAATCTGTGACCTCACAGTATCTCCCTTCAGTGGACTGAAGATGTGATCATTGCTAGTTGCCAAATCTGGGCTGTAAGGAAAATATGGATGGAGGATGATCAAACCCAAGCTGTTGCATTATCTCTTCTGTCGCTGCTGTATGAGGAAGTGCATTGTCATGGTACAGCAAGACTGTTTTGCTACATATTGTAGGTTTAAGTTAATTTCATAGCAAATGTCATTGTTCACTGCTTGTGTGTGTGCACTTGGAAATGCATTAGAATAGGCCCATTCATGTCCCAAGAGAAGGTTGACTTGATTTTCCATGGAGGGCTGTCAATGTGCTCTTCTGTGCGCGATGTTATGGGCAACCAGAATGACCTTCATTGGTTACACCTGTTCTTTGAGCTTTAAACCCTTCTACCCACTCATAAACCTTTTGCTAACTCATGGCGTTATGTCCATAGAGTCAATATCAGATGGTGAGTTTCTACTTTCTCTGCCCAAAGAAAGCACACAACTGCACATTGTTCTTTTGATAGTGCAATGATCTTGCAATGGAGTGTCCATGTTTCTGACCTCATGGCTGCCGCATGACTAAAGGCCGAGCATTGCACTGTATGTGGATAAACTATCCAACAGGCAATGTACAAGTACATATGTTGCATTTCACTAGCTCTGGTCTAGTTATCATGTAATTTAACAATTGCCTTTTTGACTTGGTTTATATAAATATGTAAACTGCTTTGATTATAACCAAATGCAGTATATCAAGTGCCATCAAGTTTATCACTTTTTTAATACATCAAGAAACATATTGGTGGAATTCTTTACAATCTATATTAAAAGACCCTGACCCCTTATTAGAAGTTTAGGAAATTACTGAAAACATCTTTAAGATGCTTGTAATGAAAGCTAAATGGCTTGTTTGGATTATGTTTTTTTGGTAATGTTTGTGGAATTCCTAGTTTCTTAATACTGTATACCACACAAAATTTTAATTGGCTTGTATAGGTATTTGCTTTCTTGTAGTAAATTCACCATAATAGATAATCATTCAACTATGGCCCTTTCTACAGATATGCTGCCACTTTGGAGAAAATTCTGGGCATTATGGTGTATCAATTTAAAAAAAGCACTAGTGAAAAATGATACCATTTCATATGGGAAAAAACAACTAGCTTTAAATTTTGGGCAATTTTTACTTACCTGGAATTTCTAAATTATGCAAAATTACATAAATTATTGAAATGTTAGTAGTTTTTGTGTATTTACGTTGAATATTAATTCATTTTGTGCCTCAAATCAATTTAGCTTATTTACCCATATTGACACGTTACTTTAATTTTCTCATTCACAGGTTTCAGCCGTGTCATGTCATAACGAAAGAGCCATGGGGAGCAGCAAACAGGGCAGCTGCCCTGGATCCCAGTTCCAAGAGGCCCCTTGGCCCAGCACAGCCCGACAGATTTCCTCTTCCACTCCTGGTGGTTGTGATGCTCGAGTCCTTACCTATCTCAATTGCTGCCAGCAGAGCCACCACAGCCATGAAAGGAACTGCTCTAGGGCCTCATAGTCTTCCCCATAATGCATCCTGCCTACCCAGACCAGGAACTGCATTTGAAGAAGCAAAATTCTTGTTCCATCTAGGCAGGATGCATTACAGGGAAGACTCAAGCCATGGGGCAGCTCCTTTTATTTATTCATTCAATTTTTAACCCGTCCTCCCAAAGAAGCCCAGAACGGGTTACAAAGTACATCCATAATAATCGAGACAGGACAGAGATGACATAATTTATATAAATTACAATATAGACACAAACATGCACTAAGGAGCATCTGGTGAGATTAGGTGGCACGTTGATTGAGTGGCATTTCTGGGTGAATGACTTTAAGGCGCTGGGTTTGTAAAGAGGAAGGTTTTCATGGCCTTCCTTTAGTTCTAGAGTCCATCTAGTGATCTAACAGATGGGGGGGGGGGGATGCTGGTTGGAGCAGATGGGGGGATGGTGTGCCAAAGTCTGGGCATGAAATGTGAGTAGGAGCATTTGTGGGCTGTTTCAGTTTTGAGGAAGCGACCAGGAGGTATGGTCGATTTTCTCTCTGGGACCTCAGTGGTCGCTTTGGGATGATTTGTAGTTTAGTTTTCATGTAGTATGGAATCGTTTCATGGAAGGTTTTGATAGCGAAGACCAGGGCCTTGAAGGTGCAGCGTTTTTGAATGGGCAGCCAGTGCATGGAAGCTAATGTAGGGGTAACATGGTCACAGATGCCTAGGTTTTTCAGAAGGTGGATTGCAGCGTTTTGCACCCTTTGGAAGTGGGAGAGTTTTGGTAGGCAGTGTTACAATAATCTATGTGGGATAGTACAAAAGCATAGAGTAGTTGGGCAAATTCGGGTTCTGAGAAGTATGCACATATGGTTTTTAGCTGGTGGAGGTAGTAGGATGATACTAGTTTGGATATGTGATCTGTCATTGATAAGTTAGAGTCAAGAGTTACTCCTAGGCTGCGGACGTTGTCTTTGGGTGTTTGTGCCCCAGGAAAAGGACAGACAGGGTATAGATCTTTGTGAATCCAGAGAAGTTCTGTCTTGCATTCATTTAACTTTAACTTGTTCCAGGTCATCCAGGTCTTTATTTCAGTTTAACAAGATTGGAGGTTATAGATTTGTATGTCTCGTTGACGGTCTAGGGCAGGGGTGTCCAATGTCGGTCCTCGAGGGCCGCAGTCCAGTCGGATTTTCAGGATTTCCCCAATGAATATACATGAGGTCTATTTGCATGCACTGCTTTCATTGTATGCTAATAGATCTCATGCATATTCATTGGGGAAATCCTAGAGTTGTAGGTTGTCAGCGAAAGAGTGGATTCTGATTCGGTGTTTTCCCACTATGTCCAGTACTGGTTTGATATAGAGGTTGAAGAGGAGAGGTGATAGTAAGGCTCCCTGAGGCACGCCATAGTGGAGTGGTTTGGGTTCAGATAAGGATTTTCCTAGTAGAAATCTCTGCACTCTGTCGGTCAGGAATGAAGAGAACCATTGAAGTGCATTGTCACAGAATCCAATGGACTTTAGCCTAGACAAGAGAGAGTGGTTGATGGTGTTGAAGGCAGCACTGAGGTCTAATAGTACCAGCAATGCGTCATTTCCATCGTCTAGAATTTTCCAACAGTCATCTAGGATGTTCAAAAGAACTGTTTCTGTGCTGTGTTTCCTGAAGCCCGACTGGAAGTTGGAGAGGGTGACGTTTTGTCTCCATGAAGTCTTGCAATTGCACGAGTACTGTCTTTTCCAATATTTTTGAGCTGAATGGGAGGTTTGAGACAGGTCTGAAGCTGCTTGGGTTGTCTGGGTCCATAGTTGTTTTTTTCAGGAGTGGTTTAACTATGGCAGATTTCCAACTCCATGGAACTTCACCTATCGTAAGGGACTCATTTATTAGGGATAGGATGGATTCCAGGAATACCTTGTTTGTGTCCAGTATAGTGGAGGAACATAGATCCAGGATCAAGGCTACGGGGTGTACGAAGTTAATTATGGTTTGGAGGTCATTGTGGAATATTGGTTTGAAACTGTTCAAGGTTTTCTGTCTTGAGTGGATAGTCATCTTGGGTGGTCTCTGGGATGTATGGAAGTGCTTTGGCCTCTGAGTCCAGATTTGCATGAAACGGCTCTACAGCACCTCTTAATGTTTTGATCAGTAGGTTCCTTCCTGAGGTCTCACTAAGGATATGAAATAGATGCGATCCCCACTTTCAGACCTCTTCCACATAATTTATGGAGAGGTGTTACTAAGCTTTGAAGACCTATGTGATTGAACTACAGCAAAATAAAAAAGTAGCAGATAAAGAGCAAAATGAGAGCTAGAGTACAACAGTTTAGGTAAAGATGCAGGTAGGTAATTAGCAATGTATTAAAAATATTTATTTTTATTTGCTTATGTCATTTGAAAGCTGTTTGATATTAATACAACTTTAATTTAATTCTTTATTGTGTGTGTGTGGTGGGGGGAACACCACCTACGTCAACAGTAAAGTTAGAATAGGGTCATTAAATCTAGTGGCGTACCTAGAATATATTGAAAAGCTAGGCACTACTTGTAATCAATTTGAATGAAGTCTAGAAAATGGTTATGAATGGGAGAGGGAGCCTTGATAAAGCCCTTGAGTTATATGGGCGAAACATGTTGGGTGATTGATGTTTCTACCCTCCCGATTAGCGTCGAATCCACAAGCTAAGTACTTTTAGCATATATGTATTTATACAAAAAAATTTTCTAAAAATTAATATTTGTGACATGTACACAAAAAATATAGATGGGTCCAATGACGAATGGGAGCATAAAGCCCCACACAATGAGATGGTTTGAGTGTGTGGTGGCCCGCTGAGGACCTTAAAATACTGTGAAGTTATACAGAATGAAGTTTGGTAAATCAGTGAGATAACATCTTACTGAAGCTGGCTGTACCTAGAATATATGACAGCCAGTGCTGATCATTTTTTAACAACCCCTTCCTCTATATAAAAAAGGGATTTTTAGTAATTCATGAGTCACACAACAAGAGTGCACCTAGGAAAAGGCGGCATCTTAAACACTGCAGTGAGCACTAAAACACCAACACACACATTGTAAAACTAAACAAGCCAGATCCTGCACAATTGATCCTGTACAGTCGATGCTAACAGAAAGCCGTGTCCTTTTCATACACACAGAACATAGATACACCCTCGCCCAATATGGAATTATCACAAACTAAAAATAGAAATATGTAGACAAAAGTTAAACTGAACCAAGAAACCAGACTCTGCATATAATGCAACACCACAGAAACAGTGGCACGTCCCCTAATACTGTGCAAAATATAAAGACAGCAGATGTAAATTTGAAAAAACTGCTACATAACAATCACAGGACCTGACATTGAAGACTGCTATTCATGCTGTTCTGGCCTTAGAATCATACCAAATCAAGCAAAACATACCTACATGTCAACTTAATTTACACCAGCCTTTGGACAAGTCATTTAGGTAAACAGGTGGTGTGGTCAATTTAAAAACAAAAGGAATACATTTGATCTTAAAAAAAAAGAAAAAGGGGAGTTGCAAGAGAAAATGCATTAAACAAAAAAACAACAAAATGCAGTAACAAAAAATTGTTACTTTGAGTACTGCTTGTTATAGGGTATACAATCACTCAGCTGTGATCCTAATACAGTAAGACAAGATACCAACTCTCCTCTGCCTCAACACTAGAATTTACTTATCATTGTGTTCATGTACAAGCCAAGAAAATAGGTCAACAGACAGAAACAATACTTATGTGAATGAAAGAGCAACTGTACTAGGCACCATTTGTAGTTGTCTTCATGAAAGTAAAAAGAGTCACTGAACAGTTCAACGGGTAGCACTATATTACAACACTCCCTCAAATCAGATATGATTTGGCAGAAACTCAGACACAATAAAATACCTCTATTCAACCTTAATAGCAATACTATTATTTTGTTTTAAAATATTTCACATTATCAGAGTCAGAAAAAAAGTTCACCTTTCTCAATCTTCTTTCCCTTTGCTTTATCCTCTTTTCTTTGCATACAAAGAAGGCAGTGCAGGCAAATCTCTCTCATGCATATTCATTGTGGATATCCAGAAAACCTGGCCTGCCAGTAAATCTCGAGGATCGGACTTGGATAGCCCTGTTCTAAAACTATTGTTTGTTACCATTTTTGTGCTATTCTAGCAAGTTTTGGGTTCTATTGTTTTGTCGGTATCGGTGGCATGGCTTACAACTGAGGCACCTCTAAAGAAAGTTTCAGGGAAGTGAGGGAAATGGGTGGAGGGACTTGACCTGTCGAGCATGACCTCCCCCTCACCCCCACCGAGGTCAGACAGACCCCTGAAAGGGTCCCTCCAAGCTCATCCGGCACCAGAGACAGGGATCAGAAAGCCACTAACCAAATTCCAAGAGCCCTACACTAAACCAGGGAAGACTGCACAAACTTAACACCTCCACCTGCTGGAGACAGAGTACTTGGGACTGCACAGCCCACTTGTACTAAAGTCAAAAGTTTATGTCTCAGTTTCCATTTGATGGTCATGGTGAGCTATTACCCATCAATGAGTTGTGCCGGTCTGGAGAGATGCTTAAGGTGTCTTATTCCCTTAAATGGGGAATAAGGCAAATCAGGCTAGCTTGGTGAGAGGATGGAGACCCACCCCTCAGCCAAAGCCTCAACGGACCAAGCCAAAACCTGTTCTAATAAGTGCAACTAGAAGCTAAGTAACAAGTTCTGCGTTCAAATCAGATATGGTCAGTGAGTGAGTATGAGAAAAGTCTTTAGACTCAACCACGCTCTGCAGCTATAGCCAGCAGAGCAGGAAGCTAGACCAGAAACAGGAGAGCACTGACAGCATAGCTTACCATCTGCTGAAGGTAGAGAAAAACACTGGATTGTTCCAGGAACCACCCCAGCTTATACTGGTGATGTCACTAGTAGAATTCAATTTTCTCTACCTGTATCTGCTGGTAGGAAGGAACATCACCCAACTGTGCAGAACAGTGGAGCTGATCTGAAGGAATGATTTTTTCTGTTATGGAAAGGGAGAGAGGGTTCAGAACTCCTCCCCCAATTGTTTGTTTTTTTTGATCCTGCAACTTTTACCCTCCCTTTTTCTGGTCTCCAGCTCCATCAGGGCCAAAGCTGGAATCTGATGCCACGAGCCTTCATTTTCATCATACCCTTTTTTTGAATGAACTGTAGTAACCACAGAAACAGAGCTTGTCTGGGAGCTACATTCCTAGGGCACTCTTGTCATGGGATCCTCCCGTCAGTGAACACAAATACTTCTGAAACATCTCCAGGTGGCCTGGAAGTTGAACTTGGGTCTTTCCACACAACCATTATCTAAGATAGGTTTACAAGCTGGTGACTGCAAAGCACATATTAACCTATATGAAAGAAGCTGGAGATCTCCAGTCAGTTCCCAGGCGACAATTTTATAGAAAAACCACTATTAAAATTGTTAAAGGATCATGTCAGCTTAACATGCAGGAAACAACTGCCCTTTCCACAACAGAGCAAAATACAGACACCCCCACCAGAATGCCATTGCAAGCATATTGTGTAATGTTCTGGAGATTAAAATCATCTTCAAGGCCAAGATTACCATGCCAAAGATTTTATACATACATACATACATGCATACATACACGAGGGCTGTTCAAAACTTATCAGACCTTAATTTTTCTTGTGTAAACAAATAAAGCTAGGGAGGGATGGTTTGGTGCACATATGTAGCTAATGCGCATGCTTTAATTTTTTCCCGCCTACAGAAGCCGTCAGTCACCAGCAGACTGCCGATGAGTGAGGAAGTGTAAGTGAGCGCCGACTGATTTTCATTTTTGACAAAATGACAGAAAAAGTTGAATGCTACTGCATTACACCGCTTGACAATTCCCAAGTGGAAATGATCCACAAGATTCAACAGGCCTTCAGGGATGAAGCAATGGGCACCACACAGATAAAGGTGTGGTACAACCACTTCAGAGATGGCCGCACATCAGTGGAGAGTGAAGCACGTTCTGGTAGACCCTCAACATCCAGAAATGAGATCGTCATTGACCAAGTGAGGACCCTGGTGATGCAGGATCATCGAATCACCAAGGAGTACTACCAAGAGGTTCTGCGTTGCCTTTGTAACACTGTGAGACACAGCCAGACCTGTGGCCAGCGGGCAATTGGCAGCTTCATCACAATAACACACCTGCCCGTTCTTCACATTTGATACGGAGTTTCCTGGCCAAACACAACACACCTGTGATTCCTCAGGCTCCCTACTCTCCCGACATGGCTTCGTGTGACTTCTGGCTTTTCTTCAAGCTGAAAATGCCCCTGAAAGGGATCAGATTTCAGTCAAGAGAAGACATCATGCAGAATGTGACAGACAAATTGCAAGCAATCTCAAAAGAGGCATTCCAGTGCTTCTTCCGACAGTGGCAGAACCGTTGGAAGAAGTGTGTGGCAGCCCAAGGGTACTACTTTGAAGGAGATTAATATAAGATTGTTGTATCTGAATACGAGTATTTTTTATGAATAAAGATCCGATACTTTTTGAACAGCCCTCGTATATATATAATTTTAGGAAGGAGAAGGGTCAAAGGGCAATCTCCCTTCTCTTTACAACTGAAGGGCAAACTGTGAAGTAAGCCATAACCCAATCAAGAACCTGTTGATGAGGGGGGCTAATTAAGCCAGAAACAAGCGGGGAAAAAGTTAAGCAATGAAATTTTAAAAAAATTGCACCATGTTTTGTTTTTATTGTTTATTTGGAAAAAAAACCAACGTTAGCATCAACAGGGCTGGGTGGCAGCGTGCATCCTTGTTACCTAAGTCCCAGCTATGTGTGAGAGCTTAACTGCTGCTGCAGCCCTGCCTGCTTTTAAGAAAAAACCCACAGCATTCCCTCCCCCCTCCCCCCAGCCCAGGTGGCATCCCCAACCCTAAAACAGGAATATGGCCTTAAAGGCAGGATGTGGCATGAGACACAGGGGGGAAGAGAAGGGGAAAGTTAAAAATAGGACACTTTGGTCTTTGCAAAATGAGATTTTGGATGGAAAAAATAGATCTCACCCCCCCCCCTTCAAATGCTGTATCATACTCTATACATCTATATTTAAAAATAAACAAAAAGATTACTGTTAGACACCGCAGCTGTACAAGAGAAACTGCCTTCTCACACACAGGTGTACACACACACGCACACACACACACTGCACATGTTGAGTGGTCACAGTCTCTAAAATCAGTTGGCCCCCCCCCAACAGATTTATTCATCATCCTCATCATCATCATCGTCCTCGTCTTCTGGGTCGTCATCTCCTTCATCCTCTGGGGCTCTTTTCCTCTTTTCACCATGTGGAAGGTCTGGAGGAGAGAAGGTGGGGGAAGCATAAGACAAAAACCAAGCAGTTCTACAGAGGATCTAAATCCTAGAGAATAATTTTGGGGGTATGTAGGGGGTAGGAGATCACCACTCACCTTCCTCATCCTCCTCATCTTCATCCTCTCCATCTTCCTCATCATCATCCTGCATAGGAAACACACCATCAGAAGAGGTCAGATCACTAGCCCCCCTCTAACAAAGCTGTGTGAGTGGATAAGCACTCTAGTAGAGCAGCAAGCAGAGAATCAGGGGAGCCCAAGGTTTATTTCTGACATTCCTTGTGACTTTGAGGAAATACCTGAGGACAGTAGAGGCTAAAGCTAAGTTCTCCAGTGACAGGGAATACCTATTGTATGTTAATGTAATTCACCTTAAAACTACAATTGGAAAGGAATGAGTTAAACCCAAATCCTTCCTCAGTTATCACAAGATACACATGCAGCACAGCAGTTAAGTACAGTATATACTTAAATATAAACTCTCCTGCACTCCCCCACCCCCGGTTGACCATGATGCTGCTCTCCAGCATGGCCTCCCTACCTTGAACTCTACCCCGCTACCACCGCATTCTCTTTACCAAGAAATTGGTGCTCCAAACAGCTGATACCACAATAACAAATAAAGCCATTATCGCCAGTACATGCAGATCCCGTGCAGAGCCTTAAGCATCTCTGCATACTCAAGGCCTGCCAGCTCCTGCCTTCACCAAGATTCAGCACCTGTTCCCTCCCCTCCAAGTCAGACCTCTTGCCCTCAAAAATATCCCCCTCCCACAAGATCACATATACACGCAGGAAATCCCAGAGTAGCAGCAGTGGCGGCAGGCCGAGGCAGTGCTGTGAACAGGCTGCTTGTGGCCAGCTCCCTCTGATGCATCACTTCCTGTAGATAGACTATATGGTAGAGGGAAGGCCCTGGCAGGACCTGCCACAAGCAGCCCATTCATAGCACTGCCTCTGCCGGCCCACAGCTATGTCGGGTTTCATGAGGAGAAGGAAGGATCATGGATGCTAGACCTGGAGGAGGGGACATGGATGCTAGACCTGGAGGAGGAAAATAAGGAAGAGGAGGAGTAGAGAGGATGGGAAGGGACATGGATACTAGAGTTTAAGAAGCTTCAGTAACTGAAGAGGCATCATCAAGGCCTGCTCCAGGGCCTTCTTCCTGTCGAGTCCCTCCTTCCATATGCTACTGCCATTGCATTGTCCAAGAATATTTGTACTGCTTTGCCCCGTAAGAAGCTCCCTAGTGTCTGCAGCGTCAGATGGATAGCTTTTAGATCAACCACGTCCTCTGTGCAGGGACCAACAGCCCTGCACCGATCATCCATTACAATGCACTCCGTAGCCGAAGAGGCTGGCATCTGGCATGAGTCTCACCCAAGAAGAAATTCAAAGTGGCATTCCTTGGGTCAAAGACTGTGGTCATAATCACCAGCTCAAGCTGCAATGCGCCGGGACTGTCCAAGGAAGTGACAACTGCAATGAATTCATTTGCGGGACCAGAGATAAAAATGCCTCCTGTAGGGGATGCAAATGCACTCTGGCCCAAGGGATCACATCTATTGCCACCACCACTGCACTCAGTACCTGTAAGTACTGCCTAGCTGTCGGCACTAGCATGTCCCACAGGCCTCCAGGAGGAAAACCCTATTCTCCTTTGTACTGAAACAGATGCCCAGGCATCCAGGGACTGACAGCTCCAGGTGGCTCTTCCAGAAATTCATGACCCAGCCTGGAGGAGCTGAATCACGTGCCTCACCGTTTTTCTGCCCTCAGTTACAGACAGGGCTCGAATCAGCCAATCGTCCAGATATGAATGTACTTATATACCTTCCTCTCGGAAGTAAGCCACTGTTTTGACCATCACCTTGGTGAACAATCATGGTGTCATAGCCATCCCAAACGGCAGGGCAGAGAATGAAGTGTTGTTCCAGAAGATGAAACTTCAAATATTTCCTGTGGACCTTGAGGGCACCATTTATCAGTTTCAGGTCCAGAATTGGCCTCCAATATTCAAAGTTTCTTTTGGGCAAAATGAAGTACAGAATATGGAGTATCTGCCCAATCCCAAGTCTTTGTCTGGTACAGCCTCAATAGCTGCCAGGGCTAATAGAATCTGCACTGTGGCTTGAACCTTGACCACTTTTTCCAGTCTTTCCACCATGGAGTCTACTAACAGCTCTGTGAGAGGATGGTAGAACTTGAGCTTGTACTCCCTTCCTGAATGTCCAGCACCCAGCGGTCTGTGACGACTTGCCCATTCCTCCCAATAAGCCGTTAACCTCCTCCTATCCTGGGAGTTACAGCTGCGGTCTTTGTGTCATAACTGCTTTTGGGTGGTCCCCCGAGAAACAGGCTCCAGAAGATTGGCGATATTTAGCTCACTAAAATCTCTGCCTCGGGCTCTGGACAAAAGATCCCGCTGAATAGTGATGAAAACACCTAGAGCCACGAAAATTACTTTGGTCTACTATCTGGTAGATACTTGGGTTTGTGATCCTATACACTAGCAATTAGATTGTCTAGCTCATTACCAAAGAGCAACTGACCCTTGAAAGGCAATTTGCTCAGAGTCGCTTTAGATGCAAAATCTCCCACCTACTATCTAATCCACACCATTCTAAGAGCGGAGATAACATATGCAGAGACCTTGTCGAGTACTCTGAACAGATCATACAGCGCATCTGTCACATAATCCACTCCCTCCAACAGGAATTGAGTGTCAGCACTGTTCTTCCTTGCCAGGGTCCACTGTAACTTCGAGTGGCATGCCCGCACAATGTAGGACACTGCAGCTGCCTTTAATTCTAATGTCGCAACCTCACATCACCACCTATTGGATAAAATCCAATCTGTAATGGAGTGTGTCTGTTAACATGACTCCCTCTTTACTGGGAAGGGAGGTACACTTGGTAAGTTGCTCCACCAGAGAATCTACTCTAGGTGAGATGTAAAGCTGTTGAATTCAGCGTCAATGGGATACAGCTTTGTCATGACCTTCACTACCTAGAGGGGGCCCTCCGAGTATAATATACTCACAAAAAGCACAGTTACTTACCGTAACAGGTGTTATCCAGGGATAGCAGGCAGCTATTCTCACATATGGGTGACGTCATCGATTGAGCCCGGAGGTGGACGCCTCACAAGCAGACTTGCTTGAAGAAACTCGAAGTTTCGAGTCACCCGCACTGCGCATTCGTCTCCTCAGTTCAGATAGCTAGCAGAGAAGCCAACCAGGGGAGGTGGGTGGGTTGTGAAAATAGCTGCCTGCTGTCCCTGGATAACACCTGTTACGGTAAGTAACTGTGCTTTATCCCAGGACAAGCAGCAAGGTATTCTCACATATGGGTGACCTCCAAGCTAACCAGAATGGGATGGTGGGAGAGTTGGCAATTTAGGAGAATAGATTTTGTAATACTGTTTGGCCAAACTGTCTATCCCGTCTGGAGAAAGTATCCAGACAATAGTGAGAAGTGAAGGTATGAACCGAGGACCAAGTAGCAGCCTTGCAAATTTCCTCAATAGGTGTAGATCTGAGGAAAGCTACAGAAGCTGCCATTGCTCTGACTTTATGGGGTGTGACTTTACTATGAAGGGGTAAAACAGCCTGGGCATAGCAGAAAGAGATACAAGCCGCCATCCAGTTGGAGATGGTACGCTTAGAAATAGGATGTCCCAACTTATTTGGGTCGAAGGAAACAAAAAGTTGAGGAGCAGTTCTATGTGGTTTGGTACGTTCCAAATAGAAGGCCAAAGCACGTTTATAGTCCAGAGTATGAAGAGCTGATTCTCCAGGGTAAGAATGAGGCTTTGGAAAAAACACTGAAAGTACGATGGATCGGTTGAGATGAAATTCTGAGACCACTTTATGTAGGAATTTTGGATGAGTACGAAGAACTACTTTGTCATGATGGAACACCGTGAATGGTGGGTCAGTAACTAAAGCCTGCAGCTCACTAACTCGTCGAGCAGAAGTGAGGGCAATGAGAAACACCACTTTCCAAGTGAGATACTTCAGATGAGCCTTATCAACTGGTTCAAATGGAGGCTTCATGAGTTGAGTAAGGATAACATTGAGGTTCCAAGCCACAGGAGGTGGTTTGAGAGGAGGCTTGACATTGAAAAGTCCTTTCATGAATCTGGAAACCACCGGATGAGCAGAGAGGAGTTTCTCTTCAATAGGCTGATGGAAAGCCACAATTGCACTGAGATGGACTCGAATAGATGTAGACTTGAGGCCAGAATTGGATAAGTGCAAAAGATAGTCCAAAACAAAATAAGGAAGAATGCTGAGGCTCCTTATGATGAGAAAAACACCATGTAGAAAATCTAGTCCATTTTTGGAGATAGCATTGTCTAGTTTTAAGCTTTCTAGAAGCTTCTAAAACGTCTCTTACAGATTGAGAAAACTGAAGAGGGGTTATGTTGAGAGGTACCAGGCTGTCAGGTATAGAGACTGCAGGTTGGGATGAAGCAGAAATCCTTGACTCTGTGTAAGCAGAGAAGGAAAAACTGGTAGAAGGTATGGTTCCCTGCTGCTGAGTTGAAGTAGAGGGGAGTAAGTACCAGGGTTGTCTCGGCCACTGAGGAGCGATTAGAATCATGGTGGCATGATCGTTCTTCAACTTGACCAAAGTCTTGAGAATGAGAGGGAATGGAGGAAATGTGTAGAGGAAAAGATTCATCCATTCCAGAAGAAAAGCATCTGCCTCGAGGCGGTGAGGGGAGTATATCCTGGAGCAGAACTGAGGCAGTTTGTAGTTGTGGGGAGTTGCAAAGAGGTCTATCTGTGGCGTTCCCCACTGTGAAAAAATGTGATGAAGAGGCGAGGAATTAAGAGTCCATTCGTGAGGTTGCAGGAGATGACTCAAGTTGTCCGCCAAGCAATTCATATCCCCTTGAATGTAGACAGCTTTGAGGAAGGTGTTGTGGTGGATTGCCCAGTCCCAAACCTCCAGAGCTTCTTGACAAAGGGAGGCAGACCCTGTCCCTCCCTGTTTGTTGACATAATACATGGCGACTTGGTTGTCCGTGCGAACGAGGACTACTGTGTCGTGAAGGAGATATTGAAAAGCATGGAGAGCTTTGAGGATTGCTTTGAGTTCCAACTGATTGATATGACACTGACGATCCGTACTGGTCCAGAGGCCTTGAGTATGGAGACCATCGAGATGAGCGCCCCAAGCGTAGGCCGAAGTGTCTATCGTGAGGACCTTCTGATGAGGGGGCGTTTGAAAAAGCAAGCCTCTGGAAAGATTGGAAGAAAGCATCCACCAACGGAGAGACTGCTTCAAAGAAGGAGTGACTTATGCTGAGAGGCACCGAGGGACCAGTATGCAGGCCAGACATACAGTCGAGGGAGATCTGCTGTCTGCCTGGAGCCAGAATACGTGATGTGACCACCTGCCTTGACAGATTTCTTAGGCCCCAGGACCACTTCCCCATGCTACTCATCCATCGGTCCATCGGTCTTGGGTCCGCTCCTCTTCAACATATTCATAGGAGATCTGACTCAAGGGCTTCAAGGTAAAGTAACATTATTCGCCGACGACGCCAAACTATGTAATATGGTAAGCGAGGGCAATTTACAAGATAGTATGGCGCAGGACCTGCGCACATTGGAATGCTGGTCCTCAACCTGGCAGCTGGGCTTCAATGCTGGAAAATGTAAGGTCATGCACCTAGGTAACAGAAACCCGTGCAGAACTTATACCTTGAACGGGGAGACCTTGACCAGGACTTCAGCGGAACGAGATTTGGGAGTAATCATTAGTGCAGACATGAAATCTGCCAATCAGGTGGAGAAGGCTTCCTCAAGGGCAAGGCAGATGCTGGGTTGCATCCGTAGAAGTTTTGTCAGCAGAAAGCCTGCTGTCATTATGCCATTGTACAGGGCCATGGTGAGACCTCATCTGGAATACTGCGTGCAATTCTGGAAGCCACACTACCGCAAAGACGTGCAGAGGGTCGAGTCGGTCCAAAGAATGGCCACCAGAATGGTCTCAGGGCTTAAAGGTCTCCCGTACGAAGCAAGACTAGACAAATTGCAGCTCTACACTCTAGAGGAGCGCAGGGAGAGGGGAGACATGATTGAGACGTTTAAATACGTCACCGGACGTATAGAAGTGGAAGATAACATCTTCCTTCTTAGAGGCCCCTCAACCACAAGAGGGCACCCGCTCAAACTCAGGGGCGGTAAATTTCACGGCGACACCAGGAAGTATTTCTTCACGGAGCGAGTGATTGATCGGTGGAACGGGCTTCCAGTGCAGGTGATCGAGGCCAGCAGTGTGCCAGATTTTAAGAATAAATGGGACGCCCATGTGGGATCCCTAAGAGGGTCAGGGCAAAACACTAGCTAATCTTAAGGGGAGGGTCTATAGTGGGCAGACTTGATGGGCCTTGGCCCTTTTCTGCCGTCATCTTTCTATGTTTCTATCCACGTTGGAACGAATGACACAGCCAAGAACAGCCTGGAGGACATAGCTAGAGACTTCGGAGATCTGGGGAAGAGGCTGAAGCGGACAGATGCACAGGTAGTATTCTCTTTAATTCTTCCTGTTAGGGGCAAGGGAAGAGAGAGGGACGAACGTATCGTGAAGACGAATGAGTGGCTACAACGGTGGTGCCGGGAAATGAACTTCGGATTCCTGAACCATGGAGAGGCGCTGCAGGGACTCCAGGGACCAGACGGACTACACCTGACTAGCAGAGGTAAGAACGTCTTCGGACATCGTCTAGTCCGCCTACTTCGAAGGGCTTTAAACTAGGTAAGTTGGGGGGAGGGTACCCACCTATATACAGGAGCAGTAAGTAACAACCCTGATGTGATGAACCAAAACCGCTTCTAGGTCCGAGGTAAGTACCCTCACTGCAAAAGATTCGCTAGGAGACTCTGACTCAGATGGGAAACTCTCTACATGGGTTTAGCAAACACAAACAGTGGAGAGCTATGTATGTTAACGCACACAGCTTAGGGAATAAATTTCTAGAACTGGAAACAGAAATAGTGGATGCAGACCTGGACGTGGTGGCAATATCCGAAACATGGTTCACAGACTCTCATGGGTGGGATATAACTATACCAGGGTACAACCTGCTCCGCCAAGACAGAGAGGGTAAGTTAGGAGGGGGGGTTGCACTTTACATCAAAGAAAACATCAAAACAACCAGGATCACCGATGTCAAGTACACAGGGGAATCCATCTGGGTAAACCTGGCCAGAGGCGGAGAAAAAATGCTTATACCTTGGTGTGGTATACAGACCTCCAAGACAATCGGAGGACAAGGACGCAGAATTAATTGAAGACATTGAGAATATCACTTTAC
This sequence comes from Geotrypetes seraphini, assembly GCF_902459505.1. NCBI lineage: Eukaryota > Metazoa > Chordata > Amphibia > Gymnophiona > Dermophiidae > Geotrypetes > Geotrypetes seraphini. Next base: position 92,407,284 of record NC_047091.1, on the reverse strand, counting down.
GGGGGGACGCTGTTCTGTTAGGGGACTTCAATATGCCTGATGTAGACTGGAATACACTCTCAGCAACAACTTGTGGGAGCAGGAGGATATTAACTTCCATGAAGGGAGTACGGCTTAAACAAATGGTACATGAGCCCACTAGGGCCCAGGCCATCCTAGATCTGGTACTTACAAACGGGGAAAGCGTCTCGGAGGTCTCGGTGGGAGAAACGCTAGCCTCCAGTGACCATAACATGGTATGGTTCAACCTTAGGAAGGGCTTCCCTAGATCATAAACAAAAACGAGGGTACTTAAATTCCGAGGCACGGACTTCGCACGCATGGGAGATTTCATCCAGCAGACGCTACAGGATCAGGAGGAAACTGATAATGCGGAAGCTATGTGGTCAACCTGAAACTGACCCTACAGGAGGCAACTATCCGTTACATAAAATCAGTAAATAAACAACAAAGAAACAAGAAACCTCAATGGTTCACGGATGAAATCTCGTACCTCGTCAAGGAGAAAAAGAGAGCATTTCTTTCATACAAACGTACGGGGAAAGGAGAAGCTAACATTGAATACAGGACCAGGTCTGCAGCGGTCAAAACAGCAGTTAGGGAGGCCAAACTCCGAGTGGAAGAAAACCTAGCAAAGAACATTAAAAAAAGGGGACAAATCCTTCTTCAGGTATATTAATGATAGGAAAAAGAACACCAGCGGAATAGTACGCCTTAGAACCCCGGATGGGAATTACGTAGAAGCGGACTCCGACAAAGCCAAACTACTGAATGAATACTTCTGCTCAGTCTTTACCTGCGAGGCACCTGGGCACGGACCTCAGCTGGAAGCAAAACCAAGCGTGGAAGACCCATTTCAGAACTTTGAGTTCACACTAGCTGACGTTTACAGCGAACTGGCAAGACTCAAGGTGAGCAAAGCCACGGGACCAGACAAATTGCACCCAAGAGTGCTCAGAGAGCTGTGTGGAGTCCTAGCAGAGCCATGCTCTTCAATCTCTCCCTACGTACGGGGAGAGTCCCCCTGGACTGGAAAACAGCTAACGTCGTTCCTCTGCACAAAAAGGGTTGCAGAGCAGAGACTGCGAATTACAGACCAGTGAGTCTCACATCGATAGTGTGTAAACTCATGGAAACACTACTTAAACGTAAGTTAGACATGATCTTGGAGGAGGGGAATCTGAGGGATCCCAATCAACATGGATTCACTAGGGGTAGGTCATGCCAATCTAATCTCATCGGCTTCTTTGATTGGGTAACAAGGAAGTTGGACTCGGGAAAGTCTCTGGACATAGTGTGCTTGGATTTTAGTAAAGCTTTTGACAGTGTCCCACACCGCAGGCTTTTAAGCAAAATGAAATCAATGGGGATAGGTGAGACACTAACTACTTGGGTCAAAGATTGGCTGAGTGGTAGACTTCAAAGGGTGGTGGTCAACGGCACCTTCTCTGAAACATCGGAAGTGACCAGCGGAGTCCCGCAGGGCTCAGTCCTGGGTCCACTCCTTTTTAACATATTCATAAGGGACTTGACACGAGGGCTTCAGGGTAAAGTAACATTATTCGCCGATGACGCCAAAATATGCAATACAGTAAGGGAAAATAATTTGCAGGATTGTATGACACAGGACCTGCTTACGTTGGAGAGCTGGTCCTCAACATGGCAGCTGGGCTTCAACGCTAAGAAATGTAAGGTCATGCACCTCGGTAGCAGGAATCCGTGCAAAACTTACACCTTAAATGGAGAAACGTTGGCTAGGACGACAGGAGAACGAGACTTGGGAGTGATCATCAGTGCAGACATGAAGGTTGCAAAACAGGTGGAGAAAGCATCATCCAAGGCAAGACAAATGATGGGATGTATCAATAGAAGTTTCGTAAGCTGGAAACCTGAGGTCATAATGCCACTGTACAGAACCATGGTGAGACCTCATCTGGAGTACTGTGTGCAGTTCTGGAGGCCACATTACCGCAAAGATGTGCTTAGAGTCGAGTCGGTTCAGCGGATGGCCACTAGGAATATCTCAGGGCTCAAGGGTCTCTCGTATGAAGAGAGACTGAACAAATTGCAGCTCTACACTCTGGAGGAACGCAGGGAGAGGGGAGACATGATTGAGACGTTTAAATACATCACGGGTCGTGTCGAGGTAGAAGATGACATCTTCCTCTCAGGGGACCCTCAGCCACAAGAGGGCATCCGCTCAAACTCAGAGGAGGGAAATTTAGGGGTGACACCAGGAAGTATTTCTTCACGGAAAGAGTGGTGGGGCAATGGAATAAGCTTCCAGAGCAAGTGGCCAAGTGCTTGACTTTAAGAATAAATGGGACATCTACGTGGGATCCCTACAGAGGCCTAGTAGGGCACTCAGACTTGATGGGGTGGGTCAGTAGAGTGGGCAGACTTGGTGGGCTATAGCCCTTTTCTGCCGTCATCTTTCTATGTTTCTATGTGTCGAGAAAGAAGATCGCAAACCTGTGTCCATTGAGATGCCAGGGTCCACTGAGGAATTCTGAGGTGAAGTCTGGCAAAAGAAGTCACATGTACTGTGGAGGCCTTGTGACCCAGAAATACCATCATGTGTCTCGCTGAGATGGAAGAGCGGGATGACACTGTGTGACAGAATTGAAGAAGAGCTTCCAGACGTTGTTTTGGAAGAAATGCTCTGAGTTGGACAGTTTCCAGAACAGCTCCAATGAATTGTAGATTCTGTGAGGGCTGAAGTTGAGATTTGGGAAAGTTGATTTCAAATCCCAAACTTTGTAGGAACCAAGTAGTCCGTTGGGTCGCTACAATAACCCCTTGAGATGTGGAATCTTTGATGAGCCAGTCGTCGAGGTAAGGAAATACCTGAAAACTATGATTTCTTAGAGCTGCTGCTACCACTATCAGGCACTTGGTGAACACTCTGGGAGATGAGGCCAGGCCAAAGGGTATTGATAATGCAGATTCCCCACCCCAAATATGAGGTATTGATGGGAGGCTGGATGTGTGTAGGTCTCCTTGAGATCCAGAGAGCATAACCAGTCGTTCTGCTCAAGAAGGGGATAAAGGGATGCCAGGGACAACATTCGAAACTTTTCTTTGACTAGAAATTTGTTGAGAGCCCTGAGATCCAGAATGGGTCGCAGATCGCCCGTCTTCTTCGGAACAAGGAAGTAACTGGAGTAAAACCCCCTGTTCTGCTGTTCCAAGGGAACTGGTTCGATGGCATGGAGATGAAGCAGAGCTTGAGCTTCATGAAGAAGAAGGGCGGTCTGGGATGGATTGGAAGGATATTCTCTTGAAGGAAGCTCTGGTGGAACCTGAGTGAAATGGAGAGTATCCTTCCCTGATGATGGTAAGCACCCAGAGGTCGGATGTAATTAACGGCCATCTGTTGTAAAAATGATGGAGATGACCTCCTATAGGGGGAAAAAGAGAAAAGAGACAGAACGGTGGAGGTTATGCTCTGTTGTAAATAGTCAAAAAGGCTGAGAAGTCTTAGGTGCAGCAGAAGATTGGGATTTCTGTTGCTTCTGAAGTTGCTGTTTTTTCAGAGGAGGATGAGTATAAGGAGCCAGCTTTGAAGCAAAACGCCTTTGATAGATAACAGCAGGGCGTGCAGGCTTGGCAGGAGCTGGCTTTGGTTTAGGTATGACTATTGATGCAAATGATTTTTCATGGTCAGATAATTTCTTGGTGGCTGCCTCGATGGATTCATCAAAGAGGTCGTTGCCCTGACCAGGAAGGTTAGCTAAGCGGTCTTGAAGGTTAAAGTCCATGTCAATGGTACGAAGCCAGGCAAGACGACGCATAGCTACAGGGCAAGCAGCCGCTCGGGCAGATAACTCAAAGGCATCATAAGATGATTGGAGGAGATGGAGACGTAATTGAGAGAAAGAAGCAATGACTTCTTGAAACTCAAAATGCATTTGGTTATCCAAATAAGCCAAAATCTTTGGTAGAAGAGAAAGAAGAAATTCAAAATAAGTGATGAAATAAAAATTATAATTGAGGACTTTAGAGGACATCATAGCATTCTGGTAGATGACACGTCCAAATTTGTCCAGAGTTTTCCCCTCCCTTCCAGGAGGAACTGTGGCATAGACCTTGGAAGGATTGGATCTCTTCAAGGAGGATTCAACAAGCAGGGATTGACGAGATAATTATGAGTTGTCAAACCCTCTGCAATGCAATTTTATACCTAAAGTCCAATTTTCCTGGAACTGCTGGTATGGAAAAAGGAGTCTCCATGCATCGAGCAAAAGTCTGATTCAAAAGCTTATGAAGTGGAAGTTTAAGACACTCTGCCGGAGGTTGAAGAAGATGCAACCTCCGGCAGAGTGTCTTAAGCTTCCACTTCATAAGCTTTTGAATCAGACTTTTGCTCGATGCATGGAGACTCCTTTTTCCATACCAGCAGTTCCAGGAAAATTGGACTCTAGGTATTCCTTAGAATATTTGGAGCCAGTATCCAATTGAACATCCAAGTCTACAGCCATCTGTCACAGGATAGACGAGAAAGATAGCTTATCTGCCAATGCTTTGCCTCGAGAAGGACTCAAGGACGTAGAGGCAGCTTGTGTCGAAGAAGAAGCTTCGGCATGGAAAAAGGCATCAAAGGAACCTGGTGACTTGGACGAGGCAATCGAGACTGGAATATCCTCGAGGTCCGGCATCGGAGACCTCGAATGAGGAGTCGGTGGTCTGGTCGAAGTTGGAGTAGATCGAGGCTTCGAGGAAGATGGTCTATCCTGAGAAGAACGATGCCTGGAAGAATGCCTCAATGAAGGTCTCGAATGGTGGTGAGAACTGTGTCTGGAACCAGATCTCGAGGATCGAGGAAATTTTGCCTTGGAGACGTAAGCAGCCGATGCTGATGTATGAATAGGACTAGAGGCTGTAGATCGAAGCTCCAGAGGCTTGGTGGAGGAACCTCGATGCACTCTCAAAGACTCTGCTCCTTTCTTAGAGTGTGAGAATTCTCGTTGATGCACTCGCAAAAAATCTGCTCCTTGCTTTTCGTGCTTGGATGACAGACCAGACACTCGCAGAGACTCTGCTCCTTGCAAAGAGTGTGGAAGCTCAGACTGGGGCATAGGAAGCGGCTCGACCTCGCGGGAGTCTGCTAAATGCCCAGGCTGGATAAGAGGAAGCAGTTAGTAAGGAACTGAATAAACTGCTTCTCCAACATGGTCTGGAAAGAAGCCGGCAAGGATGGATCCGCGTGTGTTTCGACTTAGAAGTCTTGGACACTTTAATCACCACCGGTGGAACCGACTGGTGAGCTATCTGACCTGAGGAAACAGGGGAAGATACAGCAGATGATGTCGAAGCAAGAGCTGCTGCAAACGACGAAGGTCTGATGAGGCTTGAGGTGGAAGCAGTAGGCGCAGGAGCCTCGATGGAAATCGAGGCCAAAGACGCTTTTGAAGTCGAGGGATCAGTAGGAGGCTCCATCTCGAAAAGCTTGTCCACCAGAATGCAACGACGCTTGAAAGCACGAGGCTGAAGTGTTTGGCAAGGCAGGCACGACCTAGGATGATGTTTCGGCCCAGAGCACTTGAGGCAGCGTCTGTGAGGGTCCTTGAGAGAGATCGCGCGCTGACACTTGCTACACCTTTTAAAGCCTGTAGCAGGCCAGGACATAGGCGGAAAAATAGCCGCCGCAATGTCGAAGCCCGCGGGCTGCGTCCCGGAAAACGAACGGAAGACAAAAAAAAAATTTTTTTTTTGAACTAAAATAAAATAAAACAGCGATTCATGAAGAAAAAAAAACACCAACCGTGGTTGAGAGAAGGCAAAAAGTGAACGAAGTTAAACGCAGAGAGTCAAAGATGGACTTCTCGGCTCCGCGGAAAACTGAGAACTGAGGAGATGCGCCTTGTGCTGCGCGGTGCGGGTGACTCGAAACTTCGAGTTTCTTCAAGCAAGTCTGCTTGTGAGGCGTCGATGACATCACCCATATGTGAGAATACCTGCCTGCTTGTCCTGGGATAAAAATTGATATCAGATAATCTTCAGCTAGAACAAAATACGAACTCTGAAAAGTATTGAAAGTCACAAATTCCATGTTTAAAATGTATTGGAGTAAAAAAGACCTCAGAGACCCAAAGGCAGGATATTTTTAACAACCAGTCAGACAGTAAGGGTCAAATTCTTATTCATTGGTCTGAAAAACCTTTTTTACACATTTATATCTTCACAAAATTACAACTTCAAACTCTTATCTTTCAAATGGTACGCATTTAATCCCCAATGGTCCATTAGCATCTTAATAATGTCCAGGTGCGAGGAAAAGCACCTAGTCTTAGCGTCTGTGTTGCTCAGCAGTAAACACTGAGATATAGAAGACTGGGGATGCTCTCTCTTTAATTATGAGAGAAGCACAATGATTACCTCTAATAGCGCTGGGGGCTATCCAGGGCCACTATCTGGTCAGCCTCTAGTATCTCCAAGTGGGAGGCTGTATCACCTGTTACTGGGAAAGTAACATCATAGAAACCAAATTTTCTCACTCTGGTCAGACTGGACCCCCATCACTGGAACATGATTGCTGTGGGGCATAGGTGGTCTGAGTAGGAGAAAACTCCAGTGCTACAGTTGCCAAGAACCCCGAGGGGTTAATGCAACTGCTGTAATTCAAGTACGCTTCTTCGTACATCATATTCATACTGATAAATTCCAGGCAAAACCCTGACCAGGATGCCCCAAGGGCCCCTGTGTCTCTTCTTGGGGTTTCCCGATAGTGGTGTGATTGTGCTTCGTCAGGGCTGCATAGTCGGCATTTCTCAGATCTAGCCTAGATTTCTGGCCTGGGACCAGGGCTGTCAGGGAACTCAAACCACCAAATGGACATGGGGAGGCCAAGACCTTGGCTCCTGCTCTCCCTCATGTGCTGCTACACTGTACATGGAACATGGATGGTTGTTGCCAGCCAGCCACCACAATTTGGCATGAATCCAGAGTATTCTGGCCTTAGGAGTCCATCTAACCTGATTTTGAGACTTCAGCCCCTCACTATGCATGCTGGGGGAGGATAAGCAGGCAGCCCCAATGCTGGAGAACCACCATGGAGCTGTTCAGCCTGCGCTCAAGCCCAATGTGGATAAAACTTAGTGATTAGCCTACCAAGAGGACCAATCCTTGAGCTCCCGAACTATTAATGCAGGTTGGCTAAGCGGGTGCCCTGCAATACAGGCAGCCCCTTGACTATAGACTTCTGACCTGAAAGTCTGTGTTCTCCTGCAACTGGAGATGTCCAGAGACCAGGAGCCTCTGCAGCACTGAAAAGCTTCTCGACCAGATTACAAAAACAAAGCAAAACAGGCAGGCTCTTACCACCTTACACGTAGAGAGAATAACTGAAGAAAGGACAGCCCAAGGCAAAGGGAGGCAGAGCGGAAAAATGCAAATGAGGCACTCTACACACACACATGCATGGGTGAAGGTGCATAAGCCCAATGGTTCATGACTTGACGTTCCTATTGAGCTAGAAAATAGCCTTACTCGTTGTGCCATGTGGTGCCTGCCTGCCTCAGCTTAGAAGTGCAGCTAACTCTGCCTCACAGGTTTGCTCTATGAACTTGGTCTTCAGGCTGCCAGTTGGACTGATTTTGAACTGAGCCTCAACCACGAAAACTCTCTTGCCATGATTGGGGGAGGACTACACAGCTAGCTCACTATTAATCCTGCCCAAGCAGCTACTCATACAACAGCTCCTGAGCTCCAAAAAAATATTACAACAGGCTGGCTAGACAGGTGTCCCTGAGGGCTGATCCTGTTAGCAGCAAAATTCAGATGCATGAGTCCGCGTCTTCTCCCAGACAGAGGTCCTAACAAGAGGAAACCTCTGAGCACTGAGCCTCAAACTTAGAACAGGAAAAAGCTTGAAAATAATAAAACTGCAGAGATCAGAAACATCTGAGCAACTTGCTTGCTGAAGAAACACTGAGGGGGCAGGAGCAAGCCTACTGGGAAGAAGTTGAAGTATGAGTGATTATATTCTACAAGCAACTTGCGGGTTCAGATGCATAACCCTAATGTTCAGGACTAATAGACATATTTAACTAGAAATAAAAATAGCATTTCTCCCCTTATTTCTTATGCAGGGAAGTGGCAACAGGATTTCTATCCCATCCATTCACATGCTGGGATGAAAGAAGGAAAACATGTTCTTATAGCCCAGGGGTGGGCAATCACAGTCCTCGAGGGCCACAACCCTGTCGAGTTTTCAAGATTTCCACAATGAATATGCACAAGATTAATTTGTATGGACTGCTCCCATTGTATGCAAATAAATTTCATGTATATTCACTGTGGAAATTTTGAAAACACAACTGGGTTGTGGCCCTCAAGGACCGTGATTGCCCACCCCTTTTATAGCCAGTGGGAGTAATATTACAAAACATCTAAAGACATGGTGCTTTATAGCACTTTTTGTCAATGGTGATGAGCAGTTCTTGTGACCATGTACTGAGACCTATGATCAGTATGCTACTGATGGAAAAATTATGTTGTTACCTGTTAATTTTCTTTCCTTTAGACGCAGCAGATGAATCCAGAGACCAATGGGATAGCCCACATCTACCAGCAGGCAGATGTAGAGAAGCCTGGGGTAGGCGAAAAGGCATGTGGCAAAACCGAAAGCGCTGCTCCAAGAGAGGCAAGCAAACCAAGTGCCGATTCGGAGTCCATAGTGAAAAAGTAAATAGTCTCCCAGGTTTTCTGCAGAAATGTGTAACCCTGAGAAACCAATTCAGCAGAATGGAATCCAGCCCCAGTCTGCCCAATGCCCCGGTCTTCGGCACCATGCAGTAAGTGGAACAACGTCCCTTAGTTCCTGAAGAACTACAAGAACTGACCTGAGGACCAGCAACACTTAAAAGGGAAACACAAAACATAGAAACTCCAAGAACGAACCGGAAACCTGAGGAGTATGTAAAGTTGCAGGCATCCTGAAAAAAAGTTCACAGCCCCCTGACCTGACAATATAGCGACTTCCCCCTCAAGAGAAAGCCTGAAGAGCCATTGGAAGAAGCCAAGATCCCCTCAGAATGAAGTGCAGAAGGTCAGGGAACAGCAGGAGAAGCACTATAGGAAATGTAAGAAGAAAGAAACTCTTCTAAGAAAAATCAAGGTGCGCCATGGAAAGAAGAGCAAATTGGAACCATAAAAACAGTACTAACTCCATTTAATGTGAGCGAAATACGTATTGTTTCATTAACTGAGGCAGACAAGGAGTCGGGCATATAGAAATAAGTGACTTACTCAGACCAGAAGTAGCTGTAGAACGCTGTCTGCCAATGCGGTCTAGCACCTACCATGAAAAAAATGGTGGTGGTAAAATCTCGTGTGATAGGCTGTGCACCATAGAGGCTCCACTGCCTCAGAAATAAAGACAGCCCTGCTCATACGAAAAAGAGAAACGCCACTGTGCTCCCAAACTGCGCCCCAATAGATTATCACAACACCAGAACTGGAAATTATTTCTTTAACGCTACCATACACACAAAGTACTACACAGAGAGCCGAAAAGAAAACATTCAAGTATGTATATGCTCTCATTAGGGAGATCCTGAGAGAAAGAAAGAGAAACCCGCACCAAATACCGGGTAATCTCTAGCTGTTAACAGCAACCTGCAGCAATGTACCTTCTGGCCACCCTGTGCAGAGAAAAGCGGAACTGGTCAGTGGAGCAAAAACTGAAGTCTCCCTCCAATACGCTCTCAGGCCTAAGAAGCATGACCCCCAAGTTACGAGAAGTGCATGAAATAAACACTCACCAAGCTCCCAAGTGCTGCATCAAAGCAAAATGGGGCTGCACAACCTCCAACGCGTGGAACTCAAACAAAAGGGAGGCCTTGTGAAATAAAAGTCTACACGCTGCAGCGCTGCTGACAACGGAGGATCGCAAGCGTGCTCTGTTCTCACACGGGAAATGCAACAGGGAGGCCGCAGCACCCGCTCAGATCAGCCTGGGAAAAAACAGCCGACCCGCTGTGGCGCTGCCGACAACGGAGGATCCCAAGCGCGCTTCACCCGTGCACGGGAAAATCTGAACCCCTCAACTGTTTGAAAATTACAAACCCAGTGCTTAACCATTTCCATAACAAAACATAACCACGGTGGAGCTACATGGTTAGTAGAATAAAACATGCTCGCGAATGACTTCTGCAAGCGGAAAACTCCAGTTCCCTCAGCGCCAATTGAAAGTCGCAACAGGCGCGATGCAGTGTGTGCATCTTCTGTGACAGGAAAGGCCTAGTTCCTCTGACGCCATGCTTTTGCTAACTTAGAGGTGCCACCACCAGTGCCAAGGCAAAAGTGCACGCCTCTGGCGCACGGCAACAGCCTAGCCACTTCGACCTCTAGCATAAACTCACACACGGAGAGCCCCTAGCAACTGTTAAGTTCCATTCCAAAAAGAGCTCGGAGGATACCAGCACCCGAACACAGCTACACAACCGCGATAGCTCAAAAGCCACAGCGTGCCAAATAAAAATATCAACAGGACACCAAAATGTCCCTAACAAACACACACCCACGACTGAAGCACCCGCAAACCAAAAGTTGCATATTCACAAACTGTGGTCAGGGCTTGTAAGTGCTGGTAGATGCTGGCAAAAGCCGGTTGCTCAGCACTATGAGGACAGAAAGCACAGTTACTTACCGTAACAAGTGTTATCCAGGGACAGCAGGCAGATATTCTTTACGCATGGGTGACGTCACCGACGGAGCCCACGGTACGGACCCTTTTACTAGAAAGTTCTAGTTGGCCGCACCGCGCGTGCGCGAGTGCCTTCCCGCCCGACGGAGGAGAGCGTGGTCCCCAGTTAGTATAAGCCAGCTAAGAAGCCAACCCGGGGAGGAGGGTGGGACGTAAGAATATCTGCCTGCTGTCCCTGGATAACACCTGTTACGGTAAGTAACTGTGCTTTATCCCAGGACAAGCAGGCAGCATATTCTTTACGCATGGGTGACCTCCAAGCTAACAAAGAGGGAGGAGGGATGGTTGGCCATTAGGAAAATAAATTCTGAAGTACAGATTGGCCGAAGTGCCCATCCCGTCTGGAGAAAGCATCCAGACAGTAGTGAGTAGTGAATGTGTGAACTGAGGACCAGGTGGCTGCCTTGCAGATTTCCTCAATGGGTGTGGAACGGAGGAAAGCAACAGAAGCGGCCATAGCTCTTACCCTGTGGGCCGTGACAGCGCCGTCTAGTGACAGACCGGCCCGAGCGTAACAGAACGCGATGCAAGCTGCAAGCCAGTTGGATAGCGTCCGTTTAGAGACCGGTCGACCCAAACGATTTGGGTCGAAGGTCAGGAAGAGCTGAGGGGACAAGCGGTGAGCCCTTGTACGATCAAGATAGTAAGCCAGGGCACGCTTGCAGTCAAGACTGTGCAATGCCTGTTCTCCGGGATGTGAATGAGGTTTCGGAAAGAAAACAGGCAACACAATGGACTGGTTGAGGTGAAAAGCTGAGACCACCTTTGGAAGGAACTTTGGATGGGTGCGCAGAACCACCTTGTCATGGTGAAAAATAGTGAACGGTGGATCGGCAACCAGTGCATGAAGCTCACTAACCCTCCTGGCAGAGGTGATGGCGATGAGGAAAAGAACCTTCCATGTCAGAAATTTGAGCGAAGTTGTGGCAAGCGGCTCAAAGGGAGGTTTCATGAGGGCAGATAAAACCACATTCAGGTCCCAGACGACCGGAGGAGGCTTCAGAGGTGGTTTGATGTTGAAGAGGCCCCTCATGAATCGGGAAACCAGAGGGTGAGCCGTGAGAGGTTTTCCTAAGACAGGTTCATGAAAAGCCGTGATGGCACTGAGATGGACTCTGATAGAGGTAGACTTGAGGCCTGCGTTGGACAGGGAGAGCAAGTAGTCCAGAACAGTTTCCACCGCTAAAGAGGTGGGATTGTGATGATGACGGAGGCACCAAGAGGAGAACCTGGTCCACTTTTGATGGTAACATTGGAGGGTGGTCGGTTTCCTGGAGGCGTCCAAAATGAGACGGACAGGCTGAGACAGATTTCCTGAAGAGGTCAGCCCGAGAGAAACCAAGCTGTCAGGTGGAGCGAAGACAGATTGGGATGTAGTAGAGACTGATGTTGCTGTGTAAGTAGAGTAGGAAACACAGGTAGAGGAATGGGATCCCTGGAGCTGAGCTGAAGCAGGAGGGAGAACCAGTGTTGACGAGGCCACCGGGGAGCTATGAGGATCATGGTGGCTCCGTCCCTGCGGAGTTTGGATAAAGTCCGCAACATCAGAGGTAGAGGAGGAAAGGCATAGAGGAACCGATCCGTCCAGTCGAGAAGGAAAGCATCCGGGGCCAGACGATGAGGAGAGAAGAGTCTGGAGCAGAACTGGGGCAGCTGATGGTTGTGAGGAGCTGCAAATAGGTCCACCTGCGGAGTGCCCCAGCGAGTAAAGATGGAGTGGAGCGTGGGAGGGTCCAAAGTCCACTCGTGAGGTTGAAGGATGCGGCTGAGATTGTCGGCCAGGGAGTTCTGTTCGCCCTGGATGTAGACAGCCTTGAGGAAGAGACTGCGGGCCGTGGCCCAGGTCCAAATGCGAAGAGCCTCCTGACAAAGGAGGCGAGATCCGGTGCCGCCCTGTTTGTTGATGTAGTACATGGCAACTTGGTTGTCCGTGCACAGGAGCAGAACCTGAGGGCAAAGAAGGTGCTGGAAGGCCTTCAGAGCATAGAATATGGCTCGTAGTTCCAGGAAATTGATGTGATGAAGACGCTCCTGCGGGGTCCAAAGACCTTGGGTGCGTAGGTCTCCCAGGTGAGCTCCCCATGCATAAGGGGAGGCATCCGTGGTGATGGTCATGGAATGCGGGGGCAGGTGAAAAAGAAGGCCCCTGGAAAGATTTGAGGAGTTCAACCACCATTGTAGAGATTGCTGAAGAGACGATGTCACAGAGATGGGATGAGAAAGAAGGTTCGAGGTCTGCGACCATTGGTTGGCCAGAGTCCATTGAGGTGTCCTGAGGTGGAGTCGTGCCAGGGGAAGCACATGCACCGTCGAGGCCATGTGGCCCAGGAGGACCATCATCTGTCTGGCAGAAATGGAGTGATGAAGGAGCACCTGACGACACAGGCGGAGCAGGTTCCGCTGACGGTCGGAGGGGAGAAACGCCCTCATTAGTGTGGTGTCGAGAACTGCTCCAATGAACTGAAGGCGCTGCGTGGGGAGCAGATGCGACTTGGGGTAGTTGATCTCGAACCCCAGGAGGTGGAGGAGAGAGATGGTCTGATGAGTGGCTTGTAGCACAAGCGGAGACGTAGGTGCTTTCACCAACCAATCGTCCAAGTAGGGAAACACCTGGAGGTTGTGAGACCTGAGGAAGGCCGCCGCCACAATGAGGCATTTGGTGAACACCCTGGGTGATGAAGCGAGGCCAAAAGGTAGCACTTTGTACTGATAATGGCGATGGTGCACCTGGAATCTTAGGTAGCGACGTGAAGCTGGATTGATTGGTATGTGAGTGTAGGCCTCTTTGAGGTCCAGGGAACATAGCCAGTCGTTCTGAGAGAGATGAGGGTAAAGCGTGGCAAGGGAGAGCATTCTGAACTTCTCCTTGACAAGACATTTGTTGAGGTCCCTGAGATCGAGAATGGGACGTAGGTCTCCTGTCTTTTTTGGAACCAGAAAGTAACGGGAGTAGAATCCCCGGCCCCTTTGTTCCAGAGGTACTTCTTCGATGGCATTGAGGAGAAGGAGGGATTGGACCTCCCTCAGGAGGAGGGGGGTTTGAGTTGAAAGAGAAGCAGACTCTACGGGAGGATTGTCTGGTGGAAGAGTCTGGAAGTTGAGAGAGTAGCCGTGGCGGATGATGTTGAGGACCCACTGGTCCGATGTGATGACCTCCCAACGGCTGAGAAAAATGTGGAGCCTGCCCCCGATTGGTTGAGGGAGAGGCAATGAGGGTGGAAGACTGGCTAAGCCCTGGAGAGAGGAGTCAAAAGGGCTGAGAAGGTTTGGCAGGAGGAAGAGGCTTGGCAGGTTGATTAGACTGTGCACGAGCCTGGTTGTGGTGTTGTTGGCGAGCCCGCCTAGGTTGCTGTGAAGGCGGGTTAAGCGGCCTAGCGGAGAACCTGCGCTGGTAAGAAGACTGTGGTTTGTAAGGCCGAGCAGGAGGGGCCTTCTTCTTTGGTTTAATGAGAGTATCCCATCTGGTCTCATGGGCGGAGAGTTTTTGTGTGGTGGTATCCAGAGACTCTCCGAACAATTCGTCTCCCATACATGGGGCGTTGGCTAGTCGGTCCTGATGGTTGACATCCAGATCAGAGACCCTGAGCCAGGCCAGGCGGCGCATGGCCACAGCGATGGCAGATGCACGAGAGGTGAGCTCAAAGGAGTCATAGATGGAGCGTACCATAAATTTTCTAAGTTGAAGCAGGCTGGAGATGTGCTGCTGGAATAGTGGGACCTTGTGCTCCGGCATGTACTTTTGCATGGCGGAGAGTTGCATTACCAGATGTTTCAGGTAGAATGAAAAGTGGAAAGAGTAATTGTTTGCCCTGTTGGCAAGCATGGCATTCTGGTAGAGCCGCTTGCCAAACTTGTCCATAGTTTTTCCCTCCCTGCCAGGAGGGGTAGAGGCATAGACACTGGAGCCTTGAGTCTTTTTTAAAGTGGACTCAACCAGGAGAGATTCATGGGGCAGCTGGGGTTTATCAAATCCCGGGATTGGAATAACCCTGTAAAGGCTATCCAGTTTACGGGGTGCCCCAGGGACAGTTAATGGATTTTCCCAATTTTTATAAAAAGTTTCCCGTAGGATGTCATGCACGGGTAACTTCAGGAACTCCTTAGGGGGTTGATCGAAATCTAATGCCTCCAGGAAAGCTTGTGATTTCTTGGAATCAGATTCCAGAGGCAAAGATAAGGCCCCCGATAACTCCCTGAGGAATTTCGAAAAAGAAGATTGCTCAGGTTTAGTTGTGGTATCGGGGGCCGAGGGCTCTTCGTCCGACGACGATGCATCCTCCTCGGTACCGAGGGGAGATTCCTCCCAGAGGTCCGGGTCCCAAACACTGTAAACACCAATTGTGTGGGTCAGTGAGGGAGATCGGGCGTGCACACCGCTGGCACTTCTTAAAACCGGGCTGCGGGGGCATGAATGGAAACACGGCCTCCGCAAAATCAAACCCCGAGGCCTGGATCGTGACAACAGGCCCCGCCGGGGCAAAGACAAAAAACGAACAAAAAGAAAATATATTTTTTTTTTTTTTTTTTTTTGGAAATGAAATAAAAAAGCAACCCGAAGGTAAATAAACGAAAAAAGAACGCGAGCGGGAAGGCAAAAAGAGGTTTTCAATCGGAGTTGAAAAACGCACGTCTTCTTCGCTCCGCGGAAACGAAGAAACTGGGGACCACGCTCTCCTCCGTCGGGCGGGAAGGCACTCGCGCACGCGCGGTGCGGCCAACTAGAACTTTCTAGTAAAAGGGTCCGTACCGTGGGCTCCGTCGGTGACGTCACCCATGCGTAAAGAATATGCTGCCTGCTTGTCCTGGGATAAATGCCATTTAGAAACTGTGAAGTCCCTTTTAAAAAAAAAATTAAGGGAAAGAAAAACAGGGACTCAGTCAAACCCTCTATCATCAGAGGGAGGGTGAGGCAGGGACCTGGGGGGGCCCAGGTGTAACCCCTAAAGCCGGCACCATTCAGCCGGACACCCCTGACTCACTGAAGAGAAAACCTCAACAGGAGAAATAAGTTTCCAGTCACAGCCAGAATCCAGGGGTGTCAGGTCAAAAGCGAACCGGGACAAAGGCGCGCCCAGACAATTGAACGCAGTGCGCGCCGCTCTAAATTACTGTTTTTAGTGCGCCGCGTTGTGGTGGGTTGTAACCCCCCACATTTTACTGAAAACTTAACTTTTTCCCTGTTTTTAGGGAAAAAGTTCAGTTTACAGTAAAATGTGGAGGGTTACAACCCCCCCAAAACGCCGGTGCGATGTCTAATAAGTAAACTGGGGGGGTTCCCCAACAAAACCCCCCGTCGGAGCCCCTAAAAACTGTAATTTAGAGCGGCGCGCGCTGCGCTCAATTGTCGGTGCGCGCTTTTGTCTTTCGCACCGTTGTCTATGAATCGAATCCAGGAGCTAGTTGAATAGCAACCATCACCTGCTGGGAGATAGAGCATACTGGAGATACAGGAGGAGTGCCAGCCAATAAAACCACCAGTTAATCAGTTTCTCTATCACCGCCTGCTGGTAGATGTGGGCTATCCCATTGGTCTCTAGATTCTTCTGCTGCTGTTGCTAAGGAAATGCCAATCAAATGGTAGGCAAGGTTCTGCATTCATTTTCAATCCATGAGACTGAAGTGGCATCTGTGTCTGAATACAGGGGTACTGGCTCTTCTGATTAGAGGCTTCTCCTGGAGCCACCTCAACTCACCAGCTAAGCACAATGCATAATAGCTGAAGAGTATCCTTGGCAAGTGTCTAAAACCATGAGACAAAGACAATACACCAAACTTTTGTTTTTCCAATGAAAATAAAACTATTAAAACCTCTTCAGTCAATATGATCAGAAAAGAGCAGGCAACGAGCATAGGTAATGCTGCTGTACTGCTTTTCAGAGCACTGGGAGGGCCACTGCAGAATAGAAAGTTTTTTTTAGCTCTGTAGACAACAGGGCACTAAGGAGCAAAACGTTACTAATCTCCCGATATGCTACATCCGCATCTCCCTCCCCTACACAAACGACTACCAACTCACCTCATCTTCTACACCATCTTCCTCCTCCTCTCCATCCAGCTCATCTTCATCTTCGTCATCAATGGCATCCTCATCTAACTCCTCTTCCTCTTCATCTTCATCTTCCTCACCCTCTGGGAAATGAAACCGAACATGAAATATTCTGTATCCAGCATGGGAAAATTTTCAGTTGGATACCAAAATTTCACTTCTTGAAACACATAAATGTGTACAATAGTTTATCTAATGCCACGCCTCAGAGACCGAGTGTTCAAGCAAATCTTGCTAGATGAGTAAATCGGTTCAAATCTCAATCATTGGCAAGTGGCTATTGTGAGTATTATAATACTTTCATTCAATGTCTCAAAGATTTTTTCAAAAAGATTTTTTCAAACAATATTATTTTTTCAAAATTTTCAATAGATGTATACACATCTTAAATACCAAATACTATGAGAGATATGAGAAAGTGCATATTTTCAAAGTAAAGCACTTATCTTAAACGATGTTCACACTGTTTCAATCCCTACGGGGCCACCGTTTCACCTGAGTGGCTTCTTCAGGGGAACAATATAGACAGTGTCTAAAAGAAGTAACAAAAGTTACATTAAATATAGTATTTGACTTTAAATAGTACATAACCTTAAATCAATGTGTTAAAGTAATAAGTAATCTTACGGAACAGATGTAACCTTCAGCATATCTTTCTCAAAAATGGCGCTGGTATGAAACAACGCTAAACAATTTAAAGGGCTTTCAATCAGCTGCGGTACAGCGTCAGAACGTAATGACGTAAGATGGCAGGGAGAATGCCTGCCATTTTTTTGCATTCTCCCTGCCATCTTACGTCATTACGTTCTGACGCTGTACCGCAGCTGATTGAAAGCCCTTTAAATTGTTTAGCGTTGTTTCATACCAGCGCCATTTTTGAGAAAGATATGCTGAAGGTTACATCTGTTCCGTAAGATTACTTATTACTTTAACACATTGATTTAAGGTTATGTACTATTTAAAGTCAAATACTATATTTAATGTAACTTTTGTTACTTCTTTTAGACACTGTCTATATTGTTCCCCTGAAGAAGCCACTCAGGTGAAACGGTGGCCCCGTAGGGATTGAAACAGTGTGAACATCGTTTAAGATAAGTGCTTTACTTTGAAAATATGCACTTTCTCATATCTCTCATAGTATTTGGTATTTAAGATGTGTATACATCTATTGAAAATTTTGAAAAAATAATATTGTTTGAAAAAATCTTTGAGACATTGAATGAAAGTATTATAATACTCACAATAGCCACTTGCCAATGATTGAGATTTGAACCGATTTACTCATCTAGCAAGATTTGCTTGAACACTCGGTCTCTGAGGCGTGGCATTAGATAAACTATTGTACACATTTATGTGTTTCAAGAAGTGAAATTTTGGTATCCGTTTGGTTTGACACTTCTTTAGTAAAACTTGTTGGATTAAAATTTTCAGTTGCCCAGGGAACCTATTACAAAATGATAAATACAACCCCCCTCCAAAAAAAAAAAATCTGGTCCTTCTCAGAGGAACAAAAAGAGAACCCAACAAGTCCACAGTGACACAAAGAAGGCTGCAGAAATGATGTTTGTGATGCCAGCGTTTATTTAGTCAATCAAATGATATAGAATCACATAACATCAGAATCCACATAGGTTATTGAAAGTTGGGGACCCAACACTGTCCATGTTTCGACTTAAAGAGTCTTCCTAAGGGGTCCTAAATGTGAAAAAAAATAAATAAATAAATTCTGTGGGTTGGCAAATATCAAAATGTTAAGAATGATGAGAAATGTAAAAATGGTGATATTAAGATGTGTGAAGGTGGAGATACTAATGGCGATATATGATGTTGAAAGGTGAGGACATTAAAGGTAATCAATTTAAACTGTGTATTAAAGTTTAACAAGAAGACAAAAATAGGCGCTTCTGAGGTGATATATATAAGGTCTAGCAGTGAAGTGAAACATAAAAATATAATAAGAATATAGAAATATATTTGTGACATGTGAGGATGACAGCAGCAGAACAAGCCAAAAATTTAGGCCTAAAACTTCCTATAAAAGAGGTAGATATTACAGTTGACGACTGGAGCCACCAAGGTTCCCCTCCCCCACCCCCCAAAAAACCCCCGAAACAACTTACCTTCCCCATTTTCGTCATATTCATCATCAAGCCCATCAGCTTCTGGGTCTGAGTCGGGAGCTTCCTGGTCATCTGCATCAAATCCATCTAGGTATGTGAGCTGAGGAAGGAGTTCAAACACGCTTTCCCGGTAATTGTTCAGCATAGTCACTTCGCAGTTAAAAAGATCCAAGCTTCGCAGATTCGGCAATTTCTTCTGTAAATTTAAAAATTTTTTAAAAAGTATGACATAACCCCCTTATCCCTTTTCTTTTCTCTATTGTAAACTGAGCTCCAGATCACACTTCCCCACTGCTAGATTTTCTATCAAGGGATCAAGTTCTTCCAGTACCAAAGTCAAAGACCCCTACCCCTACACTCCCATCCTGTGAAGTATGTAACAAACAAAGACCTAGATTTCAAAACTTCCGATACATAAAGAGGATAACAGAAACGCAGCTTAACAGCATATTTCCCCAATACCTCCCCAAGAAAGTGCATCAATTACTGTGCCAGTGTGCAATCATATCACCATGGGAAGTAAAAAGTGTCTGAACGAGAGAAAGGCAGGGCAGTGGACAATAGTGACTCATCACGCCATCTAATTTTTCACCTACCAGCAGCTACTGAGGCTTCTCACCCAGGTTACAGGCCATACAACTGGCTGAATGTGGCCCAATGTGAATGTTTCCAGGTTTTCCAGTCTTTTCACTTACCAGGGGCTCCAGCGTGTTGATGTCTTTGATTTTGTTGCCGCTCAGGTTTAAGTGCGTCAGATTTGGGGTCCGCTCTGCTAGAACTTCTAGGCCGCCAGAGATTCGGTTGTCACTCAGCTCCAACTGGTATAGAGGTAGGGTGAGGTAGAACAGGAAATAAATAAAAGGCAATAGTCATCAGAGTAACAAACCTACCACACGACCAGCAAAGATGTGTTAAGTCCCATACTCTGTCAAAGTTTACTCTTTCCATTTGGGCAGAGTAGATAGAACAGTGTTTCTCAACTCGGTCTTGGAGTACCCCCTTGCCAGTCAGGTTTTCAGTATATCCACATTGAATTTGCATAAACTTGATTTGCATACACTGCCTCCATTATTTGCAAATGTCTTTCATGCATAATCATTGTGGATATCTTGAAAAACTGACTGGCAAGGAGGTACTCCAGGACAGAGTTTGAGAAACACTGAGATAGAGAAATAAAGATCATGTGGCCTATGCTTCTACTGTGTTTCCCCGAAAATAAGATGGTGTTTTATATTCATTTGAGGCCCAAAAAAGGCACTAGGTTTTATTTTTGGGTAGGGCTTATTTTTTTTTATGTACATGATCATCTCTCCCTTCCTCTCCTTCACCCCAATTCTTCCTCTTTGCTTTCCTCACATGTGCAACATCTTTCCTCCCCTCTCACCCATCCCCTTGTGCCTTCCTTCTGCAGCATCTTTCTATCCTTCCCTCCCTCCCATCCCCCTGTGCAGCAGAACCCTTTGCCCAGCTTCCATCCTTCCCTCCCTCCCATCCCCCTGTGTAAAAGAACCCTTGCTCAGCTTCCATCCTTCCCTCCTCCTATCCCTCGTGCAGAACCATTGAGCACATGCCGCCACCCCGCAGCCAAACTGCTGATGACCCTCCATCCTTCCATCCCAACCGATCCCCACTGACAGTGACCATAAATACCTTGCTATAGAGGAGCGTCAGACCAGCAGCATTCAGGCTGCTTCGCGGCCTTCTCGCTGGGGCCATCTGTGTACTGATGATGTCATCAGTACACAGACGGCCTCAGCAAGAAGGCCATGAAGCAACCTGTGAGTGCTGCTGGCCTGACGCTCTTCTGCTGGAAGGTATTTATGGTCGCGGTCAGCGGAGATCGGTTGGGAGAGAAGGATGGAGAGTCAGCTGGGGTTTGGCGGTTCGGCTGCATGGCGGGGGAAGCGTGGCTGCCTATGACTAGGGCTTATTTTCAGGGGTAGGGCTTATATTAAGACCTAGCTAATTGATAATGGTAAGATGCTTGAATTTTCACAATTGCAACATAAATATGGTCTGAATAAAAAACAAAGTTATAAGTGGTTGCAATTGAAGCAGGCTATTCAGGTGGGGTTCCCTGAATGGAAATCTTTAAATGATCATTACAGCTTAGAATTCTTATGTTTCCAGGCAGATTTTCTGGGTCACCAGGCCGCAAAGTGGTATAAAATTATATCTAATTATTTGAATAAGAAGCCTAAAAATGGATTAAGAGATATTTGGAGCATTGAGATTAAGCATCAGATTAATGCATCTCAATGGCCACGTATTTGGTCTTGGAGAATTAAAGGTACGATGTCAACATCTATTAGGCAAACATGGTTCTTTTTGTTGCATAGAGCATTCTGCACCCCTACTAGATTACAAAAATTAGATTGCTCTAAGTCTAATAGATGCTGGCATTGTAAAATTGAAGTTGGAACTCTAGACCATCTTTTATTTTATTGTCCATGTATTCAGGCATTTTGGATATCAATATGGGATCAAGTTAATATGTGGATGGAGAGTCATGTGGCTTTATCCTATGACACAGTGATTTTTGGAATGTGTATGAGGGCCAAATGCCAAATATCTGTAGCAAACAATAAATTATTGTTGATTCTTACGGGAGTGGGAATTCAACAGATAACAACTAATTGGAAAGACTGTTCTAGATTGAATTGTAATTTTTGGTGGAACTCAGTTTGTCATATGTATAAGATGGAAAGATTTCTTGCGATACAGAGGGGGTATTTTAAAAAATTTCAAGAGGTGTGGAGGCCATTAATTGAATATTATAATGAGTAAAGTTTATTCTTTTTCCTTAGGGGATAATATATAGAAATGGGATGGGATGGGAGGGATAGGGAGGGAAAAATATTGGAAATATGTTGTTATGAAAAATAAGGAGATATATGTAATAGGATGGGATATTTATTGTTGTGCATTACTGGGTATAATAAAATGTTTAAAGTGTTTGAGGAAGAAGGATGGGGGGAGGGACAGATTTCATGTCAGATTAATTGTATTATCAAAAAGGGATGTATAATTATATATAAATTTGGAAGGAATATTTTATTGATATGGAAAAGGGTGGGAGGTGGGGGGGAATAAAAACATGTATAATAATATTGTTTAAGAATGTCAAGTGTGTTATGTAAATTAATTGTAATAATACTGTACACTTGTTGAAAGAAATAAAAAGGAATAAAGATTTAAAAAAAAAAAAAAAAAAGAACTAAATGGTTCACATGAGTTGAAACAAATTAAAATGTTAAAATCAGAAAAAAAAAAAAAAAAGACCTAGCCCGAAAATCATGCTAGGGCTTATTTTTGGGGAAAACACAGTATGTTTCATCTGCCTTCATTTATCTAAACCTTTGTTGCCCCCTCCCCTAACTTACATTCCAGTATCCCTTCAAAAAATAAAGACAATTTTGTGGTGACTAGCACATAATGTTTTAGAGACTCATATAAACATGAGGTGGCCACAGGGCAGACACCGCTATTTGGCCCCTTAGCTCAATCACAACATATACTGAACTTCCCCCTATCCTTCTTGTCCTTCACACCTTGAACTCACCTGAAATCAAGGCTGGAAACTAATTCAGGCTAGTTCATTCACAACTAATGAGGTGGTTTTTAGCATCTCCTTTCCTCCCTTCAGATCTGGTATCTCTCTTTTTTCCTCTTCCTTCTCAATTAGTTTTCTACCTCGTCTACTTTCTTACTTTCCAGTCCTCACTGTCTACCTACAGCTTGCCACATCTTTCCCTCACCCCTTCCGGTATCTCTTCCCCAAAACCAGCATGTGCTCTTTTTCTTTATCCTCTCCTTCCATCCAGAATGTGCTCTCTCTCTTCTCTCCACTTCCTTTCCAGTCTGCTACCCTCTATATCCTCTCCCATCCAATGTTTGTACCCCTCGCTCTCTCTTCCCTCCCATCCAGTGTCTGCTCCCCTTTCTCTTCTCCCCACGTCCTTCTAGTGTCTGCTCCCTCTCTCTCCACTTTCAGTGTCTGCTCCCCTTTCACCCTCCCATTCCAACCAGCATCTGCTCCCCTCTCCCCCCCACTTCCATCCAGCGTCTGATCCTCCCTCTCTCCCCTTCAGCGTCTGCTTCCGTCTTCCCTCTTCACTTCCCTTCAGCGTGTGTTACCCTTCCCCCCTCTCCCTCCACTTCCTTTTAGCGCCACTCAACCTCTTCCCTCATCAGGCCACCTTCCTCTCACCTTCGCAGGCACTCTTCACTGTCTGAGGTGTCTGGACACGGCAACGTTTTTACAAGTCTCAAGCGACTGCCCCAGAACTTCTCCTCTGAAGCAAGCCGCCCAGACGGAAACAGGAAATGCGTCAGAGGAAAAGCTTTGGGGCAGTTGCGCAGGACTTGTAAGAACATTACCGCGTCCAGACACCTCAGAAAGAAAAAATTCTGAAGAATGCCTGTAAAGGTGAGGGGAAGGGAGGGAGATGGCTAGATGAGGGGAAGAGATGCCCGGATGTGGTTTGTTTTTTTTTTGCCCCCGCGGGAGGGAGCAAGTGTCACAATCGCGAGGATGGCTGCTGACTAGGAGGGGTGGGAAGGGAAGCAACACAGCAGATACTTTACTGCGGGTACAAGGCCATTCACCACTCAACGGGGCGTTGAATGACCTTGTCCCTGCACCCACGGCGACCAGTTTTTTTTCCTTTCCGTTCTGGCGGGTTACCCGCGGCTAGCCACGGGTAACAGTCACCGTATGATTCTCTAGCTAAGCACACACACTCTTTACCTTTCGCAGTTTGCCAAGCTTCGGTAAGTTGGAGACAGACACAAGGTTGACGTTAATCATACTAAGGAACTCCAAGTTCTCAAAGTCAGGTGAAAGACCAATAATCTTTCCATCATCTGAGCGGCAGTTGTCCAGAACCAATTCCTTTACCTGGAGAATACAGAGAAAAGGTAAATAGTTAAAATAAATAAAAAGTTTTGGGTGGAAGGAAGAGGAGCTCAATTTCAGGATTGATCATCCATCCTTCAACTCTCTTCTTCCAAAAGACAGCAGCCCTAAGCAATGGGGAGAAGAATCACTAGAAAACACAAACAGGACAGATAGATTTAAGTGGGCTTAAAATTATCCCAAAATAGCATCAATTGCCATTTTTACTGGATTAAGGACTTTTTACAAGCAGAGTTTCACACTATTAACTCCCATGTCCTACTACTAGGGTTAAACTAAAACCAGACTTCAGGTTAACAGTTCCATTTCTTCTTCCTTGGTAAAGAAAGGGTATGAAGCGACTGCCACCTCTCCCCCACCCCAAAAATAATCAAAAACAAAGAACAAGGGACAGGAACACAGCCCCACAATTAAGGTGTAAAGAGAGGACCTAAAAGAAAATTCACCCCTAGAGATAACAACTGGTTTAAAACCACTTCCACTGAACCCAGGTACATCAGGTGCTTCCTTCTTGAAGGAAGACATTTTCCTAGCAGACATCTCTCTTCCTCCCCAATAAGGGAACCCAGCACACAAGATACAGTATAAGGCCCTTGACAGGCAGCATCTGACTCTTATCACCTTTTCTGATCCTTTTGTTAACACTGATCCTTTTGTTAACACTGAGCCTAAACAAACTGTTTCCATTTCAAATGCATCTCGCCAAGATCATGAGGGAAATTCGGCAACCACCAGGGTGAGTGAAGGAGAAAGGCAAGGGGAAATGTAAAAATGCTACAATTAAAAAAAAAAAGGATGAGGTGGAAAGGTCTGTGTATCCTCTGATGCCCATATGTCTAGGAAGAACTACTATGCATCTGTCGCAGAAACCATGCACACATCTAAGCCCTGAAGCACCAAGCCTGTGCCTGCACAGCTTGGCATCCATTCAAACTTCTGATCAGCCCAACAGAGCCACTTACAAGCATTTGGGATTCTAAGGCATATGCTAGGAATGAAAAGGAGGGAGGCGGGCTCCTGCAGAGAGTGAGTCAGCCTGCTCTCTCCCCTGCCATCACACAGTCAGACCAGTCCTCAAGAGTGTGTGCACTTTCACCAGCTGGGCAAAGGGCCAGACTTGCAAAGAGTTTTTCCTGTTTTGTATCTAAGGAAAAAGTGTTTGGGACAAAGCCTCAAAACCCTCCACTACAAAACCAGGGAGAAATCTCTCATGAACAGCTCTAGACCAATACCACAAAAAATGAGCCCCAAAAAACATCCCCTTCCAAAGTCACAATTTTTATGTAGACATACTACATGTCTTTCTCCAATTATTAACAAAAAAAGTCATCCAGTGATTATTTTGGGAGACTTCAACTATCCTGGGATAGACTGGAGTCTTGGGAACTCAAAATGCGCTAGGGAGACTGGATTCCTGGAGGCTATACAGGACTGCTTCATGGAGCAGCTTGTTAGAGAACCGACGAGAGGGAATACTACTCTGGACCTAATCCTAAATGGGCTAAGAGGACCTGCGAAGGAAGTGGAAGTAGTGGGACCGTTGGGAAACAGCGATACAATATGATCAAGTTCAAAGTTGAAGTAGGAATACCGAAGGGAAAAAGAACCATAGCGACAACTTTTAACTTCAAGAAAGGAAACTACAAAGCAATGAAAGTAATGGTAAGGAAGAAACTTAGGAACACCACAAAGAAATGGCAGTCTGTAGAGCAAGCCTGGTCTTTATTCAAGGACACGGTGATTGAGGCGCAAAATCTGCATATCCCAAGATTCAGAAAAGGGTGCAAAAAGAATCGAACAAAAGACCCGGCGTGGATAACCAAAGAAGTGATAAGAATTCATTCAGGAAATGGAAAAAAGGCAAAACTGAGGAGAACTGGAAAGAGCACAGGAAGTATCAAAAAGAATGTCACCGTGTGGTTAGAAAAGCCAAAAGAGAATATGAAGAGAGGCTAGCCAAGGAAGCACGAAATTTCAAACCGTTCTTCAGATATGTTAAAGGGAAGCAGCCGGCTAGGGAGGAGGTGGGACCGCTGGATGACGGACAGGAATGGAGTGGTGAAAGAGGAGAAAGAAGTGGCGGAAAGACTAAACATGTTTATAAAAGAGGACACATCCAACATACCGGAACCTGAGCAAATCTTCAAAGGAGACCAAACAGATAAATTAACATCCATGGAAGTAAGCCTTGAAGACGTATGTAGGCAGTTAGAAAAATTAAAAAACGACAAATCGCCGGGCCCGGACGGAATCCACCCTAAGGTACTGAAAGAACTAAAGGAGGAAATAGTGGAACTACTACAGCAAGTTTGCAATCTATCCCTGAAAACAGGAGTGATCCCGGAGATTTGGAAGATAGCCAATGTTACACCCATCTTTAAAAAAAGGATCAAGAGGTGACCTGGGAAATTACAGACCGGTGAGTCTGACCTCAGTCTCGGGGAAAATGGCGGAAACGCTGATAAGACAGCATCAATGAGCATTTCGAAAGAAATAAACTTCTGATCACAAGCCAACATGGCTTCTGGAAGGGGAGATCGTGCCTAACGAACTTACTGCACTTCTTAGAAGGAATTAAAACAGATGGACAAAGGGACCCCATAGACATCGTATATTTAGATTTCCAAAAAGCCTTTGACAAGATACCCCTCGAACACCTACTTCAGAAACTAGAGAACCATGGGGTGGAAGGAGACGTACACAGATGGATCATAAATTGGTTGGTGGATAGGAAGCAGAGGGTAGGAGTGAAAGGCCACTACTTGGACTGGAGGGGTTCCGCAGGGGTCGGTGCTCGGACCGCTGCTATTCAATATATTTATAAATGATATAGAAACAGGGATGAAGTGCGAAATAATAAAATTAGTAGACGACACCAAACTATTTAGTGGTGCTCGGACTAAAGAGGACTGCGAAGAATTACAAAGGGACTTGAATGAGCTAGGGGAGTGGGTGACGAGATGGCAGATGAAGTTCAATATAGAGAAATGTAAAGTATTGCATGTAGGAAGCTAAAATCCAAGGTACAGCTATACAATGGGAGGAATGTTATTGAATGAGAGTACCCAAGAAACGGACTTGGGGGTAATAGTGGAAAAGACAATGAAGCCGTAGGCACAGTGCGCAGCGGCCGCAAAGAGAGCAAATAGAATGCTAGGTATAATCAAGAAGGGTATTACAACCAGAACGAAAGAAGTTATCCTGCCGTTGTATCGGGCGATGGTGCATCTGCATCTGGAGTACTGCATCCAATATTGGTCGCCGTACCTTAAGAAGGATATGGCGATACTCGAGAGGGTTCAGAGGAGAGCGACGCGTTTGATAAAAGGTATGGAAAACCTTTCATACACTGAGAGATTGGAGAAACTGGGGCTCTCTTCCCTGGAGAAGAGGAGAATTAGAGAGGATATGATAGAGACTTACAAGATCATGAAGGGCATAGAGAAAGTGGAGAGGGACAGATTCTTCAAACTTTCGAAAACTACAAGAACGAGAGGGCATTTGGCAAAGTTGAAAGGGGAGATTCAAAACCAATGCTAGGAAGTTTTTCTTCACCCAACGGGTGGTGGACACCTGGAATGTGCTACCAGAGGGTGTGATAGGACAGAGTACGGTATTAGGGTTCAAGAAGGGATTGGACAATTTTCTGGAGGAAAAGGGGATAGAGGGGTATAGATAGAGGACTACTATACAGATCCTGGACCTGTTGGGCCTCCACGCGAGCGGACTGCTGGGCATGATAGACCTCTGGTCTGACCCAGCAAAGGCACTTCTTATGTTTTTATAAAGTCCAGTGAAATCAAATGAAGCCGCAACGATGCTCTTAAGTACGGCTTGTACTGAAATCAGGTGTCTGTAACTCAGGGACTACCTGTACTATTTAGTTTCTTATATACTACCTGAAAGCCCAAAGGCTATCAAAGTGGTATACATTCATGTAATGTAGGTTATTTTCTGTCCTTGGAGAGCTCACAATCTAATTTTGTATTGGAAGCAGTCAAGGGTTAAATGTCTTGCTCAAGATCACAAAGAGCTGTGGTGAGATTTGAACTGTGCTTCCCTGGTTCTCAGACTACTGCACCAACTAGGCTACTCCTCCATTTCAGAATGCCAGAGAATGTCCAAAAGGGAACAAAACAGAAGAACCATTACAATCTGAATTATTATCTAAGAGGTACATCTGGGGTAGGAAATGAACCCCCTAGGACCATCAGACAGAAGTTAATAGAAAATTTTTTTTAATCTTTCCATGTCATGTCAATTAAAGGAACACCTACAGAAAGAAGTTACATGATGTTTTCAGTTGATACAAGTTGTATGAATAATTCCCGTCCTAGGGGAATAATATTTTAGATTTCACTTAACACCTGCACTCCCCCTAAACACAAAGTATAGCACAATCCTCACAGCCAAACAAGCTAAGGTTTTAGTACAGGCATAAATTTTAGTTTATAACCTCTATCTCCCCCCCACCCCAAAGAAATGATAACCAATTGCAGTAGATATCTCAATCCCCTAAATATAAGGGGACACTCCCCAGTATTATGTCATTCCCCCAATACATACACCTTTTCAGAGAAACCAGACAAGTGCCCCCCCCCCGGTGCAATTGCCACAAGGGGACCAAGTTCAGCAACATGTGACTGAAAATTACATAAAGCACAGTTACTTACCGTAACAGGTGTTATCCAGGGACAGCAGGCATATATTCTCACATGTGGGTGACGTCATCTACGGAGCCCCGATGCGGAAGCATTTTCAAGCAAACTTGATTGAAGATTTAAGTTTGCTCTGCTGCTCCACGCATGCGTGCCTTACTGCTCCACTAGGGGGGCGCATCCCCTCGTGGTCTCCAGTTCACTTAACTAGCACCTCGGGGAGGTGGGCGGGTTGGGAGAATATATGCCTGCTGTCCCTGGATAACACCTGTTACGGTAAGTAACTGTGCTTTATCCCAGGACAAGCAGGCATGATATTCTCACATGTGGGTGACCTCCAAGCTAACTGAAAAGGGATGGAGGGAAGTTGGCAATTTAAGCAAATAGATTTCGCAATACCGATTGGCCGAACCGGCCATTGCTTCTGGACAGTGAGTCCAGACAGTAGTGGGAGGTGAAAGTATGAACCGAAGACCACGTGGCAGCCTTGCAGATTTCCTCAATAGGTGTGGACCTGAGGAACGCTACGGAGGCTGCCATCGCTCGGACCTTGTGTCCCGTTACTCGACCATGCAGCGCGAGACCAGCCTGAGCGTAGCAAAAGGTGATGCAATCGGCCAACCAGTTGGACAAGGTGCGCTTGGAAACTGGGTGGCCTAACTGGTTTGGGTCGAAGGACAAAAATAATTGTGGGACTTTCCGGTGTGGTTGAGTGCGTTGGAGGTAAAAGGCCAACGCTCTCTTACAGTCAAGAGTGTGAAGCGCCACCTCTCCGGGGTGAGAGTGGGGCTTGGGGAAAAACACGGGCAAGACGATGGACTGATTGAGGTGAAAATCAGACACTACTTTAGGCAGGAACTTTGGATGTGTGCGGAGTACTACCTTGTCATGGTGGAAAACAGTGAAGGGTGGGTCCGCTACCAGAGCCTGTAACTCACTAACTCACCGGGCGGAAGTGAGTGCAAGCAGGAAAATCACCTTCCACGTGAGGAATTTAGGATGGCATTTGTCTAGGGGCTCAAATGGAGGTTTCATTAGTTGAGCCAGAACCACGTTAAGGTCCCAAACCACCGGAGGGGGTTTGAGAGGAGGGTGGACATTCAGAAGACCCTTCATGAAGCGAGAGACTAAGGGGTGGAGCGAGAGGGCTTTTCCTTCCAGGGGCTGATGAAAGGCCACAATCGCACTGAGGTGTACTCGAATGGAGTTGGTCTTTAGGCCGGAGTGAGATAATTGAAGTAAGTAGTCAAGGACCATAGGGACGGGGACCGACACCGGGTCCTGGCTGTGAGAGGAGCACCAGGTTGAGAATCTTGTCCACTTTTGAGCATAGCAGGTTCTCGTCGAGGTCTTTCTAGAGGCCTCCAATATCTCCTTGACTGTTTGAGACACGGGGAGAGAAGTCAGGGGGAAAGAAACCAAGCATTCAGATGAAGAGATTGAAGATTGGGATGTAACAGCGAACCCTGACTCTGTGATAGTAGAGAGTGAAACCGAGGCAGAGGCAGTGGATCTCTGACACTGAGTTGAAGTAGAAGGGAAAACCAAGGCTGGCGTGGCCAGCGAGGAGCAATCAGAATCAGGGTGGCTTTCACTGTTTTCAGGTGGACCAGCGTCCGCAGGATCAGAGGGAACGGCGGAAACGCGTACAGAAACCTTCCCTCCCAGTCGAGGAGGAAGGCGTCGGCCTCGAGTCGGTCCGGGGAGTGTATCCGGGAGCAGAAGAGGGGCAGTTTGTGATTGTGGGGAGATGCGAACAGATCTATTTGCGGCGTCCCCCACTTTTCGAATATCTGTCGTAGGGTCTGAGAGTGCAGTGACCACTCATGTGGCTGGAGGAGGCGGCTGAGTCTGTCAGCCAGACAGTTTTGTTCTCCTTGTATGTACACCGCTCGAAGGAAGGTGTTGTTGGAGATTGCCCATTTCCAGAGGCGCATGGCTTCCCGACAGAGGGGCCAAGACCCTGTCCCCCCTTGTTTGTTTACGTAGTACATTGCTACCTGGTTGTCGGTTCGGATGAGAACCACCCGGTCATGAAGCAGATTTTGAAAAGCTACAGCTGCGAGATAGATGGCCCGGAGTTCTAGCACGTTGATGTGACAGCGGCGGTCTTCTGCTGACCACATCCCCTGAGTGCGGAGGCCGTCCAGGTGGGCTCCCCAAGCGTACTCCGACGAGTCTGTGGTGAGTACCTTGCTGTGAGGAGGGGCGAGGAAGAGCAAACCTTTGGAAAGATTTGAAGAGTCGGCCCACCAGTGGAGCGATCGTTGCAAGGAAGGAGTCACTGTCACGGGACGATCGATCGGGTCCCGGTCTTGACGCCATTGAGAGGCCAGGGTCTATTGAGGGATTCTCAGATGGAGACGGGCGAAGGGTGTGACATGGACGGTGGAGGCCATGTGGCCCAGGAGAGTCATCATCTGTCGAGCTGATACCGAGGTCATCAGTGAGATCCTTCGGCTCAGACTTACTAACGCCTCTAGACGCGGAGGGGGGAGGAAGGAACGGAGGCAAACCGTGTCCAGCGTGGCCCCGATGAATTGTAGGGACTGCGAGGGCCGTAGTTGGGATTTTGGGAAGTTTATCTCGAACCCCAGACTTTGTAGGTAGATAATAGTCTGTTGGGTCGCTGAGATAACCCCTTCCCTGGACGGGGCTTTGATCAGCCAGTCGTCCAGGTAGGGAAAAACCTGAAGACCCTGGGAGCGTAAGGTAGCTGCGACCACCACGAGGCACTTGGCCTAGCATCGTCACCTCGGGTCTTCACCGAAGGGGAGGACTCGGTATTGCAGGTGCAGGTCTCCCACCTGGAAACGCAAGAACTTGCGGTGAGCGGGGTGCACTGGAACATGTGTGTACGCCTCCTTCAGATCGAGGGAGCAGAGCCAGTCGCCCTCGTCGATCAGGGGGTAGAGGGTTGGCAGGGAAAGCATCCGAAATTTTTCCCGTACCAGGAATTTGTTGAGGCGTCTCAAGTCTAGTATTGGGCGAAGGTCTCCCATTTTTTTCGGTACCAGGAAGTAACGGGAGTAGAAGCCCTTCCCCCGTTGGCCGGGGGGAACCTCCTCCACTGCTCTCAGGTGAAGCAGATTTCGAGCTTCGGAGAGGAGTAGGGGTAGCTGCGTCCGGTTGGGAGGGCAATTCCTTGGGGGGGTTGTCTGGAGGAATGGCCCGAAAGTTGAGAGAGTATCCTAATGAGATCACGCCAAGGACCTATGCGTCCGACGTGACTTGTTCCCAGCGAGGGTGAAAGATCTTGAGGCGACCCCCGATGGGAAGGAGGCCTGGGACTACGGCGGAGGGGGCCCGCCCCCTTCCGCATGTCCCGTCAAAAGGACGGGGACGGTTTGGTAGTCGCAGGCGGTTGGGACTTGGGCGAGGCCCGATGGTCGGAGTGCCTGGGCGCCTGGGCGGAGGCCGCGAGAAGGCAGGAGTGGATTTTTGTGGGTAGCGGCGCGGAGGGGCTCTGAATGGCCTGGACGTGGATGGTTTTGGCTTTTGCCGCAAGAGGGAGGCAAACGAGCGTTCGTGTTCGAAGAGGCGTTTTGTAGCCGCCTCGATAGTGTCATCGAACAGTTCTTTACCCAAGCAGGGGAGGTTAGCCAGCCGGTCCTGTAAGTTGGGGTCCATGTCGACCAGGCGCAACCAAGCTAGTCGGCGCATGGCGATAGCAAAGGCTGCCTCTCTGGAGGAGAGTTCGAAGCCATCGTAGGCCGCGTGGAATAGATGGAGGCATAGGTTGGAGAGGGACTCTGCAAGCAGGCTAAACGCTCCTTGGCGGGAGGCCGGTAAGTGTGAAGGTGAAAGTGTAGCTTTGCACCCTAGAGCCCATCATCGCATTTTGATATAGTCTCCTGCCGAACTTGTCTAGGGTTCGGCCTTCTCGGCCTGGGGGTACCGCCGCTGAGACCCTGGAGGGGTGAGCCTTCTTCAAGGAGGATTCTACCAACAGCGACTGGTGGGAGAGCTGCGGTTGTTCAAATCCCGGGAAGGGTACTGTACGGTACTTAGCCTCCATTTTGGAGGGTACTGCTGTGACCATATAGGGGGTCTCGAGGTTTCTGAAGAAAGCCTGTTGGAGTACCGGGTTAGGCGGTAAGCGAAGGGACTCTCTGGGCAGTGATGGCATATCCAGCTCCGCTAGGTACTCTTTAGAGTATCTGGAGTCGGACTGGAGGTCTAAGTCCAAAGCGTGGCCCATGTCCTGGACAAAGCGAGAGAAGGATGGGCGGGATGTTCCCGAGGCCCCTTGTGGGGTCGGTGAACGAGACCTCCGTCGGGTGGAGAAGGATAGGGAGGCTTCCCTCGAGTATCGAGGTTCCTGCTCCGATCCACGCTCCGAGACCGGGGAAGCACTGTGAAAGTGTTCCGGGGTCGTGGATCTCCGCCGTCTCGAGGAGCCCCTCGGAGACGATGCCGGGGTTCCGATCGATGACGAAATCGGTGATCTCGACCCGGACTTCCTCGGTGAAAGTCTGAAACCTCGGATCGGAGCCCCGGTCCGAGGGGGAGTTCGGAGGATGCGCGGGTTGGAGAGTGATAGCTCCGTCACCCTCAGCGGTCCCGTACGAGGCGTAGGTGAACGGCCTCGTAGAGTGGGAGAACCTCGGGCCTTCTTGGAGGTACGGCGGTTCAAGGTTTCTGTCATTTTAGCACGACGTTTTGCCCCGCGGCGGTCTGTGGAGGGAGAGCGCCTCGGGTGTCTCGGCAAGGAGTCCGAGGAGGATGGGATGCGGCGAAGCTTGCGCGGTTTTCCTCGAGGTGGCTCAACGCGAGGCTCAGGCTGGTCTGGCACATGCGGGGTCGAGGTCGATTGTAGATGGGCCATTGCAGCGGACAGCTCTGATGAAATCATCGCTCGGAGTAGGTCTTGGAAAACGGGCACGGACAGCATCGAGGGCATGTCCACTGCCTCGGTGCGCTCCACCGGAGGCGACCTCGTATCAGAGTATTCCCGTGTGGTGGAGGCATAGCCCGAAGGCTTGGAGGGCTTTGCCGGGGCTGTGAGCATGGGACTTCCGCCATGCGTCGCCGGTGTCCCCGAGGCTGGCTTCTTCGTTGTTGCGGAACCTGAAGAGGGAAGAGGGGACTTACCCGGAGCCGAGACTTTCTGTTGTCCCGAGGACTTCGGATTCGAGTCTCGAGGCGATGCCGAGGTATTCGGGGCCGAGGTCAAGGCCGGGGCCGACCTCGAGGCCGAGGTAGAGGGTTGGTCGGCGGCGAAGAGATCCGTCATGCGGCCTTTTCTTCGGCGGAGGGCCCGGTTCTGGAAAGTGGGGGCAGGAGTCGGTTGGATGAACGGCCCCCAGGCAGAGGATGCACTGGCGATGCGGGTCTGTGATGGAAAGAAGCCGCTCGCACTGGGTGCACTTTTTAAAGCCGGTCAAAGGCCGGGACATAGAATCGAAAGTGGCCGTGGCTCGAGTAGCCACGTGGCCACAGGGACCCGGAAGCTTCCGGGTCGGTTCAAAAACGAAGCAGGAACAAGTTGAACAAGAAAAAATTCGCGCACAGCGACTTAATCGAGAAAAAAATACGAAAATCGTGGTGCTAGAAGGCAGTTGGGGCAGAGCCTGAAAAAACACGACTTCTAGGCTCAGCGGAAAATTTTGAACTGGAGACCACGAGGGGATGCGCCCCCTAGTGGAGCAATAAGGCACGCATGCGTGGAGCAGCAGAGCAAACTTAAATCTTCAATCAAGTTTGCTTGAAAATGCTTCCGCATCGGGGCTCCGTAGATGACGTCACCCACATGTGAGAATATCATGCCTGCTTGTCCTGGGATAAAGTTATTTACTTTCTGCAGGGGAAAAAACACACCTACTTGACAATTAGGAACATAAGAATTGCCACTGCTGGGTCAGACCAGTGGTCCATCATGCCCAGCGGTCCGTTCACGAAGCGGCCCTCTGGTCAAAGAGCAACCCTAACTGAGACTAACCATACTGGCACATGTTCTTGTTCAGCAGGAACTTGTCTAACTTTGTCTTGAATCCCTGGAGGGTGTTTTCCCGGTTCATAGTCTGTCACGCGCAAGACACCAGCGCGCCGACAATCCAGCGCAAGAAAGAAGCGCGCCACAGAAAAACTTAATTTTAAAGAGCTCCGAAACGGGGTGTGAGTGGGGAACCCCCCCCCCACTTTACTGCACAATGTTCGCACTGCTGTTGGGGGGGAGGGGTTGGAACCCTGTCTTATAGAGAAAACGGAACTTTTTCCGATTTTGGGGGAAAAGTTCCGTTTTCTCTATAATGTGGGGGGTTGCATCCCACACACACCCCCAACGGCAGCGTGAACACGATGCAATAAAGTGGGGGGGGGGTTCCCCACTCACACCCCCCTGAGCTCTTTAAAACAAAGTTTTCCCGTGGTGCGCTTCTTTCTTGAATTGTCAGCACAGGCTTGTTGGCACGCTGATGTCTGGTGCGTGATTATCCCGTCACCGTTTTCCCCTATGACAGACTCCAGAAGAGCGTTCCAGTTTTCTACCACTCTGGGTGAAGAAAAATTTCCTTACGTTTGTGCGGAATCTATCCCCTTTCAACTTTAGAGAGTGCCCTCTCGTTCTCCCTACCTTGGAGAGGGTGAACAACCTGTCCTTATCTACTAAGTCTATCCCTTTCAGTACCTTGAATATTTCTATCTTGTCCCCTCTCAATCTCCTCTGTTCGAGGGAGAAGAGGCCCAGTTTCTCTAATCTTACGCTGTACGCCAGTTCCTCCAACCTCTTAACCATCTTAGTCGCTCTTCTCCGGACCCTTTCAAGTAGTACTGTGTCCTTCTTCATGTATGGTGACCAGTGCTGTATGCAGTACTCCAGGTGAGGGTGCACCATGGCCCAGTACAGCAGCATGATAACCTTCTCTGATCTTTTTTGATCCCCTTCTTTATCATTCCTAGTATTTTGTTCGCCCTTTTCACTGCCGCCGCACACTGCGCAGAAGGCTTCATCGACTTGTCGATCAGAACTCCCAAGTCCCTTTCCTGAGAGGTCTCTCCAAGTACCTCCCCAGACATCCTGTATTTGTGCATGAGATTTTTGTTACTGACATGCATTACTTTACACTTATCCACGTTGAACCTCATCTGCCATGTCGATGCCCATTCCTCGAGCCCGATTATGTCACATTGCAGATCTTCGCAATCTCCCTGCATCTTCACTACTCTGAATAACTTCGTATCATCCGCAAATTTAATCACCTCGCTCGTCGTACCTATGTCCAGATCGTTTATAAAGATGTTGAAAAGCACAGGTCTGAGCACCGAGCCCTGCAGTACCTCACTGGTGATGCTCTTCCAGTCCGAGTATTGTCCATTTACCCCCACTCTCTGTTTTCTAATGCTCCAGCCAGTTTTTAATCCACGTGAGTATTTCACCCTTGATTCCATGGCTCGCAATTTTCTGAAGTAATCGTTCATGCGGAACCTTGTTGAACGCCTTCTGAAAGTTCAGATATACAATGTCGACCTGGTCGCCTTTGTCTATCTGCCTGTTTACTCCCTCGAAGAAGTGAAGCAAGTTTGTCAGACAAGATCTGCCTTTGCTGAAACCGTGCTTGCTGGTCCTCATCAGACCGTGTCTGTCAAGATGATCAATGATGCGGTCCTTTATCAGCACATCTACCATCTTTCCCAGTCTGTAGTTTCCCAGGTCTCCCCTCAAACCTTTTTTGAAGATCAGCGTAACATTTTCCACCTTCAAGTCCTCCGGAATCTTTCCCGATTCGATCGACAGATTGGCTATTAGTTGAAGCTTGGCTATGGTCCCTTTCCGTTCCTTGATGACCCTCGGATGGATGCCATCTGATCCCGGGGATTTATCGCTCTTAAGCCTATCAATCTGCCTGCATACCTTTTCTAGAATGACCGTTAACCCTGTCAGTTTCCCGTTTTCACTTCAAGCATATAGCCTGATGGGTTCCGGTATGCTGTGTATATCCTCTTTGGTAAATACAGACGCAAAAACGTGTTCAGTCTGTCGGTGATTGCTTTGTCATTCTTTAGCGCTCCCTTTGTTCCTTGGTCATCCAACGGTCCCACCGCTTCCTTCGCGGGTTGTTTCCCTTTAATATATTGAAAGAACGGCTTAAAGTTTTTCACCTCCTTGGCTATTTTTTCCTCGTAGTCTCTTTTGGCCCCTGTTACCGCCTTATGCACCTGCGTTGATATGTTTGTGCTTATTCCAGTTTTCGTCTGTTTTTGATCTTTTCCACTCCTTAAACGAGGTTTTTTTTTGTCTTTGATCGCTTCCTTTACCTCTACAGTTAGCCATGCCGGTTCTTTTTTCTCTTTGATCCATGGTATATATAGTTTTTGCGCCTCAGTGACCATATCCTTAAAAAGAAACCAAGCTTGCTCTAGTGTCTTTACAGTCTTTATCCTCTTTTTAATCTTCTTCCCCACCATGCGTCTCATCCCTTCATAATTCCCTTTTCAGAAGTTTAGCGCTTTGGCCGTCGTTCTGGACCGATGTTTCACCCCTATTTCCAGGTTGAAGCGGATCGTATTGTGATCGCTGTTTCCCAGCGTCCCTTCTATTTCTACATCTTGTGCCGGTCCTCACAATCCATTTAGAATTAGGTCCAGAATTGCGTTTCCACTTGTATTTTCCTTGACAAGTTGTTCCAGGAAGCAATCACCTACAGTTTCCAGGAACTTAGTCTCTCTAGCACATCCGGAGGTGCCTAGGTTCCATTTTATCCCCGGATAGTTGAAGTCGCCCATGATAACTGCGTTGCCTCCCTTGCAGTTGCGTTTAATCTCATCCGTCATTACTCAATCAATTTCTTCGGACTGCCCTGGGGGTTGGTAGTAGATGCCTATCTTCGTTTCAGGTCCATTTGTTCCCGGAATTTTGACCCATAGAGACTCTAACTTATCCGTCTGTTGTGGCATGTTCTCTCCAGTAGATCCAATTCCCTCTTTGACATATATGGCAGTGCCTCCTTTTTGAGTCACTCTGTCTCTGCGGTATAGTTTGTATCCCGGTAGCACTGTGTCCCAAACATTTTCATCAGTCCACCATGTTTCCGTGATGCCGATGATGTCAACGTTATTCTTTTGTGCCACAGCTTCTAATTCACCCATCTTATTTCTAAGGCTCCTTGCGTTTGTGTACATACACTTGAGTTTGCATCCTGTTCCCTTCTTGCGTGTCCTTCCCTCTTTTGGTCCGTCTTGTCTGCGATCTCCTGAGTCTTCCCCTCCATCTTCCTGCACGGTATCCTCCGGGTATACCGGTTCCTGAACCATCGACTTTTTCTCTCGGTCGACTGTATGCTTTCCCCTTCTTCCTAGCTTAAAAACTTCTCAACTTCTCTCTTGATGTTGCTTGCAAGTAGCCTCGTTCCGTCTCTGCTGATGTGGAGTCCGTCCTCTCCTGTACAGCGTGCTACAGTCTAATCTACAGACTGTAGCGCGCTATACAGGAGAGTTTTATGCCTGTTGACTACCGATTTTGTTTACCCTATCCATTCTGGTTTTCTGATACTCTGTGTACTACCAGTAGAGAACCCTGAGGAAAAAGTGTTTCTTCGAAACACAGACCATGTCAGGTCCAGTCCACAGGAATATTGGGACCAGTTGTTTTGGATATATTTTTGATGTAGTATATGCATTTTGTTTTTAGATATTTGTTTTTGTGATTTTAATAAATTCCTTTACCCTGTACATTTTTTTGCAGTATTGTTTGTTTGCTTTTGCTGTTCTTTTACTGCAAGTCCTGTTGGTTTTTTGTTTGTTTTGCTGGAAGATAAAAAATACCACTTAAATAAGAGCTGCTTTTTTTTTTTTTTGGGGGGGGGGGCTTGGGGCTTAAACTACAAAATGTTTTTAACAATATTTCAATACTGCATAGCAGTTGTGACTCCTTCTAACAGAACTGGATGAGAAGAACTATGGATGCTGTCCCTAACATCTTTCACTCAAGATGATCCAAACAACAAAGACCTAACCCAGGAGAAATTAATCCCAAATCTCTAGCAAGTGCACTGCCAGAGTCAAAAAAGGCTTGCTACCCTCTCTCAGACCTGATTTACTAAGTGATACTAGTGGAGAGCCCTTTCACATACCGTACGTATATACTCGAATATAAATCGAGATTTTAGGGGGGGGGTTCTCGGTTTATATTTAAGTCCACCAGAAAGCTAATGCTTTTGTACTCCCTTTACAATGACTGGCGCTACTCTCCTACATGCCCCCCCCCCCCTCCCGGCGACCAGAATTGAGAATTGCTCTCCTGCAATCTCAGATGCTACATTTCTGAACATTCCCCAGTGGCCGGTGCTGCTACTAGAGAGTTGCGCAGGGACAGAAATCCCACCCGTCCCCGCCAAAGTCCCACCCGTTCCCACGAGGAATCCCACCCGTCCCCGTGAGGAATCCCTCCGTCCCCACCCGTCCCCGCGAGGAATCCCCTCCGTCCCCACCCGTCCCTATAAACTTCAGAAATAGTTATTTCATTTAATTATGCTACTGAATTAAAGGCTCTGGTAGAAATCCATTTACAAATAAGCAAAAAGACTTTATTAATTTGAAAATATTAATTGGGAAGAATACATACTTTGTAAACGGGTTTCTACCAGAGCCTCTAATGTTTATAAATTTTTATCAACACAACTAATATACTACTTTATCCTGAAGCAAAAAAAAAAAAAAAAAGAAATAGAATTCTTTTCCTACCTTTGTTGCCTGGTTTCTGCTTTCCTCATGTTCTCATTCAATTCCTTCCATCCACTGTCTCTCTTCCTTCTGCATCTTCCATTTGCTCTGTTACTGTGCCTCTCCCTTTCTTCCCCCTTCCAAATTGGTCTGGCACCCATCTTCTTCTCTCCGCTCCCCCCATATACTGGCATCTGTCTTCTTCCCTGCCAGCGTTTTCTCCCTACTCTCTCTTCCTCATTTCCTTTCAGTGTCCTTCTCCCCCCCATCTTCCCCATGTCCTTTCAGCATCCTTCTCCCTCTCTGTCTTCCCCATGGCCTTTCAGCGTCCTTCTCCACCCCTTTGTCTTCCCCATGTGCTTTCAGCATCCTTCTCCCCCCTCTGTCTTCCACAAGTGCTTTCAGAGTCCTTCACCCCCCCCCCGCCCTTCCCATGGCCTTTCAGCGTCCTTCTCCACCCTTTTGTATTCCCCCATGTGCTTTCAGCATCCTTCTCTCCCCTCTGTCTTCCACAAGTGCTTTCAGAGTCCTTCCCCCCGCCCTTCCCATGGCCTTTCAGCGTCCTTCTCCACCCCCTTTGTATTCCCCATGTGCTTTCAGCGTCCTTCTCCCTCCTCTGTCTTCAAGTGCTTTCAGAGTCCTCCCCCCCCCTCCTGTCTTCACCATGGCCTTTCAGCGTCCTTCTCCCCCCTCCTTCTCTACCGCCCCCGGTGCAGCACAGCCGGCCAGGTCCCCTTACTTTTGTGGCACTTCCCCGACCGACCGACAACAGCCCCGGTCCGACAAACCTCCCTGCCCTTAACCGCGAATCTAAATTACCTTCTTACAGCTGCTGTAAGAAGGTAATTTAGATTCGCGGCTACAGGGCAGGGAGGATTGTCGGACCGGGGCTGTTATCGGTCGGTCGGGGAAGTGCCACAAAAGTAAGGGGACCTGGCCGGCTGTGCTGCACCCGGGGCGGACCGCCCCCCTCCCTTGGTAGCCACTCGAATCGCGAGGCTACTCTCCTTCTCCTTACCTGCAGCACAGAGCCGAACGGAAGTCTTCCCGACGTCAGCGCTGACGTCGGGAAGACTTCCGTTCGGCTCTGTGCTGCAAACAGAGAAGATAGGGAGAAGAAGAGCCGCGCGACTGAGTACATGCAGCCCCGCGACCCACGGAGACGTCCCCATGGGATCCCGCGACCCTAGGGGGTGTCCCCACGGGATCCCCGCGACCCTAGGGGCGTCCCCACGGGATCCCCGTGACCCGAAGGGGGAACCCGCGGGTCCCGCGGGATTCCCGTCGTCCCCGTTCCCGTGCAGCTCTCTAGCTGCTACACCAGGGGTACCCAATACGTTGATCGCGATCAACCAGTAGATTGGGAAGGCAACCCGAGTCGATCGCAGAGCTCATCTCGGGCTCCATGATAGACTTGTGTTGCCGTCCCAATCTACCAGGCCGATTAGCCTTCCTCTCCCTGACGTCCCCCACCGCTGCCCCAAGCTCTCCCTGCAGAAGTGCATTCCACTCCCCAACATCGAAGAGGAAGTTCTGGGCCAACAAATCGCTGCCTGGTTGGCCCGGAACTTCCTCTCCAACATCAGAATTGACGTTGGGGAACCGAATGCTGGTCAGCGCGATGCTTCTGTAGGGAGAGCTTAGGGTGGCGGTAGCTTGGGGGGCCTGTTCCCAGATTGTTGCGGCGGTGGCAAACCTAGTGGCTTGCGGGCCTGTTCCCCAATGGTGGCGGCGGCAAACCTAGTGGCTTGGGAGAGCAGGGAGAAAGAAAGAAAGGGGGTAGGGAGACAAAGAAAGAAGGGAAACAGAAAGAAAGGGGGAACAGGGAGACAGAAAGAAAGGGGGCATGGAGAGAGAAAGAAAGAAAGAGGCAAGGAGAAAGAAAGAAAAAGTTGGGGGAGAGAATGAGGTCTGGAGGAGAGGAAGCATACAGGAGGCTGAAAGAAGGGAAGAAATATTGGATGCACAGACAGAAGAAGAAAGTGCAACCAGAGACTCATGAAATCACCAGACAACAAAGGTAGGAAAAATGATTTTATTTTCAATTTAGTGATAAAAATGTGTCCGTTTTGAGAATTTATATCTGCTGTCTATATTTTGCACTATGGCTCCCTTTTACTAAATGGCAATAGCGTTTTTTAGTGCAGGGAGCTTATGAGCGTCAAGAGCAGCGCAGCTCCCTGCGCTAAAAACTGGTTTAGTAAAAAGGGAGGGGGTATATTTGTCTATTTTTGTAAGGTTGTTACTGAGGTGACATTGCATAGAGTCATCTGCCTTGACCTCTTGGGAAAAATAACCCCGGAATATGAATAATTAACATTTTCTCTGCCTTTCATTATGCTTTGTAGTTTTTTTTTAAATTTTATTGTTGGTAGATCATTTTGACTTGGTCATTTTAAAAGTGGTTCACAAGCCCAAAAGTGTGGGCACTCCTGTGCTACACTATCCTCCACTTTCTACCTTGCCGCCCTCGCAGCTGTCTCCTTATGAGCTTCGGCATCAAATAAAAACCTCCAGTAGCTGTTCTCTCCAATGCTGTCCTGGGCCAATGAAGGGTCTTGAGCAAGGCCTGACGGCTCCTGCTCCCTCTGAGAATCTCAGAGAAGGTGGGAACTGGCTAGGTTGGAGGTACCTCGAAAGGCTCCAATACCTGTATGCCTCCTTTTCCTGCCCCTCCAGCCGCATTCACCCCCTCCACAGCTGACCCAGAAGCCTTCCCTCTGACGTCAGAGAGAAGGCTTCCTGGTTCAGACATATGCAGGGCCCATGGCCCTATGAAGAAGTGCGGCTGGAAGCCAGGAAGGAGGTGGTTGACCTGGACATCTCCGATACAATCTTGTGGGAAAGGGGCACTGAAGCAGTTGAGCCACAGAACACTAGTGTTGGACCAAGAAGGGAAAAAAAGAGAGGGGACACGAACTTGGGATAGAGGAGGGCGTGCATTGGTACATGGGAAGGGCACGAACTTGGGACAAAGCTGGAAGGAGGGAGGGGGTACAAACTTAGAACACAGAAGGAAAATAGAGGGCATGAACTATGGACAGAAAAGGGAGAGAGGACGGTGGCACTAACTTGGGACATAGGATGGAGGGGAGGGAAAGATGAATCTAGAGACTAGTGGGATAGCGCACATCTGCCAGCAGGTGAAGATAGAGTACTGATTTGCAGGTGCTCCTCTTGGATGGAACTCCTCCTGCCCAATTAGTATCGCTCTTTGCCAAAGCATCAGGAATAACAAAACTGTATAAGTAAAAACTTCTTTCCCATAAACAATGTCAAATACAAAACAACAGAAATGAAACCAACTACCAATCATAACATAAAACATGAAATGTCCCTCGAGAAAACCAACAGCAGATAGTAAGAAGGGATGGGGCTTTGGATTTAACTGCTGTGTCTAAAGGAAAGAAAATTAGCAGGTAAGTACATACTTTTTCCTTCCTTAGCAACAGATGAATCCAGAGACTAGTGGTATATAGCAAAGCATTCCCTATTCTGGGAGGGAAGCGAATGCCGCCTCCACAATAACTGAAGCACCAAAAGATGTTTCTGCATGTGCTGTCACATCCAACCGGTAATGTTTAGAAAATGTGTTCATGGAAGACCATGTTGTCGCTCTACAAAATCTCTTTCAAGAAAAATCTCCTGGAATCATTCCATGAGGTAGCTACCACTCTTTGTCGAGTGAGCATGGAAATCAGCCGGCAACTGCTTGCCTGTCAACAAATAAGCAAAAGCAATAGTCTCTCTTACCCATTGGGCTTCAAACGCACTGGATGCTGCTATACCCTTGTTGCATCCAGAAAACACAAAAAGGTGATCAGAACGTCTAAAGTCATTAGTAATCTAAAGATTGTTCGTAGAATACTCATGTACTTCGAGCAATCACAGGAAATGAAACCAAGACCCGTAGTTGTCCTCCTCCCAGAAGGGAGAGACTCTGATATGAAAGGTCGAGACTACCTTAGGAAGAAAGTAAGGTAATGTCCAAACAGAGACCCCCGATTCCATGAAGTGTAAGAACGGATCTCTGCATGATAAAGCTTGTAACTCCAACATCTATTGGCCTGACGCCATGGCTACTGAAAAACAGTTTT
Organism: Geotrypetes seraphini; assembly: GCF_902459505.1. NCBI lineage: Eukaryota > Metazoa > Chordata > Amphibia > Gymnophiona > Dermophiidae > Geotrypetes > Geotrypetes seraphini. The sequence continues at coordinate 92,364,078 of NC_047091.1, read as the reverse complement.
CAGGGTGACATCCTTGAGTGTTGTCTTATGCAAAGGCTCAAAGGGAGGTCCTTGTAAACTACGAAGTACCAACTTAAGATTCCAACCCGGACAGGGTTTCTTCGAAAGGTGACTGAAGGTGTTGAATCCCTTCCAGGAACCGGACCATACGTGGCTGAGAAGCCAAGGAAGAATGGGACACCCTGCCTCTGTTAACAAGTGATGGTTGCCACTTGCACCCTAAGGGAATTATACACCATTCTGCAAGGAGAGAAAGAGAGACAGGGAAGCTTGAAATGGTGATATACCCTGTTGACTACACCTACAGAGCCCTGGTATGGACACTTGAAAAGTGAATTGCAACTTTAAGTTTTAGAAAGTTTGCGATCAGCCCGTACCGCGGATGCGTGAGTGCCTTCCCACCCGACATAGACAAGCAATCCCTCAAAGATAAGCTAGCTAAGAAGCCAACCAGGTGAGGTGGGTGGGTTGTGAGAATATCTGCCTGCTGTTCCTAGATAACACATTATGGTAAGTAACTGTGCTTTATCCTAGGACAGGCAGGCAGCATATTCTCACACATGACCTCCAAGCTAATAGAATGGAATGGTGGGAGAGTTGGCCTTTAAGGAAATAAATTCTGCAATAAATGACTGGCTGAAGTGCCCATCCCATCTGGAGAAAGACTCCAGATAATAATGTGAGGTGAATGTATTAACTGAGGACCAGGTGGCAGCTTTACAGATTTCCTCAATAGGAGTAGATCTAAGGAAAGCTACAGAAGCTGCCATAGCTTGGGCTTTGCAAGCTGCAACACGACTTTCCAGTTGCAGTCTAGTCTGAGCATAGCAGAACGATATACAGGCTGCTACCCAGTTGGAAATCGTTCTCTTGGAAGCAGGATGCCCTAACTGATGAACTGTTCATGATCTTTTTTAACATGGTTTTAGTTTGTAAATATGATTAAGGATTATTTGTATGTCTATGTTATGATGATTTTGTTTTAAATTATGTATGCAATTCTGTAAACCATTTAGTTAAACGGTATAGAAAATTTTAAAAGAAATTATTAGGATCAAATGAGACAAAAAGTTGAGATGTTCTGCGGCTTTGTCCTGTCAATGTAATAAGCCAAAGCACGCTTATAATCCAGAGTGTATAATGTCCTTTCTCCTGCATTGAGAATGAGGCTTAGGGGAAAATAACTGGAAGAACAATCTACTGATTAAGATGAAACTCAGTCACAACTTTCGCGAACAAGCTGAGAGAGATTTACTTCATATGAATTCAGCCCAAGAGAAACCAAGCTATTAGGTGTAACAAATGCAGGTTGGGATGTAGAAGCGATCGTTGTTTCTGAGTAAGCAGAGTAGGAAAGATTGGTAGAGGAATTGGCTTCCTGGTGCTGAGCAGAAGTAGAAGGGAGAACCAATGCTGAAGGGGCCACCGAGGAGCAATGAGAATCATGGTGGCTGACTCTCATTTGAACAGTCTTTAACAGAAGAGGAGTTGGAGGGAAGTCATATAGAAACAGGCCCGTCCAATCCAGGAAAAACGCATTGGCTTCCAGACGGTGAGGAGAATAAAGTCTGGAACAAAACTAGGGCAACTTGTGATTGTGGGGAGTTGCAAATAAGTCCACCTGAGGAGTGCCCCATTGAGTAAAGATGAGATGGAGAGTCGCAGAGTTGAGAGTCCATTCGTGAGGCTGAAGAATTCTGCTGAGATTGTCTGCCAGGGAATTCTTCTCCCTTTGAATGTAGACAGCCTTTAAGAAAATGCTGTGAGTCATTGCCCAAAGTCAGATTTTCTGAGCCTCCTGACAGATGTTAGGACAAGAGCCGGTGCCTCCTTGCTTGTTTATGTAGCACATTGCTACTCGATTGTCTGTGTGAAGGAGGACTTGAGGACTCAAGAGGTGCTGGAAAGCTTTGAGAGCATAATATATTGCTCTGAACTTGAGAAAATTGATGTGAAATTTCCGCTTCCTGGCAGACCAATGACCTTGTGTTTGAAGGCCCTCCAGGTGCACTGCCCAGGCATAAGGAGATGCCTTTGGGGGGGGGGGGGAGTGAAAAAAGAAGACCTCTGGATAGATTGGAAGTCATCCACCATTGAAGCGACTGCTACGTTAAGATTGAGGTGAACGCCGCGGCCATGTTTCCTGTCTTTAAATCTTAACGTGGGGAGCATGAGCTGGTTGACTTGAGGTAACTTAGCAAGTAATAAGATGGTTTTTAATGATTTTTGTTACTTGTGCTAAAGCTACTGTGGAAAGCTGATACTATATATTTTTATACTACTTTGCAGGGGGATTTCCTTGATACAGCCCTGCGGGGTGAAACGTAGTCTACGTCGGAGTGCTTACCCCCACCCGCATAGCTAAAGATAAGTACAGATATATTTAAAAATATAAATTATAAATAAACTATTTATGAAATATGATAAAAATTACAAGGGACAAATGACGATTAGGGGTGCCATTGTTCTGCATGTTCTAAAAGTTTAGTGGCATGCAGACGGTACCACTGAGGTCCGTGAGAACATAAGATATAATTCATTTTGAAAACGTGTGGACCTCCCAGTTGATGTTTTGAATAGATTATATTTGGGGAAGGTCTGAAGAGTTCTTAAAGCCACTGTTGATTTCTTGAAGAGATGATAGAAACATATAGAAACATAGAAAGATGACGGCAGAAAAGGGCTACAGCTCATCAAGTCTGCCCACTCCAATGACCCACCTCATTAAGTCTGAGTGCTAATGACCTAGTTCCTTAACTCGACCCTCGTAGGGATCCCACGTGGATGTCCCATTTATTCTTAAAGTCGAGCACGCTGGTGGCCTTGATCACCTGCACCGGAAGTTTGTTCCAGTGATCCACCACCCTTTCTGTGAAGAAATACTTCCTGGTGTCACCACTAAATTTCCCTCCTCTGAGTTTGAGCGGGTGCCCCCTTGTGACCGAGGGTCCCTTGGGAAAGAATATGTCATTTTCCACCGCGACACGACCTGTGACGTACTTAAATGTCTCAATCATGTCACCCCTTTCCCTGCGCTCCTCTAGAGTATAGAGCTGCAATTTGCCCAGTCTTTCTTCGTATGAGAGACCCTTGAGTCCGGAGACCATCCTAGTGGCCATCCGCTGGACCGACTCAGCTCGAAGCACATCTTTACGGTAATGTGGCCTCCAGAATTGCACACAGTATTCCAGATGAGGTCTCACCATGGTTCTGTAAAGTGGCATTATGACTTCAGGTTTGCAGCTGACGAAGCTTCTATTGATACATCCCATCATTTGCCTTGCCTTGGATGAGGCCTTCTCAACTTGTTTGGCAGCCTTCATGTCTGCACTGATGATTACTCCCAAGTCCCGTTCTTCTGAAGTCCTAGCTAGTGTTTCTCCATTCAAGGTGTATGTTCTGCATGGATTTCTGCTGCCGAGATGCATGACCTTGCACTTCTTAGCGTTGAAGCCCAGCTGCCATGTCGAGGACCAGTTTTCCAACGTGATCAGATCCTGCGTCATACTATCCTTGAGATTGCTTTCGCTTACTGTATTACACAGTTTGGCGTCGTCGGCGAACAGTGCTACTTTACCCTGAAGCCCTCGGGTCAAGTCCCTTATGAATATGTTGAAAAGGGATGGTCCCAGGACTGAGCCCTGCGGCACTCCGCTAGTCACCTCCGATGTCTCAGAGAGGGTGCCATTGACCATCACCCTCTGAAGTCTTCCACTCAGCCAATCATTGACCCATGCAGTTAGTTTCTCACCTAACCCCATCGATTTCATCTTGTTTAATAGTCTACGGTGTGGGACACTGTCAAAAGCTTTACTGAAATCCAAATACACTATGTCCAGAGACTCTCCCGAGTCTAGCTTTCCTGTCACCCAATCAAAGAAGCTGATAAGATTGGATTGGCATGACCTGCCCCTAGTGAATTCATGTTGACAGGGATCCCTTAGATTCCCCTCATCCAATATCGTGTCTAATTTACCTTTAAGTAGAGTTTCCATGAGTTTACACACTATTGATGTGAGACTCACTGGTCTGTAATTCACAGCCTCTGCTCTGCAACCCTTTTTGTGCAGAGGAATGACATTAGCTGTTTTCCAGTCCAGGGGGACTCTCCCCGTACTTAGGGAGAGATTAAAGAGCATGGCTAACGGTTCCGCCAGAACATCGCACAGCTCTCTGAGCACTCTTGGGTGCTAATTGTCCGGTCCCATGGCTTTGTTCACCTTGAGTCTTGACAGTTCTCTGTAAACATCTGCTGTTGTGAACTCAAAATTCTGAAATGGGTCTTCCATGCTTTGCTTTGTTTCCAGCCGTGGCCCGTGTCCTGGTGCCTCGCAGGTAAAGACTGAACAGAAGTAATCATTCAGTAGTTTGGCTTTATCGGAATCTGTTTCCACATAATTCCCGTCTAGCGTTCTAAGGCGTACTATCCCGTTTGTGTTCTTTTTCCTGTCGCTAATGTACCTGAAGAAGGATTTGTCCCCTTTCTTAATGTTCTTCGCTAGAGTTTCTTCCATTCGAAGCTTGGCATCCCTGACTGCTGTTTTGACCGCTGCAGACTTTGTCCTGTATTCAATGTTTGCTTCTTTTTCCCCCGTGCGTTTGTATGAGAGAAATGCTCTTTTCTTCTCCTTGACGAGGTACAAGACCTCATCAGTGAACCATTGGGGTTTCTTTTTTCTTTGTTGTTTAGTTACCGATTTTATGTAGCGGATAGTTGCCTCATGAAGGGTCGATTTTAAGGTTGACCACATAGCTTCCACATTATCAGTTACTTCTTGAACCTGCAGCTTCTGATGGACGAAGTCTCCCATGCGTGCGAAGTCAGTGCCCCGGAAATATGTTGAGAGACACTATCTGTCACTTGAGACCACTGAGAAGCAAGGGCCCACCGAGGAATGCAAAGATGTAGCCTTGCTAGCAGAGTTACATGAACTGTGGAAGCCACGTGACCCAGGAAAACCATCATGTGCCTCACAGTAATGGTGTGCACCTTCAATATCTCTTGACAAAGGATGAGAAGAGTGTTCAGGCGCTCTGGAGGGAGAAACGCCCTCATTAGAGTAGTATCGAGGATAGCCTCAATGAACTGAAGACGTTAAGTTGGAATTAGGTGAGATTTGTGGAAATTGATAACAAAACTTGTAGGAAGGCAATGGTCAGATGTTGCCAGAGCCACCTCCTGAGATGACACAGCTTTGATCAACCAATCGTCCAGGTAAAGAAGACTGTGTGATTGGAGAAATGAGGCCACAACAATCAGGCACTTCGTGAAGACTCTGGGAGAAGACGCCAGGCCGAAAGGAAAAACCTTGTATTGGTAATGACGTCCATTCACCTGAAAGCGAAGGCACTTACGGGAAGCCTGATGAATTGGTATATGCGTGTAGGCTTCTTTGAGATCCAGAGAGCAAAGCCAGTTGTTCTGATCCAGAAGTGGATAAAGAAGGGCAAGGGAGAGCATCCTGAATTTCTCTTTAACTAGAAATTTGTTGAGATCTCTGAGATTCAAAATGGATTGTATACCTCCGATCTTTTTCGGGATTAAAAAATACCGAGAGTAGAATCCCTGACTCTGCTGAGACAAAGGAACCTCTTTGATGGCATTGAGAAGAAGAGGGATTGAATCTCTTGAATGAGAGAAGACTGTATCGGGTCTAAAATACTCTCTTGGAGGATGATCCAGAGGTAGGGTATGAAAATGGAGAGCATACTCCTGACGAATGATGTCTAGAACCCAGATATCTGTGGTGATGAGCTTCCAACAATTTACATAATGCTAAAGCTGCCCTCCAATCGGCTGAGGTAATGGTTGGAGAATGGGAACTGTGGCAATGCTCCTGAGGAACACGTCAAAAAGGCTATGTGGGCTTTTATTAAGCAGCCTGTTTAAGTTGCTGACATGGTCACTGCTTTTGCTTCTCAGGCTGAGGAGGAGCAGGCTTAGCCGAAAACTTGTGCTGGTACGAAGAAGCTGGCTTGAAAGTACGGGGCAATCGAGGCTTCTTTGTTTTAACCGAAGTGTCCTATCTGGTCTCATGAGCGGATAGCGTTTGAGTAGTCGTATCCATTGATGGATCAAAAAGCTCATCTCCTGGGCAGAGAACATTGGCCAAGTGGTCCTGGTGATTTACATCAAGTTCAGAAACACAAAGCCAGGCAAGGCGTCTCATGGCCACAGACATGACCGCTGCTCGTGATGTAAGTTCAAAAGTATAGTAAGTAGTGCAAACCATATATTTCCGCAATTGAAAAGTCAAAGCAATGAGTTGTTGGAATCTCGATTGTTTACGGGATGGAATATACTTTTGAAAAGATGGAAGTTGTTTAACCAAATATTTCAGGTAAAACGAAAAATGGAAATTATAAATTACCAGCTCTGTTGGCCAACATTGCATTCTGGTAAAGACACTTACCAAACTTGTCCATTGCTCTACCTTCTCTGCCAGGAGGTACAGATGCATAGACACTAGCCCCCGATTTCTTTAAAGTGGATTCAACCACTAAAGATTAATGAAGGAGCTGTGGTTTAGCAAAACCTGGAATAGGAACCACCCTTTACAAGGAGTCCAGTTTTTTTAGGAACCACCAGAATGGAGAGAGAAGTCTCGATGTTCTTAAAGAAAGTATCTCATAGAATATCATGGAGCGAGAGCTTCAGCAGGTCTTTAGGAGGCTGGTCATAATCCAGAGCCTCCAAGAACTCCTTGCTATGCTTGGAATCCACTTCTAGCGGGATGGAAAGATCTTCAGACATTTGATGGAAAAATTTAGAAAAAGATGACTTGCTCAGAAAAAGCGATCGTTGAGGTGAATCTGAACCAGAAGAGTCCTCATCTGCAGTAGAGAGTAGTTTCTGTTCAGAGTCTCCAAATAAATCTGAATCCTGTATGGAATGAGGACGGTGTGGAAGATTCAGTATCAAAGCCTCGAGATGATTGGTCTTATGAGAGTGCGTCCGGTACTGCACCAGAGTAACCGCTCTTGATATTTTAATCCAGGATGACTGGTGCTGTGTAGATCAGATTTTATTATCCGCAAAGAGGCAAATCTTACCACACAGCCCTTCAGCAATATAGTTTATAAAAATGTTGACCTGAGGGCACTCAGTTTATTTATTAGACGTCAGTGTGGAACACTGTCAAAGGCTTTGCTAAAATCTAAATACACCACATCTAGTCACATCCTCTATCCAATTCTCTGGTCACCCAGTCAAAGAAATTGATCAGATTTGTCTGACAAGACCTACCTCTAGTGAATCCATGTTGCCTCCAGTCCTGTAATCCACAGGACCAGAAACTTCACCATTCTCTGTTTTAAACACATGAATGGAAATGCTTTTATCACAGAAGTCAGACTTACCACCCTGTAATTTCCTACTTCTTCCTTATTTCCACTTTTGTGGAAAGGGACCATATTTGCCCTTCTCAAGTCCTCCGGTACCACTCCCAACTCTAGAGACTCGTTGAAAAGGTCAGTCAGCAGAGCCACCAGAACAGGATGAACGGAGAGGGGTTTCCTTTAAGGCTGATGAAAAGCAGCAATTGCACTTAGGTGGACTCGAATAGATGTGGATTTGAGGTCAGATTGAGATAAGTGCAGCAGGTAATCCAAAACTGAAGACAAGGAGGTAGATTGCGGCTCCTTGTGATGAATAGTACACCAAGCAGAGAATCTAGTCCATTTCTGGGTATAACACTGCCTAGTACAGTGGTTCCCAATCCTGTCCTGGAGGACTACCAGCAGTCAGGTTTTTGGGATAACCCTAATAAATATGCATGAGAGAGATTTGCATATAATGGAGGTGGCAGGCATGCAAATCTGCACCATGCATATTTATTAGGGCTATCCTGAAAACCTGACTGGCTGGTGGTCCTCCAGGACAGGGTTGGGAACCACTGGCCTTGTGGATGGCTTCCTGGAAGCCTCTAGAACAGGGGTGTCAAAGTCCCTCCTCGAGGGCCGCAATCCAGTCATATTTTCAGGATTTCCCCAATGAATATGCATGAGATTAGCATACAATGAAAGCAGTGCATGCAAATAGATCTCATGCATATTCATTGGGGAAATCCTAAAAACCCGACTGGATTGCGGCCCTCGAGGAGGGACTTTGACACCTGTGCTCTAGAATGTCCTGTACAGATTGAGAGAACTGTAGAGTGGCAGACAGGTTGAGAAGTACCAATCTGTTAGGTGTAAAGACTACAGGCTGGGATGAAGCAGAGACCCTTGACTCTGTGTAAGCAGAGGGAAAACTGGTAGAAATAGAGGCTCCCTGGTGCTGAGTTGAAGTAGAAGGGAGTACCATGGTTGTCTGGGCCACTGAAGAGCTATCAGAATCATGGTGGCATGCTCCTTCTTGATTCTGACAAGTCTTGAGAATCAGAGGGCATGGAGGGAACGCATAGAAAAAGTGATTCGCCCATTCCAGAAGAAAAGCATCTGCCTTGAGGTGGTGAGGAGAGTATATCCTGGAGCAGAACATAGGCAATTTGTTGTTGTAGGGTGGCACAAAGAGTTCTATCTGAGGAGTTCCCCATTGAGCAAAAATGTGATGTAGAGGTGAGGAAATGAGTGTCCATTCGTGAGGTTGTAGAAGACGACTCTAGTAGGTGCAGCAGTGCGCTTCATAGAGGGCGACCTTGAGGATGAGTATTCCCTATGTTTGGAGGCACGCTTCAGATGAGGTCTCGTAGAGGCTGGCATGAGTGCACTTGTTGCCTGGACTTTTCTGAGACTCAGATGGAGGCTTCTTAGGTAGCATATCTGCGGAGGGAAGAGGAGACTTGCCTGAGGATGAGAGACCTTAAGAGGCACAGCAGACGAGGCCTTCGAGGACAAGGGAGACTTGCTCGAGGACTTGGTCGACGAAGCCGCTACAGGGGGTCGAGATCAAGGCCTTTTCTGCAGGCACCTCCATGGAACCAAAGAGCTGCTGGATTTGGGCACAAAACCTCCGGAGAGCTTTTTTTTGAAGGGTAGCACAACGCGGGCAGGACTCAGGACAATGTTCGGGTCCCAAGCACTTAATACACCAATGATGGGGGTCGGTGAGAGAAATCACCCGATTACACTGGCTACACCTCTTAAAACCGGTAAGAAGCCGGGACATAGAAAAAAATACAGCCGCAGTCAAACGAGGGCCAGCAGCAGGGCCTGAGCCCAAGCACTGCCGGACAAGAACTGACGGAAAAAAGAAAAGGTTTTTTTGGTGTTTTGTTTTTTTTTTTTAAAGAGACACGCTGCACAGTGACTATGAAAAAGTAACAAATAAAGGAAAAAGAAAGCCGCGGTGCAAGAAGGCAAAACTCGAAGACAGCAGAGCTGAGAAACAGGTGCTTCTTGGCTCTGCGGAAAAGCCGTTACTTACCGTTAACAGGTGTTATCCAGGGACAGCAGGCAGCTATTCTCACATGTGGGTGACGTCATCTGACAGAGCCCCGATGTGGACGCCTCATGACTTGCTTGAAGAAACTAGAAGTTTCGAGTCGCCCGCAACGCGCATGCGCGAGTGCCTTCCCGCCCAGTGCACCGGGCGCATCTCCTCAGTTCAGATAGCTAGCAGAGAAGCCAACCAGGGGAGGTGGGTGAGATGTGAGAATAGCTGCCTGCTGTCCCTGGATAACACCTGTTACGGTAAGTAAATGTGCTTTATCCCAGGACAAGCAGGCAGGCTATTCTCACATGTGGGTGACCTCCAAGCTAACCAGAATGGGATTGCGGGAGTGTTGGCAACTTAGGAGAATAAATTTTGTAATATAGTTTGGCCAAACTGTCCATCTTATCTGGAGAAAGTATCCAGACAATAGTGAGAAGTGAAGGTATGAACCAAGGACCAAGTAGCAGCCTTGCAAATTTCCCAATAGGTGTAGATCTGAGGAAAGCTACAGAAGTTACCATTGCCCTGACTTTATGGGCTGTGACTTTACTGTGAAGGGGTAATCCAGCCTGGGCATAGCAGAATGAGAGACAAGCCGCCATCCAGTTGGAGATGGTACGCTTAGAGATAGGACGCCCCAACTTGTTTGGATTGAAGGAGACAAAAAGTTGAGGAGCAGATCTGTGCGGTTTGGTGCGTTCTAAATAGAAGGCCAAAGCACTTTTACAGTCCAGAGTATGAAGAGCTAATTCTCCAGGGTGAGAATGAGGCTTTGGAAAAAACACTGGAAGAACAATGGATTGGTTGAGATGAAATTCTGAGACCACTTTAGGCAGGAACTTCGGATGAGTACGAAGAACCACCTTATCATGAAAATGAAAGAATTAAAAGAAAGAAAAGAAAAAACAGCGATTCGTGAGAAAAAAACCCCAAACAAACCCGGTTCTAGAGAAGGCACAAGGCAAAAAATGAACGGAGTCAAAGACGGACTTCTCAGCTCTGTGGAAAACTAAGAACTGAGGAGACGCGCCCGGTGCACTGGGCAGGAAGGCACTCGCGCATGCGCGGTGCGGGCGACTTGAAACTTCTAGTTTCTTCAAGCAAGTCTGCTTGTGAGGCGTCTGCATCGGGGCTCCATCGGATGAAGTCACCCACATGTGAGAATAGCCTGCCTGCTTGTCCTGGGATAAACTGAGATACCTCACAGGAAACGCACAACCTAAGTTTGGTGGGAAGGCACTCGCGCATGCATGGTGCAGCACTCTTTGAAAGTTCTACAAGCAAGTCTGCTTGCGAGGCTATCCGCTACGGGGCTCCATGGATGATGTCACCCACATGTTGAGAATATGCTGCCTGCTTATTCTGGGATAAGGAATTTATTGACTGAAATGTTAGCTTTGGGAAATGTATTTAGCAGATTGTGTTAAAAAGAAATGGAAATGCATTTTTAGTTTTATTTCTCCATTGTTGAAGAAGACTCTCTCACCAGGATCACCCAAATTGTTAATCTCGGTTTATATTTGAGTTAACCTTTTTTTTTTTTTTTTTTTTTTTTTTTTTGGGGGGGGGGGTATGTCACCTCGGTTTATATTTGAGTATATACAGTAAATTTATGTCATTAACAAACATTAGATTTCACCATCATTTATTCTAATTAAATGTATTCAAAAGAAAGAAAACTAGCTATTTTTGTTGTTTTAAAATTATTTCATAGCACTAATCTTATTTCATTTGCCAGTGAAATCATGAGGACAAAACTTCTATAGAACTGTCAATTTGTACATAAAGTTCCTATCCTAAAGCTTATACCACAAGCTGTAGCTATAAAGGGCTAGATCTTTGTGTGTCGGGATATACCTATACATGTGTGAATGGAGAAAGATGGAGGATAGAAAAAACTCCTCCCAGATAACTATCCCAATTCCTCACCTCTAACACAGGCTCAAGGAAATCCGGTTGCCGCAAGACTGCATGTCAGGAAAAACCTGTCTGTACATTTTCTGACATCACTCAAAGAATAACTCCCGAAAGAAAATGTTTTATTTGCAGAAAAAAGAGAAGATAGTAAGGTCATATGGAAATAGGTGAAAAGAAAAAAAAAAAAAAAAGCAGTTACAAACTAGATAGAAACATGTCCAGTCCCACCCTCAAAGGTCAAAAAAACCAAAGCTATAGAGAAGGTATAGAAATTAATCTGGGCCCCCTGAGCAAAAGGAAAACACATGATGAAAATTTGTTTATCTTAGGGGACACAGGTACAGATTTTCCTGGCTGATATAGTGAATTTAGCCTGTTGAAGTCAAATTCTGGCTTCTCTCTTCAGCAACTGGTTTTAGGGATTAAGATGGGAAGCTAGTCAAAAACATACAGAAATGACCCAACAACCAGGCTAGCTGGCCCCTGTGGGATCAAACACTTCTCTTCCCTGGCAACCACTCTTTCACTCTTTGGGCCACTGGCAGTATGAGTGAAGTAAACACAGTGCCTTTGGCAGCCCAGCAGCTTTCCCTCTACTACTACTTCCTGCCTATGCGGGGACAGGAAGAAGTAGCAAAAGGAAAGCTTCCGGATCACCAAAAGCAGCGTGTTTACTTCACTCATGTTGCCAGTGACCCAATGAGTGAAACAGCAGCAGTGAGTGCAAAGTTTTCAGCAGCTCCTGTGCAGTACTGGCTTGGAGCAAGTCAAGTGGCTACTGAGAGAAGAGGAGGAAGAGGGTGGATAATACCAGGGCAAGCACCAAGGTTGTCATGGCTCTGGCTTCCCAGTCCCTGCTGCCCACTGCAGCTTGATAACTTCCGCAAGCCCCGACTGCTAACAAGACACATGCAGCCCCAAAGCCACTACAGATCCTCAGGAGGTGAGACACCAAGGCCCAAATTCACTAAGCAAACCGATCGTGTGACCAAATTTCCCTCCAACCCTATTCACTAAAGGCAGTAGTGATCCGATCCTTCCATGCAAATTAGCAAAACCCCATGCAAAATAGCCAAGAGATTAATTCACTAACAATTGCTTGGCTATTTTGAATCGGGTTTTATTATTGGCAAACCCGACTGCTGCAGACCTGTCGGTAACTCAGTTACCAACAGATCTGCAGGTTTTTTGACAGGCCTGCCTGTCTTTATTATTCATTTTTTTTCCCATGGCACAGATATTTTGCATGTGTTACACATGCAAAATATCTGCCCCATTAAAAAAAAAAATAAAATGAAAAGACAGGCAGGCCTGTCAAAAAATGACCAAGGGCCCCCCCCCCTCGACAAACCCTATCCCCCCCAGCGACCCACAAATAGAAGGAGGGATGCCCACTCCTTCTTGCCACCACCTGACGCTACCCTCCCCGTCCGCACGAATATGGCAGGAGGGATGCAAACTCCCTCCTGCCCTGTCACCGAGTCACCCCTTTCCCCCCTGACAGGCACACGAGTCATCCCCTAGCCCAGCCCATCCCCCATCCGGCACACCACACCACCCCGAGCAGACTGGCCCACCCCTCCCTTGTACCTAAAAGTTGGGAGCAGGAGGGGGGCTCAGTCCCTCATGCTCCAGGCATCATCCGAGGCCAGCTGGATGACCGGGCAAAGCCCACCCCCTCCCTGTATCTTAGTAGATTGTTGTGAGCAGGAAGAGTGCTCAGTCCCTCCTGCTCCACGCCTCCTCTGCCACAAGTGCAGCCTTAGGCCACGCCCCGATGCATCATCAGATGCACGAGGAGAAACCTAAAGGCCCTGATTTGCTCAGGCGCCTCAGGCTCCTCCCTTTGGAGGGGCCTGAGGCATCTCAACCAATCAGTGACTTCCTTAGGGAGAAGTCTAAGAAAGTCCCTGTTGGGCCATTGTTTTGACCTATCGGGGACTTCCTTAGACTCCTCCCTAAGGAAGTCAATCAGGGCCTTAGGCCCCTCCCTGTGCATCTGATGATATATCAGGGCGTGGCCTAAAGCCACACTTGTGGCGGAGGAGGCGTGGGGCAGGAGGGACTGAGCACTCCTCCTGCTCCCAAAGATATTACAAGGTACAAGGAGGGGGTGGGCCTTGCCTAGTCAGCTGGCCGGCCTCGGAGGAGGCCTGGAGCAGGAGGGACTGAGCACCCCTCCTGCTCCCGAAGATATTGATATGGGGAGATGGTGGGCCCGGCCGGTCGGGGTGTGTGCGGGTATGGGCGAGCATGGGGAGGGGGGCGAGTGGCACAGGGGAGGTTTTTTCCTTTTTTAAATTAGGTCTGATATTTGTGGCCTATTAAAAAAAAAAACAGCCGGCAGAGCCCTGACAGCAGTGAGGCAGCTGCTTCTCCTGTCACTATTGTCAGGGCTCAATCCGATCTGTGCAGTCGATTGGGGGCGTGCCTCCGATCGCCCCCATTTGCATGCAGATGGTTGGTGAATCGGTCAGCCTTTCTCCAATCGCCCACGGATCGGAGGATTAGTAAATCTAACCCCAAGTGCCTGTGGTAATAGCTCTTCTGACTTTCTGGTATTTAGGATTAGCTCTTAATTTAATTCTTGACTTTAAACATAAAAGTTTAGAAGTTTAAGCATATTTAATTTTTTTATGTTTACAAGTATTTGGGGACATAAAAAATTTTAAGTGAAAGCTAGTTGTGACCTTGCAAAAAAAATTTTAATGATCCTTCAGGATAACTGGTGTTATTTAATAGCATAGGGAGTCTAGTAACAGTAATGGCTTTGAAAAAAAACTGGATGCGCCAGGAATGTGATAATTTTTTAAATTCTTTATTCATTTTTAAAACTTCAATTGTGCAGAAGAGATAATGCATTTACATAAAATATTAACATTACAGCATAATAAACTTAATAATAGACAAGACTTATTTTTCCCTACCCATTTTCCAATTAACCAACACCTCGTAAAAATACCTGTAAACAACCTATCTATACCTCTTAACCAGTGCCAAAACATACCCCCTCCCCAATGTGTATGTTTTACTCATTTATATAAATCAATCAATCCTTACAATATTTAGTTCATGTTTCCAAACTTCCATAAATTTTTTATAATATCCCTTCTGAATGGCCATAAACTTTTCCATTTTAAAGACATAACATAGGGATTCCCACCAGAATGAATAATTTAATCTATCCCAATTTTTCCAATTCTTTAAAATAAGCTGCATGGCAACCCCTGTCATTATAAACAAAAGTTTGTTATTTTTTGCCGAAATTCGACTTTTTGCCCTCATAGATGTTCCAAATAAAATGGTTAATAATAGGAAGATACTCAGTGATATTCTGTGAACAACTCTCAATTATTTGACTACTAAATTTCACAGTTACTATTTCTTTATATCTTTTTCAATTAATAAATAAATAAATATATTACGGTGATGTGCTCAGACCTTTAACCCAATAAATAGTGAAGTCACTACCATGAGTTTAACAAGGGGACCATCATTGCAACCACCTGTCCCCGACCCTCCCTAAATGATCTTGAACCAATTCAGCTGTTGTATTTGTACTTATCTGAATAGAGAGGTTTTTGTTGTTGTTGTTGAACTTGGTCTTGTTAAATCTCAATGGCGACTGTGCTCTAACAAAAATAATGTTGTTTAAAATCCAAAGGTATTTATTTTTATCCTCATCGTTTTCCGTCCCCCCGACTCGAGTTTCGTCTCCTTCGTCGGGGAGGGACACTGATACTGGCTAGCTGAGACCAGAATCATTCAAAATCTTCGAGTTAAGAGTTAAGAGCAAAGAGTTAAGAGCAAAGACAGAAGGAAATGCAACCAGAGACTGGGAAAAGAGGATTAGAAAAATAAAATCACCAAAGCTAGGAAAAATTGTGTTATTTTCAAATTTAATGATTGAAATATGTTAGTTTTGAGAATTTACATCTGCTCTCTATATTTTGTACTGTTCAGGAAGAAATGTATTTGTTTCTGTTTTTCTGGTGTCGTACTGCATGCAGAGTCTGGCATCTTAGGACTAGATTCACTAACAATAGCGACTCGATTGCTGTTGGCTGATTATTTTCTAACAGCGATTGATTCACTATTAAGTTTGCATGCAAATTATTTGCACGGAGATGCAAATCATTTGCATGCAAACCCACAGACTCAATTGATCAGTGAGCAATTGAGACATGCATAGAGCTCTAACAGTAGTGACAGTGGAAGCAGCCTCCTTCAGGGCTTCTGCTGCTTTTTTTTCTTCATTTTTAATGGCACAGATTATTTTATGTGTATTAACACACACAAAGTATCTGTCCCATAAAATAAAAAGTTAAAAAATTCCCACTGCTCTCCTGACAATCGTGGCAACCCACAAATGACAGGAGGGATGCCCACTCCCTCCTGCCACCATACGCTCCCCCCGGGACGAACTTAAACATGGCAGAAGGAATACCCATTCCCTCCTGCCAACGGAGCCCCCCCCTCCCTGCTACCTTTAGTCGAGAGCAGGAGGGATGCTCAGTCAGTCCCTCCTGCTCTTCCACCGGCCGTCATCTGCAATACAGGCCTTAGGCCCCCTCCCTGGTGTATAATCTGATGCATGGGGAGGAGCCTGAGATCCTGATTGGCTCAGATGCCTCAAGCCCCTCCCCTGGAGTAGGGTCTTGGGCATCTGAGCCAATCATGGACTCCCTTAGGCTCCCTCTATCGCGGATACAAGGGGGGGGAGGAGCCTTAGTGCTAGAGAATGACACAGGAACAAATTTTTCCATCCCCGCGAGTTCTTTTCCTGTCCCTGCCCTGATCCTGCAAGCTCCATCCTCATCTGCACAAACCTCAAACACTTTAAAATCATAAGTGTTTGAGGCTTGTGTGGTTAAGGCAGAGCTTATAGGAATGGGGCAGGGACAGCAACAAAATTTGTCCCCGTGTCATTCTCTACTTAGAGCTATATTTAAGCCCGGCCTAGGGAGGCCATCAGGTGGGAGTGGGCATCCCTCCTGCCATTTTTTTGGGGTTCAGAGGAGGCGCTTTGTCGGGGTCACTGCGGAGAGCTGTTGGGAGACACTTCATTTTTTTGTTGTTGGGCAGATACTTTGCTAAAACCTTTGGAAACGGGCAAAGCGACGATCACTGACTTTAGTGAATCTAGCTCTAAGAGTTTAATTTGTATATATTAGGACTTTTAGTTTGTGGTTCTATATTTGCAAAGGGTTTATCTGTGTTCTGCATGCATGATCGAGACCAGGTGTTCTGACAATGAAATGTCGGGAAGCATTATTGGTGTCATGGCCCAAAGTAAGATATTTGCTGCTCTCCTTCACCCCTTTGGATCCAAAAAAATCAGCAAAGACTACTGGAATGTCTCACAAAAAGTATAACAATAATACTCGAGACCCAGGTTACTTGAGCACCCATATCTGGCACTTAAACTTCAAAAACAAAACAATAAAATTACTAGAGTAAAACAAACAAAATGGCAACAAAAAAGCGATGAGTGAAGATAAGCATTTTTTTATCCTAAAGAATGGCACCCAAGTTTTCTAGATGTATTTCTACACCTGCTTATAGAAGATATGTTTTCCACAGTCCATGTGCATCAGAGCTGTAAGTCAAGAAGAATCCACACCAGTAATGTTACACATAAGCCTGGTTTCTCAATAGAACCATGTTGTGAAGGGCCAACATTACAGCTTGAGTTTCACCACAGGAAGCCTTCCCAGTCTTAACCCATCAAGGCCAGGTCAGACCTAGATATAACCAAGTGGTACACCCAGGGCAGAATAGGGGTCATCACTGCACCCACAGAGAAGAAAGAGGAAGGAAAAGCACAGTTACTTACCGTAACAGGTTTTATCCAGGGACAGCAGGCAGCTATTCTCACATATGGGCGACGTCATTGACGGAGCCCGGATGCGGAAGCCTCGCAAGCAGACTTGTTTGTAGAAACTAGAAGTTTCAAGTCGACCGCACCGCGCATGCACGAGTGCCTTCCCACCCAGTGTAGGGCGCGTCTCTCAGTTCAGATAGCTAGCAGAGAAGCCAACCAGGGGAGGTGGGTGGGTTGTGAGAATAGCTGCCTGCTGTCCCTGGATAACACCTGTTACGGTAAGTAACTGTGCTTTATCCCAGGACAAGCAGGCAACCTATTTTCACATATGGGTGACCTCCAAGCTAACCAGAATGGGATAGTGGGAGTGCTGGCAATTTAGGAGAATAAATTTTGTAATACTGTCTGGCCGAACTGGCCATCCCGTCTGGAGAAAACATCCAGACAATAGTGAGAAGTGAAGGTATGAACCGAGGACCAAGTAGCAGCCTTCCAAACTTCCTCAATAGGTGTAGATCTGAGGAAAGCTACTGAAGCTGCCATTGCTCTGACTTTATGGGCTATGACTCTACTGTGTAGGGGTAATCCAGCCTGGGCATAGCAGAATGAGATACAAGCTGCCATCCAGTTGGAGATGGTACACTTAGAGATCGGATATCCCAACTTGTTTGGATCGAAGGAGACAAAAAGTTGAGGAGCAGTTCTATGTGGTTTGGTGCGTTCCAAATAGAAGGCCAATCATGTTTACAGTCCAGACTCCAGAGTATGAAGAGCTGATTCTCCAGGATGAGAATGAGGCTTTGGAAAGAACACTGGAAGAACAATGGATTGATTTGAGATGAAATTCTGAAACCACTTTAGGAAGGAATTTAGGATGAGTACGGAGGACCACCTTGTCATGATGGAACACAGTGAAAGGTGGGTCAGCAACTAAAGCTTGCAGCTCACTGACTCTTCGAGCAGAAATGAGGGCAATGAGAAACACAACTTTCCAAGTGAAATACTTCAGATGAGACGTAGACATTGGTTAAAATGGAGACTTCATCAATTGAGCATGAACAACATTGTATACACACACACACATACATTTACACACACACATACACACATATATTTACAGTACTCCCTCGAAATTCACGGGGGCTCCATTCCAGGAACCCCTGTGAATTTTGAAAAACCGCAAATATAGTTTTTAGGCAGGGGAGACAGGAGAGGGTAGCCGGAGCTCAACTTTGTACTAGAGAATGACACGGTGGCTGTTACCCGCGGGTAGCCCACCGAAACAGTGGGGGAGGAGGGGAAAAAAGGGCTCACTGCGGGCATGGGGACAAGGCCATCCACCACCCCGTGGGGCAATGAATTGCCTTATCCCTGCATTTAAGGGAGGGAACGCACGTGGTCACCAATCAAGCGCGGCACCCTCCCTCCTTCCTACCGGCCGAATCTATCTCCCTTCCTCCTCCTTACCTTTGCAGCGCGTTAGTTTCCGAAGCAACTTGCTTAAGCCGACCGAGTCTGCCTGCAGTCGCATGCGTCTGTGGGTGGAAACTTCTCCTCAGATGCAACTTCTGGTTGCGTCAGAGGAAAAGCTTCCGCCCACAGACAAGCTCGGCCAGCTTGAGCATGTTACTTTGGAAACTAACACGCCGCTAAGGTAAGGGGGAGGGAGGTAGATTCTAGGGCCACACGAGGGGTGCTGAAGGGTGGTGAGGTGGCGAGAGGGAAGGGTGGTGGTGGAAAAGAAAGGAACAGATGCTGAAGGGCGGTTGAGAGGAACAGACACTAATGGCAAAAAATGGGGAAGACAGAGTAGGCAGAAGATGCTGAAGGGAAATGGGGAACAGAGAGTGGGGAGAAGACGCTGGAAGGGAAGAAGATAGAGATGCCAGACTATGGGGGGAGCGGAGGGAAGAAGGGTGCCAGATAGAGAGAGTAACGGGGACAACGGGAATCCCGCGGGTTCCCCCGTCGGGTCACGGGGATCCCGTGGGGACGCCCCCTAGGGTTGATCCACGAGGCTCGTCTTCTTTTTCCTACCTGCCCTGCCGCAGCACACATAGCCGACAGGAAGTCTTCCCCGATGTCAGCGCAGATGTCAGAGGGAGGGCTTAAGCAAAGCCGTCCCTCATCAGCTTCTTTGACTGGGTAACAAAACAACTAGACTTGGGAGAATCCGTGGACTTCGTATACCTAGACTTCAGCAAAGCTTTCGATAGTGTCCCGCATCGCAGGCTATTGAGCAAGATGAAATCAATGGGGCTGGGAGAAACACTAACTACATGGGTCAATGACTGGCTGAGTGGCAGACTTCAGAGGGTGGTAGTTAACGGTACCCTCTCTAAAACATCGGAGGTGACCAGTGGAATACCGCAGGGCTCAGTCTTGGGCCTGCTCCTTTTCAACATATTCATAGGGGACCTAACTCAGGGGCTTCAAGGTAAGATAACGTTATTGGCTGACGACGCCAAACTATGCAATATAGTGAGAGACGGCAATTCACCCGATAGTATGACACAGGACCTACATTTGTTGGAGCTTTGGTCCTCAACCTGGCAGCTGGGCTTTAACGCTAAGAAATGCAAGATCATGCACCTCGGCAGCAGAAATCCGTGCAGAATTTACACCTTGAATGGTGAGACCTTAACTAGAACTTCAACAGAACGAGGCTTGGGAGTAATCATCAGCGCAGACATGAAAACTGCTGATCATGTGGAGAAGGCTTCATCTAAGGCAGTGGTTCCCAACCCTGTCCTGGAGGACCACCAGGCCAATCGGGTTTTCAGGCTAGCCCTAATGAATATGCATGGAGCAGATTTGCATGCCTATCGCTTCCATCATATGCAAATCTCTCTCATGCATATTCATTAGGGCTAGCCTGAAAACCCGATCGGCCTGGTGGTCCTCCAGGACAGGGTTGGGAACCACTGATCTAAGGCAAGACAGTTGTTAGGTTGCATCCGCAGGAGTTTCGTCAGCCGGAAGCCTGAAGTCATAATGCCATTATACAGAACCATGGTGAGACCTCATTTGGAATACTGTGTGCAATTCTGAAGGCCACACTACCGAAAAGATGTGCTGAGAGTAGAGTCGGTGCAACGGAAGGCCACCAGGATGGTCTCGGGGCTCAAGGATCTATCGTATGAGGAAAGGCTGAAAAATTTGCGGCTGTACTCACTCGAGGAACGTAGGGAGAGAGGAGACATGATCGAGACGTTTAAGTATATTACCGGCCGTATCGAGATGGAAAAAGAGATTCTCTTTCTCAAAGGACCCTCAGCCACAAGAGGGCATCCGCTCAAACTCAGGGACGGGAAATTTCATGGCAACTCCAGGAAATATTTCTTCACCGAGAGTGGTTGATCCTTGGAATTTGGGAAAGAGGAAGGGAGGGAAAGAGATGCTGAGGTGGGGGAGGGAATGTGTTTTTGGACACAGAAGGCATGGACTTGGGAAAAAGGAAGGGAGGGAAAGAGATGCTGAGGTGGGGGAGGGAATGCATTGGGAGAGAGGAAGGGAGGGAAAGATGGTTGTGTACGACGGGGAATGGAAGAAAGGAGAATTTTTGGTCATAGGGAGGGAGTGAGGTACAGATGAGAGGGAGAAATATTGTGGTGGAAAGGGAACAGTGTGACAGATCGAAATGGATGCAAGAGGGAGGAATGTTGGACATAGTGGTGAAGGGAATGGAGGGAGAGATGTGGCATGGTGCTGGAGAGGGGTGATAGGAGAAATGTTGAGCATGGGACTGGTGGGCAGGGGTGAAAGATGAGAAAGGGATAAATGCTGGACCATGGTAAGAGGAACCAATGGACAGCAACAGAAGAAGGGAAAGCGGAAAAAAGAAACTGGGACCAACTTTATGGAAAAATAAGTCTCCAGACAACAAAGGTAAAAAACAGAATTTATTGACCAAAATTTGTTAGCTTTGGGAAATTTATATAGCAGATGTCTTTGTATTGTGTTCAAAAGAAAAGGAAATGTATTTCTGTTTTTATTTCTACATTGTTGAAGTACTTGCTGACCTTTGCTGTGACTGGTGGGGATCCCCAAGCACCACCAGCAGAGGACCTCCTCTAGAGACAGCCAGAACTCCCCTCCACCAAGCACAGCAGTCGCTGGCAACATCCAAGAGCCACTGAGGTGCCAGCATCTGTGACTCAGGGACCCCTGAGGGAGACACGTTTGTTGAAACACAGACCGTGTTGGATCCAGTGCTCCCAGCGGACTAGGTCCTTAAGGTGTTATGTGGACTACTATACATTTATGCATTTTGAATAAAGTCCATTTCAGGAACATCATCTCTCCACAGTGTTTCTTTGGTTTCTCTTGGACTTTTTTCTACGGGTCATTTTTTTTTTTTTGAGGTAAGTGGACACAACCAACTCATCTGGATTCATCTGCTGCTAATGACAGGGGAAGCCATATTTTCAGTTTAGATGTTTCGTATTTTACTGAAGGCATGAAAGATCTGGAAAAACACTGAAGCAAATGTTGAAAAATAAATTTCATTCCCCCCCCCCCCAAAAAAAAAAAAAGTGTTTTCTCGATTAGACTAGAAACTTTTCAATTGACCTTCGCATACTTTGGAGAAAAGGTAGAAGATATAATAGAGCTGTTTAAATACCTACATGGCATAAATGCGAATGAGGCAAGTCTCTTTCAGCTGAAAGGAAAACTCTAGAATGAAAAGGAATGGAATAGACTCAGAAGTAACCCAAAGAGTGAACGCATGGTGGAGACAAGAAGTGTATATGAATTCAAGAAAGCTTGAGACAAGTACACTGGATCACTAAGGGAGAGGAAGGACAAGAGATAGCATGGTTAGGTAGACTAGATATTCTGCCTTTATGTTTCTATGGAGCAGTTACCATATTATATTTAATTTATATATATATATATATATATATATATATATATATATATATATATATATATATATATATATATATATATATATATATATATATATATATATATTTTACGTCCTCATGTTTTTACCTAAAACTTTCTGGAGCAATTAAGTAGAAGTTTTCAATCATGCACCTCAGTAAACAGAACACTAAGGGCTGACTAATCAGAGACCCGTATGCATATAACAGAGCCACCACACTATTTTATTCAAAACATGAATTAGGCAGGAGAAACTAACCTGGTGTCTCAGTGTCATGCAAAGAGACCCTGAGGTTTTAAATCAGTCATAGCACAGCAGTGACTCCCAACACTTGGGTCCATGACTGCAGTGTTTAAAAAAACAAAACAAAACCCAACAACAACCTTAGTGCACAGCCCCTAGCTAAGGATGAATGGGTATGAAATATTAACTCTTATTAACTGGTAAGTTCATGGCACCAAATCCCAGCCCTCATTCAGACTGGGTAAAGCCCAAATGAGCAGGAAGAAATATAATTCCTACCACAACAAAAAGAATGATATGAGAAGAGTAGTTAGGAGGGGGGGGAAGTTGCTTTATTCCAAAAAGGAGCAACACACATACAAGAAACCTCCTATCTAAGTAAACGTAGGCAGATCCAAAAAGACATCAAGCCTGTTTCAAAAATATCTAGCAGAACCTGTTTTAAACAGTATTTTCTCACTTCTAATATAAAAGCAGAAATATCTTTTTTTTAATCAACCTTTTAACCATGAGCATGCAAAATGCCTTTCAAGCTCTTCTGGTCATCTGATTGCCTACTGATGGACATTGGTGGCCAACAAGGTTCTTGCAGTAATCAGTGGTTTGGGGAAGGGGAATTCTGGGTCCAAGCTATTTTATACAGAGGGCTTCCAGTTATAGGATGAAAATTACTTGCTACCCATGACCAGGTGGTTAAAGAGATCATAAAACCATGAAATACAAATGATCTAGGCAAGGGGCAGTGAACCAGGAAGGACAATGCACAGGAAAATACTAACGATATAAGCTTATAAATTATCATAATGAGGTGGGACAGGCAGTGTAAGTCTCTTCCACAGCTGTGGCTTGCCCACTGATTTAGATCATGAAACCAGTTACAGCACCAACCAAAGAGGAATGCATTACCATCAGTGAATTGGGGTCAGCACAGGGACACAGACCTGGTGTCATCAGCTAAGTTCACAAAGCTTGTATTAAAGTCCTTAAACACTGGTGTGCTCAAATTTTAGATTATATAGGACCTCTGGAGAAGGGGCATTACCACATGTGTACTAAGAAAATGTTCAAAATATCCATGCAAGAAGTTGTCACGAGTCTATGGAAGCTTGTGAAGAAATGTTTTTTAAATATCATTAAATACCAGCAATGATCCTTAATGTACACAGGAAGTTCAGCTTTCAAACAGGGATTTTCAACAGCTCCTACCTGGGTTTCAGGAATTTAAATTGTTTTTGTTACATGAGGTCTCAAAATTAAAATAGAAAGAATATCCAAAGAATGAAATGCTGGTCAGTCAGATTTTTCCAGCAAAGTACTTATTGCCAGATTCTAACTTCTCTGGTCAGATCACTCATAGCAAACGGCTGAGGGGAGTGCCCATGTAGTCTCAAGAGACTTCGGGAACTCACAGCAGCCATTTGCTATGAGTGATCTGCATGAGGCAGGAGCGTAGAAGATCGCTCCTGCCCCAAAAGCCCGTTAGACCACCAGGTAAGGTGGAATGCCGGGAGGGAGGCGGGTCAGAGCCGTCCCAAAAGTTATTTGCTAATATTCAATAGCCGACTCTGCCCTTAACCCCTGAGAATAAGGAGGGGGAAGTGACGTAGCAACATTCCATACTACCAATCCCAGGGCAAGCAGTGGCTGTCTCAATAACAGACTATGAACTTTCCTCCAGGAACTTGTTCAAATCTTCTTTAAAACCAGATACTCTAATCACTTACACCACATCCTCTGGCAACTTGTTCCAGAGTAGAGAACAACATGGGGACAAATTTTTCCCCGTCCCTGCAGGAACTCAAGTTTTGTCGTTGTCCCTGTCCCATTCCTGTAAGCTCTGCCTTAACTGCACAAAACCTCAAACACTTCTATTCCAGAGCTTAACTATTCTGAGTGAAAAAATATTTCCTCCTATTTCTCTGTAACTTCAGTGTCCTCAGTCTAATTTGTATTGGAGTAAAAAATTACTTGTATCAGTTCTACACCACTCAGTATTTTGTAGACTTCAATTGTATCTCATCTCATACATCTCTTTCCCAAGCTGAAGAGCCCTAAACTCTTTAGTCTTTCCTCAAACAAGGAGTTCCATCCCCTTTATCATCTTGGTCACTTTTTTAATCCAATATTTGAGATACAGATGAAAATGTTATCCTACAATTCAATGGTAAGTTAACTAAATTACATTTATCACTACTCAAATATAAAATCTATGCTCTGTGGGTGTACAAATAATTCTGTAGAGTAGACCCAGAGAGACAGTGCAGAAGTTTATTACTGTACCTTCCTCCATCTCTGGGCTACAAAGTTTTGTTTATATCACAAAAATAATAAGTTAACCTACTTAAAATGTTGTATTTATATGGCTCTTTACATATCTGAACTGCATATACAGGTACAACTGTAGTAGAGTTCATCAACCTCCTTTCATGCCCACCCATAGGGGGCATTTTAAGCTTGCAAAGCTGGACTACTAGGATAACCTCAGTGCTATTAGGTCATACGAATCAGTAGTAAATAGTGCTAAGAGCCTAGACCCCGCTTTGTATATATTTTACACCCCCTGAAAATAAAGAATGAGGCGCGGTGCATGCATTAGTCACGGGTGGTGGTGGGGGGGGGGGGATCCACGTTGGCGCCTGCTCGCACAGAAAGGTCGCCCCACATGGTCGATAACCAAACGCAATAAAAATATGAGAAAACGGATCAAGCAGCGCCCGAGCTACTCGCCTACCCGGGGAAATTTTGGAAACTCAAGAGATACAACATAAATACTGCGCTGAAACATGAAAACGAATCGCTCCTTAAGTATTTACAAGCTTCTAAAAGATCGAGGTGCCCTCTCCTCATCCTCACACCTTGAATCAAAGTGCAACCCCCCCCCCCCCAATTTGTCAGCCTCGTTTTAAAAGCAAGTTAAATTCAGCATGAAATATTGAACTTTATTTTATACTACACGGCAGTCCCCAGGAGTACAGATCACGGGGTATGGGTGGGGTGGTCAGTATAGGCGGGGAGAAAAACTAGTAAACCGCCTTCCCCGGCAATCGAGACTTGCTCGTTACACCAGCTACCTCAAAAAAGAAACAAGATTTGCATATTTTTTTCATATATAAAAAGTGAAGGAAAGTGTTAGAATGGACTTGTACAACCAGGTGTCCAAAATCCAGCCCTATTAAAAAAAAAATACTGTAAGATACGGAAATCAAACATACCACCAAAAATTAAAATAGCTCTAAATCTAGATTCACCCCCCTCCCCGAAAAGATGTAAGTGGCACAAAAGCATCCGAGATCGCTAAAGGGGCTACGAAGAGGAGAGCACAAGGAGCCCCAAACCGAGATCAGATACGACACCAAAAGGCTGAATATTTTTATATTTTTGTTTTCCTAAAAATATCAAATTGCCCCGTCCCACACCAAACCCCAACCACCTCCACCTCGCCCGTGCAGGGAAATAAGGGCAGCCATGTACCAGTAAACACCAAAACAGACCCTATCGGATGGGGAAGGGGGGCAAGTATCGGGACACAGCCACGTGTTTTATCATCCCCAAACGTTCTACTCTACAGCCCCGGATCGGAGGACGAAGAGTGTAATTCTGTACAAATGCCCCGGAAAGAAGCATCGCGAGGGCCTCCGGGCCGTCACCACGTGCGCGGCCACTGCAAAAAAAAAAGAAGAAGAAAAAGTTGGCGGAACCGAGTCTGCCCCGAAGGAGGCGATGGCAAGAGAGAAAAAAAGAAAAGGAGGGGGAAAATATTAGGAAAGAGAACCGAGGCTGCTTCCAAGCCGCCCCCTCCTACCTCTGTCGGTTTCCTGTTCCTCAGCTCCAGGTTCAGCCGCTTCTTCATCTCCATCTTCCTCCTCTTCCCCCTTCACCCGGGAGGTGCAAAGATAAAGAGAAGTTGGCGAGCAAGGGCCTGTGCGCCAGAGAGAGGAAAAAAAAAAAGTAAGCGAGGAGGAGGGGGGAAGAGGCGGATAGAGGAAGGCGCCAAAGACACAAAGGGGAGGGGGAGGGGGCGAGGAGTAGGATAAGGGGAGCTCGGCTCTGCCCCCCTGTGGAGGAACGGCCGTGGTGCAGCTGGCGACCGGGCCATTTGCAGATCGCGCGCGCGGCCATCTTTGCTATTGCAATCCAATGCAACGCAGTAACAGCTGGAGGCTGGGTGCGGGGGCAGGACAGGGAGAAAAACAATCAATTCACTGTAAGAGAAGTATAATACGAGATCCCTGCTCCCCTTCAGGCACTGCTGCGTTTTATTTATGTATTCATTAACGACATTGCAGCATTTTGAAGAATGCTGTGGAGAAGAAGCGACGATCTGCCGAAAGCCCGCGCTTTTTTTTTTTTTTTTTACAAAGTCGCTCACAGTCATTCGAGTTGCCGCCTCAAGGCGCCCGAACAGGCCAAGCCAGACCTGGAGTTTACTCGCTTTGCGTGCGTGGAGTTGCAGTTCTTGAAATTTCCGCTCTGGAAGTCTCCTGAAGAGAGGGAACTACGACTCCATCATGTACTGGGAGGCTCGACTCGGCCTGTCCTGGTCTTGGGGGTGAGGTGGCAAACGCTTACCTCAGAGACTGCACAGCACACACTGAAATGCAAGAAAGGAGGAGTACAGGAGAGTTGGAGTTAAACTGGGTAGCAAACCTAGGAAACGTCTACTCGACACCATGTTACTGAGGAAAGGACTACCCAGTGACATTGCGATTGTTTCTTGTTTCCCGTCCCACAAAGATTCAATAGTATTAATTTCACCGAATGTATTAATATTTTCATGATATTTTAGTATATCAACAATTTTGGAGTATCCTATTTACATAATCATTGTAATTCACCGCCTCCCAAAATTATGTACAGTATCTGAATCTTATCCAATTCACTAAAAGTTTTGTGCAGATTAACTTTTGAGGGAAGAAATATTGAATTGTGGTGGGCTGTGGGAATATGGTTATTTTTTTCTTTTACCTGAAGAAGAAGGTTCTAACTTTGAAAGCTAGTCAAAATGCATTTAGTTAAATAAGATTTTTTTTTCTATTTATTTATTGCATAAAAAAACACTGGAAGCAAACTTTGAAGATTTTTTTGTAGCATGAGGTTAAAGATACTATTACAAATAGGGTACAGAAGTTTTGCTAATGTGGTAAATTTTGGCATTGTTAACATTCATCTGATAAATGAGTACAGGCAAACCTTGGATAGCAAATAATGTGGCTTGCAAGTGTTTTGCAAGATGAGCAAAACATTTTATTAAATTTTAATTTGATAAACGAGTGTTGTCTTACAGTACGAGCACATATCATGCATCACGTCATCAGAACCCACAGTTGAAGCGCGCACATCTTACGCTGAGCGTGGCTGAACATAATAAAAGTGTCACGGCCAATTTACCCATAGCTCAAGCGCTCACAGCTTAAAGTATTTTGTGTATTAAAGTTTTTGGGTTGTGGAATGAATCATCTGAGTTTCCATTATTTCCTATGAGGAAATTTGCTTTGATATACAAGTGCTTTGGATTACGAGCATGCTTCCGGAATGAATTATGCTCGCAAACCAAGGTTTTATTGTACTTAGCACAATCTTTTTTCTATTAAACATAGTCCTAATGAGGTTTTATGGGTCCAACAAGTCACCTCTAACCTAGATGGCCACTTTCATTTTTGGTGGGAAAGAGAGTTTGTTTGTTTTCAGAGCCTAATTTCTTTTTCTAAGTCATATCAATTCATTATCTTAATGACACTTGAATGGAGAAGTAGACTAGTAATTAATCAGGGCAGCCAGCTGGAAGCCAGAGTTTAAATCAGTGGTCTCAAACTCGCAGCCCGCTAGGTACTATTTTGAGGCCCTCGGTATGTTTATCATAATCACAAAAGTAAAATAAAACAGTTTCTTGATCATATGTCTCTTTAGCTTTAAATTACAATATTATTATTAAGACTTAGCCAAAAGAAAAGATTTATAAACTATAAAGAGTTTTACCTCATGCAAAATTCTCATTTCTTTAATAAGGCATTATTTTTTTCTGAGGCCCTCCAAGTACCTACAAATTCAAAATGTGGCCCTGCAAAGGGTTTGAGTTTGAGACCATTGGTTTAAATCTTAATGCTTATTTTTGAAATACTACTGCATGATAGTATTTAGGTATATGTCCCTTCCAAAACAAGCTTATAATCTGAATGGGTATCACAAGCAATGAGAGATAAAGGGACCCTTTTACTAAAGCTTAGCGCATGCTAAATAGCATGTATTAAGTATTGCATTTAGCACACGCTAATGTCTATTAGTGCAGTGGTTCCCAACCCTGTCCTGGAGGACCTCCAGGCTAGTCAGGCTTTCAGGATAGCCCTAATGAATATGCATGAGAGAGATCTGCATATAATGGAGGTGCCAGGCATGCAAATCTGCTCTATGCATATTCATTAGGGCTATCCTGAAAGCCCGACTGACCTGGTGGTCTTCCAGGTCAGGGTTGGGAGCCACTGTGTTAGTTAGTGTATGCTATGCTTTAGTAAAAGGACCCCAAAGTGACTTGCCCGAAGTCACAAAAAGTGTCTATTGCAGAAACAGGAATGGAACCCTGGCATCCTCGTTCTTAGCCCATAGGTCTCCAACAGACCACTTTGGCAATCCTTCATTATAGCTCTTACATACCTGCCACTGCTGTGGACTGCTCAGTATTCCCCCACTTCAGAAGCTACTTCAGAGCTTCTCCACCATGTTTCCTTGGCCTTTGACTCAGCTGCATCTCTGACTTCAACTCTCTTCACCCACATAGGATTAATTCCTTAAACTTAGTCCTATTGGACATTTTTCTCCTTATTACTTTCCTCCCATTACTGCCCTTATCATATATTGTAACTTTTCCTCTTCTGATCTCCTATTGTCTCTCTTGTGATATCTTATTTTTATTTTTTTATGCTTGTCTTCCCTAATTTTTATCCTATAAACTGCCTAGATTTTACATTGTTTATATTTGCAGTTTTTCTGGAGACAAGCAAGAGGGATATGCAGGCATACATGTTGGTGAAGTCTGCTGACAGCTAGTGTGCTGGTGCTCTCCCCTAGCTAGGTAAGCTTTGAGTTTACTGGGCATGTGTGGAAGTCCCTACCTCTACAGCCCCTCCCCTTGGGATGCCAGTTTTTTTCTTAAACCGCTCCTGACAGGTCAAAGCTCTCCCCTCTTCTTGGTTTAATAGGTGTTCTATTTTGAACAGCTTTAAGCCCCTTAGTTAAAAAAAAAAAAAAAAGAAACGGGGGGGGGGGGGGGTAATTGTCAAACGGCAAAACTTCTGTGAACAAAAAAAAGACGTTGACAGCAGAAGTCAGCATTTTAGTGATCAAGTCAGCAGTAACACCAAGACTAGTCTGCCGGGCACTGAAACCGCGAAGCAGTGTTTTCATTTTCTCACTGAGCCACGATGGACGGTGGCTCCGAATCAACTCTTCATGTCAGAATTTCTTCACAAACAAGTCAGCCGCTAGTTCCCTCTCCTCAGGGTCCTCTCTCAGTACCACAAGGGGAGGGTAACCAACTAATGCCGATGCCGTTGGGAAGTAAAAAAAGTCACTATCGGCAGGTTAAAAAAAGTAGAAGCTCCCGATGCTGTTTGACACCTTCTCAAACAGCATCTTCATTATCACGGAGCTCTAATTATCAAGTGGCAGCGGTTTTGACTAGGAAAGAGGCAACAGGGAGGCTCCCGCGAGCTGTCTCGGCCTCGCGGTTTACAACCCCAGCAGCTTCAGGTAACTCCTCCAAATCGGCTAAGGGCTCAAATTCTAAATGTGGGGCCTCTCCTACAACTATGGGGCAGGAGCCTATTCCTCCTAAAATCGCCTGCTTCTCAGTCAGAACACACTACCTGGAGCTCAGACCCCATTCAGGTGGTAACATATTTTTTCACACTTCGTCAAGGATTCATGCAAGACAGCGCTCATTTGCTTCAGTCTTCTCAAGCTCCTCCAGTTTTGGAGGCCCAACAATGTTCAGCATGTATTCAGCTGATTGTTACAGAAGAGCCTTTGCTGTCAAGTCCAATGGTGCCTCTAATAACTTGGGGTCCAGGTACGCCTATCTGCTTATCCCCAATTCAGGGACCCACTCTCCTCCTGCCTGATCAGGGCCAGACGTACACCTGGTTTCAAATCCTCAACTCTTTCAGGCTGTTCAACTGGCCCCGTCAGCACCAAGAGTTTTCACGAAGTGCCTGGCTGTGGTAGCAGCACATCTGTGGAAACAGCACCACATGGTGTTTCCTTATTTGGACAATTGGCTCCTAGTAACTCATTCCAAAGACCAGTTACTACTCACTATCCATTCCACAATTCAAACCCTGGAGTCTCTGGGATTTATTATCAATTACCAAAAGTCCAACCTGACTCTAACTCGCTCCCTTATGCTCATCAGAGCATTTCTGGACACAGAGATGGCAAGGGCCTATTTGCCTCCAGACAGACATCAGTCCATCATCAACCTGGCAGATCTCTTCAGGCGCACTTCAGTCATGCTAGCTTGTACCACACTATGCCTCTTAGGTCACATGGCAGTTGCTTTATCTCTAGTGCCAATTCACGACTGCACTTGAGACCTTTGCAATGGCACCTAAAATTGCACTGGAATCAATGTCGTCATTCTCTCGCCAGGAGGATTCCACTTCTGCAAGCATTCAAGATTTCCTCCTTTGGTGGATTCACTTTGTCCATGCAGGAGGGCTGTCTTTTCCAACCTCTGCCCTCTTGTCTCACGGTGACGACAGATGTTCCAATCAAGACTGGGGAGCGCACCTTAACCAATTGCATACTCAAGGTCAGTGAACGAATGGACTCTGCACATCAACCACTTGGAGCTCCATGCAGTATATTATGCTCTTCAAGCCTTTCGTCCTTGGTTTTGCAACAAACAAATTCTGATTCAAATAATCAAGTAATGATGTTCTATATCAACAATCAGGGAAGTTCGAGAGCTCTTCCTCTCTGTAAAGAAGCATATTGTCTGTGGACCTATGCTCTGACACTATGGGTCCATCTACAAGTGGTATATATTCCAGGAGATCACAATGTCCTCGCAGACTCTCAGCAGGAAACTCAACCCTCACGAGTGGACTCTCGACTCTGCTATACCACATCAGATATTCCTTCATTGGGGAACTCCCGCAGTGGATCTCTTTGCATCCCAGGAAAATGCCAAATGCAGCACGTTTTGCTCTCTACGTTTAACTCCTCAAGCAATAGCAAGGGATGCTTTCTCCATACATTGGGAATACAATCTCCTGTATGCCTTTCCACCATTCCCTCTAATATCCAAGGTAGTTCAGAAAGTTGCCACAGACAATACTCATATCATACTCATTGCTCCTCGGCCCAGACAAATCTGGTATTCACTCCTGGACGCTCCCCCAATTCCCCTGGGAGACCATCCTTCTCTTCTGTCTCAGTAAGACGGGCAGTTATTGCACCCCAATCTTTGCAGTCTCAGTCTGACAGCCTGGAAATCTAAAGTTCAGGTCTAGAACATTTACCATTTTCTCAGCAAGTGAAGGTGGTCCTTCTAGCAGCAAGGTGCCCTGCTACTAGGAAATCCTATCAATCAAAATGGAAACTTTTTCCATCTGGTCACACAATCTCCACCAGTATCCTCTGAGTTGCCCAATTGGCTGCATTTTATTATATCTTCTGCATTTGTCAGATTTGGGTCTCAAATCAAACTCAGTTCGCTTTCATCTTGCAGCTTTCTGGGCCTTCCATACTTTATTTATTTATTCATTTTTATAGCCCATCATCCCCAGGAGCCCAGAACAGGTTACAAGAATACATACACAGAGTTTTCAGGAACAGAGATAGTATGCTACCGAGTCAATAACATGCTACAGGATCAAAGATACAAAGCTATAGAATCAATAACTTACAACTTATAGAGAATCTGACTAAGAAACTCATGCTTTGCAGAATCTAAGAAAATGTAACCATAGAGCCACAAATGGGTATTAACATATCTGCAGTGACCGGTGGAAGAACTGGTTGGCAGGCTCAGGTGCTCTGAGGTAAGGTACGTCGAAGCAAGGTTTTTTAAAGTTTGAGACCAGAATTGATCTGCTTCCGGATAGGCAGTAGGTTGTCATTGCCCTAATGGCAGGAGGGAGTTGATTTCATAATTTAGGTGTACTATAGGAATATCGCTTTCGGGCTGTCTCCAAGTAGAGTCTGTTTGCTGGAGGTTTGGAAAGTCAGAGTTCCCATTGTGAATGGAGGGGCCGTTGAGAGTGGTGTATTTGGGAGTTTCCTCACTACATAGTCAGATGTCATGGAAGTGTTTAAATGTTATTACTAATTGTTTGAAGATATTGCATTGGTGTATTGGGAGCCAGGGGACCTGGTTCAGTGCTGGGGAGGTATGGTCAAAAGGGCCAAGGTTTTTTAGGAGTCGCACTACAGCATTTTGGACTCTGTAGACGGTTCTGCTCTTTGGCCGGTAGACCGGTGTAAAGTCTAGATGGGATAGAACAAAGGCATATAACAATTGGGTAGTCAGAATTAGTGAAGTAATGGGGATGGGTTTCAGTTGCCGTAAGTAGTTGAAGGAGGAGGATACTACCTTGGAGATTAGTGTTGAAAGAGTTAGACCAGCATCCAGTGTGATGCCCAAGCTGGACACTTGGTCTTGGGGTACCAGAGTGGTGGTGTCCAAGAGATTCAAGAACAAGAGGCAAAGCACGAATCACAGCAAATCCATAAAAGTTCAGTTTTGGATGGGTTCAGTTGAAGTTTGTTGGTTGTTATCCCTGCTTTAATCTCTACGAGGCAGGTTTGTAGGGTCTGTAGTTATGAAGACTGCGCCTTGCCCAGGGGGGTGTAGAGTTGTATATTGTCAGCGAAGGAGTGTATGTTGATTCCATGCTTCTTTGCAATATCAAGGGCGGTCTGATGTAGATGTTGAAATGGGGATAAAAGCGCACCTTTGGGGTACCCCATATTTTGCAGTTCTCAGTTTAGAGAGTACTGAGTTCACCAGGACGTGTAATTGTCTTTGGTCCAAGAAGGATGAGAACCAGGAAAGTGCTGAATTCTTGATCCCAGTCTCATATAGTAGGATCTCATGGTTAAGCGGACAGTAACACTCACAATAAAAAAATGGGAGAATAATTATTAAATACCACAATCATCACTAGACTCCTGTATTCTCAATATAGAGGACTGAATTATTAACAAACACTGAAATTAAATAAATGTGCTCAGTGAAAAGCAAACAAGTGAAGGTATAGGCGCAGCAGATTCCACCAGCTCTAGCTTTATAATATCATAGCACCATAACCCTCCCTACCTTCCTCAAGTCGTTCACAGCAAATTAAGTGGACGGATAATTTTACAAATACTTGCAAAAAACGATGACCAATCAGCAAGAAAAAAGATAGAAAAAGGATGTTACTTATCTATTAGCGGCTGGGTTTTACTGAGTCCACTGCTTACAATACTCCTGCTCTTCAACGTGCTGTGCTTCCCATGTCATGTGATCTTGCAAAAAATGTCCATAAACTCACAAACACAAAAAAAGTCTATCCATCCAAAACAATGTCCATCCGAAAAATCCCAAACAAGTTAAAAATCATCCAACAGTCCACTGATAATGCAATGTTCCACACCCATAATCTTCAATCTTTCCCTGCACGATCTGTTTCACTTGATCTTTGCTTCTTCAGGAGGAAGAAAAACCAGCGGTTTTAAACATCAGAAAACCTCCACATCAAATTGGAATCACATCCAGAAACCACTGACAACCATTCCTTCCAGGCGATCCCATCCAGACAATAATTCCTTGACGTAAACCCCCATCTGAACAAGGTTATTTTTTTTTTAAGTCTAGGATCTTTGCTTTTGAATGAGCCCTCTCTATTCCTATCTTAATATTAAACCGTACCATGCAGTGATCACTGGATGCCAGATGATCACCCACTGTAACATCAGAAACACCTTCCCCGTTTGTAAGCACTAAGTCCAGTATGTCCCCCATCCCGTGTGGGTTCCATTACCAACTGCTGGAACAATTCTTGTAGAGAATCCAGAATCTCCCTATTTCTAGAAGACCCTGCAATAGGGATACCCCAATCAACATCCGGCATGTTAAAATCACCTATTAGGAAGACTTCCCCTTTTTTAGATATATTCTGAATGTCTACTATTAAATCTCTACCTCTTCTGTCTGTGAAGGCCTGTATATCACACTAATGTAAATATATTCACCATTCCTGCTTTCCAAATTGATCCACAGTGCCTCTTCCAAATGTTTTCCTTCATCTATCTCTTTTTCAAGCTTGGGACTCACCACCAAGTGTGCCTGCATATCCCCTGCTTGTCTCCAGAGAAAGCAAAGTTGCTTACCTGTAACAGGTGTTCTCCGTAGACAGCAGAGGAATGGAGCCACACTTGCCCGCCCTCCATCCCCTTGTTTTCAGTCCTTTAATTGCTAGAGACAAAACTGGCATCCCGAGGGGAGGGGCTGTAGAGGTAGGGACTCCCACACATGCCCAGTAAGCTCAAAGCTTACCTAGCTAGGGGAGAGCCCAGTCAGCGGACTTCACCAACAAGTGTGGCTGCATTCCTCTGCTGTCTACGGAGAACATCGGTTACAGGTAAGCAATTTTGCTTTCTAGTGCAATAGGCACATCAATCTTGAACCTGTAGGTTGTGTACCTCTGATCTTGAAATCTGATGCAGAGAGCCTCATTTACATTTTTCTGCTCCGCCCCGCCTATAAGCTGTCATGTAATTCCTCAGTTTGCCTCTCTACATGCAAGATGGTAGAGCCTGTCTGTTCTACTCATGTTCATTTTTCTTTAGTTTTGGGTTTTATTATCTGATTGTGATGCTTTTTAGTGCTGCAGAGGCTCCCAGTTTCAGGGCATCTCTGCCTGCAGAAGGATGAAGACTGAGGGCCAAATTCTATAAACTTCATCCCGATTGTGATTATTTTGTGTTAAATGTTTTGATATGAGTAGAACAGACTTGTTTCTCGGTGAGATTCCCTATACCCCTCTCTGTTATATCTCTTCTCTAGGGCTGACCATCTGCTTTGATATGAACTGAGGAATTATAGGCAGCTCAGCGTAAGGGAAGGTGGAGCAGAAAATGAGGCTCTACACCAGATTTTGCGATCAGGTACACAATCCACAAGTTCAAGAATGCTGGGCCTATTTACTAGAAAGAAGATTATCAAGTTACCTAATCTTTCTATGTCAAACAACTGGACTGATTTGGCTGTCTTTATAAACTTGAGTCTCATGGTTTACTCCTGCGAGACTTGTAGGCTTTCTGCACCACCACGCAGCTCAAAATGACATAGAAAGCCAAACATAGAAAATGACACAGGGACAAATTTGTCCCTGTCCCCGCAGGGTCTATCTCCATCCCTGCAAGTTCTGTCCTCATCTGCACAAGTCTCAAACACATATGGGATGGAGAAAGACCCGTAGAGACAAGTCACCCAGAAGCCCTGTGCTAGCACACAGCTTTCAAAAGAGGTAGTGAGAAAGAGTGGGTGAAGGCTGAAGGAGGTTTTGAGAGAGAATGGGTGAAGGCTGAGTGGAGGAGGTTTGAAAGAGTGGATGAAAACTGAAAATTTATTGAGGCCTGCACTAGTGCTGCTGCAGGACTGCACCCCTTCTCTTGCTGGTTCCAGCTCGATTAATGTCAATCAGTTCTAGGCAGTATAAAGGGCTAAAGAAGTAGCAAGGAGAGGGTGGAAGGGCTGTAGGAGCAACATTTTTAAATTTGTGGAAGGTTTGAAGGGCTTAGGCAAGCGGAAGGATTGAGGTGAGGATGGGAGGATGCCAACCACGAGGGGGGTTGCGGTCCTTGGAGCTTTCTCATTACCACTTTCCAGCCCTCGAGGTGAAAAGGGTTAGAGAACCCTGTCTTAGCCTATTGTTCTAACCACTAGACAAGTCGTTCTCAGACTTTCTCAGTTCATGGCTCCTTTTATGTTTAAGTAATTTTTTTTCAGAGTGTCCCTAAGCCATATATTTCCTCTCATCTTCTTCCCCACACCATCCGGCAACAACAGCAGCAGCATGGAGTCTTACCTTTATTCCAGGTCAAGCAGGCAGCATATTCTCACATACGGGTGACTTCAACCACGGAGCCCCGATGCAGACAGCTTCACAAGCAGACTTGCTTGAAGAACTATTAGAAAGTTTGTGACTGCCGCACTGTGCATGTGTGAGTGCCTTCCCACCCGATGTAGGGTGCGCGTTTCCTCAGTTCTAAGTTTTCGGCGGAGCTGAGAAGCCCTCATTTCAAGGCTTTGTGTGAGTTAGTTCTTTTTGTGCCTTCTCATCGCCGCGGCTCATGTTTTCTTATTTTTGATAGGGTTGCTGCGTTGCACGTGTTCCTAAAAAAAGAGTTTATGTGATTTTTTCAATCGTGTCACAGCGAGTCCTGTTCTGCGGTCTCAGCCTGCGGGCTTCAATTTAGCCGCAGCCGTCTCATTCCATGTCCCGACTGGTTACGGGGTTCAAGAAGTGTAGCTGGTGTCAGCGCGCGATCTCTCTCACTGACCCACACAAGTGGTGTATTCAGTGTCTAGGGCCAGATCATCGCCCGGAGTCATGTGCTCGCTATGCTCCACTTCAAAATCGAGCCCTTAAACGACGTGTTCAACTGGAAAAAATATTCGGGGGCATGGATTTAACTCCAGACAAGTCCTCGACCTCAACTTCACTGAAGTCTTCTGCGGGGGTAAAAGCTTTGACCTTGACTTCTGCCTCGGCTTTGATCAAACCCTCCTCGATGGGGAAGTCCTCGACAAAATCTTCCAAGTTATCTCCGGAGGGGCCATTATCCTCAGTGTCTCCATCAGGTCAGTTGTCTAAGCCAGCCCTTCAGGAGTCTCAGATGAGCTTAGTTGGGACAGTTACTTCGAGGCTTACAAAGAAGCGTGCCTCCAAATCGAGAGAACACTCTTCCTCAAGGTCTTCTTCCTTGGAGTCTATAGCCACACCAATTGCACCAGCTCCATTGGTCTTGGTGCCGGCTTTGCAGAATATGTTGGAGACTTCTGCATCAGGAGTTTGGTAACATGCTTGCCAAATTGACTCCCGCCTCGACCCTGCTTTCTGCAGTCGAGTCCTTTGGAGTGCCTCGAGTTCAGCCTGAACGCTCTACAATGCTTGCGAAGTTAAAAAAAAAAAAAAAAGTTGCTGCTCTGTAAGCATGCACAGACCATCTATAGATGGTCTGCACTTGCATCAGGATCGCTATTCAGCGATCCATGCAGTCAGTTGAGGGCTTGATTCTGATTGTCCCCATTTGCATGAGGATGCGTCATGAGTCAGCCCCCTCCCCCCCCCGGCCACGGATTGGACCCAGATCGGATCGTTAGGGGAGTTTAGTGAATCTGGCTCTAAGGGTGAATTGAAATAGGAGTAGTTGAATACAGTGCATGATACTAAATATGGATGTATATATATGTGTATATAAGAAGGTATAAAATAAATAAATATATGATATAGTTTATATAGGTATGTACAAGTAGGTGTGTATAAGCAGGTTGATTATTATAGGCAGAAATAAGAAAGAAGATTATGGTTTAATAGGGCTGAATTAAGAACCTGCTCAGAAAACTCTATTGTAACATCTTTACAAAAGCACTAGTTTTGATTACAGTTTATAATGTCTATTGAAATCATCCCAGGAAACACAAACTCTGTATTGTAACACCTTTACAGAAGCTCATATTAACTGCTCTGAATTGATGCCTCCAGTCATTAGCAGCAGTACAGAAGCTTACAATAAACATGAACTTAGTATGCACAGGAGTGGTGACATCAGCGCCGAAGCATGTCACCGACTTCCTCAGGCAGCTTGGAGCTCGGAGTTTGAGCAGCAGACTGCTTCAGCTGGCAGGGCTTGGGTATCCTTGCCAGCCATTTCATAGATACCACAGTTTTGAAGGTCTTAAAATATTCTGCAGCTCCCCTGTGAATTCACTGCTACACCCCAGGGCACAATTTGGAAACCACTGCACTAGACCATTTCTATTTTCTTCTATTGGGTCAGCTACAAACTTACATAGTAAGCTCATTGGTATGATGAACTGCCTACTATACCTGATTGTAATTTACCTTGAATCCAGCTTTAAAAAGTGAGTAATTAAATCTAAAGCCACCCCTGTACTTGGGACTTTTACATATACACAACGGGTGCTCGTTTACATTTAAGACCCTCTTTTACGAACGCATAGCGCGGGTTTTAGCGCCAGCAGCAACTGCTCCGATGCTCATAGAATTCCTATGAGCGTCGAAGCAGTTATCGCCGCTGCTGACGCTACGCGTTCGTAAAAGGAGGGGCTAATTAGCAAAAGGTGTACAGATCAGAAACTTAAAGAAATATTTTATCAAGGCAGAGGCTCACATAAAATATCTGCATTCAATTTTTTTCTCTCAGTCTGGCTAGAGAGGGGATTCTGCAGAAGCAGTACTCCTAGCCCCTATGTAGTGGTTTGAGTGGTACTAACTGGAGGAGAGAGAGAACCTCAGACTTCATGCAACAGCAGTTCCTAGTGTTTGGATGTAGACACATTTCAGGAAGAGCAGAAGCTTATGTGGCCTTATTTCATGCTCTCCACCCTCCAGCCAAAAACTGTTGCTTCAGTCGCGGAACAGAGTTAGAAGGAAAGGGATATAAAATACAGGAGGTGGGGGTAGGGGAGAACAAAAATATAGTACAAAATGAAGGCTTATGAGTAGACTAAAAGACTGATTTGTATACCCAAAATTACAAAAGGAAAGTGCTGGGTACTAGTAAAAAAAATATTTCCAGGCAGTACAGCGGCCAAGTGGCAGTTGTTGTAGCTTAAAAAACAACCTAGATATTGAGCACCAGTGTTCCAGATAGTGGCCAGCACTGAATATCTGGCTAGGGCAGTCAGTGCTGGTGCTTTTCAGATAGCAGTAATATTAAACCCTCTATCCAGGTAGCTAACTAGTAAGTACTGCTGAATATCAGGCCATATTAGGGTCTGTGTAAGGATATTAGGCACCCTAGGTAAAACTTCAGCCTTGCATCCTCCCCCCCCCCATTAGCTTTGAAGTTCTTTTTTGCCCCTTCCCCAACAATCATGGTTACCCCAACATCACCCTTTCCCAAATATATCTGGTTAAATAGACTATATAAAAACTGCCAACCCTCATTGCTGGTAAAAGTACCTCTAGTTTTTTTGAGTTTGCGTGGTTGTCAGAATTTATTGTTTTGCTTTGACTGCAGCTGCTCATTGCTGCCCCCCACCCCAAGCTGCTGCCCTAGGCAACCACCTAGTCCTGCCTAATGGTTAGACCAGTTCTGCATGTAAGTACAATTTTGAAGTTTACTTCAGTGGCGGTTTAAGAGGGGATTGTTGTAGAACAGTACAGAATTTTGTAGGGTGAAAAAAGATTTCCTAATGACTGTGGTGACTAGAGTTTCAATAGAGTTTTGATCTAAGTTTACATCTAAATATTTAAAGTGGGGAAAAAGGGATATTGGTGTGTTGTCTAAGGTGAAGATTAGTGATGGACAGTCAGTCCACATCCCACGTATCTCCTGTCCTAACCACTCTTTCAAAAACACCCCTTTTCACTCTGGGTGCACAGCAGCAGTGAAAAGGCATAAGCTGCTTTTAGATACGTCTAAAACCTGTTTCGATTATTGGACGACCTTTCTTTTGATTGTCCAAGTACCAATTTAATCAGGTTTTATAGATGTATTTCCATTTTGATTATGAACTTCATACTTATATATCTGAATACAAGCAATTTGCTCCAATAAATGTGGGGGCAGAACTAAGGGGTATGTAGTAATACATACTCACTTGACCAATTTAGTAAAATTAGTCAGGATTGTCAAGTAAATGTGGATCATGTAGAGCAGTGGTCTCAAACTCGAACCCTTTGCAGGGCCATATTTTGGATTTGTAGGTACTTGGAGGGCCTAAATAGTTAATGTCTTATTAAAGAAATGACAATTTTGCAAGAGGTAAAACACTTTATAGTTTATAAATCTACCTTCCCCCCCCCAAAGGCCTGCAAGTTCCCCCCTTTGCAGCATCCTCTAGCTTCCCCCCTGACCTCCCGGTCTTAGTTTCAGCTAATAGTTGCAGCCTGCAGAGAGGATTGCTGGTGCTGTAGCATTCCTCACAAGCTGCCATTGGCCTCCACAGCACGTTCCCTCTGCCATGGTCCCGCCCCTTCTCTGACGTCAGGGGCAGGATCGTGGCAGAGGGAACGTGATGCTGAGGACGACAGCAGCCTGCAAGGATCGCTACAGCACTGGGAATCCTCTTTGCAGGCTGTAGTAATTACCTGAAGGTAAGAGCGGGAGGCCATGGGGAAAGCCGGAGGACGCTGCAATGAGCAGGCAGCATTAGTGCAGACAGTGGGCCGCAAAATAGTACCTGGCGGGTCACATGTGGCCCCCAGGCCTCAAGTTTGAGACCACTGATGTAGAGGAATGTTGGAGTTTACTTGGAGAATTAAGGACAGGGTCAGAGTGACAGTGATCTAGGTAAAATGATCAAATGTAATCATAAATACAATATCAAAAACAATGAATGATCTGGCTTTCTTTGTCTCTTTGGATGCAGAGAAGGCCTTTGATCGTGTAGAGTAGACTTTCATGTATCAAGCAATGGATTGGTTTGGTATAGGATTCAGATTTATACAAATGATTCAAACCTTGTATAGATCCCTTTCTGCCAGGCTTTACATTAATGATACATTTTCTGAACATTTTTGTCTGAAGAGGGGAGTTAGACAAGTATGTCCCTTATCTCCTTTGCTTTTTTATATCTTTTTGTAACCCTTGTTGTTGGGTATACAGCAGGCAAAGGAGATAAAGGGGATTTCTTATGCAGGTTGGGAATATAAGATCTCTGTTTATGCAGATGATATTTTGCTTCATTTGAAGAATCTTGAATCTACCATTCTGCATTTACTGGAATTGATTGATAGATTTAGTAAATTCTCTGGATATAAAATAAATTGGAGCAAATCGGAAGTTCTTCCGTTAAATGAGCATTGTGTTAAAGGACTATTTGATTCATTCCCATTCCTCTGGAAGAAAGAGGGAATAAAATATTTAGGTATTATGATTCAAAATCTCTGGAAGACACAATGACAGTAAATGAGAAATCTTTATTGCTGAAAGTCAAAGAAATGATTGAGCATTGGAACCCATTACATCTTTCTTGGTGGGGGGGAGAGTCCAAACTGTCAAGATGATGATTTCACCTGTAGTTTGCTACCAAATGAGTTTGTTGCCATTTTATTTTCAGGAGTCCTTTTATAAGAAATTGAATGGAATTATCACTAAATTTATTTGGCTGGGTAAAACTGCTAGAGTAGCTTTAGCATCTTTGCAAAAACCAATTGTGGCGGGTGGGGTAAATTTCCCAAATTTTTATAGATATCATCAAGCTTTTATTATGCGGCAGGGTATGTATTGGATCCTTCCTGAAGTCTTGGAGCATCTTCCAGATTGGCTTTATTTAGAATGGCAACTCATGTCCCCATTACGATTATGTCATGTGTTGAGTATCAAATTACCCAGAATTTATAAGGACAATAGCATTCTTTTTACCACATGGAAAACCTTAAAATTTATTGATAATTTAACATCCGTACCAGTACAACAATCCAAGTGTCAATCCTTATGGTTGAACTCCAAGATTCAAATTGGCAGTCTAAGATCCTCTGGAAGCATTGGCTGCAGGCAGGTATACATACATTAGATGATGTATTATCAAATGGGAAAATGCTTGACTTTTCACGACTGCAACAATCATTCGGTATTTCAAAATCTCAAGCATATAAGTGGTTGCAGTTGAAGCAGGCCATTCAGAAGGGGTTCCCTGAGTGGCAAAATTTAAAAATTCAGTATAGCTTGCCAGGCCTATGCTTCCAGACATATTTGCTAGGGCATCAGGCAACCAAGTGGTATAAATTAATATCTGATTTTTTGAACAAAAAACCAAGAACCAGGCTAAAACACATTTGGAGCATTGAGATTAAACAACAGATTTCTGCTATTCAATGGCCACGGATTTGGTCTTGGAGGATGAGGTGTACAGCGTCAGCATCTATGAGACAAACCTGGTTTTTTTTTTGTTACATAGAACTTTTGGACCCCAGTTCATTTGCAGAAGTTAGATAGTTCTAAATCTAATAGATGCTGGCACTGTCATCTTGAATAGGGACACTGGATCATCTGTTGTTCTATTGTCCTTTGATACTCAATTTTTGGAAGTCGATATGGGGACATATTAATAACATACTGGATTCATCCATTCCATTAACCTACGATGTAGTCATCTGAGGGACGTTATTGCATATTAAATCACCATTAGATCGGTATAAATGCCGACTTTTCCTTATAATGACCGGGATAGCCATGCAGATGGTTACTCACAATTGGAAAAAATTGGGATCACCTTACTTTTACTTTTTGGTGGGAGAATTTATGCTTATGTTATAAGTATGAGAAAATGAATGCTGACATGTTGGGGAATAATAAGTTATTCAGATTAGTTTGGGGTCCATTGACGTCTTTTGTTACTTCGATATAGTTGTCTTTCACCTTTACTTTTTCTTTAGATTCATGCACACATCTAGGGGGGGGGGAGGGGGGCTATTTATTTTGTTTAATTCCTTGACTGAATGTATTGGAAGGGAGGGAAAGTTATTCTTTCAGTATTGTTATTGAATGATTATAAGTGCTTACTCTGATTATTAATATATGTACAATGCTCCACACTTTTTATTAGCCTTGAAAACTCAATAAAGATTTAAAAAAATAAATGAGGTAAACTTGGGAGATAATCAAAATTAAAATCCTAGCAATAGGAATAACTATATGTTTTAGGAATACACATGATAAACCATAAAAGGCACAATTGAAGAACATTCAGGTAATACACATATGATACTTAATTGGGTTCTTTTACAAAGGTGCACTGTTGAGCAGCATACACTAAATGGCAAGCTACCCATTGTGTTCCTATGGCATTTAGTATGCACTGCTTTGTAAAAACCCACCACTGTCAGAAACAATACAAATGTGTGGCTCATGGGTTAGAGCTACAGTCTCAGCACCCTGAGGCTTTGGGTTCAAATCCCTCGCTGCTCCTTGTGACCCTGGGCAAGTCACTTAAATCCCTTATTGCCCCAGGTACACTAGATAGAGTTTGAGCCCACCGGGACAGATAGGGAAATATGATAAAGTACCTGAATGTAAACCACTTAGGTTATAAGTGGTATATAAACAAATAAATAATTCATAGATATGAACCAAATGGAACATCTTAATAGACAGCCAACCCAATTTTTTTATTTATTAGGATTTATATACTCCCTTTTTGAAGAAATTTTAGACCCACATATAGAGAAGTCATTAAGTGATCAAGTAGACAAATCTGCCCCATTAAGGACACACTCTATCAAGAGAGTATTTATGTCAGTGGTTCCAACCTTTT
This sequence comes from Geotrypetes seraphini, assembly GCF_902459505.1. Taxonomy (NCBI): domain Eukaryota; kingdom Metazoa; phylum Chordata; class Amphibia; order Gymnophiona; family Dermophiidae; genus Geotrypetes; species Geotrypetes seraphini. The sequence continues at coordinate 92,320,337 of NC_047091.1, read as the reverse complement.
TCATATAAAGCTCCACAGTATAAATACGAGAAAGATCTGAGAGTACCAAAATATTTCATGCTAACATACAGTACATGCTAACATCTGGAATACTGCGTACAATTCTGGAGGCCTCATTACCGCAAGGATGTACTGAGGCTTGAGTCAGTCCAGCGAATGGCCACCCGGATGGTCTCGGGACTCAAGGATCTCCCGTACGAGGAACGGCTGGATAAATTACGGCTATACTTACTCGAGGAACGCAGAGAGAGGGGAGACATGATCGAGACGTTCAAATACCTCACGGGCCGTATCGAGGTAGAAGAAGATATCTTCTTTTTCAAAGGTCCGACGGCGACAAGAGGACATCCATGGAAAATCAGGGGCGGGAAATTGCACGGCGACACCAGGAAATACTTTTTCACCGAAAGAGTGGTTGATCGCTGGAATAGACTTCCACTTCAGGTGATCGAGGCAAGCAGCGTGCCTGATTTTAAGAAGAAATGGGATCGTCACATGGGATCTCTGCACAGAGATAAATAGGGGAGGGTCATTGGGGTGGGCAGACTAGATGGGCCGCAGCCCTTATCTGCCGTCTTTTTCTATGTTTCTATGTTTCTACTACTAATTTTGTAAACCACCTTGCCCTGCTTGTTCAGACTGGATATTAAACATTAGAAATTAATGCTAATATTCATTCTACAACACTTCACAGATATATTTTAAAAATTCACTTTATTTTGGATTGTCAACAGTTGCAAATTCCATAAATGAGACACTTGAGTAACACACTTAAGAGATTGCTTGCATTTACTATATCAAGTGGACAAGATTGAAATCAACGCATTTATAGGATTTGAAGAATGTTTCAACCAACTGTTTGAGAGCTGCAGTGGAGGACTTCGGGGGCCTCATGTGGCCATGCTTTGGAAACCACTTGTTTATTACATTACATTACATTAGTGATTTCTATTCCGCTTGTACCTTGCGGTTCAAAGCGGATTACATAAGAAGAAGCTGGACATTTCCAGGAGGGTACGTGACATTTAGGGTAAGACATAGTAACAGAATGAGTATAGACTTGGTAACATTGGATGAAAGCAGTTATATTACATTACATATCAAATCTTTTTCCAGGCGTTTATGTGGCTGAATAGCCTGAAAGGGGAGGGGGTAAAGGAGGCTACAATTTTATAAATTTGATTTATGATGATTTTTATTATCCTTTATAGATACAAAAATAGTTACTGAATTATCTCAAATTTGAAACTTATGAGCTGCAGCCATTAAAGCGTATATACTACCCTGTTTCCCCAAAAATAAGACCTATCCTGAAAATAAGCCCTAACATGATTTTAAAAGATGATCCTAATATTAGCCCTACCCCAAAAATAAACCCTAGTTAAGATCAACCTGCAAAGCCCCTCCCCAAATGTCCCTGACACTCCCCTACTCCATCCCTGACACTAGTGTTGCCCGATCCACCGAAAAAATTGGACTCGTTAATTCAGCAACCCCCACCCTAGTGAGACCTGACATACCTCTGCTTCGAGGCCTCCTAAAGCAGTGGCAGCGCTCTGAATGGGCTGCTTCGTGGTCTTCCCCGCTGGGGCTTTCCCTCTGCCGCGTTACAGTGGGAGGGTCAGTGGGGTTCTGCTACACAAGGGGATGGGAGGGAGGGATACAAAGATGTTGCAGAGGGAAGGTCCGGCCATGGTGGAAAAGACCGTGAAGCAGCCCATTCAGAGCACTGCCGCTGCTGCTGTTTTTGAAGGCCTCGGAGTGAAGGTATGTCAGTCTTACGGTGGGAGGGTCAGTGGGGTTCTGCTACACAGGGGGGATGGGAGGGAGGGATAGAATGATGCTGCACAAGGGGATGGGTGAGGGGAGGAAAGATGCTGCACATGGGGGGGGTGAGGGGAGAAAGGAAAGAGGAAGAATTGGGGTAGAGGAGAGGAAGGGAGAGGGGATTGTTGTACATGAAAAAAAAAAGACATCCCCCCAAATAAGCCCTAATGCAAGGGATGAGTTACCCCTCCTCCTCCCTGGGCATCCAAAATGGGGGTGGGGCAAGGGCTGCCACAACTATTAGGTAAAACTGCCTATGGCAGCAGCAGTTTAGAGGGTAGTAGCTTCAATAACACAGTAAATGACAGCAGAGCCTCAAGCACCACTCCTTTTAGAACATAATAGCCTTACTGGATCAGACCAATGGTCCATCTAGCCCACAATCCATCTTCAAGGAGGCCAATCCAAGTCATAGTTACCTGGCAAAAACCCAAATAGTAGCAGCATTCCATGTTTAAAGCAAAACAATAGATTCTAACAGGCAAACTCAAAGAGCCATTTTTCTCGCCACACGTACTTTAACCTGCATTTCAGCAAAAACACAAAGGAGATATATAATGCTTAAACAATAAAGAGCAAAATGAGAAAAAAAGCAAAAGAAAAGCTCAGTTTAACACACCACAATTAAATTAGTTATATGGGAGCTGATATTCTACCTCCCCACAATGTGCAGATCAGAACTAGAGCATTTCTTCATGGAAGTCACCATACAAAAAAGAAAATCCTGATTTTCATGTTATCTGAGCAATAGCAACACAAAGCTCTCCACTACTAGGCACATTGTGAAATACAAAACCTGAAAAGGGGCTCCATATTTTGTACTGAATATAGTACAAAAACATCTGCAATTAATATTTCCCAAAGTTAACATTTAAATTAATAAATTCCAAATAAAACACTTTATTCTACCTTTGTTTTCTGGACGGTTTCATGTTCTATTATGCTAGTTCCAGTTAGTTGTCTGCTTTCCTGTCTTTCTTCTGTTTCTAGTGGCTGTTGTCTTTTTCAATTCTCTCTCCTCCTGCCTTGTTCCCTCAATATACAGTATCTGTCTCTGACATACTGATTTTTCCTGTATAGCTCTTTCTTTATTTTTTTTTGTTTTTTGCCCATGACTACTCAAATTTCACCCTACTCCCTTCTACTTTTCACACACCTATCAACTTTATTTCCTCTCGCCCCCTAGCTCTCCCATTTCCCATCTTGCCCTTTCCCCAGCCTATTTTTATCTCTCACTCCCCCTTTTTCCCCTCCACCAAGTCCATCTCTCTACCCCCATTCTTCTCCCTTCACTGTCCATCTCTTTTCCCATTCTTCCCCCTCCACCAAGTCCATCTCTCACTTTCTCCCCATTCTTCCTCCTCCACCAAGTCCATTTCTCCCTTTTCCCCTTTCACACCCTCTACCATCTCTCCCTGACCCCCTTTCACCCCTTTTGCCATCTCTCCCGTTCCTGTCTCCTCTGTCCTTCTCCAAGGCTATCTCTCCCTCTCCTGCCCCCTACATCTTCCCCGAAGTCTACCCTATATCCCTTCTACCCCCCTCTGCCATCTCTCCCCGTCCACCTTCTAGCCCCTCTGTCCTCCCAATCCATCTCCCAAATCTGAGATCTCTCCCTCCCTTCCTCCATCCCTGAGTCTATCTTTCCCATCTTCCTCAACTGAGTCCAACATCTCTCCCTTCTCACACTTTCTCCCCTGAGTCCAATATCTATCTTCAGGCGCCACTGTTGAGGGAGCAGCATCTTGCTGCTGGCCCTCTCTGCCACTCTCCTTCCCGGCATCTAATTTTTTCACCCTTCTCTCCACAATCGGCATTTTTCCCATTCTAACCCCCCCCCCCCACACACACACACACACCCCACCACATCTACCTTTAGTTTTCTGTAGAAGTTGTCAGATGGCAGTAGTAATTCCTTGCCACTGGTCCCTGCATCTTCTCTCCATTGCAGCCCGCCCTCTCTGACAACTTCCTGTTTCCGCTGGGGTAGGCCACAGTGGGGAGAACGCAGGGATTGGCAGCAGGGAATTGCTACTGCTGATTGACAGGGCAGGATTAAACAATAGGCCAAGTAGGCACGTGCCTAGGGCCCAAAATGGTCAGGGGAGCCCGATGAAAGAGGGCATCAACATTGTTTTTTCCAAATGGCGATGGGCCCCTCCAGCATCGATCGGCAATGCGGGCCTCCCCTGATCGGCAACGCGGCCCCTCCCCCCCATCGACGGAAAGTAAGACAAGCAAGCAATGCGGGTAAGAAAGGCAACGGGAACTGTAATTGCGCAAGTGGTGCTGCTTGCCCAAAGCTTCCCTCTGACGCAGCTTCCTGTTTCCACCTGGGTGCATGGTGGGGTGGGGCAGGACAGGGGGCCCAGTGTACTTGTGTGCCTAGGGGCCCTCGACGGATTAATTCTGCCCTGCTGATTGATAATTTTTACAGAAAACTAAAGGTAGATGCAGTGGCAGGGATTAAATGGGAAAATGCCGATTGTAGGGAGAAGGGTGAAAGCATTAGATACTGGGAAGGGGAGCAGCAGAGAAGGCCAGCAGCAAGATGCTGCTCCTTGAAGAGTGCTGCCTAAGGCTGCAGCCTCAGTTGGCCTCATTATAGGGCCGCCCCTGCTAGCTACTATTTATTCACCTGTTTTTCATACAAATTTATAATCATCTTAAGCAAAAAATTTTAAACATACAGTTAAACTCTGGAATTCATTGAAATAGAATGTGGTGAAAGCAGTTAATGTAGCAGGGTTTTATAAAGGTTTGCATAACTTCCTAAAAGAAAAGTCCATAAGCCATTATTAAGATGGACTTGGGAAAATTCACTGCTTATTTCTAGGATAAGCAGCATAAAATCTGTTTTACACTTTGGGATCTTGCCAGATTGCAATACAAGTGGAGTGGTGTACGTCATACATTGTCCATGTAGGCTACTGTATATAGGTCACACTGTCAGAAGTGTTCGGGTTCGCATTGGAGAACACATCAGCTGATTAGCTACACAAGTTTTAGAAGCACCGCTTACTCAACACTGGCTTAAAGAACAGCATTCAGCGTTACTTTACTCAGTTTTGGAAGTTCCTGTGTTACCTCAAGGAGGCAATTTGAAAGCTAAACTTTACGCTAAAGAACAAAGTTGGATTTTCAGACTGGGTACTTTATATCCGAAAGGACTGAACAATGAAATTGAATGGCGGGATTTTCTACAATAAGAACCCTCACAACAAGGTGTTATCCTTATAATTTTGTGATGTAAGATCTTCAGCAGTAGTGGAGTTTGTTAAGTGAATGACACTTCCTACTTTAGCACGATGACGTCATTACGTCCAGCTTGAGCTTCAGGTAATGATCACATGGTCAAGCCCTTGACTTTTTAAATTCTCCAATGACGTTCTAGTTACAGTTACCATCAGAGGAAAAAGCCGAAGAATGCTAGTTTAATCAGCAAAGTGTAAAGTGTTTCTTTAGTGGTGAGTCCCCTTCTTAATTGTCTATAGATATTTAGAGCAGAACATAAAGAAAGTTTTTAGTTTTTGTTAAATAAAGTATTAATTCGTTTAACCTTTCAACCCATAAGTAAAAACTTCTCACTATCCTGTGGGTTCCCTGAAGCAGATGCAAAACATGTCTCGTCGGAACCTGACACCCACAAATTATAAGATAAGTTACCATTTATGGTTTAACGTATACAGATAAAGAAGTAGTTTTGCCTTTTTTGGCACCTTAAGTCATTCAATTTAAACATTTATGTCATCTACAAATGGTGCTTTAAGAAGCGATGATTGGGTGGTGAGACAGAAGTGTCGGGGCTTATGCCCCAGTTATTGTCTTCATGATTCTGAGCACAAAAAGCTACCAAGACACATAAGCAATATTGAAACTGCTTCGGTAGGAATTTACTTATGAGTGATTATTTCATTTTTGTTTAAGTATACCTTTTCATAATCACTCAAGTGGAAAATTCTTGAGTTTATTTAGCTCTTATTTGTGTGTATTTGACGGAGTAATGAAAGAAGGAAGCTTATTCCACTCATCTGGACCACTACATGAAAAAACCTTTTCTCTCACTGCCTGCAGACTTAACTCCTTTCTAGATGGTATATGTGCTTCTCAAATCACTACCAGTCTTCCGTCTTTGGCTCCATAACAAGTTATACCATTTAATCAATAGTAGACAACTAGGTTGCTTCCAGGCCTATGCAATCATGATACGAGCCACATTAAAATATTGTTTCACAAACAAATGGCCTTCTCACCAGGCCTTTGGGAGAGGTTTATCGAAAAGGAAGACTGCAGAGTTCCAGGGAACCGCACACCTAAACCATCACTGCATATAGGCTTGAACTGATTTCCTAAAGACAACCATCTTCCAACAAAACCACCATGTACTGTATGACCTCTAGTGCTTCCCACTCTGACACAAACAGACTGGTGAGACTATGGCATACATATAGTAAAGACGCACCATATACCAACAATAACCTTTGTACAGTTCTGTTGTAACCAATGTCACTTCCATAGCTGTCCAATCTGCATAACTGAAGCAAACTCTCAACTCGATCTCCCACTTGCAACAGTGGAGCTGTACTGAAGGCAAAGCATCTTGGAAGTGATAATGGAGACAAATTTTGTCCCAAGGAAATTTTCACACAAACCCTCATTGTTAAGTAGCTTTGCCTTCAGCTTCCTCATAGATTCAGCCAGAGACCAAGAAATAGAAAAGAATGGAAATAGTCACAGTTGCTTTGAGTGCCACAGGACTGATTTAAGAGAACCTACAAGTGCATCTCAGTATTTTGCCTGTGTATATTAGACTATACAAGTTTTGGAACAACATAAGGGTTAAGAAGGGAGTTGGCAGTAAATCCCAGAGACTGAGATCATATACATCAAAGCCTGGCTTAAAAGTAAGGTTCATTCCTGTTATGGTAATGCACACAAAAAAAGACCCTTTTGGAGACACACTGATCTTTAATTCTAGGAGCTGTACCAGTCCTGGAAAAAGCTGGAGTTTAGTAGGCTGCAGTATATTTTAAAGAATCATAAAAAGAATATTTTTAAAAACACAAAGGCCCCTTTATGAAATGAAAGCTCTCATATCTGAAGAGGGGACCTGGAAGATCTCCAGAGCTCACTCACTGCATCTTATTTTTCTTGGTTGATCCTTTAAAAGACACGACAGCCTATAAAAGAATGAGTCTGTGAATCACTGTCAGCCATTCTCAGTTTATATCTCTCTTCCCACTTCTGCCTGTGGGCTTCTCACTTGCAATAGGAGAACACTGTTATCTTTTCTCAAAGACAGCTGCAGCTGGGTGTTAAAGAAATTCACTGTTAATCATTTCTGATTCCTGACTCTCTGCACTTCTAGGTGTTACCAATTCAGCTATATCAGAGATTTTAGTAATGTAAGCAGATCCCTTGCTGTGTCCAGCAATATGTTGCCAATTTTTTCTCAAGAGACACTTGGTTGAAAATAATTTCATAATACAATAAAGCCAGAGATGTTCTTCCTGGCCCTCTAGAGTGGAGAAGTAGCCCAGTGGTTAGAGCAACATGCTGAGAAACAGCAAATCCTGCTTCCTGATAACCCCCTTCTCCCCACGCACACATACAAAACTACTGCTCTATGTGTTTTCGGGCAAATCACAACAAGGAAGTAACGTGTACCCTCTGGAAATTCACCTTGAGCCGGGTTAGGAAAAGGCTTATTTTATACAACATCTAGGGCATGGTATTAAAAAAAAAAAAAAAAAGCTGAGCACCTAAATTTAGGATCATAACCCCACCTTTTACTAAACTGTGATAGTGGTTAGTAGCGCAGGGAGCCGTGCTGAAAGCTCCGCATTGCTCCCAACGCTCATAGAGTTCCTATGAGCATTGGGAGCAGTGCGGAGCATTCAGCATGGCTCCCTGCACTAATAACCGCCGTCGCAGTTTAGTAAAAAAAAAAAGGGGGGGAGATAAGTTATGTTCCCAAAATTGTTCCCTATTTTCAACTAAAAATTTCAGCTGAAAATTAATCTTAATTTAGGAGCTTAAAAGTAATGCTTATATATTTTGGCCTGTTATTTGTTTCAAGTTTATTAAAATTTTGATAAAGTTTAAATCAAGTTTTCTAAGCGTTTTACAATTTGCATAAAAGAGGGAAAACAATGAACAAATAAGTACCGACTAAACAATACATCACACACGTGAAACAATAGGAAAGTGGGGAGAACTACAATTTAAAAGTAAAGAGAACAAGAAAGGCAAATCACAATAGGGAGTGCAGATTATTAAAGAGTCATTCCATGTATTTGCTTAAAGAGTCATTCCATGTCCAGTGGTCCCCAGTTGATCATCTCAGAATTCCATTAAATTTTATATATGAGTAGCCTAAGGTCTTAAACTAAGCTGTGCAAAATATTAGACTCAGATATGCATTTGTTCCTGAACTAGAGCATCTGATGTGAGAGGTACTCTTGCCAGTCTGCCTGTGACTGGAACCAAAGTGCTAGTTTCAGTATCTACAGTACATAAACCCAAACTGGTAGAAAGCTCAAATTTGGCTTATCTATAAAGCTTTTGATGCAGATGATGAAATTAGATTACTTTTTTCATTATTGCCCAGCAAAATGGGCCAAAATATTAATCGCACTGAGGCTCATACTTTGATCATCAATAACTTTGAAAATATTTTAGCAAATGCCTCATAACTTTGCAAGTATATCAACAATGTTGGTTTATGTGCATATATAAATTATGAGCTGTCCAGCAAGATTCCCTGCAAAAATGTGTCATGTAAAATTACCCTCATGAACTTGTGCTTTAATTTTGCTTTGTTTTCAGGGCAAAATATCTTCATGTGGGCCATCATAGATTTTTGTTTCTTTTTTATACCACAAGAAAGAGCATCTTTTCTTCTACGAAGGACAATGGTTGTTTCCAGATCTTTTATGGCCTTTAAAACTGCTTCAAACACAAGCATGTTCCATCATGCACTGCACATTAATATTACAGGTTCTCATCATCCTTGTGTTGGTCTATGATAGCTTTGCTAGTGCCAGTTCAATGAATTTGTATCCCCATTGCCTAGGGGTCACGCCCAATAGCCAGGCAAGGCCAGCCATGAGTCAGGCATCACTATTCACCAAATGAATGGAAAGTGAATTGAATATTCATCTCCCCATAAGGATTTTTAATGTGGGTTCCTAAGCCCAGTGGGTTCTTGCCATTGGTTCCCAAGCAAGTAACCCACATTAAACAACCTTATGGGAAGATAATTCAATTTGTCTTTCATTCATTTGGTGAATACTGATCCCTGATTCGTGGCTGGCCTTGTGGCTATTGGGTGTGACCCCCTAGGCAATGGGTTACCAGTTCATTGAACTGACAATTGCAAAGCAACCATGGACCAAGCAAGGATGATGAGCACCTGTAATAATAATCCAACATAAGAGGGGCCACCCAACAAAGTTGGGGCAGTCTCCATCAAGGGCTATACACTTACCCCCTCTTCTACGAAACTGCGCTAGCAGTTTCTAGCGCGGGGAGCTGTGTTGAATGGCTTGCGCTGCTCCCGATGCTCATAGGAACTCAATGAGCGTCGGGAGCAGCTCAGGCCATTCAGTGCGGCTCTCCGTGCTCTCTCTGCGCTAAAAACTGCTAGCGCGGTTTCATAGAAGAGGGGGTTAGTCCAATGATTTTCCACTTTTTTCATTCCAGTGGATAAATACAAAACGAAAAAAGTGGAAAATTGCTGAGTCTTGTTTTGTGTGATGAATTTTTTGGCCCATTTTGCTGGGCAATAATGAAAACAAATAATCTAATTTGGGTAATTCCATCAGTATATCTGAATTCAGCATCATAAACTGTATAGATAAGCCAAATTTGAACTTTCCATCAGTTTTGGTTTATGTACTGTAGATACTGAATTAGCCATTTTGGTTCCAGTCAAATGCATACTAACAAGAGTACCCCTCACATTTGATGCTCTAGTTTAGGAATAAATATATATCTGAATATTTTGCACACCTTAGTTTAAGACCTTAGAGGGGCATAATAAAAAAAAAAAACACATCTAAGTCCCCTTTTGGCATAAGGCCCTAAACACTGAAAGTAGCAGCAGGGAAAATGGCCATTCTCAAAAAAACATCCAAAATGAGGGTATGTTTTTGACAATGGCCTACCTCTATGTTCAGCAGTTTAATCGCCCAGACCACCACTATGTCTAAACTTTGAACACATTATCAACAAAAAAATAGCCTAAGTCCTATATTGGTTTAAAAACTACAGGCTTATCTCTTTAATTAATGTGGATAGAAAACTTTGGGCTAAGTTATTGGCTGTAAGATTAGCCAAGGCTCTCCCTTATATGATCGGTATGCACCAAACGGGTTTCGTTGCTCAAAGACATTCTTCGAATAATACCAGATTGGCATTTCATATGTTAAATTTAGCTAAAACGATGGATGATCCGGCCTTCTTTGTCTCTTTGGATGCAGAGAAGGCCTTTGATCGTGTGGAATGGACTTTCATGTATCAAGCCATGGATTGGTTTGGTATAGGATCGGGATTCATACAAATGATTCAAACCTTGTATAGCTCCCCCTCAGCCAGATTATATATTAATAATACTTTTTCGGAGCATTTTTGTCTGAAGAAGGGAGTTAGACAAGGATATCCCTTGTCTCCTTTGCTTTTTGATATTGTTCTGGAACTCTTGTTGTTGGCCAGGAAGAGTGGGTGGGGGGGGGGGGTGAAGGTAATATGTACTTATCTTATTATTTGATTGAAATGAGTGCTGTTTTCTATACTAATGGTTGGTAGATCAGTGGCACTTTGTGTTGGCTTTTAAAATGAATAAAGAATTTAAAAAAAAAAACAACAACAACACATTATCACCCCAAAAATTGCTCAAGTTCCAAATGCCCAAAACAAGACCTTTTAGGCGAAGGAGGGGTCAGTCCTTCACCTAAAACTGGATTCTGTAACCAGCGTCTGTGAAAAACAACACTGGTTACAGAATTCCCTCCCCCCCCCCCCCCCCCGGCAACGATCAAGGCAGGAGAGATGCCTAATCTCTCCTGTCACGATCCCCCCCCGAACTGCTGTGAACCGCGGCAGGAGAGGTTGGGCATCTCTCCTTCCGCGGTTCATAACAATTTGGGGGAGGATTGCGATCGCGGCAGGGGAGATGAGCCATCTCTCCTGTCGCAATTGTTGCGATCGTTGTGAGGGGTGGGCAGGTTGCCGGGGCTGCTGAGCTGATCGCAGCAGCCGCAATCAGCTCAGCAGTCCCTATTTGGAATTTATATCTGTTTTGACTTGGTCTAAGTCAAAACGTATAAGTTCCGACTGGGCAACCTGTTAAAGTTTTTGTTTATACTTGCTGTACGACCAAGGCTAGGTCGGCCCACCTCCCGCCCTTTCCCCTCTTCTAAAAACGCCTCTTTTCGCTCTAGGCATTTAGAGGCAGGGTAAAGGCCTAAGCTGGTTTTAGATACATCTAAAACCAGCTTTGATTATCGGTACTTGGACGATCTGGCTTTTTGATTGTCCAAGTACTGATTTAGGCCACTTTTTGAACGCTGGGGTTTTTTTGGGGTTTTTTTTTTAATGAGCCCCTTAGGCTATTCATATATAAAATATCATGGAATTCTGAGATGGTTGACCGAGGATATGTTTCAAAATTGGACCACATGACATGGAATGACCCTAAATATACAAGCCTAATTTATGAACCTAGTGCTGGAAATCAGCACTAAGTTCCTAATTTTTTTTCTTCCTTAAATCCATCCCATTACCAATAACTTTTTATGCTCCTAAATTTTGGAGTTTAATGAAATTCTGAATATAAATTTTAGGCACTTGCCTCTAGTAAATTTTCAAAGTGGCCAATTAAGGATCATAACTTTCAAAGTTAGAGGCATAAATTCTTGGTATATCAGGCCAAATTTTATAAATTATGCATAGAAACATGACAACAGATAAAGGCCAAATGGCCCATCTTATCTGCCCATCTGCAGCATCCACTATCCCCTCTTCTCCCTAAGAGATCCCATGTGCCTGTCCCACGCTTTCTTGAATTCAGACACAATCTGGAAACCTGAGCGTATCACCTCTTAACTTCATCTTATGCCCTCTCTCTCTCTGGAGTTTCCTTTCAATTGAGAATCACCTCATGCATAATTTTGCCATGTAGGTATTTCAAAGTCTCTATCATATCTCCCCTCTTTTGTCTTTCCTCCAAAGTATACATATTGAGATCTTTAAAATCTGTCTCCGTATACCTTATAATTGTAGACCACTGACCATTTTAGTAATCTTCTTCTGGATTGACTCCACCCTGTTTATATCTTTTTGAATGTGTGGTTTCCAGAATTGTACACAATATTCTAATTGAGGTCTCACCAGAGCCTTATACAGGGGCATCAATACCTTTTTTTTTCTGCTAGCTATTTCTCTCCCTATGCACTGAAGCATCCTTCCAGCTTTCTCTGTCGCCTTTTCAATCTGTTTGGCCACCTTAAGATTATCACTTACTAACACACCCAAGTCCCACTCCTCTTTCATGCACAGAGGTTCTTCATCCTTTAAACTGTACTGCCTGAATGCAAAATATAAATACTTGAGCTGGTGGGGATCCTCAAGCCCTGCCAATTGAAGACCTCTTCCTCCAGTCCAGCAACCAGAAATCTCCCTCTCTTGTCAGGGTATAATCTCCCTGTCCCTTTCTCTCCATCCCCTAGCATCTTCTTATCCCACCTCTCTTCATTCTTGCCCTCCCATAGATCCATCTTTCATCCACATGGTCCAACATCTCTCCTTTTCTTTTCTGTTGTTGTTCTTCTCTCCCTCCTTGATACTGAACAATGGGAGAGAAGGAGGGGGAAATAGATGCTGCATCTCTCTCTCCCTTCCACTCCCAGACCTAACATTTCTCCTTTCCTCCCTACTCTCCTTCCATCCCTAGGTCCAATTTCTCTCCCCTTCTCTTCCCAACTGCCCTCCCATCCCATATCTCTCCCTGCCTCCCCCAGGTCCACCATCTCTCCATTTCTCTTCCCAAATACCCTCCCCCCTGTGCAACATCTCTCCCTTTCTCTTTTGAACTACCCTACACTCCCATCCTATATCTCTCTCTCCTTCTACACCACCTCCAGGTCCACCATCTTTCCCTCCCTCTTCCCAACTGTCCTCCCTTCAAGTATCCCTTTCCCCTTTCCTTCACACCATCCCACCCCACATATAACTTCTCTCCCTTTCTGTTCTCTCTCTCCAGACCATTATCCACCATCTCTCTACCCTCTGTTTCTGTCCCTATATGTTCTTCCTCTTTACTTCCCCCCCCCCCCCATGGCCTGGCACTTCTATGAACTTCCCTCTCCCATTCTACTTAAAAAAAACAACAACCAACAATTGGTCCAGGGGGCTTCCTGGCCTGACTTGTCCTCCCCCTTCTAACTGTGCTGGTCCAACCTTGCTTTCAACTTTTGCTAACAAATCCAGTTTTGCTGTAGGAGACAGCTGGCCGTGGCAGCGATTCTGTAGTGCTGCCTATGGCCCCTCGCTGTGCTTTGCTTCTGCCATGGGTCTGTCACCAATGATGCAACTTCCTGTTTCTACCTAGGTGGACTGCAGCAGAAGGAAAGCATATGGGGGGGGGGAGGCGCAGGCAACACTTTAGAATCGCTGCCACGGCCAGTAATCCTCTGCAACATAATTGGATTTGTTAGCAAGAATGAAGGGGAGGATGACGTCAGACCAGCGTAGTTAGAAGAAGGAAAACATGCTGGCCCATGGAGGGTTCTCCAGAACCCTGGGGCCCAGGGTAGTTGCTCAGTTTGCCCCTCACCCCCTAACGCCGGCCCTGTCCATGACATTGTGGGTGAAATTATGAAGTTGTATATACAAAATAGTTCTCTATAGTACAAAATTAAAGCAGACATTTGCAATAATGGTCTCTTCAAACATTAAGATGTGGACATTTAAACTATTTCTCTTCCCAGAGAACACCTTTCTGCTGCTTATAAAAGACAAGAGCTGTTTTGGTTCAAAAAATACATATTTCACTGATTTCAGTTTAACAATACTTACACTTGCAAGAATATTTAAGGAAAAGCAGGGCACCCAATAAGAGAACACCTGGATTCATTAGAAGAAGACTTTTCCTCCTTCGCTGGGTTTCACTAGTGAGATCAGGATGAATCCTGATCTTACAGCTCAGGAAGGGAACCTCCCTTTTCTTAAAGAACATTTCTTAGTACCCAATTTCTATCTGAAAATAGTGAAAATGTAACTACCAAATGTAACCAGATCAGTATCTAATGTCTCAAGAATCTCAGAGATATTTAACAACTATATCAGTAGCTAGATCTCCTTGTTTCTCTAAAGTCTTTCTTAGCTGATGGTAAATAATAAACTTGACATATTGGAGGAAAGGATTAACATAGAAATGTGATGGCAAATAAAGGCCAAATGACCCATCTACTCTGCCCATCCGTGGTAACCATTATCTCTTTCTCTCTCCGAGAGATCCTACATGCCTATCCCAGGCCCTCTTGAATTCAGACACAGTCTCTGTCTCCTGGGAGACTGTTCCATACATCTACCACCCTTTCTGTAAAAAAGTATTTCCTCAGATTACTCCGGAGCCTATCACCTCTTAACTTCATCCTTTGCCCTTTCATTGCAGAGTTTCCTTTCAAATGAAAGAGACTCGACTCATGTGCATATACATTATGTAGGTATTTAAACATCTCTATCTTATCTCCCCTCTCCCGCCTTTCCTCCAAAGTATACAGATTGAGATCTTTAAGTCTGCCCCCATACACCTTATGATGAAGACCACATAGCATTTTAGTAGCCTTCCTCTAGACCGACTCCATCCTCTTAATATCTTTTTGAAGGTGCGGCCTCCAGAATTATACACAATATTCTAAATGAGGTCTCACCAAGTCTTATACAGGGGCATCAATACCTCTTTTATCCTACTGGCCATACCTCTCTCTATGCAACCTAGCATCCGCCATCACTTTTTCAACCTGTTTGGCCACCTTAAGATCATCACATGCAATCACACCCAAGTCCCGTTCTTCTGTCATATTTGTAGTATTTCTTTAAAATAACGCCTTATCACGTCACTTGGGATTATCAGATGTAGACGAGGAAAATTAATTAGTCTCAAATTAGAATGTCTAGCATTATTTTCCAAACCTACAATCCAACGCTTCAACTGTATATTTTCTTTCACCAATGGAAAACTTTTCATACGCTGACAGGTTGAAAATGCTGGGGCTGTTCTCCCTGGAAAAGCGGAGACTTAGAGGAGACATGATAGAAACCTTCAAAATCCTGAGAGGCATAGAGAAGGTAGACAGGGACAGATTCTTCAGACTGTGGGGAACCACAAGTACAAGGGGTCACTCGGAGAAACTTAGAGGGGACAGGTTTAGAACAAATGCTAGGAAGTTCTTTTTTACCCAGAGGGTGGTTGACACATGGAACACGCTTCCGGAGGTTGTGATAGGCCAGAGCACATTACAGGGGTTCAAGGAAGGTTTAGATAGGTTCATAAAGGATAAGGGGATTGAGGGGTACAGATAGAAGTAGAGGTAGGTTAGAGAAATGGTCAGGAACCACTTCACAGGTCATAGACCTGATGGGCCACCGCAGGAGCGGACCGCTGGGTGCGATGGACCTCTGGTCTGACCCAGTGGAGGCAACTTCTTATGTTCTTATGTTTTTTATCTCAGCATATTGATCATGTAAAGTTTCAATAGTTTGTTCCAACTGATTCTAACACTGAGATACATCTGCTGCATTACATTGGACAATAACATTCCTATTAGAAAGTTGAAGAGAGAAAGCTTTACCCAGATCCACTACAGCAATCCATATCAGTTCCATGGTAAATACTGAATAGTGGTTGTAGGAGAGGTTCTTTATTTCAAACAGAAGGCTCATCAAGCTCCAGGGTAGCTTTAACACCCGATGCTCCCTGGGGTAGATCTTGATGACCTGAAAGCAGGTCCAAGCTTGCTTCAATATCTGTGGACGTCCTCCCTCATGGCACAGAGACATCCAGCCTCATCTTCTGCACCCTGGCACCAGACCCGAACAGACTAGCTGAAAATGACTGGAGCGGGGAGGAGGGGTCCACAGGTCAGGAGTAAGAGATAGTTCAGAGCTGAGGTCAGACATCATCCTATCCGACATCGGCATTGAGACTTCCAGCATCTCACTGACCTGAGAGGAAAGACTAAGCTATATATAAAAGACCTTTTTCCATTTTTTTTGTGTTAATGGCCAATTAGAAAATTTTCCACATAAGCACTTACTGCCACCCATTTTGTAGGAGGTAAGAGCTCATGTAGTAATCCTGCATTAATTAGTTAGGCTCTGATTCTATAAACAGTGTCTAACATGTAGGCATCGAGGAGCACAAGTGTCAATCATAAGTAAGGCGCTGTTTATAGAATCGTGCCTAGCGGCACCTAAAATGGTCTTACACACCAGTAGGTATTGAAATCTTAACTGCACTCTATGCCAGGGTTTTCGTGGCCTAAATGAGTGCACCTAATTTAGGCACCTATCTGTACCTAAGTGAAAACGCATCCATAATCCACCCCTAAACGCAAAACATGCCCATTATCTGCCCTGCAACCACACCTACTTTCTGGTAGGCACCTTGGAGTAGATGCCTACCTCAAAGTGGTAGGCACCTACCTTCTAATTAATTGTGATTTAATTGCAATTTCTAATTAATGGCACTAATTAAGGCTTTTTATAAATAACTGAGGTGCCTAGATTGGCTAGCTGTGCCTATCTAGGTGCTTAAATTTAGACATTTTTTTATAGAATCTGGCCCTTAGTGCACAGTAATATAACTGTCCCCTGACATGCTTCACTCCCCAAAAATCAAATGTGGATTAGCATGCATTAAATTGGCATGTACTGCCTGAGTGTATCCTGCAGAATGCCAATTTAAACTGCATTAGGTGTGTGTTAGCATCTAACACAGCTTAGTAGAAGGGCCTCAATGGTATTTTTACTCCCCCTTGTGCTAATCACAGTTGTTCTTCCCACCCATCTGTAATAACCCTCCCCAGCTTGAAAGAATTCTGAGTTTGTTTCCTGTGATTTCAAGCTGTGTTTAGCAGTGGCATAGCAAGAGTGGGAGGCGGCCAGGGTGGTGGCAACCACCTGCGCCTCCTCTTAGCACCCCGCTCCTTCCCTGCCCACCCATGCCACACTCGTGCCCTCCCTCCCATGTACCTCTTTAAATCTTTGCCAGCGCAAGCAGCTTCTCCAGCCTGCTGCTTGTGCCAGTGTTGGCTTTCCCTTTGATGTCACTTCTTGGCCCCCCCAACCAGGAAGTGATTTCAGAGGGGAGTCAGGCCGATGCGAGCAACAGGCCAGATTAGTTGTGCTGGTGAAGATTTGAAGAGGTACGGAGGGGAAGGGAGGGCGCGAATGTGGCATGAGGAGGAGGGAGGGTGTGAGTGTGGCATAGGGGGCAGAGAGGTGCTGGCACTCTCACCAAGATGATACCCGGGGTGATTTGCTCCCCCTGCCCTCCCATAACTACGCCACAGGTGTTTAATCATTTGGCTACTTTTTCATCTTTTTCCAAAGAGGAAGGGGATCCACTTGAAGCTGCTCCCATATCTTCTGAGATGGACTCTATCTACCCTGGGGCCATTTTCAAAACTGCTACTTGGGACCAGTGCTCCCTCTAAGGATTGGCCAGGTATGTGCAAATTTTTTCTCATGTGGGCAACGAGTTCTAAAAAATATTTTTCATTTGAGCAACAAGTTCTAATACCCAACAATTTTCCAGATTTGCAAAGCTCCTAAAATGTATAAGCAATTGCTCATGTGCTCATAAGCTTGGAACCCATAATTTAAATTCTCTGCCACTGCTCAAAATCTGACCCTGCGTTCCAACCCCTGTGCCAAAATTGGCAGCCTCAATATCTGCTCATTGTATGACCCTTTTTTTTTGTTGTTATTCTTTTAAATCTAGGACAGAAGAAATAGAATATAATACTTAATATGTGGTGTCTTGAAAATAAGTCTTCCAGACAGCTAGCTGACAACACTGGACAATCATATCCAACATGGTAGAGCTTTGTGGCTTTCCGCATATAGGTCACCCAATTAGGTATGGCAGGATGTGTATATTGAAAAAGATGAATAGGATTAGAAAAAACTGCTAATTTTCCTCTTGCATGATGGTCAACCAGACATCAGGAAACTAGGCAACAATCAACAAAGAAAATATTATAACAGTTTCATCAAAAATTAGGAATTAGAAAAGAAAGAACTAGTTACACTGTCCACATCATGAAGGGAAAAAGAGAGAAACAGATATCAATGAGGACCTACAATATACATACAAGAAGACTCCCAAATCCATACCACTGTAAAACATACAACCACTCCAATTCAAGATTTATCTTCATGAAATTCTCAGTTGCACAATTTCAACAAAAAATATGACACATACCACAATATGAAATTTTAAACATTTACAAGAGAATTTTAGAAATAACAGGCCCCAGCAGCCAAGATGTATTTGACTTCAAGAAGACCTTCCTTCTTATCTGAGTAACTCTGGACATATCAGGAAATAGACTAATCTTTTGACTAGAAAACAATGAATCTTCCTTCAAAAATAGCCTTTCAGTTTTATAATGAAACCCTTAAAACTTGATCTAAATAATTAATAAATAAATAAGCTTTCAAAACAGAAATCTTATCAGCCTCTCTTAGGAATGTGACCAAAAGGGTAGCCCTTTTAGATACATTTTCTGCAGATATTCCAAAAGTGCTGAAGCATCCAGTGTCTCTTAACTAGTAGTTACATCGTGTCCTTCATTGGTTTTAAGCTGATTGTATAGATGCCTATATGCCTTTCCAGTCTCCCAGGGGCCAATGCACAAAACTCAAACCAGTGCAAAACACAGGGTTACAGAGGATTGCATGAGCTTCAGTAATGGTGTTACAATACATGAGCTTCAGTAAAGGTGTTACAATATATTAGCTTCGGTAAAGGTGTTACATTGCATCAGTTAAATATTTATTATTTATTTAAAAATTTATATATCGCATACAACTATGCGGTTTCCATATGACATGCATACAGGGCAGGATTAATTCATCGAGGGCCCCTAGGCACACAAGTACACTGGGCCCCCTGCCCCACCCCACCATGCGCCCAGGCGGAAACAGGAAGCTGCGTCAGAGGGAAGCTTTGGGCAAGCAGCACCGCTTGCACAATTACAGTTCCCTTTGCCTTTCTTACCCGTGTTGCTTGCTTGTCTTACTTTCCATCGATGGGGGGGCCCACGTTGCCGATCGATTCTGGAGGGCCCATTCCTGTTTGGAAAAAACAATGTTGATGCCCTCCTTCATTGGGCCCCCCTGACCATTTCGGGCCCTAGGCACATGCCTACTTGGCCTATTGGTTAATCCTGCCCTGCATGCATAGAATCTTGTTTCCCTCCGATTATCACGTATAACATAGACATATCAAGACATCGTTAATCATCCCTGTTATAATAGGGATAGAGCAGAAATTCGATCAATTCAGAAGTACAAACAAGCTTTAAATCAAACTTCGATGTCAGAAAAAAAAATTATTGAAGGCGATTATTAACTGAAATACATCTTAGCATAAGAAGCCATTAGCAAACAATTGAGTTTTCAGCATTTTCTTAAAATTCATCCTCCCCATACAAAACCGCAGGATACCAGGCAAGGTATTCCATAGTTGTACACCAGCCACAGATATCATTGATGCTCCAATCCTAGCATGCATAGTCAACATTCTACCCTCCAAATTTAATTTCATCCCATTTACATCTCTAAGCTCTCTTCTCGGTTTATAGATCTGAAAAAATTCTTGTAAGATCTTTGGGGAAGCATGATACAATGTCTGATGTATAATCGCAACAGTCTTAAACTGCACTCTTTGTTGCATAGGTAACCAGTGTAGTTTTTTCAACACAGGAGTTATACAGATACTCCTAGGCAGTGGCGTACCAAGGGGGGGTGCGGGGGAGACGGCCTGCCCTGGGTGCAAGTCCTGAGGGGGTGCTCCAGGCCTTGAAGTCATTAGTGTCCAGTTCCCTCCCCCCCCGGCGTCTGGTTCTCCCCCCTGGTGTCTGGCATCCGGATTCCCCCCTGGTCTCCCCGCCAGAGGAGGGGGTGGGACTGCGGCGGAGGAAACAGCACCGAAGCAGCGCAAAGATCGCTGGCATCGTGATCTTGCTGCAGGCTGCTTCTCTACGGTAAATGGTGCGGGGAGGCCAGGGGGATGAGCGGTCTTTCGGGGTGGGGGGTGAGTGGTCCTTCGGGGTGGGGCAGCAGACCTTCAGGGTGGGGCGGGCAGGCAGGCCTTCAGGAGGGAGACAGGCCTTCAGGGGGGGATGCAGGCCTTCAAGGGGGGGACAAGCCTTCATGGGGGAGACAGGCTTTCAGGGGGGACATGCCTTCAAGGGGGACAGGCAGGCAGGCCTTCAAGGGAGGGACAGCCCTTCAAGGGGGGGGCAGGCCTTCATGGGGGACGGGCAGGCAGGCCTTCAAGGGGTGAAAGGCCTTCAAGGGGGGGGACAGGCCTTCAGGGGTGGGATGCAGACCTTTAAGGGGGGACAGGCCTTCAGCGGAGGGGGGCACTGACGTAGAAATACACAGAGGGAAGGGGGGTTCAAAGAGATGTGCATATGCCGGACTTTGGGGGGTAAGAAATAATGGGTCTGAAAATAGAGGAGAGGGAGAGAGATGATGGACCATGGGATTTAGGGAGGGAAGGAACAGAAAGGGAGAGAAGTTGGACACAAGGGATGATGTGGAGGGGGGATAGAGATACTGGATAGGAGGGTAGTTGGGAAAAGAAAGGGAGAGATGGTGGACTCTGGGGTGGTGGGGAAGGAGGGAGAGATGCCAGATGAAAGGGTAGTTAAGAAAAGGTGAATCTGTGGAGGGAGACGAAAAAAAGGAAAGATGCCAGACCTCCTGGGGAGGGAAAGGAAACGGAAGGGGAGGACAGAGATGGCAGATGGATGGTTAGCATGCAGAAAGAAGAAAGAAGGAGACCCTGGCAAGCAAGTTATCAGAAGACAACCAGAGCCTTGGACCAACAAGATTTGAAAAATAACCAGACAACAAAAGGTAGAAAAACTAATTTTATTTTCTGTTTTGTGATTACAATATGTCAGATTTGAAATCTGTATCCTGCCAGAGCTGGTGTTAGACCGCAAACGTGAGCTAGGATTTAACAGAAAGAGGAAAAGTCCTTTTTGTTTCTTTATTTTATTTATACCACAGCACCAGTGTGGTTAGGAGAAGCCAAAGGGGGGTTTAATTCCCTCGGAAGGGAGTCCCACTTCATTGGGGCCATCACCGAGAATATACATAGAAAGTTGTGTGCATAAATTAGTGCCAATAATTGTTTGTTAGTGGCTAATTATTAACACGCAAACTGGCTCATTAAACAACCAAGTTTTTGTACGCAGTTTGGTTGCCAGACTAATCTGCACGCGCAACTTTACTTGTCATATGGCAATTCTTATGTTCTTATATATAGAATCCATGGGAGATTGTGTAAAAATAAGCTCACTCTTTCTGCAAGCATACCTTTGTACATGGGTATGCAGCCATGCAATTTTATAAAAGTCCTTTCCTGCAGGTAAGACAGACTTTCACTTGGAAAAAGCATTATAAAAAGTACCCTCTTGGTGACATAGGTAAAAATTATCAGATCAATATTCAAAGTAATTTAACCATCCAGAAATGGCTGCTGAGCAGTTAAATCGCTTGTTATCGCTGCTGAAAATTAGTAATCGCCCAAGTGAAAACTGGCTATTTTGAGGGGTGTTTCAGGAACAGAGTCAGCTCTTGTCTGGTCAAGCGCTGATATTCAGCACTTAACTAGCCAGGTTAACCACATAAAAGTGCTGAATATTGATTTAACCATTTATGTGTTAGCTGGCTCCACAAAAACCAGATTTTCAACGTAGAAGCACAGACATGGTGAGGCATTGAATATTCAGGAATAAAGATGGTGCAGATCAGCAATACATTCACCTCATCCGGCTGAATATTTATCCCGTCATGTCAATAGAAATTATCTAATTATGAATTTGAGAGTAGCATGGGCAGGAGAAACACTTTGACCCCAGTGCTCAAAGCTCTGGCACTGAAGTGAACAGTGCTGAACCCATTCCAGGGTAACATCAAAGAAACACAGCCCTCCGGTGCTCAAAACTAATACCTTTCAAATTATATCTGTGCTGCAAAATTGAAAGCAAGGGGGAGGAATGCGCAGATGAGTTGTGCAGTAAACACAGCTCTTGTGGGCACACACCAAGCAAACCTTAAAGCGAAACACACATCAACACTGCTCTTCTGTGCCTTTAAATATTAACTTTTCCATTTTTTTTTTTCACTGGATAGGCTTATACAGTATTTAAGTGCGGAAAACAGGCGTGTGACAGAGGCTATAAAACCTTGCCCCCTCCCTGGGTTAGTTCAGCTCCCCAACTAGACGGTTTCCTGGGGGAACCCCCAGGACTCCCCCTCCTGGCCAACTGGAAGACAGCTCAGAAAGAGAAACAGCTTCAGAAGAGGGGGAGGGGAGGAAAGTGCCAAACCAGGAAGTAGAGGAGAGTTTAAGAGGAAGAGACAGGATTAGAACCAGGGGTCCCAGAATAAAGGAAGGAAGGATATGGAGATTCAGCAAGACAAATGATGGGTCACATGGCATCAACTGTTCATGTCACCCACTTCGCTCAACTTCATATAAGAACAACAGTGGACCTTGGCATCACAATGGTCTCAGGCCAAGGATCCCTTGTCCCAAAAGATTAAAGTCACCTCGCTACTTCATCGATCTTTTTGCTGGTGGTTGAACTCAGCAAATCTCTCCAGAGGTTTATTACTTCACATTCCATCACATCAGAAGATTGTCATGATGGACACATCCATGTATGCTGGGGGAGCTCATCTGGACAGTCTTAAAACTCAAGGTTAGTGGTCACCTTGAGGACAAACATTCCACATCAATTTGTTAGAATTTAGAGTGATACGCAATGCTCTAAGAACATTTCAAGATTGCATTTCCAATCAAGTCCTCCTAGTTCGAATGGTCAATCAAGTAGCAATGTACTACATCAACAAATAGGGGGGCACGGGCTCTCTTCCTCTATGTCAGGAAGCCAAGTATATGTGGAATTGGGCAAATCCTCTCAACATATTTTTCAAAGCCATATATGTGCAAGGCACACAGAATGCCCTCACAGACAATCTCAGCAGATTTCTCTGACCTCATGAGAGTCTCTGGCCACTCATCCACTTGTATCCCGGTTTATGAAAGGACTTTTCAACTCCAAACCTCTGCTCAAGCCCCCTCCAATTGTTTGGGATCTTAATGTAGTCCTAGCCAATATGATGAAACCACCATTTGAACCACTGGCATCTACTCATCTTAAATTTCTCACTTGGAAAATGGTCTTCTTGATCTCTCACTTCTGCTCATTAAGTGAGTGAACTTCAAGCATTGGTCTGCAACCCACCTTTAACAGTATTTCATCATGACACAGTGGTTCTCAGAATTCATCCAAAATTCCTTCCCACAGTAGTCATGGAATTCCATCTGAATTAATCCAGTGTGCTTCCAGTATTCTTTCCAAAGCCTCATTCTCATCCTGGAGAAACTGCTCTTCACACATTGGGCCTGCCTGTAGTCAAACAAACTATTTCTTCATAGTTAGCAGCCTGCATCTTTTACTTGCTCAGGCTGGGCTGCGTCACACCCGTGCTCCTGAAATGCACAGCGAGTTCACAGGGACGTGACAAAACCTCTGGCCCAGCGTGTTCCTTACTACTAAGAGACCCTTCAGGACTTGATTCGAGCAAGGTATCTACCTAATGGGTATGCAAGGTAATGAGGTCCAATCAGATATGGCAAAAACAAACACTTTATTCTGGCCACTGGCCCAATAAATCAAAATACAGACTTCAGCCTGGCAGTTGCAGGAAAACATACAGTTCATGAAATCATAAAAAGATCCAAAACATCACAATCTGGGTGTTATAGTTTGGCAGCGCTAGACTAAGCGCAGTCCCCTACTTCTGGGCTTTATCAAGGTAATAAACTCAGTCCTCTTCACCAGAGCAGTTACATTTTAAACTTGTAGGTTTTACTCACAGTTCATACCAAACAAAAACCCTTACTTAAACTTGGTCTGTTACTGAATAAGAACAGACAAGAGAGTTGCCGTAGCAACCACACACAGCTGAGAAGGAGAAACGTAATTTTCTAGCTTGGCAAGTAGCTGGAAAAACATATACACTTTTAAAGGTAGCAAACCTCAAGGTTTTAAGGTAGAATGCAAAGTTCATTGCTAGAGAGAGAACCTAAACTCATGCACAAGAATACAGATTATCTGGGAGCTCAAAAATGCAGGTAGAAAATAAAACTCCTGAGTTTCACTGCACTTCGATGGCTGTGGGGTTAGACTCAACTCCTACCCTGCTTTCTTGAATGTCCATGGCTTCCTCCAGATCCTGCTTCCAAAGCTCAGAGGAAGAACACATCTCCTTTGCTTCAGCCGTTAACCAATCTGTATCACCAGCCTCCACTGGCTGGGAAGAGAGGAGCTCATTCACTCCTGGTTGCCTCTCTTCTGGTTGTCTCTCTCCTGTTTGCCTCCTTCCTCCTTTTCTGAAGAGACTAGTTTTATCCTGTGGAAAGCCACTCCCCCTCAGACTGGGTGGGGGAAGGGATTTCCCAATACTAACCTGCTCCCTATGATTACTAGCAGGGTTCTTTCTAGCCTTAGTTCTAACAGGCACAGGCTGCTCAAAAGGTAGCAAATCTCTAACAGTGGCAGGAACAGGTTTAAACTGAGTACAGCTTTCTGGCCTATTCCTTTCCTGCCATGCATCTTCTGACTCCATCTCACTATCTGAGCAGTAGTCAGCTAACTCTGTAAATTGGCCTGCCACCTGATCAGCTCTCTTATACCTGGGCTCAGTGTGTTTTCTTTCCCTTTCTGGGACAAAACCCGGGACAGATTCAGGTTTGTTGAAGACAAGACCTGAAATGGACTTGGGTTTGTCACAGCTGCAGCTTGAGGGTCATGTAACAGCACAAAGGTCCAAGCTATGGCAGCGTCAGTAGCTTTCATACGTTTCACTCCCACTGATGATATTTGCAAAGCAATTCATACATTCACATCTCACTACTGTCTGGAATCTTATTCCAGACAAGATGGGTTTTTCGGCCAAGCAGTGTTACAGAATTAATTTTCTTCCTAATGACCAACTTTCCCTCCATCCCATTTCAGTAAGCTAGGGAGTCCCAAGTGTGAGAATATACTGCCTGCTTGTCCTAGGATAAAGCAGTTAATTACCATAACAGATGTTATCCGGGGACAGCAGGCAAATATTCTCACATCCCTCTCACCTCCCCTGGTTGGTTTCTTAGCTTGCTTACGGAATTGAGAAACCGTGAGCCAACATCAGGTGGCAACATAAGAACATAAGAAACGCCATTGGTCCATCCAGTTCGGTGACCCGCACACGCGGAGGCCAAGCCAGGTGATCCCCGATGAAGACCTGTTTTCCCGTATCCATCAATGTGATTTGTAAGAAGGTGTGCATCCAACTTGCACTTGAAACCCAGAATGGTGGTCTCCGTCACAACCTCCTCCGAGAGAGCATTCCAAGCGTCCACCACTCGCTGTGTGAAACAGAACTTCCTGATATTTGTTCTGGCAAGGCACTCACGTATACGCAATGTGGGCAGTCTTGAAGTTTGCAAAGCTTAAAGTACCAGTACACTTTAGCACTGTCCGTACTGGGCTCTGTAGATGATGTCACCCACATGTGCGAATATCTGCCTGCTGTCCCCAAATAACACCTGTTACAGTAAGTAACTGTGCTATCCTTCTTTACATTTTTCACACTGAATGATTTATATACTTGTATACGAGGGTAAATCAAAAAGTAAAGGCAAAATATGTTTAACGGCTTTAATAGAAGTAACAGAGCAATTGAACATATTACTTTTCCACATAGTCCCCATGCAAGATGGCACATTTGTTGTATCGTTCAACTAGCATTTGCATTCCTGCAAAGAAGAAGTTTTTTAGCTGCTCCCAAAGGCAGGTGAATACCACTTCCTTTACTTCATCATGCTTTGTCTTTTGCTCTCTAGGTCGCAGTGATGTACCCATGTCTCGATGCCAGTGACAATTCTCTGCAGAATACTTGGATCTTCTTCATACTGTCTTCATACCTCCACACGCTGTTGCTTAGGCAGATCAGGAAGCTGTTTGGGAACCCATCGTGCACAGACTTTCCTGTATCCCAAGTCATCATGCATTATGGCAAATGCAGATCCATAGCTGATATCCAGATTTGCAGCCAACTGAGACACCATTAACCACTGGTCTTCTCTAATCACGGCGTCCGCCCTGTCAATGTGCTGTTGTGTGTGCAATGTTGATGGGTGACCAGAACAACCTTCATCAGTTACACCCATGAGGCCTGCTGGACAATATCAAATGTAACACAAATCATCCAATAGATAAGACTTAAAGTGCCAGATATCACAGTTTTGGAGATTTAGTCCTTTTCCCACACATGCACATCAGAATTTAAAATTCAAGCAAGCTGTTGAAATTCAAGCGAACTGCTCCCTACTAGAGAAGTTACCAACAGCTCCAGACCTGCCAGAAAAGTTTGCATGGTAAAAGGTGGGCATTCCTTTCTGTGCATTAAACAGAGTGCTCATTTTAATACTAATGAGCTCCTTGTAATACATTTGTATAGGATTCTTGTTGGGCTGCTACCACCACAATTGGTAAAAGCCCCAAAGAACCCTTATGTGCATCAGAGGCTGAGCTAACTTGCAAGTAAAACTGGCTACAGTCAATCTTACTTGCATGGTAAGCTTTTGAGCTCAAGTAAGTTGTGTGAGTGCCCAAAAATATATACAATATTTTTGTAAAAATCTGGGTTTCTCAAAGTTTTCCAGTAGGTGGCGCTCTAGCATAACTGGTACCAGAAGTGTTACCTAGTGTAAATGACAGCTCTGCATCTTGGTGATCTTTTAACTTCAACAACCTGCAGATTTAAGTTAGAGCTTGAGAGAATTGCTAAATAGAAATTCTCTGGGTTACTGATGATGAACTAGGATGACAAAATAAGGTTAAATGAAAAGGCTAATTTCAGTATGAACACTGACAGTAACATAGCAAAAATGCAGTTTTTGGAAGGGCCATGGATAATTTGGGTCCTTCCCCCTTCACCCCCCCCCCCCCCCCCGCTATCCTAGCTCCACTATGAAATTTAAAGATTAAATACCTTAGCTAGTGAAGTTCCTCAGCTCTCCCAGCTGAAGACATTTACAGCCCAAAGACCCAAGTTTAGAAAAGCATAGAAGTCGGTGAAAGCATTTTTGAACCACTGACAACAGCAGCCCAGGTATTTTCAAATCTCATGCATGAATTGACCCCAGTCCTGTTACACCAAGTATTATTGTAGCGGTGTTGATAATCATTTATTAATAGAAAATGGACTGTTTATTGGACTAATTTTAATACATATTTTACTAATTCAGAGACCAAAACTCCTTTTATCAGGACAGGACAGGGATACTGTAACAGCAGTATAGTTTACTGACCTGAAGAAAGAGGTTTTAACCTCTGAAAGCTAAGTGAGAAATGTATTAGTCCAATAAAATAACAGGCACTAAATTTTCTTGCCCCATACCTCCTACCCATATGCAAAATATAAATTGGTGGATAAGATTAATTATGTTTAAAAAAATAAAGATAAAAGCACAGATTAAGAGATGAATTTATCAAATAATATTGTCTTGATTTCTTTTCTAAAAGCGCCATAGGACAACAACTCAGGTCTTATTTAGATAGGATGCTTGCTTTTCAAGCAAGCAAACAACAGTCCTGGTTGGGTAACTATATCAGCGGAGCCATGTTGTCCTATGGCGCTTTTAGAAAAGAAATCAAGACAATATTATTTGATAAATTCATCTCTTAATCTGTGCTTTTATCTTTATTTTTTAAACATAATTAATCTTATCCTATTAATTTTAAATGTCTTTTTAATACAACAGGTTGTATTCATTTTTTACTATTTTGTATTTCACTGATTGTCCAGTTTTTCTCTTTTGTGGAAACCACCTAGAATTCTTTTGATTAAAGTGGTATAGAAAAATAAAGTTATGTTATGTTATGTTATGTTCCCAAAGCCCTGCCAGCTGAAGATCTCTTCCTCTAGGAAGGAAGGGGAGATTTGTTCAGAGATGTTTGGAGGTTGCATAGAAGAAAAACTGTACACTGGCACTGGTATGGTAATCTTTGTTATTTGTTTATAATTTTAAAATAAAAGAAAAAGAGAAATAAAGTGGAAATAAAGAACTAAATAAGAAAATGGGTAAATAAATGGGGGCGGGGTGGGGTAAGGCAGGGAGCCCAGTGTACTTGTGTGCCTAGGGACCCTCACCAAATTAATCCTGTGCTGGGTGGAAGCGTAGCATTACATGTCAAGGAAGGCCTTGAATCGAATGGACTGAAAATTCTACAGGAGCAGAAACACACCTTGGAATCCCTAAGGGTAGAAATTCCATGTTTAAAGGGGAAAAGGATAGTGATAGGAGTGTACTACTATCCATCTGACCAGGATGAATGGACAGATGCTGAAATGTTTTCAGAAATCAGGGAGGCTAACAAATTGGGTAACACAATAATAATGGGTGGTTTCAATTACTAATACAGTACTCCCCCGAAATTTGCAGGGGTTACATTCAAGGAGTGACCGCGAATGTTATAAAACTGTGAATATCAGAAGAGTACTGTATCAGCACTCCCCCTCCTCCTCCTCTCTTGCTCCGGCCCCGCCCTCTTTGTTTGGAACATTTGTAAATAAATATCTTTACGAATGGACTAATATGGCTGCCACACTAGACCCGTTAAGAGAAATCCATACCTATGCTGAAATAAATAGAGCCCAAGTGCAATCTAAAATAAATAAGGGTCCTTTCACATCAGTGTACAGCGTATCTCTTTCAAGCAGGGACTGTCTCTTGCTCCGGCCCGCTTTGTATGGGTGTTTTCTGGAGCTCAGCACCCCCTGCCTTCATTCCCGGCTCAAGCTGCGCTGTTTTACCTGGCCGCCTTAGTTGGCGGCCCCTTCCAAGCCCCAGGCAACTGCTGAAGCGAGAAGCTCACGTTGTAGGAGGGTGCATGGGAGGTGCGTGGCCAGGGAAGACCGCTGGTTGGGGAAGGGAAGGCATGCTACCGTAGCGAGCCAGGCCCGTAGTGACAGAGAGCTTTTCCATTGGTCAGTCATTTGTGATATTTCTAACTGGAAGAGGCGGTCAGAAAATACCATGAATGACTGAGTCCACGAATCGCGAACCGCGAATTCGCAGGGGTATACTGTACTATATCTAATAGGAAGAGATGTGTCAGCTGACCACCAATAAGTATGCACATCCAAAGTGGTTTATCAGTTTAAAATCCCTAGAGGACCACAAAAATATATATTGTGGAGAAAAAGACCTGCTAGTCTTTATAGATAAAAAAAAACTCCACCATATACAATCCATATAAAGTCCAGTCAGATGACTAGTGAAATCCTCTATACAAAAATAGCATAATCTTCATTCTGGGGCCCCAAGATTCAATTTAAACAATAATCAAGAGCAGATATACACATCAGCATGCTTATGTAACCAAATACAAGCACTTAGCTGAAGAAAACTTGTCCTTCCAGTTCCAGGGCGCAGGCCTCCTTTTTATTTTTAATTACTTCAATATTGACTAGGTAAATATAACAGGGTATGCTAGGGAAATAAAATTCCTTGGTTAAATCAAAGACTGTTTTACAGAGCAGCAGGTTCAGGAACTGACAAGAGGCAAAGCAATTCTAGACCTAGTTCTTAGTGGATGCGTGAATTGGTGCGGGAGGTAATGGTGCTGGGGCCGCTTGATAAAGCAATCATAACATGATCAGATTTCATATAATCCCTGGAATAAATGCACACAGGAAATTCAATACAGCAACATTTAACTTTAAAAAAGGAGACTATGATAACATGAGAATGGAGTAAAAGAAATTTAGAGGAGCAGCTGCAAAGGTCAAAAATTTACATCAGGTGTGGATGTTATTCAAAAATACCATCCTGGAAGCCCAGATTAGATATATTCTATGTATTAAAAAAAGGAGGAAAGAAGACCAAACGGCAGTCAGCATGGTTAATAAGTGAGGTGCACAGAAGTTTTTGGACCCCTGTTAGATTACAAAAGTTAGATAGTTCAAAATCTAATAGATGCTGGCACTGTAATCTAGACATAGGGACACTGGATCATTTGTTGTTCTATTGTCCTTTGATACTCAACTTTTGGAAATCTATATGGGGACATGTTAATTTGATTTTGGAGACTGCAGTTCTGTTGTCGTATGAAGTGGTAATCTGTGGGACATTGTTATCTCCTACACCTCCAATAGATAGACATAAAAGCAGATTACTTGGTATAATGACTGGGGTAGCCATGAAAATGGTTACTAAAAATTTGAAAAATTTTGACAGATTAAATTTCACTTTTTGGTGGAATTATGGGTAATAATAAGTTGTTTAAACTGACATGGAAGTCCATTGAACAATTTTATCAATCTCAATTAAATAGTTTATTTCCGTATTTCCAGTTTGATTTGCACATCCAGGGAAAGAGGGTGGGTGGGAGGGAGAGAGAGGGATGTTATATTTGGATTTGTTTATTAATTATATGCATGTACTGTTGTATGATTTATTGAATATATTGGAATTAGGGTGGGTGGGAGGGGGATGAAAATGGTTTCTCATATATTTATTGATTGATATAAGTGCTGTTTTTCCAAATTACTGGTATGTATTCCTTTATGCACTGTTTTTAGATTGAAAAATTAATAAAAATATACAAAATAAAAAAGAACTAAAAGAGAATCCTTCTGAAAGTGGAGGGATCCAACTGAAAATAATTGTAAACAGCACAAGGAATGCCAAGTAAAATGCAAGGCGCTAATAAGGAAGGCAAAGAGAGACTTTGAAAAGAAGATTGCGCTGGAAGCAAAAACAAAAGTAAAATTTTTTTAGGTATATTAAAAGCAAGAAACTGGGATAAGAATCAGTTGGACCGCTAGACGACCAAGGGATAAATGGGGCTCTCAGGAAAGACAAGGCCATACCAGTGAGATTAAATGAATTCTTTGCTTCAGTCTTCACCAAGGAAGATGTGGGGCAATGGCGTAGTAGTGGGGAGTAGATGGGGTGCCATCTTGGTGGGGGTGACGGTACCTCTCCTCCTTCCCACTCCTCCCCCACTGCATGCACACCTTCAATTCCCCACTACCATACCTCTAGCTCTTTGCCAGCCTGAGCACCAGCTTCAACCTGCTGCTTGTGCTGGCCTCAGAACTCCCCTCTGACATTACTTCTGGGTCTCGTGGAGAGAGAACCAATGCTGGTGTGGGCAGCAAGTTAGAGATGCTGCTCGTGCCAAGGAAGCTAAACAGGTATGGAGGAAGGGATGGGGAGCACATGCAGCAGGGGTGGGAGGAGAGGGCGAATGGGGTGCCACTGCCCCAGGCGCCTCTTGCCTTCTCTACGCCACTGATGTGGGAGAGTTACCAGTAGAAAGAGCACAAGTGGGGAGTGGGATAGAACACGTCAATCTTGAGACAAACAATCCTTTATTTCTATAAACTCAAAATCAATTACATGTAGAAACACATGAATAAAAAACATGAATAAAAAGTCCTATAAGTGTAATGTCCTTTTGTAAAAGGATCCAGTTGATGATCCAACATGGTTCGTGTTTCAGCCTCCAGCTGGAGGCCTGCTTCAGGGGTATGTCAATTGGTCCACTAGGTGTCACTCTAGTACTGGAACTAAGAACTTAAAAAAGCTTGTCGATATATGTATGACTTGTAAAGAAGCCCAAACCTCAAGAACCAGGGTACACAAAAGTTACCAGTGCCAGAAATGGTATTCAATTCTGATGAATCTGAGAAACTCAAACAAATCTCTGTAATATTGGAAGTTAAAACTCAACTCCCAAAAAGCTAAATTTTTATTTGTAACTCCAGCTAAACTTACTCAAGATTATCTCCACTTGAATGCTACAGTATATACTGTAGAATCTATATTGACACTATTGGAGGTATTTTTAGATTGAAATCTACAATGCAAAATCAAGTGAATGCTGTGGTTTGTAAATGCTTTTATATTCTATAGAACTTTTGAAAGATCAGCTTGTCAACTTTTGATGCAGTCTTTGGTACTGACCACACTTGACTACTGCAATATGGTCTATTTAGTGGGATGTAAGAAGCATTTTGAAAGGCTCACTTTGACTCAGAATACATCTATTTGCTAAATTTTTAATTTGGGTAGAATTGAACAGGTAATGCCTTACTTTTGCAAATTACAGTTGCCTCCCAGTGGAAGCGCGGGTTATTTATAAATTAGGTTGTATTCAAAGTGTTCTATGGTTGCTACAAAGTGTTCTATGGTTTGCTACCAAATTATGTAATGGATCATTTTATTTTATTTTTTGTACTCCTTTAAGTTCATAGTGTCATTTGGTCTTTTTAAAATTTCCTTCGCCGAAAAGCTGTGTTTATAAGACATATCATGAGCGATTACTTTATCACGCCACTAGCTGAGAATCTGGGTTTCACCTGTTACTATTTACCTCTCTCTCGTATTTTCATTTTAGAAAATTATTGAAGTTTCAAAAATTTCTTGGGAAGTAATGATGGCTGGTTGATATGTTTTGTTATATTGATTACGATCTTGTAGCTCACTGTGTTTGGGCAGTTTTTCTTGTTTTGTTATCCATACAGAACTGGAAGATTTTGTGGAATAAAAATAAAGTGTTGTGTTATATTATGTTATGTAATGGGTCAGTTTGACAAACTGAAAAGTAGCAGATCATCTGGACCAGATGGTATGCATCCTAGAGTGCTGATAGAATTGAATAATGAACTTGAAGAGCTATTGTTAGTAATTTGTAATTTTTTTTTTAAATCTAGTACTGGAAGACTGGAGGGTGGCCAACATGACACCGATTTTTAAAAAGAGTTCTAAAGGTGATTCGGGAAATTCTAGACCAATGAGTTTGATGCTGGTGCCAGGCAAAATGGTAGAGACTGTTATAAAGAACAAAATGGCAGAACATATACATAAGCATGGATTGAGGAAAGCCAACATAGTTTTAGTCAAGAGAAATCTTGCCTCACCAATCTACTGCATTTCTTTGAAGGGATGAATGAACATGTGGATAAAGGTGAGCTGGCTGATATTGTGTATTTGGATTTTCTAAAGGCATTTGACAAAGTACCTTATAAAAGACTTCTGAGGAAATTAGAAAGTCATGAGATAGGAGGTAATGTAGGGATACCAGATTTTCCATTTGGAAAATCCAGACCTCTAGACCCACCCCCAGGCTCACCCAATTCCACCCATCCCCACCCCGTTACACCACAGTCCCGCCCCAATCCCACCCTAATCCTACCTGTTTAATGTGAGCAAGTGCAAAGTGACGCATATGGGAAAGAAGAACCTGAACTATAGTTACATGATGCAGGGTTCCAAGTTAGGAGTCGCTGCCCAGGAAAAGGATCTAAGTGTCATCGTTGAGGATATGTTGAAACCCTCAGCTCAATTTACGGCGGCGGCAGCTAAGAAAGCAAATAGAATGTTAGGAATTATCAGGAAAGGAATGGAAAACAAAGATGAAAATGTTATAATGCCCCTGTATCACTGCTTCAAAGCTAGTCAAAAATGTATTCAATCAGCCAATTAAAATAGTATTGTTTTATCTTTTATTTTTGTTTTATTTAGGCCCCCTTTTATCAAGCCACATTAGGTTTTTTAAAAAAAATCACCAGCTACTGCGGTAAAAGCTCCGATATTCGTCAGAGCTTTTACCACAGCAGCCAGCAATAAAAAAACCCTAAAGTGACTTGTTAAAAGGGGACCTTATTTAGAAACATTTATAAACCACTTATCAAACCTTCTAAGAGGGGTATTTCTATCTATTACATTTAAATCGGACTAACTCAGCAATTACATTTTTCCAGTTCTTGTGTGTCATTACCAATTGCTGAGCTCCACCGGATTTTAGTTATCTATTTATTTATAGAAGCTTTGATTTACCATCAGTAACACATATAAGTGCTTTGGTAAAATTGTGATGCAGTGATATTTGTCTACAGTAAGGGTAATAATAGGAGTCATTCACCGCCTTATCTATATATAGCCGTTTTGCTCTCTCATTCCTCTAATAAAAGTTCCTATTATAGATTCTGCTGCAACCACCCATCTCTCAATGGGTGACTGGGAAGAAGAGAGAAGAAAATGCTACCCTAATATTCTGAATACACTTCAAAAGCCATGTGTTCTGCTCACTGTCCATCTGTCCTCCACTGCCACTGTTGAGTAGACTGTAGCCTCCATAGAGCAGGAACCGGCTCTTCTGTGTGTCTGTACTATGCTGCTTATACCTTGGAGCACTTTATTGATGTTTAATGGGTAGTGCTTGTTATCACCCAACCAGTTGGAGCAGATCCAGCCTGGGCTGAAACTTCCTGCATACCTGCTTGTGACATCACAGTGAGCAGCACCAGTAGAGCTGCAGCAGCCTCTTCACACCAGTTGTCTGACTGGATGCCAGCCCACAACCTGTACAGAGAACTGGATAGAGTGATGGTTGGCAAGAGCACAGGTAAGATAATCTCTCTGAGCACCACTTGGAGTTCACTGAAATAACCCCAGTGGACCCCTTAAAATGAGGATTGTTTTTCCCTATGCTGTTTTCTTGTCTTTTCTTATTTATTTCTTACTCTTTTCATGTTCATTTTCCTCCTCTGAGGGAGATAAAATTTGTTGTCCCTGAAAAGAAAAGTTAGTGATTAAAAAAGCTAACTTTCTCCCTTTCCCCCACCTCAAAAAAATTGTTTGGTAGACATCAAGATGAAGTAAAAGGTTTGTATGAGAGCATCCCAAGTGTTTAATAGATTATCTCAGGTGAGATTGTCAAAGGGGTAATAACTTTCCTTCTTCTGCAGGATTCTAAGTCAACAGGAGGTGCCTCTCCTTTAGTGTCTAAATCTCTAGATTATGAGCAGTCCTGGAATGTTTTGAACAGCAAAGTGGAGAGGATTCAGAACATAGCCTGACAAGAGGAGTTGCCTTCTTAACATCATGCACTTATCATTGATAGAAAACTGTAAGTAAACTTAAACCAGATAATCAATATATATTTTTAATCTGATTATTTTAGATACATTTACATTATTTCTTCCAATGGGCAGTTGGCTCTGAGTTTAAATTTTTACTTAAGAACATGCAGCAGCATAATCTCACATCAGCAGAATATGTGCACTTCTGTGTCTGTGGGTGAGAATCAGAAAAATAGAAATACAGCAAAAATTGACTTGGTAAAGGAGTGACATTCACTGCTCCCTCGCTGAGCAGGAGTCCTCCAACTGCTTTGCTGCCAGTATGGGATGTTGCTTCAGTGGGGTACCTAGTATATTTGACACCCGGGCCTGATAATTTTGTAACAAACCTACCTTTATATTTTAAAAAAATTATTTTTAGAAATAATCCACGAGTCACACAACAAGGATGCACCTAGGAAAAAGCAGCATCTTAAACACTGCAGTGAGCACTAGAGCATCAATACACCCATTATAAAACTAAACAAGCCAGGCAGCGATTGGCTGGCACGGAACTTCCTCTCCGACATCAGAATTGATGACAGGTGGGGAAGGTTGGTTGGCCTGTTACTTCAGCGTCCTCTTTACGGGAAAGAGAAGCAGGTTGGGCACCCCTGCTCAAGCTAGCAGAGCCGCGAGCTGCACTCAAGTGGCTAAAGAGCCACATGTGGCTCACGAGCCGCGGTATGCCAACCACTGGTATAGTATACTGCTGTTACAGTATCCTGTCCTGACCTGAGGAAGGGGATTTTGGTCTCTGAAAGTTAATAAAAAATGTATTAAAATTAGTCCAATAAAAAGATTACCTTATTTTCCTTTTCTATTTATAAACATTTCTCAGTACAGCCACGAGTACAAGCAAGAAAAAATATTTCCTACCTTTTGTCATTTCTGCATTAATCATCTTCTCTTCATGCTCTTCTTTCCATCCAATGTATGTCTTCTCTTTCCCTCCCTTCCATCCACTGTATTCCCTCTTTCTCTGCCACTATCCACTGTATTCCCTCTTTCTATCCACTATCCACCCTCTTTCTTTCTGCCCCTTCCATCCACTATCTGCTTTCTCTCTCTCTTCCATCCACTATCTGCTCTCTCCCTTGCATCCAGAGTCCATCCTCTCCCCCTTCCATATGGCATCATCCCTCTTTATATGACCCTTCCTTAAACTATCCTGTGCCCCTTCTCTCCTTTGTACATGATTCATTTCAGCTTTAGCCTCTCCATTTTTCTGTCTCTGTCTTCACCCTCTCCCCCATGGTCTGGCATATCTCTCTTCTTTCCTTCCCTTCCCTCCCCCCCATGCCCTGGCATCTCTCTCCTCTTCTTCCTTTCCATCTCTCCCTCCTTCTCCATACTCTGGCATCTCCTCTCCTTCCTTTCCCTCCCTCCCTTCTTTCCCCCTGGTCTGGCATCTGTCTCTTTTCCTTCCCTCCCCTCCCCTCCTATCCCATGCCCCAGGATCTCTCCATCCCCTCCATAGTCTGGCATATCCTTTCCTTCCTCCCTTCTCCTCCATCCTATCTTCCCCATGGTCTGGAATCTCCCTTTACTCTTCTCTCCTCTTCCTTCCCTGATTCTCCTTCTCCCTGATTCTCCTTCTCCCTCCCTCCCTCTCTCTCTCTCCCAAATCAGGCGCAGCATTTTTCTCCCCTCCCCTCTTCTGCTTTCTTTCTTTGTCATACCTCTTCCCCCCCACCTCCCATCATCAGTGCAGCATTCACAACTGGCTGCTATTGCTAGCTTTAGGCCTTCCTCTTTG
This sequence comes from Geotrypetes seraphini, assembly GCF_902459505.1. Classification (NCBI taxonomy): domain Eukaryota; kingdom Metazoa; phylum Chordata; class Amphibia; order Gymnophiona; family Dermophiidae; genus Geotrypetes; species Geotrypetes seraphini. Next base: position 92,283,469 of record NC_047091.1, on the reverse strand, counting down.
CTGGGTTCCACCTACTTCCTGCTTCCGCGAAGGCAAGACCCGGCAGATACCTTATGCTTTCCTTATGCAGAGCACCAAGTTGTGAAAGCTGCTGCTGCCAACCATGGGAGAACCCCCTTATGGGATACACCTGGGGATTCACCTGCGCCTCCCCACCACCACATTTTGTATGCTACTGTGTTACTTCAATATTGTGTTTTCAAATGCTAGGGACAGGCAGGTTCCCTAAAGTTCTTCAGAATTTGCCTGTCCTTCAGTATTGAAAATGTGATATTGAAACAGCACCCCCCTCCCACCGTCAGGACTATTTCTACTCCCACTAACTATAGACTAATGGTCTCAAACTCACAGCCCATGGGCCACATGTGGCCCGCCAGGTACTATTTTGCAGCCCATGGTCTGTACTAGTGCTGCCCACTCTTTGCAGCATCCTCCGGCTTTCCCCTAGCCTCCCGCTCTTACCTTCAGATAATTACTGCAGCCTGCAGAGAGGATCGCCGGTGCTGTAGCGATCCTTGCAGGCTGCTGTCGTCCTCAGCAGAATGTTCCCTCTGCCACGATTCTGTCCCTGACATCAGAGGAGGGGCAGGACTGTGGCAGAGGGAATGTGCTGCAGAGGCTAATGGCAGCCTGCAAGGATCACTACAGCACCAGCGATCCTTTCTGCAGGCTGCAATAATTAGGCTGGGGGGAAGCTGGAGGATGCTGCAAAGAAGGGGGAACATACAGGCCTTCGGGGGAGGGGGGGCCCTGGTGTAGAAGTACACGAAGGGAGGGAAGGGAGAAGGGGTACTGCTGGACAAGGGGAACAGGGAAGGGAGATGGGGTACTGCTGGGCAGGGGGAGGAGGGAAGGGGTAAAAGGAAGGGAGAAGAGGTGCTGCTGGACCTGGCAGAAAGGGAGGGAAAGGAAAGGTGCTACACACTGGAGGGGAGGGCAAGATGATGCATGGGGAGAGAGCATGTTGGGTTGGGGCAGTGGGAAGGAGGGATGCCACTTGAGGGAAGAGGCAAGGACAGAGAGAGAAAGTGTGCAGGAGGCAGAAAGTGTTGGACTCATGGAGAGGGCAAGATGGATAGTGAGGACAGAAAGGAGGGAAGGAGAAATGTTACACTGGGGAAGGGGGACAGGACAAAGAGTGAAAAGTTGGACTCATGGAGGGAGAGAGAGAGAGAGATGTTGGTTGGGGGAGGGAAGGAGGACCAGAGGAGAAGCATGTAGGAGGAAGATAAATAAATGTTGGACTGGTAGAAAGGAGGGAGAAATGTTACACTGGGAGAGGGGGCCAGAAAGGAGGAAGGGAAGGGAGATGGACTGCAGGGGGAAGAAAGGAGGAAGGGAAAGAGAAATGTTATACTTGGGGGCAAGGAGGGAGATGTCAGAACATGGAAATAGGGAGGGAAGGAGAGAGAGATAGGAAGGGAAGACATGGAAAAGTAGATTTTGAGAAGAAAGCAGAAAAATTTAAAAATTGAATGTTAAGTTAATGCCAAATATGGATGCAAACTAAAGTTAAAAAAAAAAAACCAATCACAGGGAACAATATCTGAAGATATCACAATGAAGGAGTGAAACAGATTTAGTTAATCTGTAAAGAACACTACCCTAAATTTACTAAAAACAAGCCTGTAGTTGAAATAATAATAACTTTATTCTTGTACTAGTGTTTTAGCCGTTTACATTCGTTACAGTAACGGGTGCTAGAATAGCCCCACCTAAATTCTGACCCTGACTCTGACCCCACCCATGCCCCGCCTCTATCATGCCTAGACCCTGCTTCCCACTGACCCCAGGCTCACCACCTCACCTTTCACCATTTCCTTTGTACCCTTTTGGCCCTCATAGATCCTCCATTGCATTTATCACCTGACAGGGTCTTTACTTACCCGAGACGGCAGCAGCAGTCCTGACGTACCAACCTTTCCTCCCTTAGTGCCCCAAAGCAGCAGTGGTCCTACCATTTCCATCTCTCCCTTTCCCCCTTTCACACCCTCTACCATCTCTCTTTGACTCTGTTTCACCCCTTTTGCCATCTTTCCCTTTCCTGTCCCCCTCTGTCCTTCCCCAAGACCATCTCTCTCTCCTGCCCCCTCCACACTCCCTGAAGTCTATCTCTCCCTATATCCCCTACCATCTCTCCTGGTCCCCCTAGTAGCCCCTCTGTCCTTCTCATCCATCTGTCTCTGTCTCTCTCTCTCCTTTCCTCACTTGAGTCCAACATCTCTCCCTTCTCCCACTCCCTCCCCCAAATCCATTCCCTTCTGCCTCTGCAGAGCTCTCGCAGCTCCTCCTCATCCTCCTCCAGCCAGGCTTCAGCCATCTACACTGGCTCAGGGCTCGGCCGCCGCAGCATGCAGCCACCGACATCTGCCTCAGGGGAGAGAGAGAGATTCTCATGTGCGCCGGGAAATGGTGTATGGGGGGGAGGGGGCCACAATGGGGCGAACGACGGCGGCGAAGTTACAGTAAGGGAGGGAGGGAATAGAAGCGCGCATGCGCACTCTTGCCCGCAGGGCCCTACAGCTCACAGAAAACGGAATACGCAAGTGGGAGTGTGCATGCGCGCTTAGGGTTTTATTATCTTAGATACCGCCTACCCATAGAAGATCCGGGCGGTTCACAAAGAAGAAGAACTGGACAGTCAGTGAAATATACATATTAAACATAGTAAAATTGAAGTTAAGAACAATTATGTAATAAATTTATCAAAAAATAACTTGCTCCACTTATTTGGTGAGAGTATTATCTCAATGGAAGAAAAAACCTCAGGTTTGTTCTGGCAGAGCATAAATGCTCAAACCTCCCCCACCCACACCATCGGCCAAAAAAACTTCCATAGAGCATATACAATTGCCACTATGCTAATTTTCAATGTGGGACTGAGATGTTAATAGCAACATTGACAACTGTGTTAGAAAACTTTAAAGTGGCGTCTTGTAGTCGACGTTTCACGGTACACAACCATTTCTTCAGGGCTTCCTGACTCCCACTCGCTTCACGCAAGTTGAATTGTTTGCTCGCACAATCTCACCAGCGTCCTACTTTCATAGCGGTTCCTCACAATTTTATAGAGAGAGATTCACCAATCACTCACCTCCACGTCACTGCTAAAGGGAGTGTTCAGATTCTCTTCATTGGTTGCCTAACACAGACATGGTTGTGCTGGATTGGTTCAACGGAATTGTGGCACTCATAATGAACCAAGAAAAAGAAACAACTTTTAATTAATAAAAATAGTACCAGTCTATACTCATATTCAATCCTATAGGAGTTACCGATCCTAGCTCATAAATCCAGCGCTGTTCTCGTTGTTGGAGATATAGCTGCCTATTCCCTCCACGTCTGTCCTGCTCTATATGTTCTAACACATAACACTTTAATTGGAAAAAGTCATGATTATAGTCTAAACCAATGGTTCCCAACCCTGTGCTGGAGGACCACCAGGCCAATCAGGTTTTCAGGCTAGCCCTAATGAATATGCATGGAGCAGATTTGCATGCCTGTCATTATATGCAAATCTCTCTCATGCATAGGGGAGTGGGCGACGAGATGGCAGATGAAGTTCAATGTAGAGAAATGTAAAGTATTGCATGTAGGAAGCAAAAACCCGAGGTACAGCTATACGATGGGAGGGATGTTAATGAGTGAGAGTACCCAAGAAAGGGAGTTGGGGGAAATGGTGGACATGACAATGAAGCCGATGGCACAGTGCGCAGCGGCTGCTAAGAGAGCAAATACAATGCTAGGTATAATCAAGAAGGGTATTACAACCAGAACGAAAGAAGTTATCCTGCCGTTGTATCGGGCGATGGTGCGCCCGCATCTGGAGTACTGCGTCCAATATTGGTCGCCATACCTTAAGAAGGATATGGCATTACTCGAGAGGGTTCAGAGGAGAGCGACACGTCTGATAAAAGGTATGGAAAACCTTTTATATGCTGAGAGATTGGAGAAGCTGGGTTTCTTTTCCCTGGAGAAGAGGAGACTTAGAGGGGATATGATAGAGACTTACAAGATCATGAAGAGCATAGAGTGGAGAGGGACAGATTCTTCAAACTTTCGAAAAATAAAAGAACAAGAGGGCATTCAGAAAAGTTGAAAGGGGACAGATTCAAAACGAATGCTAGGAAGTTTTTCTTTACCCAACGTGTGGTGGACACCTGGAATGCGCTTCCAGAGGACGTAATAGGGCAGAGTATGGTACTGGGGTTTAAGAAAGGATTGGACAATTTCCTGCTGGAAAAGGGGATAGAGGGGTATAGATAGAGGATTACTGCACAGGTCCTGGACCTGTTGCGCCGCCACGTGAGCGGACTGCTGGGCACGATGGACCTCAGGTCTGACCCAGCGGAGGCATTGCTTATGTTCTTATGTTCCTCTTTATTTTCTCTTAATACTGCAGGTCTTAGGGCTTCTTTTACTAAGGTGCGCTAGCATTTTTAGCGCACGCACAAAATTACTGTGCGCTAAATTGTACACTTCTAGAATAACACCAGCTCAATGCTGGCGTTAAGGTCTAGCGCGCATGAGAAGGGGTACTGCTGGACAAGGGGAACAGGGAAGGGAGATGGGGTACTGCTGGACAGGTAGGAGGCAAAAGGAAGGGAGAAGAGGTGCTGCTGGACCTGGCAGAAAGGGAGGGAAAGGAAAGGTGCTACACACTGGAGGGGAGGGTGAGATGGTGCATGGGGAGAGAGCATGTTGGGTTGGGAGGTGGGAAGGAGGGATGCCACTTGAGGGAAAAGGCAAGGACAGAGAGAGTAAGCGTGCAGGAGGCAGAAAGTGTTGGACTCTTGGAGAGGGCAAGATGGATAGTGAGGACAGAAAGGAGGGAAGGAGAAATGTTACACTGGGGAAGGGGGAAAGGACAAAGAGTGAAAAGTTGGGACTCATGGAGGGAGAGAGAGAGAGAGAGAGATGTTGGTTGGGGGAGGGAAGGAGGACCAGAGGAGAAGCATATAGGAGGAAGAGAAATAAATGTTGGACTGGTGGAAATGAGGGAGAAATGTTAGACTGGGAGGGGGGGGCAGAAAGGAAGAAGGGAAGGGAAATGGACTGCAGGGGGCAGAAAGGAGAAAGGGAAAGAGAAATGTTATACTTGGGGGGAAGGAGGGAAGGAGACAGATGTCAGACCATGGAAATAGGGAGGAAAGGAGAGAGAGATAGGAAGGGAAGACATGGAAAAGTAGATTTTGAGAAGAAAGCAGAAAAATTTAAAAATTGAATGTTAAGTTAATGCCAAATATGGATGCAAACTAAAAAGGCCCTAATGCACCTTTGTAAAAGGAGCTGTTAGTTTTTCTTTCAAATTTACGCCCCTTTTATATGCTAATCGTAACTCATGTTCCTTAAAAGGTTGGCCCGTTTGCTTTGAGTGAATCTGTTCTCAGTGAGCCATCACCAGTGTCCCTCCCTGATGAAGAGGTGAAACTCGAGTCGGGGGGGCGGGATTGGAAGAATGAATGAACACTTTTAAGATTTTAACGGAGCACATGAACTTTATTAATAAACAGTCATCAATGAAAATTAACGAAACCAACTACCCCCTATTCAGATAAGTACATCAAGTTGATCTGATCAAGTTCTTTTGAGCATTTAGGGAGGGCAGGGGACAGGTGAAGGCGATGATGGTCTCCTTGTTAACCTCTTTGTAGTGTCTTCACTATATTTTGGGTTACTTGGTCTGAGCACTTCACAATAATATTTAAAATAACTTAAAGAAAGCAATATTATTAATAAGAGATTATAGCTGTGATTACAATAGTATATACCTTAAAAGGTAGCAACATTTTAATTAAGGGCCAGTGTTTGTGTAAAATTCTTCGTAATTGATGAGATTTGTGATCAAATTTCACAGTACGTCATTATCTTATCAATATGTTTTTAAAATTATTCTAAAAGCAATATATGAAAACATTTGAAAGATCAAAGGACTCAAACAAGAATTCAGTTTTCCTATGTGAAGATTAGACCAGAGACACGGAGGGGTAACATGGAGGATGCACCCCCCAACCACCCAATCATTGCTGAATCCTTCACACTTTTAAGCTTTTACGTAATTTCAAAAATTCATGCAGTCAAAATTCTAAATCTCATTAACGCGTATCAAAATCGTAACAAAAAAATAGATAAAGAAAAATTTAGCTAAAGCTTGGTTCCTTGGTTTCGACGTGAACACGTTTTGTGCTTCTGCATCAGGAAACCAAACAGCTAGATGTTCAGCCGCACTAGAAAGAACGTTTGGGCAGTCAAAAGGTGATTTTAATCTTTATAACAAAGTTTTCCTTTTTGAGAGACACTCCAACAAGCTGCTTAACAGCGAAAGATGTATAAACTATACACTTCCCCCTCCCCATTGGTGGTTTCCCTACTCGCGATTTCACATAATCGCGATTTTTTTTGGGGGGGGGGGAGGAGGGAAAAAAACCCCATATTTTTGTCTTCCCCCGGCATTCTGGCCTTACCTGGTGGTCTAGTTGGTTTTCGGGGCAGGAGCAATCTTCCTATGCTAATGCCCCGTGCAGATAGCCATTAGGAAATGGCTGTGGGGAGTTCCCGTAGTCTCTCAAGAGACCACGGGAACTCCCCACAGCCATTTCTTAATGGCTATCTGCACGGGGCAGGAGCGTAGGAAAATCGCTCCTGCCCCAAAAACCAGCTAGACCACCAGGTAAGGCCGGGATGCCAGGGGAAGGCGGAAAGGAGGCGGGGGTGGGTCAGAGCCAGATATTCACGGTTTTTTACCATTCGCGGTCCGGCTCTGCCCCTATCCCCCACGAATAATGAGGGAGAAGTGTAAAGAGTTGTACCTCATACAAAATTGTCATTTCTATAATAAGACATTATTTTTTCTGCGGCCCTTTAAGTTCCTACAAATCCAAAGGGTTTGAGTTTGAGACCACTGCTATAGACCCATTGCAGGCATTCTCATACTCAGAAAACTCCTAGAAACCCTTGTAAGCAAACAACTTACAATATATATTGAACGACACTCCTGTTTACATCCCTCCCAATCCTGATTCCGACCGCAACACAGCACATCAATTTATAAAGCATAGGCCAGCAAGCAAAGGCATGGCAAGCATAGGCAAAGCATAGGCCGTCAAGCATAGGCATAGCAAATCATTTTATAAAGCATAGGCCGGCAAACAGCCCTTCTCCAATTCGACATCTCCACTGCCTTCAACTAAGTAAATCACCACCTCCTGCTAACAATGCTCTCCGAAATAGGAGTAACAGGTACCGCACTAAATTGGTTTAAAGATTTTCTCATTAAAAGAGAATACCTAATCAAGAAAGAAGACACCTTGTCCAACAGCTGAAAGGCCTTCTGTGGAGTACCCCAGGGCTTTCCACTATCCCCAATAGTATTTAATCTGTTTATGAGTTCACTTGGCAATATTAAATTCAGCGATGAGAGCATACTATTAAAAGCAGATGACATCCTTCTCCTCCTCCCTTTGTTTATATAATATTTGTTCAGTATGTTCTATGAGTTTTTGTTTTACTTTTCTGTTTGGTTTGCTTTTCTCTTTTTTTTCATCAACAAGCTTTATGTACATTGTTTTATTCGTTCTTCATGTGGACCTACTAGTCCCGCCTTCCTGTCAATCAGTTCTTATACGTTATCTGTTCTTAACTAAGTTTAATTTATAACTTATATAATTGTTTTGTTCATTTTTAGTATATTTTCTTTTATTTCAAAAGTGTTTCTTCCTTTTTTTTTGGTGGTTTCAATTTTTCTGTTTTATGGGTGTGGTTTCCTTTGGGTATTTAAATGCTCTCAGCAATGGTGGCTTCCTTTTTGAAAATGCTTCCACAGCTTTTCAGTGATTTTGGTTACTCTGGCATGTTAATTGGACCGAGGTAAGTGGACACGCTTCATGGTTTATTTGATTCTACTCAGTTTCTGTGCTTTTTAAATATGGTTTGAGGTGCATTTCTTTCTTTATACACTTGTTCAGCATTTCTTGCCCCTGTTTCTGACACTGCTACTTGCTGTTTCTTCTGCCATGCAGCTAAATCAGTATTCTTATATGCTTTTAATTGTGCAGTATGTCAGGCTCTTTCATATAGTTCTACATATTTTCCTTTTTGGTGTTGGTGTTCTGTATTTTTTTCAATAGTTTTTGCTGTATTGTTAACCTTGTTGGTGTCATTTTTAGCATTTTGGGTTTTCCCTTACAGCTATTCTGACAGGATAGTTTCCTTCTACATTGTCCTCTGATTTAGTTTTGTGTTCTTTTGGCTTATTTTCTTTTTGTTTTTTTCTTCTTTATTTACCTTTATTTTACATCAAGAGAAATTTTTTGATAAAGAAACATAACAATATCCAAAAGGAAATAAAATATTATATATCACTTATACAATACCATGATAGCAGTCCACAACTAAGGAGAGAGAATCAAGCACATATCAGGGACAGCTGATTATAACAAGAAACCAACAATATTTCATAACATAAATACAGAGCACATCGATTGTATTTACTATACGGTCTGGTTTGTGACTTCAGTGGGCATCTGAGGGGATACGGAAGCCACTTTACCCTCCAAGAAAAATTGTAATTGATCGGGTTCATAAAAAACATATCTATTTGTTTGATAATTAATACAACATTTACATGGAAAGCGCAGCTGAAAGGTAGCTCCTAACCCCAATACAGATTGACGTATCATTAGAAATTTTTTATGACGCAATTGCGTCCATTTAGAGACATCAGGAAATATAGCTATTTTTAAACCATAAAATTCAACATTCTCAGTCCTAAAGAATAGACGAAGGACTGCTTCTTTGTCTTGTAAAAAAACAAAGGTCACAAGCAATGTAGTCCTTTCAGAAATTTCAGAATATGAGGACTCAAGAATATTTGTTATGTCTAGTTCAGTCTATTGATTTTCTAAGTCCTGGGTTGTTGGTTTAGGAGTATTTAGATAGTATAATTTCTGTAAAGGAGGCATTGAGATCTCTGGATATTTTAAGACTGAAGTTAACTGATGAAAAAGTTCCTTGGGTGATTGTAATCTGGTAACTGGAAAATTAATTAGCCTTAAATTTAAATTCCTGTTGGCATTTTCCAGATTTTCAATCTTCCTGGACAACATTGCTTTATCTTTAACTTGAAGATTAGAAATTTTCTGTAAATCAGAGACCTATTTCTCAAATTTGTCTAGTCTCTGGTCTTGGTGTTGAATTTTCCCCTCAATATCTTTCAATTGCAATGAAGAAGTTTGCATAGCTGTAATAGAATAGGAGCATACCTTGTGAAGGCTTTCAATAGCCTCCCAGAGTGCTTCCAAGTCAATCATCGGTGGTTTCTTCAGTGGGGTCAGGAGGGAAACAGGAATCGTCGATGAAACTGAAGAGTCCAAATCAGGTTTAAGTGTTCCATTTCCTAAACCGCCATGAACTCCTAATCCCCCCATCGCTGGCAATTGATGTAATGGATCCAGCGAGACTGGAACTGCCTCCGGGGTCAGGGGTAAGCTAGACAGCGCAGGCGGGGTTGCTAATATCCCTGCCACTTCCTGCAACACCGTCGGCGTCTCCGACATTCTTCCTGGGCGTGGGGAGCTCCCGAACCAACTGGACTAAGCGAAACTTTGCTTCCCGAAGTCGAGATCGATCCCTCTCAACGAGCCGGAACGCCCTGAACAACCGGGACAGCAAAAGATGTTATAGCTGTCTGGCGCATTAGCATGGTGGCGGAGAAGGCAGGAAGATCACCCCTCTGTTTCTCTCTCCGCTTGGGCATACTGAAGAGCCAAGCATGAAAAGGTAAAGGATAATTAAATTGCCAATGCAGGGAGAGCCTCCAGCTATGCGACTAGCTCCGTCGCCATCTTGAATCTCTCCTTATTTTCTTTTTGGTGTGATTTTTTTTCCCTCTTCCTCCCTTTCTTTTTTCTTTCCTTTCTCTTGGCCCCCTTTTTTTCTTTTCTACTTTTTCTCCTTATCTATAGTTTTTCATATCTCTCTTTATACTCACCTTCCTCTTCCTTCAGGTCAAGTTTTACAATGCATGAAATGTTACACCCGAGATTCTCTGTATTAACATTCTATAAAGTTGATATTTTGTTACAAAGCTTTCTGCATTAACATCTGTATGGTTGCTAGCTTGTTACAAAACTTGTTCTTTCATTCAAATAGCTTTTGAAGTTTGTTTACGCAGCTACATGTTTTGCGCTCTTTTACTGTCTTATATAAATATTATGTTATATTGTAGTTTTTTAGAGTTTTTCTCCTGATCAAATATGGTATTCTGCTGGTCCTATTTTCATATTTTTACTACACAGCTTTGTTTTATCCCAGACCTGCCATCTGTGAACTTATACGCTACAGGTTTGGTTTCATTTTTAGGTATTTGCATAAACATTATCATATGTTTTGTTTGTCACACATATATATATCTTTGCTATATGTATTTATTTATTTACATGATTGGCCTCTGGTATTCATTTACTTGTATAGCTTAAAAAATTTTTTTTTTTACATTTTTAATTTTTATATGATGTGTTTTAGCATGTTGCGTTATGTTTTTATGTTTAGTGACCCCTGATGCAGGCGTTCCTCAGACGCCAAAACACAGTGTCGGGTCCACAGCTTCTGCTTGTGTCCTTTTATGAAATAAACAAGTTGGTTTTACATCAGTGATCTTCAATGGAGTGCTTATTGTCCATTCCCACTTCCTTTTGTACTATCCTTCTCCTCATCCCATTAACTAGCAACCAGTCTGACACAGCCCAAAAAATCTCGGACAACATAAATAAAATACAAATATGGGCAACAATCAACAAACTACAACTAAATGCATCAAAACCAAAATTCTTTGGTTTCATACTGCACAATAGACAGCTCTGACAAACATCACCCTTCAAGTCCTCCAAAGTTCTAGGCTGTATTTTAGACTCCACACTATCCCTGGAGCTGCAAATCTCCAACCTCTGGAGGAAAACCCTTTTCACTATGAGACAACTAGCACTCATCAGACCATACTTCCATCAACACTTTGCCCTTCTCATGCAGATGCTGATCCTGTCGCAACTAGACTTCTTGAACTCCATCTATGCGGGTATCAACATTACCCTTATACACAAACTGCAGCTCTTACAAAACATGGCAGTAAGACTCATATTCAGACTGAAAAAATACATCTCAGTCTCTAACCACCTCAAACAACTACACTGGCTACCCGTCTCATCTCAAATAAAATTCAAAATATCCTGCATTATGCACCATATACTCAATGGAAGCTCTGCTGCACCACTAATTCACCTACTCACCACGGAATGGTTCACTTCGCCCAGAAATCTCATCTCTCCACAACAAAAAACCTAATGTATAAACGTGTATCCCACTCAATGTTCACATTCTCTGGTGTGATAACATGGAACGACAACCCAACAACCATCAGAGCTGAATCAAATTACTCCATGCTTCACAAAAAACTAAAGACCTTTCTTTTCAACTCCATAAACTCTACCACTAGTTAATGACTGTAGCAGACTGTAACTACCTCAAGGCATCTCTTGTCAAATTATATTAGCTCTCATATTGTATGTAATCCTCCCCTATGTGTTCATTTAATGTATTTTAGTTCATGCAGCACCTCTGAGCAGTACCAATTACCTCTCAAAATGCAAGAAATGACAATCTGTACCTCAAAAACTCCCAAAGTCTCTATAGCATATTTGTACTGTAATATAGAGTATCTCTAAGCATCCTTGCACTGTACTAAAGTGTTCTCTATAAACTGTACTGTAAGTCACCTTGAACCTTTGTAGGCATAGCGCAACTCATAAATTCCAGATTAGATTAAGATTAGAGGGAATAGTGATAACATCCTACATCAGTGTTTCTCAACACGCGGTATGCGTGGGTATGTGGGCTGCTTGTTGGGGGTACATGGCCTGGCCGCTGCAGAGGATATTCCCTGCTCTTCAGTAGAAGCCACTGCTACTGGGGATCCCTGCTTGCCCCGTCCCCCACTGAAGCTGCTGCCGGTGATCTCTCCTTCCCTGCCTGCCCATCCCTGGACCCTCCGCTCCCCAAAGCCAACCCAGTTACTTGATGGAGCTGCACTTGCTCCCTCCACTCCCCAGGGAACTCCGTGCAGGGATGTGACTCATACACTCCATGTAAGTGGTTGACCTGGAAACCTCCTCTCTGACATCAGAGTTGACATCAGAGGGACGGCTTGTGGGCCAGCCACGTGCAGCATGTGAATTGCTGCTCACGCTATTCTTGCACAGAGTTCACTGGGGGAGAAGGCAGCGAGTGCGGCTCCAACAAGTAACTGGGTTGGCATGGGGGGGTGCGGGTGGGTGGGTGGGTAGGCAGGATGGGAGGGATCCCTAGCAGTAGCTTCGGTGGGGATAGGCAGGCAGGGATACCTGGTGTACAATTTAATTTTTGGATAAAGGCTGGAAGGCAGGGAGGGGGCACAAACTTGACACAGAAGGAAGGGAGGAAGGGGGCACTAACTTGGCACATAGGAAGGAGGGAATAGAAAGGGAGAATTGTTGAGAATGAGTGTGTGAGTGAGAGATGGTGCACATGGGGAAAAGAAAAAAGGAAAATTGAGCTTAGAGAGAGGCGAAGGAGATGAATGGGGAGAGGATGATAGGGAAAAATGTTGGATATGGTGGTAGAAAGGGATAGATTAAAGGGGATTGCAAGGGGGAGGAATGTTAGACATAGGGATGGAGGGGTGATGGAGAGAGGTGATAGAAGGAGAAATCGGTATGGGGCTGGTGGGCAGTGGTGAAAAATGCTGCACATGATCCAGGGGATGAGAGAGGGTGAAATGTTGGATGTGGCAGTAGAGGAGGTGGGATAGATGCCTTGATCTCTCAAAAGAGATGGAGAGTGAGAAAGAAAGAGGGAGACTTGTTGCCAATAGGGGTGGAGGAGAGAGGAAGAAAAGTTGAACTCATGGAGGGACAGAGAAAGATGTTGGTTGGGGAAGGGAATGAGGTCCGGAGGAAAGGAAGCATGCAGGAGGTAGAAAGTGTTGGATTCATGGAGAGAGAGAGAGAGAGAGAGTGAGAGATGGATGGGGAGGGAAGAAAGGAGGGAAGGAGAAGTGTCACACTCAGGGGAAGGGAGCAGAGAGTAAAAAGTTTAACTCATAGAGGGAGAGAAAGATGTTGGTTGGGGGAAGGAATGAGGACCGGAGGAGACGAAACATGCAGGAGGCAGAGAGAAAGAGATGTTGGACTGATGGAAAGGAGGGGGAAATGGTGGATGTGGCAGAATAAGGAGTGGGAGAGATGCACCCTGGATCTCTCTCTCTCTTTCCCCACTCCCTTCGCAGCAGGAGAGGGAATGAGACAGAGAGAGACATGTTGCCAATGGGGGCAGAGGAGAGAAGAAGAAAAGCTGGACTCATGGAGGGACAGAGAGTGATGCTGGTTGGTGAATGGAATGAGGTCTGGAGGAGAGGAAGCATGCAGGAGGCAGAAAGAAAGAAATATTGGATGCACAGTCAGAAGGAAGTGCAACCACAGACTCATGAAATCACCAGACAGCAAAGGTAGGAAAATGATTTTATTTTCAATTTAGTGATCAAAATGTATCAGTTTTGAAAATTTATATCTGCTGTCTACATTTTGCACTATTTTGTCTATTTTTCTGCCTTGACCTCTTTGAAAAAAAACCCTCCAAATATAAATAATTAACATTTTCTCTGCGTACAGTGTGCTTTGTGGTTGTTGTTTTTTTGTGGTTACCATTATGTATTAATAAGATTATATTGTGTATATATGAAAAATGGATGAAAGAAATTACATTACAATTAGTACTATTATTATGGGGGGTGGAGTCAGGGGCAGAGCTTGGGCAGGGTACTCGGTTGGTATTTGTTAGGCTGAAGGGTTACTTGGCTTGAAGAAGCTGAGAAACATTATCTTACATGATCCTTAGCTTCTACAATTTATAATGAAGGACAGGAATAACTGGGCAGACTGGATAGGCCAATGGGTCTTTTTTGCCATCACCTATTATGTTATTAACTACTGGATTCTGTATAGGTTGGCCAAAATTTGGCATGCAATTTTGGGTGCGGATCTGTGCATTAAACTAAGTAGACAATTAGATGAAAACAATTATTGATGTTAACAAGCATATAATTGGCAATAATTAGGAGGTAAGGAGTGGCCTAGTGGTAGATTTGCTGCCTCAACATCCTGAGGTTGAGGGATTAAATCCTAGTGCTGCTCCTTGTGACCCTGGGCATGTCACTTAACCCTTCATTGCTCCAGGTACAAAATAAGTACCGTATTTGCCGGCGTATAAGACGACTGGGCGTATAAGACGACCCCCCAACTTTTACAGTTAAAATATAGAGTTTGTTATATACTCGCCGTATAAGACTACCCCTTCTTCCGCACACCTTCTGCACAACCTTCTGCCTGCCTGTCCCCCCCTTGAAGGTCTGCACCCCCCGAAGGCCTGCACCCCCCGAAGGCCTGTCCCCCCCCTTGTAGGCCTGTCCCCCCCTTATAGGCCTGTCTCCCCCTTGAAGGCCTGCCTGCCTTTCCCCCCTTGAAGGCCTGTCCCCCCTTGAAGGCCTGCCTGCCTGCCTGTCACCCCCCTCCCCCTTGAAAGCCTGCCTGCCTGCCCGCCCGCCCCACCCTGAAGGCCTGATGCCCCGACCCACCCCGAAGGATCGCTCGCCTCCCTGGCCTCCCCGCACCACCTATGAAGCAGCCGCAGCAGGATCGCGAAGTCAGCGTCAGCGATCCCTGCGCTGCTTCCTGCGCCACGGTCCCGCCCCTCCTCTGACGTCAGAGAAGGGGCGGGATCGCAGCGCAGGAAGCAGCGCAGGGATCGCTGACGCTGACTTCGCGATCCTGCTGCGGGCTGCTTCACAGGTGGTGCAGGAAGGTCAGTGGGGCGAGCGGTCCTTCTGGGGTGGCGGGGGACTGAACGGCAAGGCCGGGAACACCCACTTAGGGCTGGCACCCGGGGCGCACCGCCCCCTCCGCCCCCCCCTTGGTACGCCACTGCATGTAAACAGTACCCGGCGTATAAGACGACCCCCGACTTTGGGGAGGATTTTAAGGTACTGAAAAGTCGTCTTATACGCCGGCAAATATGGTATCTGTATATATGCAAACTGCTTTGAATATGCAACCACAAAAAGGCGGTTTATAAGGCCATTCCCCTACGCATGGATCTGCCCTAGACCAAACTTTTCTTGGCTAGTCCCAACGACAAAATAACAAACTCATTGCTTCATCTTAATGGTCATGACTACCCGATTATTAAATCTATCAAAATTCTGGGAGTCACACTAGACCGACATTTAACACTAGCAGAACACACAAACTTATTGGTACAAAAATGCTTATTTACATTGTGGAAATTAAGAACCATAAAAAAATATTTTGATCTTTTATCGTTCAGACTATTGGTGCAGGCATTAGTTTTATCTATTTTGGACTATTGTAACATCATCTATTTAGGAGCACCCAAAAAAATTCTAAGGATAATTCAGAATACAGCTGTTCGATTGATTTTTGGTTTAAAAAAGAATGACCATATTAGTCCATATTATCGTTTACTTTATTGGCTGCCTTTGGAGGCAAGAGTATTATTCAAATTTTCCTGTATCTGCTTTAAGCTGATATCGGGATTGTCTCCAGCTTCTTTTTTCCTCATTTTGTGTTGCATAGACCATCAAGAGAAACTAGAAACTTCTACTTATTTGCTTATCCAAAAATTAATGGGTATAGATATAAGACCTTCTTAGATAGGACCCTAGCATTTCAAGCTGGTAGGCAACAATCTTGGTTAGGTAAATGTATTCAGCAAGCTATGTTATCCTATTGCAGTTTTTGGAAATTAATTAAAACCACTTTATTCGATAAGTTTATTACTTAGTGAGTTTTATTATTGAAATTCTATTTTATAAATATTTGTATTTTTTTACTGTATTATTGTATTTCGCTGATTGTCCAGCTCTTTTTAGTGTAAACAGTCTAGAACTTTTGGTTATGGCGGTATAAAATAATAAAGTTATTATTATTATTATTACCCTACTCCAATGGTTCCCAACCCTGTCCTGGAGGACCACCGGCCAGTCAGGTTTTCAGAATAACCCTAATGAATATATAATGGAGGTGACAGGCTTGCAAATCTGCCCTATGCATATTCATTAAGGCTATTCTGAAAACCTGACTGGCTGGTGGTCCTCCAGGACAGGTTTGGGAGCCACTGCCCAACTCTATAACATTAGAGTTACCATAAGGCTGTAGAAAAAGGTGGACTGATTGAGACATCCAGGTGTTACTTCCACCGCTTTCAAAGGATGTAACATAACATAACTTTTATTTATATATCACAAAAGCTTTTCAGTTCTATGCGGTTTACAACAGAAGCAAAACTGAGCTACAACAACATGACTTGGTAAGGGAATTAGCAGTGGAAATACAAAGGTGGTTGGCAGTATATAGTATATTTACAAAGAGGTAGAAATGACTAATGACATGGAACTACCATATAACTTGGCAACAGCGGTAAACAGGATTATAGAAGTAGGCAGTTGAGATTTATAAAGGAGGTAGATCTGATCAGTATCAGTGAGCTATATCATATTTGGCAAGTGAAGTTAGCAGTTGAGGGTAGCTGAGGTAGCTTCCGAGAATATCTAATAAGGATTGTGAAATATCGAGAATAGGCATGTTTTTAGGAGCTTTCTGAAGTGCATATAGGAGGCAGATGCTTTGACCAGTTGGTTCATCTCAATCTGTCCTCTTTTTTTCTGGAGCCATATGGTAACCCTATATAACATGAATGCCTGCAACTTCAAAGGAGGTGTGGCCCTGGGTGGGGCATTCCCAGAAATTAGGTGTAATGTTATAGTATATACCTGCATTTGCGTGCCTAACTACCATCAACTGGGTGCAAGCATTTAAACCAGCTTTTGGCAAGCCCAAAGTTAATAGTGAAATGCACGCTAAGCTAGGGTTGCCAGATGTTCCAATCGGAATATCCAGACCCCCTAGACCTGCCCCCAGGCCCACCCAGTTCTACCCATCCCCGCCCTGTAATGCCCTAATCCCGCCACCAGGTTAAGTGGAAGATGAGACCTAAAGTCCCTTTCTGTATGGCCTTTCTGTATTAACAGGTGCTAACTTCAGTAGCCAACACCTGGCTTTTGTGCTCATGTCGTTTGTTGTCCCCATGCTGAGGTCAAAAAGACATAGTACTGACTGTCCAAGGGTTGCATGCTTGTATGTCACTATTAAGCCTGGGCAGATTTATTTGCATGTGTTTGTATATGCGCATAATCTTAGCCTGTACATATGTATGTGTGTGCATGCTTATCTGAACCTGTGCATGTGCGTGTGTGTGTGTGTTTGCAGGTACTTGGATGACTGTAGATAATACAGGTATAGCAGGTTTTTCACCTGTGTGTTTTGTGCAACCATGGTGACAAGAGATATGCTTCTCTCTCCTTTTGTACAGACAGTCGGAGGATGGAAAGTGTGTTTGCCTACCAAAGTTCAGAAGTTGACTGGTGTGAGGACAACTTCCAATACTCAGACCAGATTGCAGAGTATTACAACACGGTGAGTGTGCAATACGCCAGCCAGTGACCAGTTTTCATCTTTTGTGCACAAGACACTCAAAGCAATAATAATGCTCTGTACTCCAAGCTCAGGCTCCTGTCCCTTGGGCTGTAAGTGCTGCAGAAGTACTACTGAAGTAGTCCTCAGAGCTATCCCAAGAAAAAGGGCTGAGCTGAAAGAGGGAATGTTTAAGAACTGTGCTGTTTAAGAACGCGGTGGAGTAGCATTCTTAAACAGCACCGTTTTTAGCGTTTGGTCCACATTTTTTGCCTTAGAATTTTGTTTCTGGACCCCCTGAGAAAGACAGGGTCGTCGAAACACAGACCGTGTTGGGTCCACAGTCCCCATTAATTGGGTTTTAGACATTATACTATGTGGATTAAATGATTTTATTTCAAAATAAAAGCCTGCCTCTTGAACATCTCCACAACTCTTGTTGAGGACCTCACAGAAGACTTGAGGGGAAAAGCCAATATGACGATTTCTGGATGAATACCACCAAGGAAGAAAGGATATACAAGACAGACCTGGAAATAAAAGGAAAATAGTTTATAAGAGTTAATGAAATACCTCAGATTTTAGGGAAAGTTCTACAATCAATGCCCAGTTACCTGGAAAATGATTAAGAGTACATGATTACTATTCAATGTATTGTAAATCGTTTTGAGTAAATATCTTCATGAAAAGGTGGTAATAATAATAATAATAATAATGAAAGCTACCTTACTTCCCCCTTAACCACCCCTCTTGTGCCCATTCCCAGCTTCCTTTTCATTGGGAAGAAAAGTCAAGGCTTTACCAATGCAATACATGTGACAAAACTGCGATTCCATCAGTGGCATAGCGAGGGTGACTAGCACCCAAGGCGGTGGCACCTCTCCCCACCCTCTTCTCCACACCCTGCTCCTTCCCCCCTCCCTGCTGCATGCGCACCCCTTCCCTACCCTGTACCTATTTTAACTTCCCCGGCACGAGCAGCATCACCAACTCATTGCGTGTGGATTGTTATTAAAAATCATGGGGGGTGTCAAAAAATGATGGGCCCCGGGTGTCACATGTGCTAGGTACGCCACTGCTACACTGATCAAAATCATAGAAGCTATTATGAGCTAGATGCATTAAAAAGGGTCGGTAATACCGCGTGGGTCTGTTGCAATCCGATTTTTGGCTGATTCCAAAAGAGCGATTGATGCACAAACAAGTTTGCATTCAAATGATTTATGCGGAGGTTCGTGTAATCCCGTCTCTCCCATCCGATGGAGTGCTATGGGAGCGATTCTCACACTTGCGCAGAGCCGGCAGAAGAAGCCGAAACAGCTGAGAGGCAGGTGAAGCCCCGAAGCAGCTGGATACAGAAGGAGGAGCCTAAGGTCCTGATTGGCTCAGGCACCTAAGGTCCCTTGCATCATATGATACACCGGCGAGAGGAAGGCCCGCCATTTTGGCCTGGTGGGCCTCAGAGCAGGAGGACCTGCTTCCCTCCTACTCTCAACTTCGAACAAAGATACTGGAGAGGGGGGGGGAGGTTCGGTGGAGCATCCGGCAGCATGAGGGAGTGGGCATCCCTCCTGCCTTTTTTTTGGAGGGGAAGGGGGTATGGCAGGGGATGGTTCAGGTGGGGTGCTTTGCATGGGGAGGCCATCCATTAGCAGGAGAGAGTGGGTATCACTCCTGCCAATTTTGGCTGGCACAGGAGTTTTTCACGGTGACAGAAGGAAGTGGGCATCCCTCCTGTCTCTCTGTCGGAGGGTTGTGGACCCATGGTTGTCTTTGGATTGGACGGGGGGGCAGCTCGTCATCAGGGGTGGTTGTTAACTCCATATTATTTTTTTAATGGGACAGATATTGTGCGTGTTTAACATACACACAGATGCCAACGTTAAAAAAACGCTCTACAGTTTTGTAAATGGGGAGATAGAATAAAAATACGTAGACAAAGGTTAAACTGAAGCACCAAGAAGCTGGACTCTGCATACAATGCAACATCACAAGAAGCTGAACTCTGCATACAATGCAACATCAGTGATGCATCTCCCCTAAAGCAAAAAATAAATAAATAAATATAATTTTTTTCTACCTTGTCTTCTTTGGTTTCTGCTTTCCCCATCTTTTTGTCACTCTCTTCCTTTCATCCACTGTCTACCCTCTCTCTGCCCTTTCTATATGGCATCTTCTCTCTTTCTATTCCCCTTCCAGAAACTTTATGCATCCCCCTTCCATTTCTCCCTTCACCCCCATTAGTCTGGCATCCATCTTCTTCCATTCCCTCCTTCAATGGTCTGGCATCTCTCCTCTCCTCTTCTTTCCTTTCCTCTCCCACACCCCCATGGTCTGGCATTTCACTTTCTCCTTTCCCTTCCCCCCACTTCCATCAGCATCTGCTCCCTTTCTCTCCCTCCAACCCAATTCCATGCAGTATCCTTCCCCTTATGTCTCTTTCCCTTTTCCCTGCAATTCCATCAGCATCTGCCACCTTTCTCTTCCTCCACCACGCTTCCATTCCACTCTGATCCCCTTTCTCACCCTTCACCATGCTTCCATACCACCCTGACCCCCTTTCTCACCCTCCACACCCTTCCATACCACCCTAACCTCCTTAGCATTTTTTTTTGCTACTTCAGCTTGTCTGCGGTGTTCTTTGCTCACATGTTTAAAGACAATAGACTGTTTTCAGTCCAATTCTTTATATGTGAGTTTGGAAATCATAGGACCCCTGAGGAAGGTTTGTTCGCTGAAACACGGACTGTGTAGGGTCCGATTGAATTTTTATCACTGTATTTTATATCACTGTACTTTTTAAATTGAATTTTCATGTTTTATATGAATGTATAATAAATTATTTCCAGAACATCTGTATCCACAGTTTTTGTTTAAATTTCTCCAATTTCCATTCATATTCTCTCTCTTCATCTCTCTCACCTTACTGCCTATCAGTCTCTCCCTCTATCTCTTTTTCTTCTTTCCCACCTCTAAATCTTTTAGCCAATCTATTTTATATCTTCTCTTCACTCTCCAGTCTCTCCTCTTTCATATCTCCTGCAGTGTTTCCATCTCTCTCCTCTGTTCAGGAATTGGATCACTGAGAAGCCCTAATGCTTCTTTGCCTATCACCCCCCACTGATTAGTGGCACACTCTGCTTTACCTGTGGATAAACTTGTAATAGCTTCTACCTCCTGCGCTCTGTACGCCTGCCTGCACGTATCCTGCAATAAAATAACTACAGTAATATTCCCTACCAATAAGGAACTCACAGGATAGCCATGGCAACAAGCTCACACCCACCTCTTGACTCCCCGTCCGCGCTGAGTGGTCAGCTGCAGCCAACTGATAGCTGGAGCAGCCAATCTGTGATGAGAAGCTATTCCTGGAAGCCAGACTCACCCAGCTTCCCCTCCTCCTGAGTCACTTGAAGAGTATTGCATTACAGACTGGGAGTTGTAGTCGCTGGGGCGCGGTGCGAGGAAAACATGGCGGAAGCTGCCTGTGGTGAAGTGCCGGTAGCGGAGGACGCCCCGGCTCCGGTTTCCTTTAATTTCAGTCGAACAGCGCGGCTGCCAACTCTGCTATGGAGTAAGTACGGCAGCCGTGCTGAGGTGCCGTTTAAGGTAGCGCTGTAGGTTCCAGACCCGGCCGGCTGTGCACCCCCCTAGGGCTGGCACCCAGGGCGAACCAACCGCCCCCCCCCCCACTCCCCCTTGGTACGCCACTGCAGTGCAGGGAAGTTTGCAACCAGTCTGTAATTCCTGCAAGCCATGGAGGGGCATTTTCGATAGGACGTCTAAGTTTCAGTTTGGATGTCTTGGGAAACACATCCAGAATTCCAGTAGAGAAAACGGCCATTCTCAAAACATCAAGACATATATCTTTTTCATTTTAGAATGACCTATCTAGACGTTTTGGTCCCTAGTACTTCTATTTTTTTGCCCATTCTCTAATATAAAGACATCCACATGAAAAACGCACAAAAGCATAGCATGTGATACCCAACTAAAGGCTTGTCATCAGCTGGGGAATCCCAATTAGCTGAGCCGGTTTCATGGAGTCCTGCCGGCTCAACTGATTTGGGATTCCCCTGCCAGGATTAACTGAACTGGCAGGGAGAACCATGATTCATCTCTGCCTCACACCCACTGATCCCCCCAAGCCCTCCTCCACAGAGAGCCTCTGTCCTCAGAGCCCTACACCCCTCCCCTGACATCACTCGACACCTCCCCAACATCCCTCGAGATCCCCCAACATCACCCGACGATACCTCAACATCCCCCAACATCACCTGACACCCTCCATCATCATCCACCGTCTCCTGACACCCCTCCCAACATCACCTGACAATCCTCCAATATCACCTGACAATCCTCCAATATCACCTGACATGGGTTACCAGATTTTACTACTGTAAAATCCAGACCCATGGTACCACCCCTCAGGCCCGCCCCACTCTGCCCAAGTCATGCCCTATTCTGCCCCAGCCTCACCTCCTCAACCTGTTCTCGTGCTCGGAGCCACGTCAGGAGGGCATCTGTGCATGTGCAGCTGTGATGCGATGATGTCATCTGCGCATGCGCATAATGTCACTATGTTACTTCCACACATGCGCAGATGCCTTTCCGACACAGTTCTGAGCTGAAAGCTTTTCATTACCTGAAAAAGTGCCAGGTTTTGAAAAGCTGTCCGGACGCCCGTTCATGTCCTCTAAAAAGAGGATATGTCCGGGTAAATCCAGACGTCTGGTAACCCTACCCGACACCTTCGTACCTTCCAATAGGGCCGCCTCTTCAGAATGACTGGTCTTCCCCCTCCCAAGCATTTTGGGATACAGTAGGAGGGGCCTAAGGCCCTGAGTGGCTTGTTCTACTTTACACTATACAGTAGCTTGGCTGTGTCTCTCCTGGTGACATCGTTCGTCCCTAGTCCACGTTGGGACGAACGATGTCACCAGGAGAGACTACAACAAGAATGCACTTACTGAACAGTTCAAGACCCTAGGAAGGAAACTGAAGATGAGGACCCAGAGGATAGCCTTCTCAGAGATCCTGCCAGTACCGAGGGCAGAAGCGAAGAGGCAGACGGAACTACAATCAATAAATGCGTGGATGAGGAGATGGTGTGAGGAAGAAGGATTTCTCTTCGTGAACATTCTGGGGCAAGAACAAGCTCTTCAAGAGAGATGGGCTACACCTGAGCACGGCGGGAACTAGACAACTAGCAAATAACGTCAGAAGAGCAATAGGGCAAGCTTTAAACTAAGTAGAAGGGGAAAGCCGACAGTTGACCTGGTGTCGATGGTTCGGAAGACAGTATCCCAAGAAAATACTGAGTGGGAAACATGCTGGGAAGACACAAATAGCAAACAAAGGGACCTGAAAAAATAAGGGAGCCAGACGAAGCAAGAGGTGGCTAGGAGGAGTGTACTACAAGGGGAAGTCATGATGGAACAGGACGAAGGAAAGGAACAAGAGGAGGACAATAGGAACCTACCACAAGGGGAAGACAAAAGAGACAAAAACCAGGAGTCGGCAGGTCAGGAAGGGGACAGAAAGATAAATGAAACACAAGGGAAAATAACAAGGAAGAGAAAACACCAGGACTTGAACTGCATGTACACTAATGCAAGGAGCCTAAAAACCAAAATGGGGGAATTAGAAGTCATAGCCAAAAATGAGAGCCTAGACATCATATGGATCACGGAAACATGGTGGAACGAGGAAAACAAATGGGACATAGTACTGCCAGGGTACAAGCTCTACCGAAGAGACAGGACATATCAGAAAGGAGGAGGAATAGCACTATACATTAAGGACATCATTCACTCGACCAGTGTGGACGCAGCAGCAACCAATGATCAACTGGAATCATTATGGGTTAAAATACCATGAAGAAATGGATCTGAGATAAAGTTGGGACTGTACTACCGTCCACCTGGGCAAACTGAAGCAAATGATACAGAAATGGAAGCCGAGGGGGGAATGCAAGAACACTAACTCCATAGTTATGGGAGATTTCAACTCTCCAGGGATAGATTGGAGTCTTGGAATTTCCAAATGTACAAAGGAAACAGAGTTCCTGGAGGCTGTACAGGATTGCTTCATGGAACAACTTGTCAAGGAACCAACGAGAGGGTCAGCGATTCTGGATCTAATCCTCAACGGGCTGAAAGACCTGCTAAGGGAGTGGAAGTAGTGGGATCATTAGGAAACAGTGACCACAACATGATCCAGTTCAAAGTGGAAGTAGGATTACCCAAGGGTAAGAGAACCAATGCAACAATGTTTAACTTCAAGAAAGGGAACTATGATGCCATGAGACAAATGGTAAGAAAAAAACTCAAAAACAGCTCCCAGAAAGCGCAGATTGTGGAGCAAGCCTGGTCTTTATTCAAAAACACGGTAAATGAGGCGCAAAACCTGTATATACCCAGATTTAGAAAAGGATGCAAAAAGAATCAAACAAAAGACCCGGCATGAATAACCAATGAAGTAAAGAAAGTGATAGGAGACAAGAAAAGATCATTTCGGAAGTGGAAAAAGGACAAGACCGAATAAAATTGGAAGGAGCACAGGAAGCAACAAAAAGAATGTCACCGAGTGGTCAGAAAAGCCAAGAAAGAATACGAAGAGAATCTAGCCAAGGAAGCACGAAATTTTAAACCATTCTTCCGATATGTGTAAGGAAAGCAGCTGGTGAGGGAGGAGGTGGGACCTCTGGATGAGGGCAACAGGAAGGGAGTGGTGAAGGAGGAAAAAGAGGTGGCAGACACTAAACATGTTCTTCTCATCGGTCTTTACAAGAGAAGACACATCCAATGTGCCGGAACCGGTAAAAATTTTCAAGGGGGATCAAGAGGGAAAACTATCATACATGGAGGTAAGCCTCGAAGATGTACTCAAACAGAGATAGATTAAAAACTGACAAATCTCCAGGCCCAGATGGAATCCACCTGAGAATACTGAAAGAGCTCAGAGACGAAACAGCGGAGTTACTGTGGCAGATTTGTAACCTATCCTTGAGAACAGGGGTAATCCCGGAGGACTGGAGGATAGCAAATGTTACACCTATCTTCAAAAAGGGATCGAGAGGTGACCCGGGGAACTACATACTGGTGAGCTTAACCTCAGTTCCTGGGAAGATGGCCGAATCATTGATCAAGGAAAGTATCAATGAGCATTTAGAAAAAAATAATCTGATGAGAACAAGCCAGCATGGTTTCTGTAAAGGAAGATCATGCCAAACAAACCTACTGCATTTCTTTGAGGGGATAAGCGAACAATTGGACAAGGGTGACCCCATAGACATAGTATATCTGGATTTCAAAAAAGCCTTCGACAAGTATCTCATGAGCGCCTACTAAGAAAACTGTGGAGCCACTGGGTCGTAGGGGATGTGCACAGATAGGAATTGGCTGGCGGACAGGAAACAGAGGGTAGGAGTTAAGGGACACTACTCTGACTGGAAAGGGGTCACGAGTGGTGTCCCACAGGGGTCAGTGTTGGGACCGCTGCTGTTCAATATATTCATAAATGACCTGGAAACAGGGACGAAGTGCAAAGTTATAAAATTTGCGGATGACACAAAACTCTCCAGTAGGGTCAGAACTGTTGAGGAATGCAAAGAACTACAAAAAGACCTGAACAAACTGAGTGAGTGGGCAAAAAGATGGCAGATAAGCTTCAATGTAGAGAAATGTAAAGTCTTGCATATAGGGAAAGGGAAACCGATGTACAGCTATATGATGGGAGGGAGGGTACTGGGGGAAGGCAACCTAGAAAAAGATTTGGGGGTATTGGTGGATAAAACAATGAAGCCAGCGGCGCAATGTGCAGTGGCCTCAAAGAAAGCAAACAAAATGTTGGGCATTATCAAAAAGGGTATCACTACCAGAACGAAGGAAGTTATTCTACCACTGTATCGAGCGATGGTACGCCCGCATCTGGAGTACTGCGTCCAAAACTGGTCGCCGTACCTTAAGAAGGATATGGCGATACTCGAGAGGGTCCAGAGAAGAGCGACAAGAATGATAAAGGGCTTGGAAAACCTTTCATATGATGAAAGGCTGGAGAAGCTGGGGCTCTTCATCCTGGAAAAGCGGAGACTTAGAGGTGACATGATAGAGACTTATAAAATCATAAAAGGCATAGAGAAGGTGGAGAGGAACAGATTCTTCAGGCTAGCAGGGACAACAAAAACAAGAGGTCATTCAGAAAAATTGAAAGGAGACAGATTCAAAATGAATGCTAGGAAGTTCTTCTTTACTCAGAGGGTGGTGGACATCTGGAATCCGCTCCCACATGAGGTGATAGGACAGAGTACAATATTGGGTTTCAAAAAGGGATTGGATGACTTCCTGAAGGAGAAGGGGATTGATATAGCGCAAAAGTACAACATTAAAATCCACTCCTATGCCAATGACATCCAGCTGCTCCTCCCACTAGGCCAGGGGTCTGCAACCTTTAAGACATAAAGAGCCACTTGGACCCATTTTCGAAAAGAAAAAAAAACTTGGAGCCGCAAAACCATTATAAAACAAATCTAACACTGCATATATTGTTTCTTATCTTAATGCTATATACAGGATCACTAAATTGAAAATAAAATCATTTTTCCTACCTTTGCTATTTGGTGATTTCATGAGTCTCTGGTTGCACTTTCTTCTTCTGACTGTGCATCCAATCTTTCTTCCTTTCTTTCAGCCTCCTGTATGTTTCCTCTCCTCCAGACCTCATTCTCTCCCCCAACTTTTTCTTTCTGTCTCCCTGTTCCCCCTTCTTTCTGTCTCCGTGCCCTCCCCCAAGCCACTCGGTTTGCTGCCACCGCAATCGGGGAACAGCCCCCAAGCCACCGCCGTCCCAAGCTTTCCCTGCAGAAGTGTTGCGCTGACCAGCATTCCGCTCCCTGACGTCAATTCTGACGTAGGAGAGGAAGTTCCGGGCCAACAAGGCATTTCTCCTCATTCCATCCAGCCTGAGCCCCATCTCTCCTTGATCCAGCATTTCCCTTCTGTGTCTGTCAGAATTACCATTCCACCTATTTTCCAGCATCACCCTTCTTTGTGTCCATCTCACCTATATCCCTATCTCACCACTTTTTCAGAATCGTCATTTGTCTCTGTCCTTATCTTTACGCCATGTTCACCATTTGCCCTTTCAATGTCTTTATCTCCCCCCACACACTTTTTCAGCATTACTCTATGTCTCTATTTCACCTCCTCTTCATGTCCCCTCTCTATCTCTATCCTTATTCAGTAGGTCCTGCTTACTCTTTCTCTTCTTTGTGTCACTATCTCCATTTTCAGTTTTCCCCCCTTTTCCTTTGTTACTGCACCCGGTAGCCAGAATCTTTCCACCCTCCCTCCACTCTGGCCCAGCCCAGTATGAAAGATTTCCTTTTGTTTCCCTCCCCTCTCTCTTTCTCTCTCTCTTCTGCTCCCTCACCCACGAGTCCTGCATCTGGCCCTCTCCCTTCTACCTGCACCTGGCAACACCCCCCTGCTCCGCGGCTCTCTTAAGCAACTCGTCAGCAGCGGTGATCAAGACAAGCTGCCGACATCGAGGCCTTCCCTGTACGAGTCCCGCCTTTGTGGAAAAAGGAAGTTGAAACAAGCGGGACTCGCAGAGGGTAGGCCCCGACGTCAGAAGCTTGTGTCGATCGCTGCTGCTGAGTTGCCGAAGAGAGCCGCGGAGCAGGGGATGTGGCCGGAAGCAGGTAGAAGGGAGAGGGAGATAGGAAGGCTGTAGATCTCCGGAGCATGACACCGACCCCGGCCAGGATGATTTCTTTTTCAGGCACCTTACAAGTCCAGCGTCGCGGCGGGAAATAGCCATGCTGAGCAGTGAGCTCAGCACTACACAGATGAAAGCCTTGCTTGCTGATTGGTCCGGCGGCACGGCGGGGCGGGGCCGCTGGACCAATCAGCAAGCAAGGCTTTCATCTGTGTATGTGCTGAGCTCACTGCTCAGCATGGCTATTTCCCGCCGCGACGCTGGACTTGTAAGGTGCATGCCTGCGTGACACACTACCGGAGCCGCAGCAAAGGTGGAAAAGAGCCGCATGCGGCTCTGGAGCCGCAGGTTGCCGACCCCCGCACTAGGCGAAAACCGATCGTCCCAAATTGCTAACCTCCAACACTGCCTCTCTGACATGAAAACCTGGATGACGAACAACAAACTACAACTGAACGCCTCTAAAACCGAACTCTTATTGATCAGGAACAAAAACACCAAATACACACGCCCAACACTATCATGGGACTCCACTCTACTAACGGCAACAGATCAAGTACGCAGCCTAGGAGTAACCTTAGACGGACACCTATCCCTATCCACCCACATATCCCAAGTAGTCTCTACCTCCTTCTACTACCTCTGCCAACTGAGAAGGATCAAACCCTACATCTCCACACCTGACCTAGCCCAACTCCTCTACGCATATGTCCTCTCCAGAATGGATTACTGCAACTCCCTATTTAATGGAATAACCAAAAAAGATCTCAAGCGCCTCCAACGGGTCCAAAATGCAGCTATCCGCCTCCTACACAGCCTCAACTACCATGATCCCATCTCCTCAGCACTCCGCGCTGAACACTGGCTCCCAATTAGCCAACGCTGTGCATTCAAGGCCCTGGCAATAGCACACAAAAGAATTTATGCCACCACCCCCTCCTACATAAAATTCAAGCTACCCATCTACATCCCCACCCGCACCCTCCGCTCAGAAACGGAGATATGCCTATGCATTCCCCCTGGAAGGTCCCTCCTCTCAGAAACCGCCCGCAAACGCTCCTACAGCCACTTCATTCCCCAACTCTGTAACCAACTCCCCCCTCAACTCAGACTACAGAACTCACTAATGACATTCCGGAAAATGGTAAAGACTCTCCTCTTCAACTAAAGGTCACCCTCAGTCTACACCCAACCCCTTAAACCCCACCTCTACCCTTCGTTCTCCATTCTAATCTTCTGCCTAAATTTCTGTATAGTCCACTCTCAGCCTATACTCAAATAACTTGTATCTAAACTAAACTACTTATATTTAAACTACTGTTCTTAATTTGCTGTATAGTCCCTATATTTACACTGCTACACAGTTTCGTATGTCCAAGTATTTAAATCTACTGTATAATCTTGTATGTCCAATTCACTCCATTGTGAATGTTTACTTGTAAACCGTTCTGAGCTACTGGGAGGACGGGATAAAAATCTAAATAAATAAATAAGGGTACAGATAGAGGGTAACTACAGACTAGTAAATGAATAGGGAATAAATGATTTAGGTGAAGGATCACTTGCAGCTCATGGACCTGGGGGGGCCGCTGCGGGAGCGGACTGCTGGGCACGATGGACCCCTGGTCTGACCCGGCAGAGGCAATGCTTATGTTCTTAAGGGTCCATGCCTTATGCCCACTTATGTTATCACAAGCAGAATTAAACCTTTGATAGAACTTAGGCAAACAAGTGTATTGGAGTCGGATTCCTTCTCCCCTCTCCCCTAATCATAATATAAATACATTTAAAACTCCTGCAAATAGGGTCCTGTGAGATCTCAGTGATAATTTTATAAGAGGATGTCAATGTGCAAGTAACAAATAGAAGCCAGTTTAAAGCCTTTGTTATAAAGACAACATAGGTGCTTTGATAAACATAGGAGCTCAGAGCCAATCTCAGCAGTACACAATGCCATTCACACTTTTAGACCTGCTCCAAAGCTGGTGTAAATATGTGTTTGTAATCTACATATCTCCTTGTACAGTAATTTATAAAATACAAACATACATCACAACTCAGCCCCACATCACTCAGACTATACTCCTGGGAATTCCTCCAAGTTGTTCATGTCCTGAGTGTGGCAAAAAGTAGTAGATTTAAAACAAAACGTAGATTCAAAACTAACCGGAAAAAATATTTCTTCACACAACATGTAATTAAACTCTGGAATTCATTGCCAGAGAATGTGGTGAAACCAGCTTAGCAGGGTTTTAAAAAGGTTTGGATCATTTCTTAAAAGAAGTCCATAGGCCGTTATTGAGATAGCCTGGGAAAATCCACTGCTTATTTCTAGGATAAGCAGCATGAAATCTTGGGATCTAGCTAGGTGCTTGGGACCTGGGTTGGCCACTGTTGGAAACAGGATACTGGGCTTGATGGATCTTCGGCAATTCTTATGTTCTTATTTTTTTTGCTATTTTCTCAGAAATCACTTGGAATCACAACATTAAATTATACAGCATTAATTGTTGTTACTGTCTTTGTTTATATGCTACATGGAATGAGATTATCTTGAAATATGACAACGTCACAGACTTTTTAGCGTGACCACTCAGCAATTTCCATGCGTTTAAAAAATGTTTGCGCTACCAGCTTATTGTTAATGACGTCGCGGTGACAAAGGGCTCCTTTTTTGCACTTAGCAGGGTTAACGTGCGTGACTTTTCATCACGCGCTGACCCCGGCGCTGGCCCAAAACTACCGCCTGCTCAGGAGGAGGCGGTGGCGGTTGGTGCGTCCCGCAGTTTAGCGCGCACTATTACACGCTTTGAACCGCTAGCGCGGCTTAGTAAAAGGAGCCCATAGACTTTTGTCTGGGGAGCAACATTGGAGGCCTCTCATCCCCAAAGCCACAATCAGCAAAGTCAAGGAAGTTCTGCAGGGACTGATTAACCTCTCACCCATCTCTCTCCTCCTCCCCTGGCTCCTCTCTTTAATCATTTTCATCA
The DNA here is from genome assembly GCF_902459505.1 of Geotrypetes seraphini. Classification (NCBI taxonomy): domain Eukaryota; kingdom Metazoa; phylum Chordata; class Amphibia; order Gymnophiona; family Dermophiidae; genus Geotrypetes; species Geotrypetes seraphini. Next base: position 92,253,186 of record NC_047091.1, on the reverse strand, counting down.
TACTGAGCCTCTCCCTCTTTCAATTAAAGCTGGGGGTGGACATTTTGAGCATTCAGTGACTGTAAAATTCTGACACATTGTTAATTGTATCGTTTGAGTGACAATATTTTACTGTGTTTCAGCTCAAACATTTTTAATGCGCATGAATCACTAGACAGCCACTCTAAAATGTCAGTAATATCTACATCAAGTTTCAAGTTTATTAAATTTTTGTTATGTACGCAATATCAAAAGCTTCAAAGCGTATAACATTTTAAAAATGGGGGGGTGGGGAGAAAAATAAAACTCTTTTACACAATGACATTCAAATTCTATCCATTCTAATACATAACTGGTACGGAAAGTGAAGGGGATGAACTACAATCTTTAAAGAGAGAAAGAAAACATTTAGCAGGGAGCACATTTGGTAAGTAACACAAAAAGGAAAAAAGAGAAAAAAGAAAGAAGAGAAAAAGAAAAAGAAAAAAAAAACATTCATAGCTTAAGATGCTCATAAATGTTGTTTAATAATAATAATAATAATAATAAGTAAATATGATGATTAAATATGTAAAAATTCTTATTGAAATTCAAAGTGATTGCTGAAAAAAATGGCAAAAGACTGAAGGAAGTTCTTTTTTTTTTTTTTTTTTAATTTTTTGCCTCACCCAGTGTATGCGCCTTCTTGTCAGTGTGTGTACATATAGGTATGTAAATAACTTTATGCAAGGAAAATGCCTTCATAAAATTTCTCCTTTTGGCTCCTGAGTTAAAAAGGAGTGGCACCAGGCAGTGGCATAGCGAGGGTGAGAGGCGCCCCTCCCCTGCCCTCCTTCCCCTGATCCCCCTGCTGCACACGTGCCCCCCCCTTTCCCTCTCCCGTACCTCTAGTTCACCGCCGCGAGTAACAACTTCAGTGTGCTCGCAACCCCGGTGGCTCTCCCTCTGATGTCACTTGCTATGTGCGGCACCCGGAAGTGACATCAGCAGGAGAGCTGACGTGGTCACGAGGAACACATTGAAGTTGTTGCTCATGGTGGTGAACAACTCGGGGGAAGGGAAGGGGGCGTGCACGTGGCAAGGGGATGAGGGGGAAGAGGCAGAGAGGGTGGAGAGGAGGAGGGGTGCAGGAATCCCCATCAATATGGCGCCCGGGGCGGATGGCCCCCCCTCGCTCCCCCTTTTACTATGCCACTGGCAGCAGGTAAAAAGTACTACAGTACTCCCCCAAAATTCACAGGGGTTCCATTCCAGGACACCCCCCCACCCCCCCACGAATTTTGAAAAACTGCAAATGCGGTTTTTCACCTATCATAAGGTAGGGGAGGCAGGAGAGGGCAGCTGGAGCGCTGGCGGGTGAAGAAAATCACTCGCGGTCTGCTCCGACCACCTCTTTCTATAGTAAAGTCAGGCTATACCAATGAGGATCTGCTTTGACACGCCCGACTTTGCTAGAGGAAGAGGTGGTCGGAGCAGACCGCGAATGAGTGAGTCTGCAAACTGCGAATTCACGGGGAACACTGTACTTTCCTCCTTTCCCTGAGCACTGGGGGCATGGAAAACAGACACACCTCTGTATGCAGGGATGATTCAGATCTCCTCTCCACTCTCCCTACTCTTCTGTTAACAGCTGATTTACCAGGGCACAAAGCTGCCTTGAGAGCCATTGCATTACGCATCTGACAGCACCCCTCCTATATATTTGGGTCCAATGCAAGCACCTAGCTGTGCCATAATCATGGCCCTGATGATAGTAGCACCATGGTAGCTGTAATCTAAACTATGTACTTTACTAACAAATCAGGCTCTGGGTTGCTGATTTTCCTCATGTCAACATCTTGAGTAAACAGATAGATTCTATTGAAAATATCAGGTTGTGACAGGGTGGCATAACAAGAGGGATGGACTTGAGCAACTTGGCAAAAGCAGCTAGGCATCGCCTAGTAATTCAGATCTCATGATCCTCAGCTTGAAAAATAAGCTGCAAGTGTGGACCCTTGGTACCAAGCTCCCCTCCCCCCCCCCATTAAAGTTTTTTGAAGAGGAGAATAAAATGGTTTATTACAAGAAGGCTGAAACCTACCCTCTTCTTTATCATCATCAGACATAGCAATCAAAATATAAATTGAAAGGTAGGTGTTGACTTCCCTTCTTTGCTCTGAATGATTAACCAGTGGATAAATGTGAAGCTCAGCTCTGTGCTGGTTTAGGACTCTGAATTTACCTGGGAGTGGGACAAAGGTTTCACAGTACTGATGTGCCTTAGTATTGTGATCATAAGAGTCACTGTTAGAAATTTCCTTCAGGTGCTTCTATTACACATGTTTAGGCTAAAGATAACCAGGAAAGGGAAGGAGGGAAGCCATCATGTAGCAGGCTCAGAAGAGTGTTTGCAATGCAACAGTCCTTGCAATGTCAAACACTCCTGCCATTCCACAAAAATGTTAAATGAAAGTTTGGGGCCTAGAAATGTTACAAAATGAGTTGCAATTGGGGGGGGGGGGGGGAAACACCCATAGGTCTTGATTGTAGGTTCTGTATAGTTTAGTTTCAATATGAGGAAGGCCACTATAAACACTATCCAACCTGATATTCAGCACTATTTAACCAACCAAGTCCTGGTCAGTTAAATAGTGTTTGGCCAGCTAGCTGCTAATATTCAACGAGAGATAGCTGGCTATCTCTGCTGAATATTCGTGGTTAGCGATTAGCCCAAGGATGGGTAACTCCGGTCCTCGAGGGCCGGAATCCAGTCGGGTTTTCAGGATTTCCCCAATGAATATGCATTGAAAGCAGTGCATGCAAATAGATCTCGTGCGGGGGAAATCCTGAAAATCCGTGCTCACCCCTGGACTAGCCACTAGTTGCCTCTGTTTAGGGTTGCCGGATTTTACAATTGTAAAATCTGGATACCCTAGACCCGCCCCCCAGGCCCGCCCATCTCTGCCCAATCCTGCCCTAGCTCTGCCCCCCCGCTGCCTGCTTTGGTTGGGCAGGAGGCAATGTGCGGATGCCATTCAATGAAGTCATGGGCATGCACACGACATCATCGTGTGGCACCCGCACATGCGCGGTTTGCATCCTGCCCTATGCGATGGAGAGGAGGCTTTTCAGAACCCGGGCAAAGTGCTGGCAACTTTAAAGGAGCAGTGGCACCCTCAGAGTCTGGAGAAGGAGTATGCCCTGGCCATGTAGAGTCTCAGAAGGGGAGATTTGGAAGAGACTTAAATTCCTCAGAAGGTATAAGTAATGCCTATGAAGGAAACAGTTTTCAGTGAAAAGAAAGTTCTAGATTATAACAAGGGAGGATCATGAGATGAGGTTGGTGAAAGGGGGAGGTGTAATAAGAGATAACAATGAAAGTTCCTGATGCTCAAAATCTAATGCCAGTACTGGAGACTATTAGCACCAGACTAGCATCGGCATTTATATCTGCAGGATATTCAGTGGGCTCTAGGGTGGGACATGTGCGCCAAAGATAGAAACATGAGGGCAGATAAAGGCCAAATGACTCATCTAGTCTGCCCAAGATGGCCGCAAATCATATTCAAATTAAGGGATGTCAACTGGATGTTAATGAGGTCATTTTGTATTCCCTCCAAATGCTCAGAGAACAGTGCAGAAACAACTGCTGCCCTTAATGCTAGAAATCTATTGCCATAATACCAGAAGAAACATAGAAACATGACAGCAGATAAAGGCCAAATGGCCCATCTAGTCTGTCCATCCTCAGTAACCATTATCTCTTTCTCTCTCTGCCTATCCCAGGCCCTCTTGAATTCAGACACAGTCTCTGTTTCCACCACCTCTTCCTGGAGACTGTTCCATGCATCTACCACCCTTTCTGTAAAAACGTATTTCCTTAGATTACTCCGGAGCCTCTCACCTCTTAACTTCATCCTATGCCCTCTCATTGCAGAGTTTCCTTTCAAATTAAAGAGACTCGACTCATGCGCATTTACATTACGTAGGTATTTAAACGTCTCTATCATATCTCCCCTCTCCCTGTTGGCTAAAGTTCTTAACATTTGCATCTCTTCTTCCTATAGGCTAAGGCTCTTTGCACCTGTATTGTGAGGTCATAGAGCTGCCCATCCTCAGTAACCATTATCTCTTTCTCTCTCTGCCTATCCCAGGCCTTCTTGAATTCAGACACAGTCTCTATTTCCACCACCTCTTCCTGGAGACTGTTCCATGCATCTACCACCCTTTGAGGTCTCAATACAGCATCCTGCCCAGAACACCAAAATGACATTATAGAAAAATTGGGCAAATAGATGATTAACATGCAAATGATACTTCTTACAAACTGTTCTTCTGCTTAACCGCAATTCATTGCCATATCATAATGCAACGCTTAGTTTATATCTATGTATAACTCCCTCAACCAATATTCAAAGTACTCCCACTGAGTTTAATCTAGAAGGTAGGTACCGGTATTTCATAAAGTCATTTGGGGGTCAGATCATAGGGCCTCCTTTAACCTATATGTTATTCTAGGTCTGCATCCTGAAGCAACGGCTTTAATCATTTATACACATACCTCCTTCCCTTCCTTTACTTTCACCAAAAAAAGATGTAAGCAGTTGTCAGCTGCCACAGTTATTTTTACTCAACAGCTGCTGATACTCCATTATATTTCTTTAACCTATAACATCGTATCTATTAGTTTCTTGTACTGTAGCCATGTTTAAAACAAAGTTTTGACAAAAGAATGGCAACACTTATCTTCAGTGGTGATTACCACTCCCAGCGCTGGCATTGATCTGTAAACTCCTGACACTCTCCCCCTCATGAGCGTTTCAATCATGCAAATCTTCCTCAAGGGAACATTGCCTGCAAAAAAAAAAAAACCAAACATACTGTTAACACACTGCTGAAGCTCATATTACTATCTTACCCACCAGTAATATATAACATATAATATATAATATATTACATATAATAAAATATTATATAACATATAATATATAACATTAATCTTTTGGGCCACAGGTTGATGAACTTTAGTGTTATCAGAATCATTGCGTTCACTACATGATAGGACCATCCTTACTTGGATTGTTCATATTAAATCATGTTGTTGCTTCTCGTTGTTGTTAGGGCAGTGTTGTTGGTGTTTATTGTGAGCTTCGCGCTTTATCTGATGTTTCCTTACACTTAAGCGCAACATAGCCATGTGCGCAGCCGTCGTGATATGTCTGATACCATCATTAGGTGGGTTTCTTAAGCATGCAGAACCACATTATTGGTTTGCTTATGACCCACTTTGATGTTAATGGTGTGTGATATCGGTGATAGCTTCTGAGTATTCAGATGTTCAGTAGTATTGCGCATCGCCATTATGGCATTTTGATTACTTACAGCACTGCCTGCTATTGTCCACCAGCTAGCGTGGAAGCAAGATTTTAGTGAATATTGTTGATTTTTTTGAGTGGTTTTTTTAGTTCAATGAGTAAAGGGATGGGTTGTTGGTCATTTTAGGGGAGTAATATCAGCCTCAACAGTGCTTTAACAGTATGGTTTTTTGCAGTGTGGCAACGCAGGCAATGTTCCCCTGAGGAAGATCTGCATGATTGAAACGCTCGTGAGGGGGAGAGTGTCGGGAGTTTACAGATCAGTGCCAGCGCTGGGAGTGGTAATCACCACTGAAGATAAGTGTTGCCACTTTGTTTTAAACATGGCTACAGTACAAGAAACTAATAGATACGATGTTATAGGTTAAAGAACTATAACGGAGAGTATCAGCAGCTGTTGAGTAAAAATAACTGTGGCAGCTGACAACTGCTTACATCTTTTTTTGGTGAAAGTAAAGGAAGGGAAGGAGGTATGTGTATAAATGATTAAAGCTGTCGCTTCAGGATGCGGACCTGGAATAACATATAGGTTATAGGAGGTCCCACAATCTGACTCCCAAACAACTTTATGATATACTTTATGATATTAATGTATTATTTAATTTAATTATTTAACAAATATGTGTTTTATTGGTTTTTTGTTTTTTTAATGTTTTTTACTAATATGACTGAATGTTCTTTTATAACTTGTTTTTAAGTGTACATCGCTTAGAATGTTTTAAATAGGCGATCCATCAAAAATAAAGTGAACTTGAACTTGAACTTGATACCTTCTAGATTTAAATTAACTCAGTGGGAGTACTTTGAAGATTGGTTGAGGGAGTTATACATAGATATAAACTAAGAGTTGAATTATGATATGGCAATGAATTGCAGTTAAGCAGAAGAACAGTTTGTAAGAAGTATGATTTATATATTAATCATCTGTTCGCCCAATTGTCTTATAATGGAAATCTATTGCCAGCTTGGGGGAAGCACTGAAAGTTACGAGTGTTCTTTAGGAAGCAAAAGGAAGCTTGATTGGGCCTATAAGCCCCAATACTGATATACATTACAAACTTGTGTGCAAGTCTGGGCAAACCCGATAGTGAATAGACATATTGGTGCCTGTTTTCTGCCCTTAAATGTAAACCTTTCAGTTGAAAAGCTTATATTTATAGGCACAGAAGAATGGTGCTGATGTGTGCATGCACTTCCAGGTTTGCCTTGGCTTCCACACAACAGCTGTGCTTACTGTGAAACTTCTGTGCGCATTCGTCAGGCACATTCCTCCCCCTTGCTTCCAGTTTCACAGCACACATATAACTGGCTTACAATTTCGTTTGAGCATTGGAGGGTTCCATTTTTACGCTTTTCTGGAGCTATGGGATGGATGCTGTTGGCTTTAGCCCCAGAGTTTTGCACATTGAGGCCCAAGAATTCTTTATTAAAAAAAAAAAAAAAAAAAGAGGGAGGCAGATTCCATGGAATGGCTTCCCAGTAGTGAGGACAAACACAGAAGCAGAATTCAAGGAAACCCAAGATATGCAGAGTGAGGAGGGTGCAAACATAAAGCCCAAGAATAATATTTCACTGGGAAGAGATAGTTACTTAAAAAATATTACAGTCCTCTGTTGTTAGAGTCTATGTTTTCTAAACTAAACTAAACCTTAAGTTTATATACCGCATCCTTTCCGCGCAAATGGAGCTCGGCACAGTTTACAAGAACTTAAAATATAAGAAGAGAAAGGAAAAGGTTTACATGAGCTTATATATAGAATGGAAGAGTAAGGGGGAAAATAGAATTACATGTTAGAGAAGAGCCAAGTTTTCAGTTGCTTGCGGAATAGTTGGAGAGAGCCCAGGTTCCGCAACGGGATAGTAAGGTCGTTCCAAAGACCTGTGATTTTGAAGAGAAGAGATTTTCCCAGTTTACCTGCATAGAGAATACCACATAGAGAGGGGAAGGATAGTTTATATCTTTGGGCGGGTCTGGTGGAGTCAGGACTCGAGGAGTTAAAGGATAGTGGGATTAGGGGAGGAAGGATGCCGTGAATGATCTTAAAAGCCAGGCAGGAGCATTTGAAATGGATTCTGGAAATCACTGGGAGCCAGTGAAGATTAGACAGGAGTTGGGAGACATGGTAAGGTTTTTAGAATGCTTTTCTTTTTTTCTTGCATGATTACTCCCTGCCTCTTTTCTAGGAGCTGGGTATCTGACTGGGGCCTTTTTTCTGTCATTTTGATTTTGCTGTGGCTGTACTTTTCAGCGATACGTCTAAACTAATTATTTTTATATGTATTTTTTTAGGTTAGTAATGCAGGCTTTTTCATCTGCGCTCCTTTGATGATGTATCTCCAGCACCCTTACGCCCAACAGAGAACCTTGGCTGTGCACTTCTTCTGGCTTATGCTGATCATAGTGGGTATGGCACGAATAAAACAAAAGTAAAAATCTCAAGAGAAAAAAATTTGATCAGGCCTAACTTTACATGCATAACCTACCTGTTTAGCAGCCAAACAGTGAGCTAAGAGCTCTGTTTTACATAGAACAAAGAGATCAGGGTTGAGACGTCCAGGTCGGGACATGTTCCATTCTAGTGGTATTTAAGGAAAGATTATGGTTTCAGATTTCAGGTTTATTAGGATTTTATATACCGCCTATCAAGGTTATCTAAGCGGTTTTTACAATCAGGTAATATCTTATATACCGCTATACCCTAAGTTCGAAGCGGTTTACAGTGAAGTCGTGTCTAGAAAGAGTACAGTGTTAACAGTAGGATACTGGATAATACAAAGTGAGCAGGTACTGGGGTGATTACAATAAGGTATGAGATATTAACACGAAAAACAATTATATGATGTTTATAATAAGATACAGGGTACTGGGGTGTTTACAATAAGGTACAAGATATTAACAAGAGAACAGTTACAGGATGTTTACAATCAGGTACTCAAACATTTTCCCTATCTGTCCCGGTGGGCTCACAATCTATCTAATGCAGATTTTCTTCTAAAAGACCTGCAGGAGTGTTCATGTATTTGCCGGATCATGCAGTGAGAGAAGCCAGTTTGGGGTGGGTGGGTGGGTAGGAGAGAGTTGGGTGAATTGATATACTGTTAGGGTTACCGGATGTCCGGATTTCCCCGGACATGTCCTCTCTTTCGAGGACATGGCCGGGGGTCTGGATGGCTTTACAAAACCTGGCACTTTGTTCAGGTTTTGAAAAGCTTCCTGTCAAAATCCTGTCGGGAGGAGGCATCCACACATGCGCAGATGCAACGCGGTGACATCACACACATGTGCGCGCGTGCATGTGACATCATCAAGTCACGTCCACACATGCGCGGATGCCTTCTGAGGGCGGGGTTGGGGGTAGAATGGAGCATGATCCAAGCTGAATGGGATGGAATTGGTAACCCTATATACTGTATACATGGTTCTCTTATTGTTGACTTCATGTATGTATTTGCATTGATAATGTTTAATTTTAAAAAATTTATTAGACCAAAAAAAAACAAAAACAAAGAAAATGAATGGCATAGGCCTGGCAATTTCCATGTGAAGAAATCGGTATTACATATGAAAATGCGTCCTCCAAGTACAAAGTGGTTCCACTTCCACATGAGCTTCTTCATTTTGCAAAACTATAGCCTCTATTATGAAGCCGCACTAGCGAGTGCCACGCAGCAAATACACCATAGACTGTTAAATCCCTATGGACTTTGGTGCATTTGCCTTGCCAGCCCGCACTAATTTGTATGCTAGAAGAGACCCCATATATGGAAGTGTTTCCAATCAAGTAACAATTTTAATTTGGTTTGGTGTTGGAGGTAGAAATAATAAATTACATAGGATTAAGGAGAATGATCCCCTTAATCCCTATTGTAAAGTCCTGGGCAAAACCGTGGGCTCCTTTTATCAAGCTGCGCTAGTGGTTTAATGCGCGTAATAGCGCACATTAAACTGCCAGCCACACTAGCCGCTACCGCCTCCTCTTGAGCAGGCGGTAGTTTTTGGCCAGCGCAGAATAGCGCAAATTAAACTGCCGGCCACGCTAGCCGCTACCGCCTCCTCTTGAGCAGGCGGTAGTTTTTGGCCAGCGCAGGGGTTAGTGAAAAGTCGCACGCGCTAACCCCGCTAGCGCGGCTTGATAAAAGGAGCCCTGTGTCTTTGAGCTGGTGCAAAAGAAATGCCACCTGGAAATATTTCCCCGTATACATGCATTCCCTTTTAAGATGGGGGATTCACGTGTAGATTTTAGTCCTGCCCAAACCACGCCTCCGTGAAATCTCCACACATTACATAGCAGCCTTTTAAAATTGGTATTTACACATGCAATATACATGTGTAAATGCCACAATTTATGCGTGTCTATATGTTTAAATGCTATTTGCTTTCAGGCCACTCCAATGCCAGTTCCTTTTATGCATGTATAAAATCTGGCTGTTTAGTGAGTTAAAAGGCTCAATTTTATACATATTAGAGCCTAAAACAGAGGAGTGAGCAAATTAAGTGTCCCCTTTCCGCCATCAAGTGCGTAAGTCATTTTGAATGTCAAAACCAATGTGTTTTTCATGATTTATAGAGACACCTTAATTTAGGGTGTGCATTCATTATCACACCTGAAAATCTTAGGGCCCAATTCTATAAAGTGCACCTAAAAAAAAAACCCGGTGTTGACTAGATAAGCCAGACATGGGCAACTCCAATCAGGTTTTCAGGATTTCCCCAATGAATATGCATTGAAAGCAGTGCATGCAAATAGATCTCATGCATTTTTATTGGGGAAATCCTGAAAACCCAATTGGAGCCCATGTCTGAGATAGGCACACTTTATAGAATCATGCTTAGCACCGCCTAAGCATGCTTAGGTGTTGCTAGGCATCCTAACTTTAGGTGTATCCTATTTATACCAGGATTTTCTTTGCCTAACTACCTGCACCTAAGTTAGGTGCCTAACGGTGCCTAATTCACAAAGAAGCGCCTAACTTGAAAACACGCCCATGATCTGTCCCCTAACAGCACACACTTTTAGGTACATACTTGTTATAGAATTGTGTTTTTCGAATTAGGCGCCTTACTTTCAATTAAAGCCAATTATTGGTGCCGATTTATCCTATTAGTCAATTAAGTTAGCTGCCGCCTACATTGACTATATTCATTGGCTGGCTGGCTAAGGCTAGCAACTTGATAGATCCATCTAAAATACAGGTCTATCTTTTTCCGCTTGGTCTTGGCTGGCAAGCTGATGAAAATCAACTTGGCCAGCTAAGTCCAAGGCGGCAAACTTTGACTCGAATATTCAGTGCCGGTGGTTGGATATGGCCCCAGCATTGAATATCCAGGATTGCCACAGACCACGAGAGGTAGCCAGACTGCCTCCCACAGTCTCAATATCGTCCTTTATTGTCCAACCCACTCGCTGTACTCATCAGATATTATTACTATCAGATGTGCCTTCCTTTCAGCATATTACTGTAGATTGGATGACAGTCAACCATATTTTATATTGCAGATGTAAGTTTGTGGACATCTATTCCACAGGAACTAAGATGTATAGGGAATTTTCTCCAGTTCCAGAAGTTGTTGATAGCTTTTTTTTATTTTTTGAATTTTTTATTATTAGACAAATAGTCAATTAGACTTAAGGGCTCCTTTTACTAAAAGGCACTAGAGGTTTTTAGTGCAGGCCGGCAAGATAAATGCTCTAGCACTCATAGGAATTCTATAAACATCAGAGCATTTATCTCACCAGCCTGCGCTAAAAACTTCTAGCGCTGTTTAGTAAAATCCAGCGTAAATGACTAAGCATTTGCTTGTAGAATGAATTCAAGATGATGTGATAAGTTGGATTATTTGACTATGGAGCTCATTTTTAAAAGAGAAAAATGTCCATCGCATATAGGAGCAGATGGACGTTTTTCTCCCCAAACCCTTCAAATATGGTATTTTCGTGACCTATTTTCCAGACAGATTTCTATGCTGTTTATCCACAATTTGTCTAAATCTCAAGGGGGCGCGTTGGAGGTGTGGTGTGGGCAGGACTAGGGTGAGCTTATGACCTGGATGTTTCTCTGCCAAACATCAAACATTTAAGAATAAATCCAAAGCACAATTTGGATGTTTGGAGCTAGAGCTGTTTTAATAACAAATGTGCCAAAAGGGTGCCCAAATTGACAAGTTGACCACTAGAGGGATGCAAACATGATCCCCCCACACTCCCTTAGTGGTCACTGACCCCCCCCCTCCCCACTCTCTTAAAGGTGAATGAAATAGTGCATACCTGCCTGTATGATAGCTTCAGATGGTATGGCCAGTCCTAGTAGAGCAGCAAGCAAGTATCTGGAGTTGCCTGGTGATCAGTGGAGTGAACGCCAGAGAAGGGGACCCAGTTCCACATCCCATTCTTAACTACTATACTTGTGGTAGAAAGTGTGAGCCTACCAAAACCCACCCAAAAATCTACTGTCCCTACATATAGGTGACATTTGCAGGCATAAGGGCTATTGGTGTTGTGTACAGTTGGATACTGTGGTTTGGGGTGGATTTTGGAGGTTTCACCATGCACCATAATGGGGTTATGGTGAGATGTGTACTTGGAATCCTTTATGTAAAGATCTCTACAGTGCTCCCTAAGGTGTCCCACTGCTCTGCTGGGATGTCTGTGTGGCGTGTCTACTACAAATGCTGGCCCCTCCTACATCCAATGGCTTGTTCTGTGCGTTATTCATTTGGATGTGTGCTTTTTTCAAAAAAGATAAATGCACTAAAAGCAAACATATCTAGAAATGGTCATTTTTGCATGTGTATTAAGCACCAAAATATTGTATTAGTTTTGACCAATTGATAATCCTAAATTGAGGTTAAAAAAAAAAAAATTCATCCAGAAAAACTTTTCATGGACCGCCTTTAAATATTCCTGCTTTTTAAAAAATGATTGCTCTGAAGAGATTTTGTCCTTCTAGAAGTGCTCAAGACTATGAGGTAAATTTGTATTATGTTGTCATTGTATGCAGGAATCTTCTCTGTTTATTTTCACATGACCTTGAGTTACCTAGGACAGATGCTAGATGAAATTGCCATCCTCTGGATAATATCCATGGCATACGCCATCTGGTTTCCAAGATCTTACTTCCCAAGCTTCATCAAGAACAGGTATGGCAGGCTTGGTATATGGGTGAGAGGGAAGAAGGGCTTAGTGGCAAAACCAGTATGCCCACGAACAATTTGGTCACTGGAATCTGGAGCTAATGGTAAGAGTTCTGACTCTGAATGATTAAATTCCTTTATATCCAACTGCCTACATGATGTGATAAGATTACTAGGGTATTCCACGTAGACTGAATGAAGTTAAAAAAGTCACTTTTTTGTCAAAGGTTGGTGTGAAGGCTGGAAAGAACATCTCACCCATTCTGAAGTTTTAGGTGAAAGGATATCTGGAGATAGATCTTAAAGATTCTGAAGATTTGAGTGAAAGGATAATTGGGCCTGACTCAGTTGACTTCAGTGGGATCATACTAGACTCTATGCCAGCCCATGGCATGTTTGCTGAATGGCTGTGAAATGCCAGCACTAAATAATGTTACCTGCATGTGTGATGTTCAGAATCGGGTATCCCCACTCTTTGCTCCAATAATTCAACTGCAACTACTGAAGTTCTATCTATTTAGGGGCCTGATTACACATCTTAAAATATCCAAAAGAACCAGTTAACACACCAACAAATACAAAATGAGTTTTCTTACATGGCACAGGATCACATTTCTAGTAGGGTATAAAGCCCAAATTGAAACGAGTTGACCATATATCATTTATGAAAATAAGGATTCAGGTGCAACATTTGGACTAACTCTATATGCATGGAGTGATAGGGCAGGCTAGACTTTCCAAAGAATGGTTTGGAGCCCTGAAACAGATTTTTAATCCCCGAGGTTAAGACGGTCTTTGAGACCCTGAGATGATTAATCCTATGGGTTAGGGTGATGTCTGAGATCCTGATATAGATTATTAAAGCTTGGGGTCAGGGAGGTGCTTAAGACCCTAAAATACACTATTAATCTGTGGTGGTAGGATCAGAGATGGCCATCTCTGTCATGAGTGAAAAAGAGACTGGGATTTCATGATATCCACACTGAATATGCATGAAATATATTTGCACTTACTGTCTTCCCCTTATGCAAATGTACCTCATACATATTCATGAATTTACTGAAAACCAATTCTCTTGGTGGCTATTTAAGCTGAAGGCACTATCTTTGCTGGAATTTTTATTAATTCACTTATTTCTCATTCCGATAAACCACATCCCCATTCAAAAACAACTGAAATGTTTACATGTGAAATAAAAACATGTTGCAATACCCTAACTGGTTTTAATCTTTTTTTATCCTGTATATCGCGTAGAAGCAAGATTAAGCGATTTAATCAAATGTTTAATAAATTTGAAACTTGATAATCAAATAAATAAAATAATATTAAAGTAACAAAAATATTTGGTGGAAAGGAGAAAGCCAGAAGCCCCAAAACTTTCCTTCTCTCCCTACTGGAGGAATAAAAGTGAACATCAAAATTAATTTTTTTTTGGGGGGGGAGATTAATTTTAGAAGGAACCACTTAGTTTTAGGTGGCAGAAAGTCACATGAATGTTGACTTCTAGTCATATATGCAGGTAAATTGCCTTTTATACAACACCAACTAGTGGAAAAGTGCGCACTATGATCTGATAGCATGTATGTTAGCATGGGAAAGGGTGGTGGTGCTCAGCATTGCTGTGACGTGCACCCCCAACGCTTCCATGCCACTTGAGTGCCCCCCCAACGTACCTCTTGAAATGTTCACCGGCGCGAGCAGTATCTTCCACCCGCTGCTTACACAGGCTTCGGCTCCCTTCTGATGTCACATCCTTTAAAAACGCTATCCCCGATGGGCCATCTGGCCTTTAGTTTGTAAGCAATAGCATCCTGGAATGCACTCCCTCTAGAAGTTAGGAATATTCAAGACTATCTGTTATTTGGGAAAGCTTTAAAGACATTTCTTTTAAAAACGTAACTGTTAGGTGTGAATTCATCGATAATACAGTATAATGATCTTATTCCCATGATTTTGTTTGGTCTTCTTTTTATTGTGATCCACATGGAACCCCCAAGGCATTTGCGGAATACAAGGACAATTTTATTGTATTCTATTGTAATATGTAACTCACCTTGAACTCACATTTGGAAAAGAATGAGTGATTTAATTTAAAATCCAAGGGCTTAATATTCAAATCTACTTATTTGGTTAGGAGCACTGACCGGATTTTGACAAGTGCTGAATATCCAGTTATAACTTTAAATGCCACAGCCAGCATTAAAAAAAAAAAAATACTGCTTGTGGAGTTTGAGTATTGCCCCACAAATGTTTATAAGGCACATGGGATTCCCTAAAATAAAATCACATACCTGAACTTGCAAACTGTTTAACCCCAACCCCTAATCACTAACCATGAACACTCTATTCAATTTACGGAATATGTCTACTTCTGTGTAAACAGCTTGGCACTTCCTGGCCTTGCAACACACAAACTGTCGTTAACATTATTAATGTCATCAGATGTATATTGCTATTCTCTATAATTCGTTGTACGAGATGTACACTGCTATACTCTTTAATTCATTGACGTATAGTTTCTCTTTATTGTATTTACAGTTTCTTATATTGTAAACCGCCTAGAAGTCGCAAGATAGCTGGCGGTATATAAAAATAAAGTTATTATTATTATTATTATTATTAAAATGCAACCACTCATCTATACAATGTGCCTGTGAATCTCCTGAGCTTTCTGTATTGAGCAGGAATTTTGTTCACCATATGAATCTTGGGAAAAATGTTTCCATTTTTCTTTTCACATCATATTACCCCCAACTGAACATTCCATGAAATTAACTTGCCATTTTTTAGTTAAACAGAAAATCTTGGCTTCACTCAAATGGCTCATTCTGCCTTCTTCTTTTTTACAGGCATAATTTCATCGCAATGGTTTTCGTCACTTCATCCATAAGCACCCTGCTGACCTTTGTGAAACCCACCATGAACGCTTATGCCCTCAACTGCACCACCATCCATGTGTTATATATGATCTTTCTAGAATTGAAAAAGTAAGCTTTGCCTTTCCTTTTATGAGTGATTTGGTCAGAACTTTGAGCAAGTGACTCTGTGTATCCTGTCCGCAGCAAAGAGTTGACATACCCATGCTGCTTCTGCTGCAGAGTACAGAGATTCCTGTGCTTCTTCCTGCAGTTGGGTGCTGAGCGGGTGTCCTCCAATTTCACTGCTACCACTAGGGGGTGGTGCTTCAATATTTTGTTTTCAATCTCTGGGGTTAGGCAGGTTCCCTGAAGTACTGCAGAACATGCCTGTCCCTCACTATTGAAAATGTGATAGTACTATTACTATTAATTATTTCTATAGTGCTACCAAATGTATGCATCACTGTACAGAGTCACAAAGAAGACAGTCCCTTCTCGAAAGAGCTTACAATCTAAACAGACAAACAGGATATCATGGATACAGTTAATCTGCTGGCTGGGTTGGAGGGCAGTGGGGAGTACAGGACAATCAAGCCATTGTGACATCACTAATGAGGTTAGCTCTTAGGCATTGGTGGAATGAGGCATGATATCACAATCTCAGCTCTGCTTCCCAAAGACTAAAACTCTTCATACTACTACTACAATTAATTATTTCTATAGCACTACCAGACGTACGCAGTGCTGTTCAGAGTCACAAAGAAGACAGTCCCTGCTCAAAAGAGCTTACAACCTAAACAGACAAGACAGACAAACAGGATATCATGGATACAGTTAAGGGGAACAGTTAATCTGCTGGCTGGGTTGGAGGGCAGTGGGGAGTAAGGATAGTGAAACAGCAACCCCACTGGCAAGACTGTAGATAGAGGACTCCCACTCAGCTTAGAAGGTGCTGGAGTCCTCATGTTTCTTTCTCCATCAGATGTTGACATACCTAGATTGCTGAACTCCCTACATTTAGGGTTACCATATGGCTCCAGAAAAAGGAGGACGGATTAAAATATCCAGGTTTTATTTCCATTGAAAGCAAAACCCAACCTACATTTCTCTCTGTGACTGATCACATAACTCTTCTGTATGCTCCTGAAATTCCTGCACTTTTCCCTATGGCAGGGCTCTAACATCCCTATGTTTTTTCCTGTGACACTGCACCGAGAACCTCATTCTTCTCTCTGTGGAAGGGCACTGAGGTCTCCATACTTCGTGTGGCAACGTGCTGAGGTTAGGGTTACAAGACGTCCGAGAAAACCCGGACATTTCCTCTTTTTAGAGGATTGTCTGGGTGCCTGGAGAGATTTCCAACCTGGCAGTTTGTCCGGCTTATGGAAGACCCCGAGCTCGGGGCCACGCCTGGAGGCCCTCTACACATGCGCATACGTCAACACGATGGCTTTATATGCACATGATATCATCACATCGATGTCCGCGCATGCACAGGGGGCCCTCCAGACACGGCCCCGAGCTCGGGGAAGGAGGCTGGAGGTTGATGTGGGAGTGGGGTTGCAGACAGAACGGGGCAGAGGCCAGATGTACTCTTTTTTTAAAAGAAATCTGACAACCCTAGCTGAGGTTCATGTGCAGGTCACTGAAGTTCTCATGCTTTTCCCAATGAAAGGGCTCCGAGATTCCTACCTGTCTTCCTGTGGCATGGCAGTGAGGTACCTGCATGTCTAGAAATGCCATCACACATATCACTGTAACAGGGTACTATTAACAGTACAGGACCCAAACCTGAAGCCTGGTGAGGTTTTCATGGCTTCGGAGCAGATAGAGGAAAAGCTGAAACATATAAAAGCTTCTTAAGGCTTGATGATGCACTATGATTGTTATTACTGCTCTGAATTCACTTTTGTATTAAAAAAAAAATCATTGCATTGAATTTTAAGCAGCAGTGGGAACAATAATCATTTAAATGCTGGCCATGGAGTTTAAATGATTATGAATATTTAATGGTGCTACATGTAGAGTTGGTAATGCTGAATATACATATAGGTACGCCCCCACCCCCCCAATATTAATTAAATTTGGCAGCAAGAATTTAATGCTAAAAAATGCAAAGTTGTGCATTTGGGCTGGAAAATCCAATGGTGTGGTACAGTATGGGGTTTAAGTTCTTCTGTGCAAGAAAAAAGAAGGGAACTTGAGGGTGATTGTTTCTGATGATCTTAGCCAAACAGGTACAAAAGCTGACAGCAAAGCCAGAAGGGTGCTTGGGACTAAGACAGGGACAGGCAATTCTGGTCCTCGAGAGCCACAGGCAGGTCAGGTTTTCAGGATATCCACAATAAATATGCATGAGATAGATTTGCATCTCAAGGAGGCAGTGCATACAAATCCATCTCATGCATATTTATTGTGGATATCCTGAAAACCTGACCTGCCTGTGGCTCTTGAGGACCGGAATTGCCTATCCCTGGACTAAGAGAATGACAATGGGAAAATTTTTCCCTATCCCCATGGGAATTCATTTTCCTGTCCTGTCCCAGCAAGTTCTTTTCCTGTCCCTTTCCTGACTCTGTCCTCATCTGCACAAGGCTCAAACACTTTAAAATCATAAGTGTTCAAGGCTTGTGCAGTTAAGGCAGAGCTTACAAGAATGGGGCAGGGACAGCGACAAAACTTAAAGGGACGGGATGGGGAAATTGAGTTCCTGCAGGGACAGAGAAAAATTTGTCCCTATGTCATTCTCTTTGGGTGCATAGGGCGAGGGAATGGCCAGCAGGAAAAAGGAGAGAATAGTGCCTCTGTATAAATTTCTGGTCAGACCCCATTTACCGCACTGTGTAGACCATACCTTCAAAAAGATATAAACAGAATGATCCAGAGGCCTGTGTCAAAAAGCATATGGGGTCAAAATTAAAGATAGGAGAGGGAAGATTTGTGACCATCTCTGAAGAAAGGTGTAAAGTAGCAGATCCTAAATGTTGAGAATGGCTGATTTTTCATGTCACAAGTCCATACAGAGTTTGAAAAAGTTACCTTTGAACTTCTGTAACTTTTTTTCTACATAAAAGGATGGAGCTCGGACTGTTATATTACAAATTGTTGCTCTAACAGAATCCATTAAAATCTCATGTTTTATTTCTGGAGACTTTAGTCACCTTTCCCCACAGATAGTCACATATGATAGATAAATTTAATTACTTTAATGGAATAAATGCACAGGAGGTAAGTCTCTTTCAACGGAAAGGAAGCTCTGGAATGAGGGGACATACGAGGAGATAGCCTCAGAAATCATCTAAAGAATGACTTCTTTACAGAAAGGGTGGTGGATATGTGGAACAGTCTTCCAGCAGAGGTGGTAAGACCAAGACTGTAACTGAATTACAAAAATTGGATAGCTCTAAGTCTAATAAATGTTGGCACTGTCATCTCGAAGCAGGGACTTTAGATCATTTATTATTCTATTGTCCATTTATTATGAATTTTTGGAAATCAATTTGGGACCAAATTAATTGTTTATTAGACAATCCAGTGGCATTATCATATGATACTGTGCTATTTGGTATGGCAATGAGAGCAAAAAGTCAGATTTCTACAAATAATAACAAATTATTACTTATAATGACTGGGGTTGCCATTCAACAAATTATGTATAATTGGAAAAATTGGAGTAGATTAAATTATAATTTTTGGTGGAATTCCTTATGTCATGTTTATAAAATGGAGAGATTTATTGCAATACAGCGGGGATGTTTCAGGAAATTTCAAGATGTGTGGGAGCTATTAACAAAGTATTGTACTGATTAGATGACATTTTTTCCCTTAAATTTACAAGTTCAATTACGAGAGGGGAAGGGGGATAATTTTATCGTTACTTATTGTATAAGGTATTGATTATATGATAGGAAAGGGTGGGAGATAAGAGCATATCATTTATACCATTGATGATATTAAGTGATATATTTATTGTTAATTTGTTTGGACATATTGTCACACTTATTGTAAGTTTGAAAATGAATAAAGAATAAAAAAAAAAAAAAAGAAAGCATGGGGCAAGCATACAGGATCTCTTAGGGAGAAGAGATAGTAGATGGCATGGATGGGAAGACAGGCCATATGGTCTTTATATGCTATCATTTTTTTTTATATATATATATTTCTGTTTATGTTGAATCTATGTTAATTTAGGCACCTTGATAAACAATTACTGTCTACCTCAGCAGAATAGCAGCGTACTGGCTTGGCACTGAGTGTCCAAGGTTGACACCTCTTGCTTGAGCTGAACAACACCCACTCTACACCCTTTTAAAACTAAATGAGCTCTCTAGTCCTTTCAATACCAATTTAACCAGTCTGGGAGTATTCTTAAGGGTGAGGCCTGGCCAGCCCTCCACTAAAACCAGAAAAATTATAATTATTATTATAATTAGTTGTGCTATTGTCACTGTTTGACTCTTGTCACAGCCTGTAAAACAGGATCTCAAGGCACTGGCCTCATATTAGAGAGGAAAAGTATTGTTTTCTTTACTTGTGTTATAGAGTTTAATAATGTGTTATATTTATATTGTGGCATCTTATAAGCAGGGCCATAATTAAGGGTGTGAAGGACAACCGCCCAGTGCACTTATTTCTCTGGGGGCAGACTAATGACTGAAATACCAGTATGGAGAGATTGACAGATGAAAAAACCAGAATGTCTTCTCTTCCTACAGTCTGAATAGAGAGGAAAAGAAAAACGAGGATTAAAGCAGGGGAAGTTCCAAGTTTATTGAGGGTGGCTTACAGTCTATTGTGTAGTAGGATACATACAATGGTTGCTATAGTCATAGTTAGGTGTAACAAGCTGGCATATGGGGAGGTCAAGGATGAATTACATAGTATAAAAGGAAGGAGGAGAGGAAGAGAGCATATGGAGGGTTCCATGTTACTTGATGCCCTTTGTGCTATGTATTGATGAAGGGCTTAATATGCATCAGCAAAGAGGAATGTTTTTAGGTTTGTTTTGAACTTATTGGTAAAGGTTAGTGATCTCATAGAAACATAGAATATGATGGCAGAAAAGGGCCGTGGCCCAACAAGTCTGCCCACTCTAATGACCCACCCCCCTAAGTTCTTCCATGAAGTGATCCCACATGCTTATCCCATTTTTTCTTAAAATCTAGTACGCTGCTGGCCTCAATTACCTGCAGTGGAAGATCATTCAGTGAAGAAATACTTCCTAGTGTCGCTATGAAATCTTCCACCCCTGATTTTCAACGGATGCCCTTTTGTTGCTGTAGGTCCTTTAAGAAAAAAGATATCTTCTTCTACCTCAATATGGCCCGTGACATATTTGAACGTCTCAATCATATCTCCCCTCTCTCTGCGTTCCTCGAATGAGTATAGCTGCAACTTACCCAGCTGTTCCTCATACGGGAGATCCTTGAGTCCCGAGACCATCCTGGTGGCCATTTGCTGAACCGACTCAGCTCTCAGCACATCTTTTTGATAATGTGGCCTCCAGAATTGCACACAATATTCCAGATGAGGTCTCACCATGGATCTGTACAGCAGCATTATAACTTCGGGCTTCCGGCTGACCAAACTTCTTCGGATACAACCCATCATTTGTCTAGCCTTGGATGAAGCTTTCTCCACTTGATTGGCAGTCTTCATATCTTCACTAATGATCACTCCTAAGTCCCGTTCTGCTGCAGTTCTTGCTAAGGTCTCACCATTTAGGTGAGTGTAAGTTCTGCATGGATTTCTGCTGCCAGTCTTTAACCCATGCAGTCAATGTTTCTCCTAATCCCAATGAACTCATCTTGCTCAATAACCTGTGGTGTGGGACACTATCAAAAGCCTTACTGAAGTCCAAGTACAAGACATCCAGGGACTTCCCCATATCCAGCTTTTTCATTACCCAGTCTAGGAAACTGATTAGATTGGATTGGCAGGACCTTCCCTTTGTAAATCCATGTTGATGGGGATCTCGTAGATTCTCATCGTTCAGGATCGTATCTAATTTGTGTTTGATTAGTGTTTCCATAAGTTTACTCAATATTGATGTGAAACTTACCGGTCTGTAATTTGCAGCCTCCGTCCTGCAACCCTTTTTGTGGAGTGGAATGATGTTAGCTGTTTTCCAGTCCAATGGGACTCTTCCTATACATAGCCCTCCATACTTTGTTTGCTAGGTCTCTGTGGAGATTTTCCTGCTGAGTTAGTGTGACTCCTACAGTACTGTTTGCAATGTGTGTACTTACCTCAGACTCAGAAATGGAGTGGCAACTTACCCCGTCAGGATGGTTACTTACCACACCAGTATGAGAGTGGGTACCATCCCCCAACTTACCTAGTTTAAAGCCCTACGAAGCAGGCAGGCTAGTCGGTGTCCAAAGATGTTCTTACCCCTTCTGGTCAGGTGGAGCCTGTCTGGTCCCTGTAGTCCTTGTAGTGCCTCTCCATGGTCCAGGAATCCGAAGTTCATCTCTTTGCAACATCCGTTTAGCCACTCGTTTGCCCTCTGGATACGATCTTCCCTGGCTCTTCTCTTACCTCTCACTGGAAGGATCAAGGAGAAGACCACCTGCGCTTCCATCCGCCTCAGCTTCTCACCTAGGGCTCCAAAGTCTTCAGGTATTTTCTCCAGGGTGTTCTTGGCAGTGTCGTTCATTCCGACATGGATGAGAAGCATATGGAAGTGGTCTTGGGGCTTGATAAGTCTTTCTAAGCAGGAGGTCACATCCCGGATCCTGGCTCCTGGTAGACAACAAACCTCTCTTGATTGTATATCTGGTCTGCAAATTGGTCCCTCGGTGCCCCTCAACAGAGAGTCCCCAATGACTACTACTCTGCGCTTCTTCGGAGGGAGCTGATCCATTGCCCCCGGAACCGGAGTCATCTGCTGGACATCTTCCTGTACTTCGTTGGCAGGTCCTTCCTGTAAAAGCTGGAATCTGTTCCTCAAGGTGATTTGTGGGGTTGATGTAAGGCTGCCCTGTTTGCAAGAAAAAGAAAAAGAAGAGGAAGATCTCCTGTGTTTGCCTGTAGAGGAGGTAACCAGCTGCCAGGAGTCAGCGTCTCTAGCCTCTTCCTGTACCCCAATCTCAATGATAGGGAGTTCCACAGCTTTGGGGCCTTGATTACAAAGACATGTTTGTGGACTATTTACCTGTGGGAAGGGATGGTAAGAAGTTGTTTTTCTGCTGATCTTAGGTTCATGGAGGGTGTGTATGGGGTCAATTGACATGTAAGGTATAGTGGTTCTTCTACAGTTAGGACCTTGAAGGTTATTAGGAGTAGTTTGTATGTGATCCGGTGTTTGACTGGGAGCCAGTAGGCTTCCCTCAAGAAAGGTGTGATGTGATCAAATTTGCAGAGGTTGTGGATAAGTCTGATGGCTGTGTTCTGTATGATCTGAAGTGTGTGTGTATCCTTGTGGCCTAGGCCGGCATATAAAGAGTTACAGTCGTCTATCTGACATGGGGGGGAGGGGGGGGTCAGGAAGGAGCAGGGTTGGTGGAGAAGAGGGCAGGGGAGGGGTGCCACTGCTTATACTCAAATGGTCTGTGAAAATTGGAGGTTTTAAATTTACAAAAAAGAAAAATATCCCTCTTCCATCTCTATTTAGAAGAATGTTGATTTTTTTTTTTTTATAGTATTCCTTGTATCTAGAGACAGGTGGAGTTTTAAGCAATTCTATTTTTGTAGTTACCAGCAACAGTGAATGTTATTTTAAATGATTCCTGACACCAGCTAAGTTAGACCCACATATTCAATGCTGGTCCATGCGGACATTGGCATTGAATATCCAGGCACAACTAGATAGGAAGCAGTCAGGATTTAGGTGAGTCCCAGCCAAGCAACCGCAGAATACACCTATGAATTTATGATGGTGCTCAGCTGAATATTGGCTGGAAGTTGCCTGAGATCTGCATAAAGGTATCTAGCCGGGTACATACTTCTCTCCCTCCTGCAGAACAGCATCTCACCCCTCCCCCCCTCAAGGATCCTGTCATCCCTTGTAGGCATTCCCAAGCCTACTTTTCCAATCCCTGGTATGTCCACCTGCTCCTGCCCATCACAGCTCCCACTTTAAAATGCTGCCGTAACCTCTAGTACCATCTTGCAATACATTGATAGTGTCTTATGCAGGCTCTGGCTAAATATTGGCCAGGACCTGCATAAGGTAATATACCATTACCCATTATGACCCCCCCCCCTTAACACACATATCTGAAACTCCTCTGATCCTTCTCTAAACCAGAAGCCTCTCCATAATTGTACAGTCCACCCCTTCCTGCTTACCCTGGACCTCTCCAGAACCTCCCTTCAACTCTGGGACTTTCTAGGAGGAGATCCCTAGGGTCTCATGGGATGGAGCTGAAACAGCTCTCTTTCCACTCCTCTCATGGTGGCTTCAGGTTAAAAAATGGCAACACCATTAGCAGTAGTATTATGGTAAACCATAAAGGCCCCTCTCCTTCTGAAGCCCCCCTCCTGTACTTTATATTTTTTTATGGTGTCTAATGGGCAGAAAGAAGCGATTCCCATTCATTCCTGGCCTTGCTTGTGCTGGGTCCTGGGGATCCACAATGGCACCAGCGACCCCTAGTAGTCTTTTGATACTATCATTAAGGGTCACGTTTCTATATTTATTTGTTATATAATCATAAAATTTTGTTAAAGTGAGAAAACAAAAAGGGAGAGGGTCCACTAGATCCAATATGGAAAAAGGCAAAGAAGCAGACCTTGTGAAGAAAAAGCAGTCTTTATCAGAACACAAAAGCTCCTAGGGATTAAAAACAGTTGCCCGACATGGCCACATTTTGCCAAAATCCAACTGAGGGATATAAATGCTAAAAATCAAATATAGAAACATACATTCAGATATGTAATAGGTAGATGCATGCAATCACAGATAAAACTTCAGAAATAAACCACGTATAAAAACAAATTAAGACCCCACTGAAACATTTATGCTTTTCATAACAAGATCAGTTTTTTGCTTTTTTCCCCACATAGGGCTCCTTTTACTACATAATGATAGAGGCTGGGTGGGCTGGTGAGTTATATGCTCCGACGCTCACAGGAATTCTATGAGCATCGGACCATTTACCTCACCAGCCCCCAGTAGAAACCTCTATTGTCATTCAGTAAAAGTCAGTGATAAATTTTTATACATTGAAAAAGGATGAAGAAACCTGATGGCAATTTTCTGAATTAACTGTAACCTTTGAAGAGCAGACTGCCAGACCCCATTATAAATATATATATATATATATATATATACATAAAAAAGTTGCAATAATCAAAATGACTGGTAATGAGTGTATCGTGGTAAAGGGAGGGAGGGAAAACAGCAAGATCTGATAACTGAAGCCATCTGGGATTCATAAGAGTTCTGTGTAAATTATCATGCCCAGAATAAAGAATTATAAACAAAAAGGCCAGTGAGACATGTTGGCCTAAAAATGAAGGAAAAATTTTGTCCAGTTAAAAACTTACCAATCCTTTTATGAAGCTGCGTTAGGCTTTTTTATTGCCAGCCATAGCATTATCAGCTCTGACATTCATAGAATTCTTATGAACATCGGAACTAATACCAACACAGTTGACGATAAAAAAGCCTAATGTGGCTTCGTAAAAAAAAAAAAAAAAAAGGGGGTGGTTAATGGAGATATTCAACTTGTATTTGCTCAGATAAAGATTTTCAGTTAACTTGTGTGAAGCTATGCATATAAATGCTAAAATATGGACTAAGCACGATTCTGTAAATATACCACATTTTATGAGGGGCCGCTGAAACGTTCTCAGCCCAGCTAACAAAGTTGGGGCAGTCTCCATTGAGGGCTATACACTTAGTAGAAAATCACTGGACTGGACTGGATTCTCTAAACAGCGCCCTTATTTTTTACAATCTCATTCTCTTCCAGTTGAAACATGAATACGTTTTAAGTTTTACTGTTTTCTTTATAAAATTCTATTTAAGTTAACTCCAGTCTACTTTCATGATCACTGTATTTCTAGGAAATTAAATGGAATTTTTTTTTCTTGTATCCCTCATCTAGAGGCATGACAAGATTAACAAATTTTGCACAATTATTATCTTATCAGGCAGCTAAATTAAGTACGGATACCATTGCTATACTTGAGTCTTCTTTGTCTTATCAGAGCTTCCGTAGGAATAGTAAAACCTATGGGCTCATAATCAAAACTTAAATATGTCTAAAAGCCTGCCCAAGTCGGCACTTGGATGACCTAAAAAACAGGTCATCCAAGTGCCAATAATCAAACCAGCTTTCTGGATGTGCTGTGGGACTTTTTATGCCTCTGAATGACACTGCACCCAGAGCTGAAAGGGGTGTATCTGGAGGAGTGGTTAGGACAATGTGAGCAGGATGGGGACTGCAGTCGCCCTGCAGGAATAATTGAATGTTTTACTTGACATCCTGGATGAAACTTAGACGTTGTGAGTTAGACGATGTAAAAACAGGTAATAAGTGCCAAAAAGGTATCCAAAGTGACCAGATAACTACTGCAGAAACAATGAAACCCCCCCCCCCCACACACACACACACTCCTCCAGTGATCACTGACCTCCTCACAACCTCACAAAGATCAGAATAAAAAAGTACATACCTGTCTTCAGAACATCAGCACCTGGTATAGGAAAGCCTAGTAGAGCTGCATACAGGTGTCTTAAGTAGGCTGGGGGGGGGGGGGGGCTAATGAACCATAGAGAGGAGGACACAGGTCCATAAGGCATTCTAACCACTACATTTATGGTGGAATATGTGTGCCCACCAAAATCCCCCCAAACCCTACTGTACTGCCATATAGGTGCCACCTGCAGCCTTAAGGGCTATTGGAGTTGTAGACAGGTGTGTATAGTGGGTTTTGGGAGGCTCTCCATAACCTATAAGGGAGTTCTGGTGAGATGTTTATCTGGTACCCTTTTTGTGAAATTCACAGCAGTGCCCTGTAAGGTGCCCCAATGCTCTGTTGCCATGTCTGGATGTATTATATCACAAAATTACTTGTGTCTGACCTAGTGGTCCACAAACCTCATATACAACCTAAATTAATAAACCCCACAAATCAATTTGTAATAACCCAAAGTGCTTTATTTTACTTCTAGGGGTAAAAATAAGCCTCAGAATTTGGAGCTTTATACCCAGTCAGGGTTCCATGCATGATCACTCACTTCTTGCTCCCAATACAGTCATAGGCAAAAAAAAAAACCCTCATGAATTTTTTTTCTCTTATTTTTTCATAGTTTTCCTTTTTTCATCATTTTTCTTATTTACTTAACTATCAATAACATATTATTACATAGAGGACCATAATCAAAAGAAACAACTAAGTCCGATTTGGATGTAGGGCACTAGTTGCTCAAAGTCGGCAGGGGCAAAATGTCCATTCTCGAAAAGTATGTCCACAATATTTTTTTCCGAAAATTGTCTATTTGTATGTCCAAGTTTTTGATCATTCAGACCACCACTATGTCTATCTTTATACCACATTTTCAACCAAAAATTTGTCCAAGTCCCAAACGCCCAGAACAAGACAATTTGGACATGGGAGGGGCCAGCATTGTGATGGACTGGCCACCCAGACATGGCAACAGAACAGTGGGGCACCTTACAGAACACTGCTGTGAACTTCACAAAAAGGGTGCCACATAAACATCTCACCAGAATTCCCTTACAGGTTATGGTGAGCCCTCCAAAATGCACTATACCCATCTGTTTACAACCCCAATAGCCCTTATGGCTGCAGGTGGCACCTATATGGTAGGGATTTGGTTTTTTTTTTGGTAGGCTCACATTTTCCACCATTAATGTAGTGGTTAGAGTGGCTTATGGACCTGGGTCCTCCTTTCTATAGTTCACTAGCCCACCCCCAGACTTCTTAAGCCACCTCTGTGCAACTGTACTAGGCTTTCCTATGCCAGGTTCTGAGGTTCTGGAGGCAGGTATGTACATTTTTATTCTGAACTTTTTTGGGGTACGACGGGAGTGTGTTGAGGTCTTTACTTTGTCCCTGCAGTGGTTATCTGGTCACGTTGGATACCTTTTTGGCACTTATACCTGCTTTTACATCATCTAACTCAGTGTTCTTCAACCTTTTGACACCTATGGACTGGCGGAAATAAAATAATTATTTTGTGGACCGGCATAGGCCCACGCACCGGCAGTTGAAGAACACTGGACTAAGTTGTGCCCATCTACACCCAATCTCCGCCCCAGACCCCACCCCCATAATAATACTAATTGTAACACCATTTTTTCCATTCATTTTCATATATATATATACACACATAATATAATCATATTAACAACACATAATGGTTAATCACACAATTAAAATACACAAAGCACACTGTATGATTTTCAACATTCATTCCTACCAGAAAACAGATAACCCCATGCAAATGCAGGACCAAAAACTAAAAGTACTAATATTTACAAACAAACCCTGAGATGCAAGACTCTGCAAGCAGTATAACCCCAGAGGAAAAGAAACAAATGCATTTCTTCCTGAACAGACAGCAGATGTAAATCAATCACTAAATAAAAAAATAAAAGCATTCCCCCTACTGTTGTTGTCTCTCTCCCTTCATGCTGTGCCTTGCCTTCTGGCCTACCCCCCGGTGTTATCTTTGGGCCGGTCCATGATGTGATCAACATGGCGTCTTCAGGCCGGCTCCCTGAGTGCTGCATTGCGCAAAGCTGTGGGCAGCGACTCCTCACGTGTGTCCTGCACCTCATCTGGAAGCCCTCCCTCTGACGTTGCGACGCCAGAGAGAAGGCTTCCGGTTCAGGCGAAGGACGCGCGTAGGAGCCTTTTCCCACAGCTTTGTGCACTGCAACTCTCAGGGAGCCGGCCCGAAGACGCCGTGTTAATCGCACCATGGACCAGTGGCTGAAGAGCACTGATCTAACTCACAACATATAAGTTTTGTCTAGGCAGTCTCGTCAAACTTTCGATTATCCCTGCAGGACGACTAAGTCTAGGTCGGCCCACATCCCGTCCTAACCACTCCTTCAGAAACACCCCTTTAAGCTCTGGGTGCACAGTGGGATTCAGAGGCCTAAAATGTTCCTGGATACATCTAAAAAGCCATTTCAATTGTCAGCACTTGGACGACTGTCTTTTTGATTGTCTAAGTACTGGCTCGGGTGGGTTTTTTGATATATTTAAGTTTTGATTATGAGCCCCATGCTGTCTAATACTGTTAAATAATGTTCAATAAATATCATTTATAAACTTCCACTATTTCAATGAGTAAGCTTTCAGAGATAGAGCAATTTGTATAATCAGTTTCAAAAATCATTAATGAAGCATGACAACTTATTTTGTTTCCAGTTTGGATTCTTTGTTGCTTCTACAAACTCCTTTCATTTCTTCGTCTGTCCTCCGCTCCTTTTCTGTCTGTCTGTCGTGAGGGTCATCTATCACTTGTTTGATGTTACATTCTTTTTTACCACTTCGTATAGATCCTCAGCCACTGCTTCCGTGCCGGACCTTCTGCCGCTGTTCATATGCCGACGCGGCTTGTGTTTCGCAGGAGTTTGCTCAATCCTGCTGCCTCAGGGCAAACATCATACAGCAGTTATTTTTCTGGATGAAATTTTGGTCAAAAATGTGGTATATTCTAGACATATTTTTCAAAAATAGGCATTTTCCCACTGCCGACTATGGGCATCTAGCACCAAATGCCCAAATCAGACTTAGACTTATGTTTTGATTCTGCCCTCCACTTGTTTAGGAAATTTGTTCTTTTATGATAATGTGATGTCAAAACTGTAGATCCTATCGCTGGCTTTTACAATGCTGCGGTAAAGATTTCTACTGTGAGCCGGTGAGGTAAATGTTCTAACGCTCATAGAACATCGGAGCATTTACCTTTACCATGGCTTTGTAAAAGGAGCCCTAGGTTTCTAATGTTGGTATTTTAGATTTATAATTCTTGGAAATGTCCCAGTTCTTTAGCTATATAGTTAACCGCTCTGAACTGTAAAGTATGGGCAGATTAAAAATACAATTATTTCCAGCATTTAAACACAAATGACTGACTTAAGAGCTGGAACCTAACTTATCAGCACGTATTTCACCTATTATGAAAGCAGCCTATATAGGAAAGTCCGCATCTATTTTCCTGTACAGAATAGGCACCCTCTAGGACGGTAATTCGATAAAGCGGGTAAATTCTATAAAGAACTTACTAACATGTATGTACAGAAAAGGCACGTAAATGACTAAACTATGGGCATATATGCACATGTTCATTCACACATAAATGCCCAAAATCTGCATAAGCACTGTTCTATAAAAAGGCGCCTATATGCAATGGCATGTAGTTTGAAGGTGAGTTTGTGGACTTGGTGGAATGTGTGGTTATGTGAGTAAATTATAGCATTCTACAGGTTACACGTGCATTTTAGAAATTTAGGAACAAGAATTTATACCAGCTCTATGCTGGCATAAGCATCACCATTTCAAATATAGGTACATATTTCACTGTTATGCTAATATTATATGAATGAAAACAGGCATCTACTTTCCTCTATAAAATATAGATGCCACATAGGCACCCTCTAGGTACCTAAACATAGGATTGCCCTGATATTGTTCAGAAAGAAAGCAATATCTCCTGATTCTTCCCTTCCTGTCTGTAAAAACCAGGATCATAAGTCTTCCATCACATTAGTTTCACTTTTCCTGACAGCTGTTTCACAATTTCTCATTCTCTGATGCTTCAGGTTTCCCTTTTTTGTACTTTAGTGTACTGCGCTTAGCTGCTTCTAATCATGCAGGGACATTTTCAAAAGGAATTAATCAAAGATTCGTTCCTTTCATCTAGCTGTCCCCTATGCCTGGAATAAATTGCCCGAGTTTGTCTGCCAAGCCCCTTCACTTCCCTTGTTTAAAAGCAGACTGAAAACCTACCTTTTTGATATAGCCTTCAATCCATAATCCTACTCCCCACTGCCCTCTAACTCAGCTAGCAGATTAACCGTTCCCCTTAACTGTATCTATGACATTCTGTTTATCTGTCTTGTCTGTTTAGATTGTAAGCTTTCTGAGCAGGGACTGTCTTCTTTGTGGCACTGCATACATCTGGTAGTGCTATAGAAATAATTAATAGTAGTAGAATTTTAAACCATAAAAATAGAAAATATATACAGTACACTTCTCCCTCTGTATTCGCTGTGATAGGGGATTAACAGAACCGCAAATACAGAAAAACCGTGAATAACTTTTTCATATGTTATTCGCTGTTTTCTATTAAAAACCATAGTGAATCAGAAATTTCTCTATGCAAGCTGATGTAATTTGGGGGGAGGAGCCAGCAAGCTAAAAACCATGAATAATCGAAATCATGAATGCTGAAACCACAAATATGGAGGGAGAAGTGTATATATATGATGGGAATACATCAGAGACAAGTATGTTCCCTCTAGTGGTGAGATGCAAAACTGCATCTAAGTGATAAATTGCAGTAGGTCAGGGCTTCCCAAATCCACAGAGTATACCAGACAAATATTTTCCAAATGAGTCTCCAATGAATCAAAATTTATCTCATGCATATTCACTTGTGAATGCATCAGTATTAAAATGGAGAAAAGACAAAAATGGTAACCATCAGGAACAGGAACATGCTGTTCTTATCGAATTCAGTACTATAGTTTTCAGCTGTGACAAATATCCCAAAAGAGATAAGCACAGGCGTCCTCTGTCTCCCATTCTACCTATGACCAAATTAGTGAGTATCTCCTGTGGCATAGTATTTGTTCACCTCTTGCTCTCCTTACCCAGTATTTTGTACAATTGCTGTTGTATCATGAATTGGCCCAACTGCTTTTGCATGTATTGTTTTTCATTGCTGTACTCATGGACTTGGAAGAATCTTCAATCTATTGATTTGTTTTTCACTTGATCCTGGTTTTTGTTTTTTTGTCATGTATTGATTTTTTTAAGGGGGGGAGGGGTTCACAGAATTCAGGGGGGAGGTTTCTGCATTGATTTTTCTTTTTCCCATGATCCTACATTATTTTTCTGTTTCCTACATTTTCTCTTCAGGTGCACAAACCAACGAATTCGCAGATTAACAGTCATAACAGTTTTCTGGTGGGTTTTGTCTATTACTTGTTGGATAAGTGACCGGGTGCTCTGCGAATTCTGGAGAGGGATCAGTTTTCCTTATCTTCACAGTTTCTGGTAAGACCAACCTTCTGGGATAGGGAATGACTGTTGGTGAAAGACTGCATCCCTACACCAGTCCACTGAGATATTCAGTCCTGGATATGACAGTATTGCACCCTTGCATCCTTCTTCTGAACCATTGAATCCCAAAGATGACATGTTCTGCATTCTTGCATTTATCCTCCAGGTCATCTTCCTGCTGGCTCTACCAGTGACCCACTGTGTTTTCCACACTTAGCCTCACTTTTCAGCTGCTACTGACTTATGGAAAAGAGGCCCCCACACTGAATCTGTACATGGCCTTGCATTACTCATAGGCCACCCCTGAGTTATATAGTCCTAAAGATGACAACCTCTGCATCTCTTTGCCCATCCCCTGAACCCTCCTGTCCTAGAATTGAAATGCTCTGTATCTGTTAGTCCATCCCTTGCATCATCCAGTCCTAAAGAGGAAAGCTCTGTGTTTTTAGTACCAAACTGATGAGCCACCTTCTTTGTCTAATATAGATAACTAGTAGTAGTTTGGGTTTGTCAACTGTCATGGTTATATCTCATCTGTCAGTCATCCTTTTCCATTATTACCTTACAGGCATGTACTTATCACCATCACAGTGATTCACAGCACTGCAGTCATCACATACTTTGATGCAATGTATGAAATTCCAGAATGCCTGCCCGAAGTCCAATATTGGCCCAGTAATTCCTGGTTGGTTGGTCTGCCCTATCTGACTGTTCAAAGCAGCAGAAAGCTGAAGGACTGCTGAACATACAAGGACTTATACAAAATTTGCACCAGAGCCTGGCATGTTTTTGTACCTTCCTGCTCCTGAGTCCTGGACTAATGTTCGAGTATGCTGTATCTTTATACGTATGGGATACTCAGACAAAGGATATGTAAAGGCCAGTACATTATAAGGAAATCATTGCAGTCTAATGATCCATTCTTATTGCACTCTCACTTTTTATTCAAATAAATTAATATAAATTATGATAATGTAAAAATGTTATTCAGTCTTCCCTGACTTACCTTGAGTGACAATAGATGGCTGAGTGAAGACTATAAGAGGAAATCTATTCTTACAGGGAGACAAAACAGGGGGACAGATTCTCAAAACTAAAATGTGCCTTTAACATACTCGCTAAACCACTTCCAGCCGGTTTAGCGGGCATGTATTTTAGCGGCGGATTATTAAAACGGCTTACCATGGTCTTTTCCGAGTTTTCTAGCAGTCTCCAATACTACGATGCAAATGTAATACAATGAGGTCATTAATATTAAAATGAGCAGTTTGAGCAATTCTCTATAATTACAGAGTGATTCCCTAACCTCGTTGTGCCATATTTGCAGCCAAAATTTGCCGACAGATCTGAGCTGTCATTGCCTAACTTTCTGATCAGTGCCTGAGCAGATTGGCTCAGGCACTGATAGAAAAGTAAGGCTTTACAGTAGAGAATGATACGGGGAAAAAATCTGTCCCCATCACCGCCCCGTCCCCGTCCCACCATCCTCTGCACCGCCCTGTCACCGCCGTTCCCTTCACCGCCCCGTCACCGCCATCCCTTTCACCGCCCCGTCACCGCCACTGCCATCCCATTCACCGCCCCGTCACCGTCACCGCAGCATGCATAAAAGCCTCAAACAGGTATGATTTTATATACTTATCTTTATTAACGTATTCCCATGGGTTACATACTGAACATGTGCTGGATTCCTCCATTCTTGCAGCACATGTTCAGGAATAGGATTCAGTAACCCATGGGAATGGACACAGCACACTACTACACTAGTACTCAGATTTAAAAAAAAAAGAACCAGCTCCCAGCTCAACCAGACTCCCGTCTCCAACCGGTCAAAGAATCCCCCCCCACCCCCACTCCTGCCGCCGCCAACCCTGGGCAGGCAAGTAGTAGGAAAGTGTGCACCTTACCTCTACTTGTAGCGCCAAAGTTTTCAATGAAATTTCAGCTCTTCCAAGTCTGCAGCAGTGACTCCTCTCTATCTAGGCAGCGACTCCAAAAAAAATCCTGGGCTTGCCTCTCAGCTCTGAAATCCCCCGATTTCCAATCGCTACTGCAACCCATTAAATATCATGTGTGGCAGTAGCGATTGGTCCCCTTCTTGAGCAGGAAAGAACTAATGAGGAGCCAGAATATTGAAGGGGGCGGAGTCAGGCAACGTGCAAGTTGGGTGGAGAGAGACGAGTTGTAGGAGACCACATGGCCGACAAGCATGGCCGCTGGAAAAAAATCAGACACCTGTCCCGAAGTGAACTGAACACATGGTGAAGACCCGGTAAATCACGGTATGTAGAAGGGGATACATTTGCCTGCGGGGACAAATCTTTGCACCGTTTTTGCGGGCGGTGAAAACTTTTGTCCCCGTGTCTGCAGTGATTTGGCTATGGAGTCTCCATAGCCCGCAGCCACACCGCGGTTCCCCGCGGGGATCGCTCCCCGTGTCATTCTCTACTTTACAGCTCGGACCTGTCAGAAAATTTTGCTGCTCACAAGCGACCCCCCCCCCCCTCGGCAGTGGGAGAGATACCCACTCCCTCCCACCACCAAGCAATGCCCCCCCTAACAAACCCTGGCAGTGGGAGAGAGGCCCACTTGTTCCCACCATCAAACAATGCCCCCTGACACCCCCAGAAGCAAGAGATGCCCACTCCCTCTTACCACAACGCAACCCCTAACCCTTCCCTGGGGTTCAAGAAAGGATTGCACAATTTCTTGTTGGAAAAGGGGATAGAGGGGTATAGAAGATTACTGCACAGGTCCTGGACCTGTTGGGCCACCGCGTGAACGGACTGCTGGGCACAATGGACCTCAGGTCTGACCCAGCGGAGGCATTGCTTATGTTCTTATGTTCATATGTTTATGATGGCTGGCCAGATGGATGCCTACTCCCTTTGGCCAGCAGGCCTGTCTCTTCACAATGGTGGGCCTTCCCCATAGGAGGGGCCTTAAGCAACCTGGGCCAATCAAAGCCTTAGGCCCTTCCCCAGCGCATCCCAGGATGCACCAGCAAGGGGTTGGCCTGCTGGTCAGAATGAGTAGGCATCCCTCCAGCCAGCCATTGTAAACAAGGTAAGGGGAGGGGGAGGTGGCAAGGAGTCATCGGAGGTATAGGTGGGTGTCAGGGGGGCGTTGCTTGGTGGTGGAAGGGAATGGGCATCTCTCCCTCTGCCGTGGATGGGGGTGTTTGCGGTGGCGTACCTAGGGGGGGTGGTCCGCTCCAGGTGCACAGCCCAAGGGGGTGCACAGCTGGCCTGCCACAGGGGAAAGGCTGCCATTGCCATCATCAGAAAGAAGCCGGCGCCAGTTCTCCTTCCCTCCGAATTCTCCCTGCTTCTTTTCCCACGAGCCGACCAACTATAGCCGTCCGACGTCAATTCTGACATCGGAAAGGACGTTCTGGGCCAGCCAATCGCTGCCTGTCTAGCCCGGAACGTCCTCTCCGATGTTAGAATTGACGTTGGGCAGCCAGAGTTGGTCGGCCCGCGGGAAAAGAAGCAGGGCGAATTCGGCACCGGCCTGTTTCCGATGGCCAGTGTCAGCCTTTCCCCGGCGGTGGTGGCAGCATGGTGGTGGTGGTGGCGGCGGTGGCATGGGGGAGGGCAGGGAGAAAGAAAGAAAGGGGGGGAGGGAGACAGGGAGCCAGAAAGAAATAAAGAGGGGAACAGGGATCCAG
Source organism: Geotrypetes seraphini (assembly GCF_902459505.1). NCBI lineage: Eukaryota > Metazoa > Chordata > Amphibia > Gymnophiona > Dermophiidae > Geotrypetes > Geotrypetes seraphini. The sequence goes on along the minus strand of NC_047091.1, from coordinate 92,217,972 downwards.
AAAGAAAGAAAGGGGGCAGGGTGAAAGAAAGAAAGAAATGGGGCACAGAGAGAGAGAGAAAGACAGACATACAGAGAGAAAGGGGGCATGGAGAGAGAAAGAAGGGGGCAGGGTAAAAGAAAGAAATGGGGCACGGAGAGAGAGAGCGAAAGAAAGAAGGGGACAGGATGAAACAAAGAAAAAGTTGGGGAAGGAAATGAGGTCTGGAGGAGAGGAAGCATACAGGAGGCTGAAAGAAGGGAAGAAATATTGGATGCACAGTCAGAAGAATAAAGTGCAACCAGAGACTGATGAAATTACCAAAGGTAGGAAAAATGATTTTATTTTCAATTTAGTGATCAAAATGTGTCTGTTTTGAGAATTTATATATGCTGTCTATATTTTGCTCTATGGGCCCCTTTTACTAAACTGCAATAGCAGTTTTTAGCGCAGGGAACCTATGAGCATCGAGAGCAGCATGGGGCATTCAGCGCAGCTCAGCTCCCTGTGCTAAAAAATGCTATTGCGGTTTAGTAAAAAGGTAGATGCATGGAACAGTCTTCCGGAAGAGGTGGTGGAGACAAAGACTGTGTCTGAATTAAAGAGGGCCTGGGATAGGCATGTGGGGTCTCTCAGAGAGAGAAAGAGATAATGGTTACTGTGGATGGGCAATCTGGATGGGCCATTTGGCCTTTATCTGCCATCATGTTTCTATGTTTCTATTAGTACTCCCAGGACTCAGATGGACAAGTTGTAGGTGATTTATGATTCTCCTAAAAGAACAGGAGTGATATGTAGGGGGCTGTATGGCTTATCAGGAGTCCCCATGATTTTTCAGGATTTTGTTTTAACTTATAAGTTCGCAGTCAGTCCACAATTTGGGTCAATTTGTTGTTGAAAAAGTATGTATCTCCAAGGGTTTTTTGCCGTCTAGGCCAGGGGTAGGGAACTCCGGTCCTCGACAGCCATTGTCCAGTCGGGTTTTCAGGATTTCCCCAATGAATATGCATGAGATCTATTTGCATGCACTGCTTACAATGCATATTCATTGGGGAAATCCTGAAAACCCAACTGGAATATGGCTCTTGAGGACCAGAGTTCCCTACCCCTAGTCTAGGCTAATGAGGATAGAAACAGAAAATGATGGCAGATAAAGGCCATATGACCTTACCAGTCTGCCCATTCATAACATCTATTATCTCTTCCTTTTCCTTAATGTCTTCAGGGTACACATAGGATGCCACTTCTAAATAGATGAAATAAAAGATGCTGAAAAGGATTTGGGCAAGTATAAAGCCTTAAAGGACTCCACTTGTTAATATATAAGGGTCTGATAATGCGTTTTGCCAATGAACAGTGTTTGTCCTATCACAGAAGTATGACTGAAACCAAGCTAAAGTTCTGCCAGCAATGCCTACATTGCCTAATCTGATGAGGAGGATATCATGATCCACAAGATAAAAGGCTGTGAAAAGATTTACCTCCCTCTTCTACGAAACCGCGCAAGCGGTTTATAGTGCAGAGAGCCACGCTGAATGGCCCACGCTGCTCCCAACACTCATTGAGTTCCTATGAGCGTCGGGAGCAGTGCGGGCCATTCAGCATGGCTCTGTGCGCTAAAAACCGCTAGCGTAGTTTCGTAGAAGAGGGGGTTAATGATAGAAGTATAATGGACTTGTTTTGATCTAGGTTTTTGATAGATGTGATATCTAAACATGTATATTCAATACTATGTATTTTCCTGAAGCCATTTGGGTTTGGATGAAGAGTATTGTTTTATTCCAGATAGTCATCTAATTGTTCCAGTACAATGTATTCAGTGATTTAGGTCTAGGAGATGAAAGGAAGCTGGACAATTGGGTGATAGATATGAGTAAATTGCCTAGGTCAAGATCTTTAGTTATATGTAGGTGAATTTCATAGGAGGGGTACGACTCTTCTCTCTAGATATATAGAGACCAATGCATGAAAAAATCAGGTCAAGATCTAATTAACCATTTAACAAGGTACAAAGGGAGGGGCTCATGAGGTGCAGTAGTAGCTTTCATAGTTTGTAAAGTCTAAGGGCGGGGTTAATGCGTGCGACGTTTCATCACGCGCTGGCCAAAAACTACCGCTTGCTCAAGAGGAGGTGGTAGCGGCTAGTGCGGCCGGCGGTTTAACGCACGCTAGCACGTCTTGATATAAGGAGCCCTAAGTGATAGCGAAAGGAGAAGGAAGAATGAAAGATGATAAGCAGCTACTTAGTGCAGGTCTTAAAATGGATTGCGAATTGCCAGAAATTTATGGGCTTCAAGTTTGTCTGTCTCGTAAGGATTATGTTTATTATTTGTAGTCAATCCCCTAATTAATATTTAAACAACTTTTATTGTACAACGCTTTGAATTTTATGTTAAGCGTTTAATCAAATTTTATGAAACTACGAACTCGGCTTGTGGATGCAGATGTAGATATTAAGCAGTGGTGTGTGGTGACATTTATAGCAAGGGTTTCAGTAGACATGCTAAACCAAAAGTATCCAACTTTGGCCTTCACTAGGTTGGGTTTTCAGGATTTCCATAATGAATATGCACTAGATCTTTCTGCATACAATGGAGGTACTGCATGCAATTAGATTTCATGCATATTCATTGAAGAAATCCTGAAAAATACCAACCTCAAATTGCTGACTTTATTAAAGCTATTATTTATAAGCGAGGAACAGGATCTCTGAAACCTGGTTCATTAACTAATTAGCTTTTGAGTAGTCTGAGATCCACACCCAAATTTGGTTAACCTATATAGTATTCAGGGGTTAATATTTTCCCTATCTTTGCCTTTCTATTTACTTTTCTTCTTTCTTTTTCTCCCTTTTCTCAGCCTCCAGTTCTCATTATCCCATACTCTCTTCATCTCCCCAATTCTTCCCTCTTTTACTCCCTTCTCGATATTACAGCTCCTTCTGTCAGCTACTCCTCTGCCAAGCAAAAGTTATTTACAGAGGACCGCTGAATGTTCTCAGCCCAACTAAGAAGAAAATGATGTTTCATTTCATATCATTGAAATGAAAGTGTCAAGAAAAGTGTGGAATAACTTGTAAGTTTCATGGCTCCACATCATTCTCTTCTTGGTTGGGCTGAGAACTTTATAGTGGCCCCTCATAGTTCAGATGTTATCTCAGCTAAGATGGCTGGACTATAACCCCTTTCTAACTATGCTTTAATCCTGCTGGTTATTAATGCTACTCAGAGAGAGAGAGAGAGGGTGTGTGCAGTGGCGTACCTAGGGTATGTGGCACCCGGGGCCCATCATTTTTTGACACCCCCCCCCCCCCCCCATGTAAAAAAAATTTTTTTTTTTTTTTTTGCAATAACCATGAAATGGAATAAATGGTCAGAATAGAAACAGGCAGTGAAAATTTTCTTTTATTGAACCTCATATATGTAACCATTATTCCAAACATAACAAAACATAAATTATGTCTAAATTGTCATGACATTAGAAGTACATATGGAGTAGTTGCAGGCAGTGGCTTACTTAGGGTATGTGGCACCCAGGGCCCATCATTTTTTGACACCCCCCCCATCTATATGAAAAATATGATTTTTAGTACCAATCTACATATCGCACCACAAGAGTGTACCTAGGAAAAGGCTGCATCTTAAACACTGCAGTGAGCACTAGAACACCAACACATACATTGTAAAACTAAACAAGCCAGATCCCGCACAGTCAATTGGTCCTGTAGTCAATGCCAACTGAAAACTATGTCTTTTTCAGAACACACAGAACAGAGATACACCCTCGCCCAAAATGGAATAATCACAAACTAAAAATAGAAATATGTAGACAAAAGTTAAACTGATCCGCCAAGAAACCAGACCCTGGATACAATGCAACACCACAAAAAACAGTAACACATGTCCTCTAATACAGTGCAAAATATAAAGACAGTAGATGTAAATTTGAAAAAAACTGATACATAACAATCACCACTTTATAAATTAACAAATAAAAATAAAACAAATAATGAGATATAAAAAAATACAATTTTATTGGACTAATCCCCGTAAGCTCGGTCCCCATCCCCGCAAACCACCTGATTCCATCCACACAAGCCTTGAATTGTTTATATTAAAGTATAAAAAGAAACAATATTCTGTACAATTGTCAATTTATAAATCAGCGTCTTCTCCCCACTCTCTTCCCCATTTCCCTTCAGCATCCTCAGCCCACTCTCTCTCCACTTTCCTTCAGCGCACGCACATAAAAACAAGCAAGTAATTTTATATCATTTTCATTCTATTCATTCATAGAAATTAAAGTCTAGATAATGCCAGTCACATAACAAAACATGATTTTACAAAAATAATTCCCTGCAGTCAAGCCTGCAAGCATTATTAGATGTCTTTCAGCAGTTCCCCTCCCTCCCTCCCCCTTACCTTTGTGGCCAAGTCAAAATGATCTACCAACAATAAAATTTTAAAAACACAAAGCACGCTGTACGCAGAGAAAATGTTAATTATCATTTATATTCTGCGGGTTTTCAAAGAGGTCAAGGCAGATGACTTTATGCAATGTCACCTCAGTAACAACTATACAAAAATAGACAAATATTCCCCCTCCCTTTTTACTAAACTGCGATAGCGGTTTTTAGCGTAGGGAGCTGCGCTGAATGCCCCACGCTGCTCTCGACGCTCATAGGCTCCCTGCGCTAAAAAACTCTTTTGCGGTTTAGTAAAAGGGGGCCATAGTGCAAAATATAGACAGCAGATATAAATTTTCAAAACGGACACATTTTGATCACTAAGTTGAAAATAAAATCATTTTTCCTACTTTTTTGTCTGGTGATTTCATGAGTCTCTGGTCCTTCTTCTGATCCTTCTTCTTTCTCTCTCCCCCTGGCTCCCCTCTTTATTTCTGCCTTTCTTTCTCTCTCCTCCTGGCCCCCCTCTTTCTTTCTCTCCCCCTTGACCCCCCTCTTTATTTCTGCCTTTCTTTCTCTCCCCTTGGTCCCCCTCTTTCTTTCTGCCTTTCTTTCTCTCTCCCCCTGGCCCTCCTCTTTCTTTCTGCCTTTCTTTCTCTCCCCCTTGACCCCCTCTTTATTTCTGCCTTTCTTTCTCTCCCCTTGGTCCCCCTCTTTATTTCTGCCTTTCTTTCTCTCCCCTTGGTCCCCCTCTTTCTTTCTGCCTTTCTTTCTCTCTCCCCCTGGCCCCCCCTCTTTATTTTTTCCTTTCTTTCTCTCTCCCCCTAGCCTGCACAAAGCCATCGTGCCGATTTCTCCACTTCCACGATTCTTTCCCTACCCTCACCCCCAAGCCAGCAGCCGATTTCTCCCTGCTCCTTCCCCGATGTCCTGATGTCCTGAACTTCATCGGGCAGCAGCAGCATTCACAATTCACTGATGTTGCCCGCTTCAGGCCTTCCTCTCTGTCGGATCCTGTCTTCATGAAAACTGGAAGTAGGCAGGACCCGGCAGAGAACAAGGCCTGAAGCCGGCAACAGCAGCGAATTGTAAACGCTGCTGCTGCCCGAAGAAGGTAATGGAGCACCGAGGCAGTCCGCTTCTCCCCCCTCCCAGCCGAACCCCCGCTGACCCTCCTATCTCCCCCCCCCCCGTGAACCTTTCCGACCTTCCCAGCGAGAGCAGCAAACCTCCTTCGCGGCTTTCTCCTCCCTCTGCCGCGTTACTGATGACGTCATCAGTGATGCGGCAGAGGGAGGATAAAGCCGACGCTACTGGAGGGAGGTTTGCTGCTTTCGCTGGGAGGGTCAGAAAGGTTCACTTGGGGGGGGAGAGAGATAGGATGGTCAGCGGGGTTTCGGCTGGGAGAGGGGAGAAGCGGTCTGCCTTGGTGCTCCAAGGCCTGGCGCCATTACCTTTTTCGATAATGGCGCCGATGCTGCTTTCGCTGGGAGGGTAGAAGCGCGATAGGGACCAGGCCAGCTGTGCACCCCCCCCTAAGGCGGCACCCGGGATGGACCTCCCCCTCGCCCCCCTTGGTACGCTACTGCCCTGGGGAAACAGCCTGCAACGAGATCGCGCGATCCAAGAGATCTTTGCCTGCTTCGGCTGTTTCCTCCGCCGCGGTCCCGCCCCTCCTCTGACATCAGAGGAGGGGCAGGACCGTGGCGGAGGAAACAGTCGAAGCAGGCAAAGATCTCTGGCATCGCGATCTTGCTGCAGGCTGTTTCCAGACGCGACACCCGGCGCAGGGGGGGGTAACTGGACCGGACCGGGAGCACCCCCTCAGGGCTTGGTACCCGGGGCGGACCGCCCCCCCCCGCCCCCCCCTTGGTACGCCACTGGGTGTGTGTGTTGTGTGTGTGTTATGTGTGTTAGCAATGTGACAGATCAGTGAAAGCTGTAGATTAGGGGTGTCCAACCTGTGGCCTCATGAAATATTTTGTGTGGCCCCAGTTGAGGGCGATGCAGTGTTTTCCTCTGCTGCCCCTGGGTGTTTACCATCTTGCCGGCTCCCTCCTCTGTCTTGCTGCAGTGTTTGCGCGTTTGTGCGGCCCCAGAAACATTTTTTTTAGCCAATGCGGCCCAGGGAAGCCAAAAGGTTGGACACCCCTGCTGTAGATGAAAGGTTTATATGAGTTCAGACATAAGAAAAGTCTTGCTAACATCCTTCAAGCCCAACATCCTCTGCCTCTGTCATTGGCCAGTCCGAGACATAAGTAGGAGGTCTAGACAAGTTCCTAAAAGAAAAGTCCATGAACCATTAATAAGATGGACTTGGAAACATCCACTGCTTATTCCTGGAATAAGCTGCATGAAATCTATTTTACTCTTTTGAGATCTTGCCAGGTACTTCTTGTTGTTTTTTTAAAAAAAAAACCTTTATTAATTTTTCAAACTAATACAAAGTGCCAGGAAATATATTGACATTAATAAACAACATAAGCACTTAAATTCAAACAATAACCATACAGAAGAAAAATATCCCTCTCCTCCTATCCAACAAATTAATCAAAGAATAGCCAAAAATATATCCCTCCCCCCCACCCTGTCCTGGATGTATATAAAAAGAAACAAAAATTTAAACAAAGACAACTATGTTGAAGTAACAAAGGATGTCAACGGGCCCCATACCAATTTAAATAATTTGCTATGCCCCATCATATCAGCATTCATCTTTTCGTATTTGTAATCTAAACATAAACTGGACCACCAAAACGGAAAGTTGAGGCAGTCACAATTTTTCCAATTGCGGGTTATCATTTGCATAGCTATCCCTGTCAAAATTAGAAAAAGCCTGCATTTGTAGCGATCCATGGGAGGCTTAAAATGCAGCAATGTGATTTGCTGATTTGCTGGCTGGGGCATGGAGCGCTGACCTGGGGTGCATTATCCTTTCTTCCCTGCTCTCTCATTGTTTTGTTTTTTTACGTTCTATTTCTTTTAATATGTTACATAGGGAGCAGGAATTTAAATTCTTCCATAGAGCGTTTATCTCCCCGCTGAGGGCTTATCGTGCCGGCTTTGCTGCGCATGCAGGTTGTCCCAAATGTACTGCGAGCTCTGCCACCCTGGGACATATGTTCTGGGCTTGTCCTTTAGTACAGGCTTTCTGGTTGCAGGTGTGGGCCTTTTTGTCCTCTTTGTGTTCTTCGTTACCTGCATGCACCCCTTCCATTGTACTTTTTTATGATGGAGTGGCATATTCTTCCTGATCTGCTGGACAGCTGTTGTTGGTTTCCAAGGCATTCCTTTTAGCTAAGAAGGCCATTTTGGTATTTTGGCGGGATCCGCATGCTCCCTCCTTATCTAGGTGGCAGCTCTCCCTCTATGATTTAGCGCTTTTGGAGCGTAGGGCGGTGGGGACGCATGATGAAATCCGGTGGAACAAATTTCAGGATGTGTGGGAGGGGTACTGGTTGTCTCTTCCGCATCGAGAGTGGAGCTTGCTGCTCAATTGCTGACCTCTGGGGGGGGTGCTGTTCTTGTTGGGGGAGGGATGCTGCTGCCTGGGTGTACTATTTGCTTTTGCTTCTATCTATTCTTGCTTTCTTTTCCTGCGACCTCTTCTCTTCCCAAATCTACCTTTTCATCTCATCACATAGGGTATGGGTCTGGGGGGGGAGTTGGGTGGGCTGGGGGGGTTTGGTTCTGTAGAGGGGGGTTGCTGGTGGCTCATGTAAAATCCATATTGGGCATATTTTGCTCTTTCATGGCCGCATTCTCTGGTATTCTTGTTACATGTTGCTTGATTGCCTTGTCCAGAGGCTGCTCTGGAATTTTTGAGTTCATGTTTCCTGTTGATTTCTGTTCTGTTGTGTTTGCTCAATAAAGAAATATTATACAAAAAAAAAAAAAATGCAACAATGTTACACATATAATTGCCTCATATGTCATAGGGATTGTTGATTCAAGTATGAGGTTAATCTGTCCCCATATTGACTTCCAGAAGTTGAGTATCAAAGGACAATAGAACAACAGATGCCAGCATCTATTAGATTTAGAACTATCTAACTTGTGTAACCTAACAGGAGTCCAAAAAGATCTATGCAACAGAAAAAAACATGTTTGTCTCATAGATGCTGATGCTGTACATTTCATCCTCCAAGTCCAAATTCGTAGCCATCGAGATGCAGAAATATCTCAATGTTCCAAATGTCTCTAAGACCATTTTTTGGTTTCTTATTCAAGAATTTAGGAATTAATCTATACCACCGGGTGGCGTGATGCTCCAGTAAATCTGTCTGGAAGCATAGGACCTGCAAGCTATAATGATTTTTGAGATTCTGTCAATCAGGGAACCTACTCTGAATGGCCTGCTTCAACTGCAACCATCTATAATTTTGAGATTTTAAAATGCCAAATGATTGTTGCAGTCATTAAAAATCAAGCAGTTTCCCATTAGATATAACATCATCTAATGTATGAATGCCTACCTGCATCCAATGCTTCCAGAAGATCCCAGACCCGCCTATTTGAATCCTAGAGTTTAGCCATAGGAATTGATAAGCAGATTTCTCTATTGGAATATCTGTTAACTTATTAATAAATTTCAAAGTTTTCCAAGTATCAGATAAAATACTATTGTCCTTGACATATCTAGGTAACTTGATACTCAACACATGAAATAATCCTAATGGGGTTGTCTTCCCACCCCTAAACTCAACTTACCCTGTTTCTCTAGGGTGTCTTCAAGGAGCAAAAACAATCCCACTTTACTTGCTCCTACCCCATCAATACCATTTTATAAAATCCTAGCTGATAGATTTCACAAAGAATATCTAAGTTAATCCATATGGATCAAGTAGGCTTTGTGTCAGGAAGACAGGTGAACAATTTGTAGGGTTACTATATGGCTTCAGTAAAAGGAATATAGAATAACGCTGAGTGAGAGGCATAACAGCAACTGAGATAAGTAAAATAACTGTCAATTTTCTCTAAGTAAAGGAGAAGTGCATTTTAAATGTTTTTTGCTTGCTTGGGATAGTAATTTGAACAAGTTTTGGTAAAGAAATAAAGAAGCTTGTATATTAAGAAGATATTTAACTGACATAAAAGATAAAAACTTAAAAATCAAAATTTTTTTGAAAAAATGTGAATAAAGCATTCAGGTTTTTGTGGCTCATGACTGGAGCTTGGAGCAGTATAAACTACGCGGATCATCTCGGTCTATGATAAGACTGTGCGTAGGCTCCTTTTCTGAGGCCTTTTCCTGAATTAGGAGAAGAAATTGTAGTAAGATGCACTGCAAATTTAATCACCTCGTTCGTCATTCCAATTTCCAGGTCATTTATAAATATATTGAAGAGCACATGCCCAAGCACCGAACCCTGTGGCACTCCACTAGTGATGCTTTCCAGTCCAAGTATTGTCCATTTACCCCCACTCTCTGTTTTCTATCCACCAACCAGTTTTTGATCCACGTGAGTATTTCTCCCTCAATCCCATGGCTCGCAATTTTTCAAAGTAGTCGTTCATGCGGCACTTTGTCGAATGCCTTCTGAAAATCCAGATATACAATGTCAACCGGGTCACTTTTGTCTATCTAACTGTTAACTCCCTTGAAGAAATGCAGCAAGTTTGTCAAGCAAGATCTTCCTTTGCTGAAGCCGTGCTGGCTGGTCCTCATCAGATTGTGTTCATAAGGTGGTCAGCGCCTCTACCATCTTTCCCTGTACCGAGGTCAGACTCACCGGCCTGTAGTTTCCCGGATCTCCCCATGAACCTTTCTTGAAGATCAGCATAACATTCACTACTTTCCAGTCTACCAGACTCCTTTTCGATTTGATCGACAGATTGGTTATTAGTTGAAGCAGTTCAGCTATAACCCCTTTCAGTTCCTTGAGTACCCTTCGCTTCTCTGCCAATTAGATATGTTGGGGGCTGATATTCAGACTGCAAGAGTTAACCGAGCTGACTTCCAGAGTTGGTGCTGACCTCGGATATTAACTGTCAGGCTACTTCTGGTGTGGATATCAAAAAGCACCAAGATCCATCCAGAATAAGGATATTCAAATAAAATATATTGATGGACCTAATATGGGCCAAGTTTCTGCGAGAAACACCTGCCTCAGGGGTCTTTTCCAATGATGTTAGAGAACACCTGAAATCAGAATACTGAAGACATCACTGCATGATAATCCCATAGCGTGAAAGCTCAGTGCCAGAATGACTCGTAAGCGTTTTGCATTGCATTGAATATCCAATCTATTTTTGGCTGATAAAAACTTAGCCGACCATGCCGATATTAGCGCTAGCTTGCTAAGTTTATAGTGGCCAAAGATAGACCAGCTATTTATGTGGCCTGATATGGCCACTAAATTGAGCTTGCTTGCACTTTAGAATTTGCATTGGCACATTGATTAAAGCTACAGCCTCAGTACCCTGAGGTTGTGGGTTCAAACCCACGCTTCTCCTTGTGACCTTGGGCAAATCACTTAATCCCCCCATTGCCCCAGGTATATTAGATAGATTGTGAGCCTTCCGGGACAGACAGGGAAAAATGCTTAAGTACCTGAACAAATTCATGTAAACCTTCTGAGCTCCCCCTGGAAGAACCGTATATAAAATTGAATGAATGAATAAGTCGTATGACATAGCCAGCTAGCTGCGTAGCCCTAATATTCAGCAGCCCTCTCATGCTGAATATTAGGCCTTAGCCAGCTTAGTGCTATATAACCAGCCAGGAGCCATTCCTGACTGATTAAATAGTGCTGAATATCGGGCGGGTTGAACCTAGATGTTGCAATTGATGGGCATGAAAGCACCTGAAGACATAGAAAACCACTAGAGGGCACCCTGTCATCATACAATAGAAGACTCGCGCCTGCTCTCCAAAACGTATTCAGTGCAGCAACAGGTCTTGTAATCTGCTGTCTGTAAGCCAGACTTTCAAAATTCTCAAGAGCTGGTGAGAAAGGGAGCTTAGCAGAGAGAAGGAAAAAAAAACCAACAACCTGGTCAATGTTTTACACTAATAGCAATTAAATATGTACAGGCTGTGTAGACTAAAGTTGCATATGGAGGAAGCCACTGGAAAAATGAACAGTGAAGTGAAACTGGTGATGGGAATACATGGTAGGGGATGGCATGTAAAGGAATGGAACACGTGCCTGACTAGGGAAACAAATCTTTGCTATCTTTGCTGTGGAGTAGCCTAATGGTTAGAGCAGTCGGCTGAGAACCAGGTGGAGTAGCCTAATGGTTAGAGCAGTCGGCTGAGAACCAGGGAAACTGTCTATCACATGTTAAATGTACAGTGCTGCATACGCCTTTCAGCCAGTGGCGTACCTAGTATATTTTAAACACTTTCAATAATGGTTGATGCTGTGATGTCCTATAATGTGATATAAGAACAGCATAGGCTATTAAATAACTCAAAATGAAGGAAAAAGCCTCAGAAAAGGGCCCTTCCACCTCCACCAAAGTGGTTTGTTAAAGGTGGTTGAGCGGTCACCTCATTGGCAAAAAAACCTTCAATGTAATAAAAGCCTTATGCTGTACTTTAATAATGAAAAACAAAGATAGAAGAAAATCTTTTCAACTTATCTTCAGCTGATCGGTACACCACAGTGGCCAGCGTTTCACAAATCAGCTGCCTCAGGGTATATCCCGACTGATCAGACCTCTCTCAAATGGGATGCCAAAAACCATCTCACGCATCAAATGCATATTGAGAAGAATAACCCAAATCACAGTTACTGGATGCTAGGGTCCACCTTGGGGCTTAGCGCCCAAGAAAAAGATCTGGGTGTCATTGTAAACAATACGATTAAATCTTCCATCCAATGTGTGGTAGCAGCCAAAAAATCAAACAAGATGCTAGGAATTATTTAAAAAGGGATGGTTAACAAGACTAAAGATATTATAATGCCTCTCACATGGAGTATTGCATTCATTTCTAGTCTCCTTATCTCAACAAAGATATAGCGGCACTAGAAAAGGTTAAAAGAAGAACAATGTAGATTATAAAGGGAATGGAACTCCTCTCGTATTCGTATGAGGAAAGACTAAAAAGGTTAGGGCTCTTCAGCTTGGAAAAGAGAAGACTGAGGGGAGATATGATTAAAGTCTACAAAATCCTGAGTGGAGTAGAACGGATATAAGTGGATCGATTTTTCACTCCAACAAAAATTACAAAGATTAGGGGACACTCAATGAAACTGCAGGGAAATATAGTACTTTTAAAACCAATAGAAGGAAATATTTTTTCACTCAGAGAATAGTTATGCTCTGGAACGCATTGCCAACGGTTGTGGTAAAAGCAGACAGAATAGCTGGTTTTAAGAAAGGTTTGGACAAATTCCTAGAGGAAAAGTCCATAGTCTGTTATTAATCATGTGGTAAGCCACTGCTTGTCCTGGATCGGTAGCATGGAATGTTGCTAATCTTTGGGTTTTGGCCAGGTACTAGTGACCTGGATTGGCCACCATGAGAATGGGCTACTGGGCTTGATGGACCATTGGTCTGACCCAGTAAGACTATTCTTATGTTCTTATGACTCACAAATCTACCTCTCTATGCCTGAAATTTCTGAAGGAATCCAGGCCCGAGTTTCAGCCTGCCTGTCTGACATTGCTATCTGGATGTCTTGCCACCATCTAAAATTAAACATGGCCAAAACTAAACTCCTCATCTTTTCTCTTAAACCCTCCTCCCCCTTCCTCCATTCTCTATTTTGGTGGATAATGCTCTCATCTCTGATTTGTCTCTTTCCTTCTCTCTGCATATTAAACAAACAGCCAAATCCTGTGGTTATTTCTCTACAACATTGCTAAAATCTGGCCTTTCCCCTCTGAACACACTACCAAGACCCTCTCTTTACCTCTTGCCTCTTGTCTTCCGCTAAGTCATCTCTCTCCCCTTCAATCTGTTCAGAATTCTGTTGCTCATCTCATATTCCACCAGTGTTGTTATGCTCACATTACCCCTCTCCTCAAGTTGCTCCACTGGCTTCCTGTCCATTTCTGCAAAAAATTCAAGCTCTTCTTATTGACTTACAGATGTATTCACTCTGTAGCTCCTCAATATCTCTCTTCTCTTATCTCTCCCTACACTCTGCCTCGAGAACTCCGTTCATCAGGCAAGTCTCTCTTGGCAGTATCCTTCTCCTCTACAGCCAACTCCTAACTTTGTCCCTTCAAGCATCCATGCTGCGCTGTATCCCTGGAACAACCTGTCTGACTCAGTACATCGGGCTCTGTCTCTGGTGGTATTCAAATCCAGGCCAAAAGCCTACTTTTTTGAGCTGCGTTTAGGTCCCAACTCAACCAACTTGTATAGCACCCATTTCTGCTTGTCATTCTCTCCATAGTCTCCCACCCTATCCATAGAGAGGAGGACCCAGGCCCATAAGCCACTGTAACCACTACATTTATGGTGGAACATGAGTCCATCAAAACCCTACTATACTGCCATACAGGTGCCACCTGCAGCCAAAAGAGCTATTGTAGTGGGAATCAGGTGGGTATAGTAGTTTTATGGGGAGTTTGGAGGGCTCACCATGAATTATAAGGGGGTTATGGTGCCATGTACATTTGGCACACTTTATGTGAAGTTCACAGCAGTGCTCTCTAAGGTACACCACTGCTTTGTTGGCATGTCTGTATGACCAGTCCATTCCAATGCTGGCCCCTCCCACATCCAAATGTTCTGGATTTGGATGTTTTGAATTTGGACATTTTTGTGATGAAAATGGCCAACAAATTAGGCATCTTAAGGTTGGATGTCCTGACAGCCAAGACATCTAAATAGGCAATTTTTGAGGAGAAAAAAAAACGGTTTCGAAAATAGACATTTTCAGCATTTTAATTTTGGATGTACTTCTCAGGATATCCAAATCAGACTTAGATGCACTATCGAAAATGACCCTCTAAGTTTCTATATGCTCAATTGGAGAGGGGAGGAAAAGTTGTTTAGGGAAATGCAATTTATTAAACATCAATAGCTTTGACCAAATTCAAGAGTTGATTAAGGGCAGGGAAAGTATTGGCTTTGCAAGGTGAAACAGAAGCATAAGGAATTACTTTTGGTGGAGCTGGAAACAGAAGCATAAGGAATTAGTTTTGGTGACTGGAGCCAGGAGGGTCCCGAAATCAAATTTGTAACTGTGGGAAGAGAAGTGAGACCTTTCAAGCCTTCTATGACAAATTGTATTCCTCTGAAACTATAAATTGTGGGGAAGATATTAATAACTTTCTCAATGAGGCTCATTTGTTTTTAAGTTTCTGTGGCATACTTTCATTTGCTGAACAGGCCAATTTCTCTTCTGGTAGTGAAAGCAGTTATTATAAAGCAGCAGAGGAAGATGAGATTGGGATGGAATGCTTTAAGAAAAGGTGAGATATCAGGTAGCACCAGTCCTACAAAAGGTGTTTAATGAGGTTACAACTTGGGAGATTGCCAGAGACCATGGTGATTATTCTTTATAAGGAAGGGAAATCTGAACATCACTGTGAGGGTTATAGTCCTATCTCTTTATTAAACAGAGATACCGTATTACTGTAAGATTTATGCTTAAGGTTCCAAGACTGGGTTTGTTAAAGGGCGACAGTTACTGGTAGTAGACAATATTCACAGAGTACCGTAGTTATTTTGATCCAAGCAGCTCAGCAAATGGAGAAGGCTAAAGTATACACTGCAATAGGTGCAGAAAAATCCTTCGACTGTGTTGAATGGTCTATTATTTGCCACACTTACCAATTTTGGGATAAGAGAAAACTTTCTGAAATGGATTCAGGCATTGTATTATAGGTTTTATGCATGAACTGCAGTGAATGGCAGTTTCTTGGAACTATTGAACTTGGGGCAAGGGACTTGTCAGGGGTGTCCGCTCGTGTCACTGCTTTTTCCACTGCACTGGCAATTGAAGCAACAACGTGTTGAATTACATGTAATGCCAATATTCATCCGATACAGGGGGGATGTGTAGCTACATAAAATCTTGAGGAGGATGAATGCATGCACCCTCACCAAGAAGGCACTCAGGTGGATCGCCTCCCCTGCCCCCCCCCCTTATTATGCCACTGGTTCATTCTTTTTTTTATGTATAAACATTTTTATTGATGATGATTCAAAACAGCAAATCTGAACAAATACAAACCAATAAACAATGAATAAACAAATACTTTACAAGAATTGATGAGACAGATGAGAAAACCATCATCAATCAGATTTCACTAATCATTAACCCCTAGTTCCTCTGTCTCGAAAACTACCATCTTCAAAAAGACATACCAGTATTACCAGGGTCCTGGACTCTTATGGGCCCTGGAGATCAGCATCGAGCATCAATTCCCCCGCCTCCCCATTATCAACTAGGCCCCTCTTCTTCCCCACACCTAGCCAGAGCTTGTCAAAGATAGAAAGCAAAGTCCACCAACATGTAACAAAGTGCCATGGCAAATCAGACTAGTACTAAACAGAGGAGGGTGCCCACCAACCCTCCACCATCAATACACTCCACCAATCCACCAATCCAACCCCCCCTCAAAAAAAACCAACAACTTCATAATGCTAGAAGGAAAGAAAAAAAAACCCCATAAGGAAAGAGAGTAGAGAGTTGCGCGGGGACAGAAATCCCACCCGTCCCCGCCAAAGTCCCACCTGTCCCCACCCGTCCCCATGAGGACTCCCACTCATCCCCACCCGTCCTCGTGAGGAATCCCTCCGTCCCCACCCGTCCCCGCGAGGAATCCCCTACGTCCCCGCAAGGAATCCCCTACGTCCCCGCCCGTCCCTATAAACTACAGAAATAGTTATTTCATTTAATTATGCTACTGAATTAAAGGCTCTGATAGAAACCCATTTAAAAATAAGCAAAAAGACTTTATTAATTTGGAAATATTAATTGGGAAGAATACATACTTTGTAAACGGGTTTCTACCAGAGCCTCTAATGTTTATAAATTTTTATCAACACAACTAATATACTACTTTATCCTTAAGCAAAAAAAAAAAATAATAATAATTTTTTTCCTACCTTTATTGCCTGGTTTCTGCTTTCTTCATGTTCTCATTCAATTCCTTCCATCCACTGCCTCTCTTCTCTCTGTGTCTTCCATTTGCTCTGTTACTGTGCCTCTCCCTTTCTCCCCCCTCCCAAATTGGTCTGGCACCCATCTTTTTCCCTCCGCTCCCCCCATAGTCTGGCACCTCTGTCTTCTTCCCTGCCAGCGTCTTCTTCCCATTCCCTCTTCCCCATTTCCTTTCAGTGTCCTTCTCCCCCACCATCTTCCCCATGTCCTGTCAGGCAGCATCCTTCTCCCCCCTCTGCCTTCCCCATGTCCTTTCAGCGTCCTTCTCCCCCCTCTGTCTTCCCCATGTCCTTTCAGCGGCCTTCTCCCCCCTCTGTCTTCCCCATGTCCTTTCAGCGGCCTTCTCCACCCCTGTTTTCCCCATGTCCTTTCAGTGGCATTCTCCACCCCTTTGTCTTCCCCAGTGCTTTCAGGGTCCTTCCCCCCCTCCTCCCGTTTACCCCATGTCCTTTCAGCGTTCTTTTCCACCTCTTTGTCTTCCCCAGTGCTTTCAGTGGCCTTCTCCCCCCTTAAGCGTCTTTTCTTCTCCACTCCACTTTTCCTCCCTCCCTGCCCCTTATCTTTGTGGCGCTTCCGCACTCGACCGACAACAGAACAGGCCCGGTCGGACAAATCTCCCTGTCCTGTAGCCGCGAATCTAAATTACCTTTTTACAGCAGCTGGAGTAGTGAAGCTGCTGTAAGAGGTAATTTAGATTCGCGGCTACAGGGCAGGGAGATTTGTCGGCCGGGCCTGTTGTCGGTCGATCGGGGGACCTGACCGGCTGTGCACATTCTCCGGGGCGGACCGCCCCCTCCCCCCTCTTTCGTACGCCATTGCCTTCTCCCTACCTGCCCTGCCGCACACAGCCGACCGGAAGTCTTCCTGATGTCAGCGCTGACGTCGGAGGAAGGGAGGGCTTTGCTTAAGCCCTCCCTCCGACGTCAGCGCTGACATCGGGAAGATTTCCGTTCGGCTGTGTGCTGCGACAGGGCAGGTAAGGAGAAGGAGACTACCCTCGCGGCTCGAGTGCACTGCGATCCAACCCCGCAGGATCCCCGCGACCCTAGGGGGCGTCCCCACGGGATCCCTGCGACCCTAGGGGGCGTCCCCACGGGATCCCCGTGACCCAAAGGGGGAACCTGCGGGATCCCCGCAGGTCCCGCGGGATTCCCGTCATCCCCGTTCCCGTGCAGCTCTCTAAAAGAGAGATGCGAGAAAGAAAGAAAGAAAAAGAAAAACGGGAGGCGGGGGGGGGGGAGTAACCAGGTAACATTTTAAGCAGTAGTTTCATCCCAGGGAACAGTAACCTGCCTGCCTTGTATAATCTTAGAGTTTCAAAGTATTAAGTATGAGACTTTGAGCCTTGTGCAAGAGAGAATTACCGTATTTTTCGCTCCATAACACGCACCCCAGATTTAGAGAAGGAAAACAAGAAAAAAACCATTTTGAACCAAATTGTATACTAATATATACTGGATACCTTTAAATTCTGTCCCAGCTCCCCCAATCAATCATCATTTTTACATATCCCCCAGCACCTTTAAATTCCATCCCAGCCCCCCCCCCCAATCAATCAATCATCACTTTTACATACCCCCAGCATCTTTAAAATTCCATTCAAGCCCCCAGCACCCCCCCCCTAATCAATCATCATTTCTACATACCCCAAGCACATTTAAATTCAATCCCAGACCCCAGCACCATTAAATTCCGTCCCAGTCCCCCCCCCTCAGTAGAACTGAGCAGCCATTCAGAAGTGGTGCCCACCCACAAAGCAGCGCGCTTATGCGCTGCTGGCCCTGACGCGCCGGTAATCAGCAGGCAGCAGCAAGCACCAGTGACCAGCCCAATTAGGGAAGTGTCGGGGCCCAGGCATTAGCGCGCTTGTGCGCCATAGGCCCTGACAAGCAGCAGGCAGCCGTCCACCGACCTCCAACATTTAAAGGTACTGCCAGGGTTTTTTTTTGTATATTCGCTTCATAAGACATACCCTTATTTCCGTCCACTTTTGGGGGGGAAAAGTGCTTCTTATGGAGCGAAAAATACGGTAATATAGGGACCCTAAATTTGGAGGAAAAACTTAGATTGTCAAAAGGAACCGCACACCCGACCTTTCTCAAGAAGCATGAGAGTATGGAAATGATTTCTCCCTGGCCAACTTCATGTTGTTAAAAAAAGCTTTTCAAGAAATACAGAAGTAAGGGTTAACAGAATAGGAGCTTCATACAATTGCCAATATAACTCAGAGTAAGTTCAACAGTGTTTGGCCATTCAGAGGAGTCCTGTTTTCCAGTACAAAACCTGTTCAGGGAAGCTGTAAACTATTCAGTAAGCTATAGCCAGCATAGTGAAAACCTGGGATTGAAAACCTAGAGTGGAAACCTGGTAACCTGTATAAAAAAACTGAAACAGGCAGTGTTTGGTCATATAAGCATCATTCGCAACTATGAGAAACCTAAGACAAATTTGAAAATTCTTTGACAGGAAACAATTCCAACTTTTGGTACAATCTCTTATCCTTGAACTAATAGACTACTGTAACATATTATACCTCCCCTGCCCAGCGGCCATGATAAAGCAATTATAAACAATACAAATAAAGCCCCAAGACTCATCTACTCATTGAAAAAATATGACCACATCAAAGAGGCATACCACGACTCACACTGGCTCCCAATACAAGCAAGAGTACACTTCAAATTCTATTGCCTACTATACAAAGCTACTAATGGAGACAGCCCAGCCTACTGGAACAACCAACTAATTCAAGCCACCTCAACCAGACACAGAAGAACCCACTCACTATTCACACACCCACCAACCAAAAATGTCAAACAAAGAAAACTATATGACAACCTAATGGCCACCAGAGCAGCAAAACTAGACAGACAAATCACCAATCTGCTGTCTTTGACCACAGACTACAAAACCTTCAAAAAAGAAACAAAAACTCTACTCTTCAAAAAATACATAAAACCTATCTAACACGACCCATTTCTTCCCAAGCTCCACCTACCACACTGTCTACTCCTAAAATGTTCTAATTACCCAACACGTATTACCTTAATTTCTCGACAATTGTTATGTAATCCACCTATATATCTTGTAACTTCATAACAATTCTTATGTAATCCGCCTTGAACCGCAAGGTAATGGCAGAATAGAAATCACTAATGTAATGTAATAACTGAGTTTTAGAGCAGAGGTCTATGGAAAAATCAGTGAATCCAGCCTCTTAATGAAATCAGAAGTAAACCAGACAGTCTTCAGAGTGAGGTCACTCATTAAATCAAGAAGCAAGTAGAAATTAATCTGTGTTCTTTGAAAGATAGGGGTGTTGTTGCTTGTATTTCAACTGTATTTAGAGCTACCATGAACTGTAAAGAAAACAAAATTCATAGATTAATATAAGTACCTTAGCCACCTGCAAGAATAATTCATAAGCCCTGCTATTGTAAAGTAACTAATTGTAACAAGTGGTTGCCATAGAGACAGCTTAGAAAAGGCGGAGCTGCATGAATAAGACAAGGAGAGAGTGGCCTCCCTATGCAAAATAGAAACTGTTGTAGTGAGTCCAGTCCAAGCCAGCTAGAGGCACCTTATAGAACTGTTTGTAAAGAAAAAAATAAAAAAGGTTTATTCAAGCATTATAGCACAACAAAACAACAGATGCCAGCCTTGCAGACAACTCACCTTGCCAGGGAAGAAAGCACAGAAATACATACTTTAATTGAGAAGGCTCAGGAGAACTATCAATTAGAAGTGCAAAAATATCTCATGACACTAGAAAGCTTATGGGCCAGGGTGGCACAGCAGATAAATGGAAAGGCTCTAGTTAGTCAAATAGAGTCTGCTTATCAGCAATATGAAAACACAGCAGCAGAGTTCTATGCTTACTTGGCCAGAAAGCATATTCAAGATAGTTTGGCCCAGTCTGAGAGCCAAAGGGCCATGGACCAGGTACAGCATGCCTTAGTAAAGGATGCTCTTAAAGAAACAGAGCAGCCAACAGAGGCCCCATATAAAGACACTAAATCCCAATACAACGGCAGTTCTAAACATTCCATGAGGAGTTCTAGAACCAGTAGAACATCTAGAACACACAAAACAGAACACTCAGGCCAGACAATAAGACACTCCAGCAGATCATCCACAGTCTCTATGTCTGTTAAATTGAGAATGGAGGCAGAAGCTGCAAAAACAAAAAAAATTTTTATAGCCAGAAAGAAGCAGCTATAGAGACATAGAAGTTAAAACTAGAAAAGACAGCAGCAGAAGCAGCAACAGATAAGGCAGAGCTAGATATCACCTTGAAGGTGCTTCAACAAGAAAAGGAAGTGGCTGCAATTGAGGTGCAGCTTATGGTGCTAGAGTAAGCCACATAGGCTGATGGTAGGGAGAGTCAGCTTAGCCATATCAAATGGGAAGATCCCACACAGCATACATTAGAATACATGAAGGCCCATACCTCAGAGCAAAAGAGCAATCACAGACTGACTTGAAGGAGTCACCTGATGAAGGGAAAGCGCATTCCTCAACAAAGGAGTTGAGATCACCTGAGAGAAGCAAGCTTAAGGTGGAGCATGCCACGGAAACACAACGCCATTACAGTGGTCCATACACAAGTATGCACATGGACGCACTGCCACCGGCTCTCGCTCCAGAAAGGCTCACCAAGAAGAAAGCTTCATCTCAAGCAAAGACTCTGGTGCCATACAGGAACCTGGCTCAAGTGGAGGTTGAGCAGCCATATCCTATACAGCACACTGTCAACAAGCTAATGGCAGCAAGTAGCCACAGTTACCCACCATCAGCACTATAGGGATCTCAGAAAGAGTAGATCTAGCAACATACA
Organism: Geotrypetes seraphini; assembly: GCF_902459505.1. Classification (NCBI taxonomy): domain Eukaryota; kingdom Metazoa; phylum Chordata; class Amphibia; order Gymnophiona; family Dermophiidae; genus Geotrypetes; species Geotrypetes seraphini. Next base: position 92,196,678 of record NC_047091.1, on the reverse strand, counting down.
TGGCAAGCAAGAAAATAGTGAACACAATTCAATAGTCACACAATTCAATGACTGCCCAGAAAGCTGACTTTCAAGATGCCATAACAGTCATAAAGCCAATTCCCAGGCAAGAAATTAACCTGATGGTAAGATGTTTGGGTCTCGAATTATCAGAAAAGGTTGAAAGACTGAAAGATGCATTCCAGCATGATGATGCTCAGGGCATGAAGGAGATGTGGGAGAGTTCCTCAAGATCATGGACCAGGAATTCTCTAAAGATGAGTCCCACAGTTGGGTGGCTCCTCTACCCTTTTGAACACCCAGAATACAACTTGCAAACAATAGAGAGCAAGCTCTATCATGACTCATTTCACTGCAGAGAACTTTGTGAAAGAAACCAAAAATAAAACAGCACTTCATAACATTCATGTAGAATATGCTGGACAATGACCATGCAGAACCAGCTCCACCATATCTCCCCTCTTCCGCATTTCCTCCAAAGTACACATATTGAGATCTTTAAGCCTGTCCTCAAAAGCCTTATGACAAAGACCATGCACCATTTTAGTAGCCTTCCTCTGGACCAATTCCATCCTTTTTATATCTTTTTGAAGGTGTGGCCTCCAGAATTGTACACAATATTCTAAATGAGGTCTCACCAAAGTCTTATACAGGGGCATCAATACCTCCTTTTTCCTACTAGCCATACCTCTTCCTATGCACCCTAGCATCCTTCTAGCTTTCGCCATCACCTTTTCAACCTGTTTTGCCACCTTAAGATCATCACATACAATCACACCCAAGTCCTGCTCACCTGTCTTGCACATAAGTTCTTCACCCCCTAAACTGTACCATTCCTTTGGATTTTTGCAGCCCAAATGCATGACCTTGCTTTTCTTAGCATTAAATTTTAGCTGCCAAACTTCAGACCATTCTTCAAGCTTCGCTAGGTCTTTCTTCATGTTATTCACACCATCCAATGTGTCTACTCTATTGCAGGTTTTGGTATCATCCACAAAAAGGCAAATCTTACCGACAGCCCTTCAGCTGTCTTCTGTTAATTTTTTGTTTGTTTGTTGTTGTTGATGTTTAATGCCCTATCTCTCTGGATACCAAGAGAAATTGGAGAAACAGATGAATAAGTTTGTATGAGGAAGAAAGAAAACTAGGACTAGCTTGAAGTGGATGATGAGGGCCTGGGAGAAAGGGGATTTGAGCTGCTCTAAAATGACACAGTATTATAAGGCAAAAATCCCCAGAGCCCTTAGACTTCATTATAAAAGGCCCCTGGAAGTACTATGGGTTGGCTTGGAATGTCACAATGTGTCTCCTAGATCTTTTTTTGTTATGGTCATGGGAAAAAAGGAGTGGGGAGGTAAGTACAGGGAAATAAGCTACTGTCTGTGAGATTATGACTGAATGCCTCTAAATCAGAATCCTACCTAAACAGAATACTGCAGTGCTGTGGAACCTCGGTTGGCCAGAAATAGTCAGCCACTCAACCGGCACACAGAGCCACCTGCCTCAGGACCAGAGCACAGACAAAAGGGGGGCTGCCTCTCTTCCATATCAAGACGACATGTTTCACCTTTACGGTTTCTTCAAGGCAACAATCCCTTACTGCTTACAACCATAACTTGATGGACCATCTTTTGATGGTAGTTGTGGTCTATTAAGTTATGGCTGTAAGCAGTAAGGGATTGTTGCCTTGAAGAAACCGTAATGGTGAAACATGTCGGCTTGCTATCCCCAAAACTGACCACTAAGCTAAGTACTTTCACTATTTATTACAAATTAAATTAAAAATTGAAGTTAAAAATTAAAAAAAAATCAATGAAGTTTATGAGTCCGATGACGAACTGACACATAAAGTCAGGGACTATGAAAATAAATGGAGTTCGTGGTGGTGCCGCTGAGGACTAAAGCAAACGTTACTGGGAAACTTAAGGGATAAAACTTAAAGCTTATTTGCTGAATCCTGTGTATATGATATTACACATGCATCTGCCCCACTCTGAGGCTGTTTTCCTCCCCCTTTTTCCTTCTTGCACCAACTGTGGAAGGTAGCCGGGCTGCTTCCTCCAGTCTGCATACAGACACATTCTTTCAAACTTACCCTTGTATTTTATAAAGTCAAGTGGGTATGTATTTTATAACATAGATAACAGGTGCCTGAAAGCATGCATTAACTAGAAGCAACTTTATAAAATTACCTTCCTCATATAAAACTGGCTCTTTAAAGTTGATGTGTTTTACACTGCCAGCACATACTATATGTTTAAAGTTATACATATGTATAAACGGTGTCAGTGCCACTGAATACTGACCTCTACATCTCTTTAAGTTGACTTTTAATGAAACTTATCAAAGGGCTGAACTGACAGCATTTTTAAATTTTTATTATTTTTAATCATCTTAAATTTTCCGAGGCAAGCCTAGGATGGTTTCTGGTCTGTTTATTTTGCAGTTTCCCTTCCTTTCACCTCCCCCATCGCCTCTCTTGTATTCTTTGCATCAATGCGTATCAATAACTTTTGGCCCATTTACCAAAATCAACACAGCCTCTTTGCTGCTTGATCAAAATCGACCCTGGTGCTACTGCTTATTAAACCAAGCACAAGTTCAAAAGTGCAAGGCGGCTTTCATGTGAACCCTCCACTATTTTCTCCGGTCTCCTCAGGGGGGCCATTGCTCCCAGAAATGACCTCATTGCTAGGCAACCTGGCCCATTAAAAAAAAATTATCACCAGTTTCCAATCCCTTTCTAAAGGATGCAGAAAAAAAATGTGCAGCACTCAAGCAGGGCAAATCGCTTCACCTTCAGCTAGTGAGACGACTGTTTCTCTTGCTTTCCGAGAGGCAAACCACAGATCAGATAAAACCATGTACCCTTGTCACAGAATGTATGTCCCCAGACTCATGTTCATGGCAAAAAAAACAAAGGAGAGTTATCTTGATTTGTAGCATAGTAACAGCCAGCTGATAAAGACTAGCACAGTCTGTCTCGTATACCCAGCAAGATGGCTGGAGTTGTACCTGCCTCTCTGTGCAGAACACAAAAAAAATAGGGGTTAATGGACAATCACAAAACCACTTTTGCACATCAATTGCAAACTAATACCAATAACTCACCAAACCTCATATGTTCAAAAACTGACAACTAAAATCCTTTTTTCCAACCCTCATGAAAAATCACACCTTGACCTCACCAAATCAATTATCAACTAGGAGGTTGATATATCATAAAAACATGAGGATTCATAGGACCTCTTATAACCTGGATGTTATTTCAAGTCCACATCCTGTATGGATAATGCTTTTCAATCATCTAGAGTATATCAAAACCTCCTTCCCATCCCTTACATCCGTCCTCACTAAGATAGAACAATGGACCACACAATTCAAATTAAAACTGAACCCAGAAAAAACCAAGATTTTCTTGGCAAGTCCTACCTACAAGTTAACAAATACCTCTTTGAAATTAAATGGGTTTAACTACCCAATTAACTCTACTATCAAAATCCTTGGAGTCATTCTGGACCGATGCCTGACTTTCGAAGACCATACTAATGCTCAGGTTAAGAAATGCACTGCAACATTATATACCTGGGATCCTTTAAGAAAACCATCAAACGCTTGAGAATCGTACAGAATGCTGCCGTTCGCCTCATCTACGGTCTCAAAAAATCAGATCATGTAAGCCCATATTACAGAAAACTGCACTGGCTGCCAATGGAGGCAAGGATCATCTTCAAGTTTGCTTGCCTCTGCATCAAAACCTTAACAGGCTCATCCCCAATCTACCTGTCGCACCATTTTGAATTTTCAGGCCCCACCCGCACATGTAATGCCTATGTTTGCCTTCCCATCCTTAAAGAGCTGTATCTACAAGAGATTCCTTGATAGATCTCTGTCATTCCAAGCAGGCAAATGGAATAAATGTCTAACCACCCTCATTTCAAATGCACCCTCCTACCAAACCTTCAGGAAATCAATTAAAACCTATCTCTTTGATAAATTTCTCTGACTCCCTCCCTACATTGTATGCCTTGTATCTATCTCTGATATGCCTCTGGATATGCCTGACTTCTCTCAACTTGCTAAGCTAATCTGAATATCTTGTATGTAACATCGCTGTCTGTGTACAGTCTCTTCCTCTATAAACCGCTCTGAACTGTTGTGGTACTGCGGTATACAAAAATAAAGTTATTATTATTATTATTACTATGAAACTGACATGAAACATATATTAAACTTCTAGCCATAAGACTAACATATATAAAAGCAGCAACCCATCTCAAATGGCAAATTGCCAAATCCAGTGCTGGCTTTTATCAAACACCTGACGCTCTATAAGATAGCTCTGTGCAGAACATGCAAATTACCTCCTTTGTGCCTTAGGATTGTACCTGCTGCTCCATGCAAGTTATACCCCTCGAATCATTGGTTTTGATTTGATCCCATCCTCTTGCTAGTTAAGGATAATCTGTGTTTATCCCATGCCTTTTTGGATTTAGAAGCCCTTTATTTATTTATGTAATTACTTTGTGTTATATCTCATGCCCCCAACGAGCTCAGAACGGGTTACAGATTGACATACATAAAAATAGTCAAGGTAGGGTTGACATACATATAGTACAATTAATTTATACCAAAATAACATATACAGAGTGATATAGATCCATGCAAATTTAATATACAGTTGTTTGGGAGGGACAGACTGAGGGTTGCTTGGACTGGAGGAGGTAGGGTGGGGAGTTTCATGTCCTTTATTGGTCCAAAGACAAATGGCCTACCAAGGGAACTCTCAAAAGCATTCATAGATACATAGTGGCAACTTCCTATTAAATTCCTCCCAAACCAGAGGCAATGCATTTTTCACAGTAGAAACATAGAAACATAGAAACATAGAAAGATGACGGCAGAAAAGGGCCAAGGCCCATCAAGTCTGCCCACTATAGACCCTCCCCTTAAGATTAGCTAGTGTTTTGCCCTGACCCTCTTAGGGATCCCACATGGGCGTCCCATTTATTCTTAAAATCTGGCACGCTGCTTGCCTCGATCACCTGCACTGGAAGCCCGTTCCACCGATCAATCACTCGCTCCGTGAAGAAATACTTCCTGGTGTCGCCGTGAAATTTTCCGCCCCTGAGTTTGAGCGGGTGCCCTCTTGTGGTTGAGGGGCCTCTAAGAAGGAAGATGTCATCTTCCACTTCTATACGTCCGGTGATGTATTTAAACGTCTCAATCATGTCTCCCCTCTCCCTGCGCTCCTCTAGAGTGTAGAGCTGCAAATTGTCTAGTCTTGCTTCGTACGGGAGACCTTTAAGCCCTGAGACCATTCTGGTGGCCATTCTTTGGACCGACTCGACCCTCTGCAGTAGGACAAGTACCGACAGTGGAATCATTTCAAATTAAATGCCCTCATAGATTCAGTTATAAAAGGATCTCCAGAGAGAGGTCTGGGGTAGGATCCATCTCAGAAGATCTAGAGATGGATACAAGTAGGCCTCCATCTTCCTTGCACTCTTATCCCCTGCATCCCATTCCTACTGCACTGTACAGATTGATTCCATACAAAGTAAGCCAGTAGGTACAAATAATTTGGCTAAATATTCATACACTGTTGTTTTTATGGTGGTGGTAAAGACCAAAAGAATATCAGAATTCACAAATGTGTGGGATAAGTGCAGATCTTTCAACAGAAAAATGTGAAAGCAATGTTAGTAGTACTGCAATTATTAATGACTTATCCAGAGCCTAGTCTCACTCAGAATTATCAGGCAGTTAAACTCCCAGCAGCCAATAATATTATCAAACTGGACTTTGTAATCTTTTACCATCTGTAATACAAACTTATAACAAAGACATAAATAAACTCACATTTCAGTTGTTCTCAGGACAGTTCCTCTTATACAGAAACCACACTACCTTCTAGCAACACAAGCAGCAAAAATCAACCATTCCATCTCCAATCTTATGACAATATCAGACAACTTCAAAACATTCAGAAAAGAAATCAAAACCCTGCTTTTCAAAAAATTCATCCAAATATCTTAACCCCTCCTCTTTTACCTCCAGAAGATTCACCTACCTTCAGATAACCTTCCCCCAAATTACCCACCTTAACACCTTCCAATTAAACAAATACCATAAATAGATTGTAACCTACCCTCTCTAACTGAATTCCATATGTATTTTTCATATAGTTCTTCACTGTCAGTTTAATTTCCATCCTATAAATTCACATAGAATTTTTCTTTTTTCAACCATCTTTATTTTCTCTTCTTTATTAATTTCCAGGTACTTTAGTTAGATTGTGAGCCTTCGGGACAGTAAGGGAATTTTTTAAGTACCTTCTTACTTCTCATTTATAATCTTAATGTATATTTTCTTCAAACCGCTTAGAACCTAACGGATGTAGCGGTATATAAGAAATAAATTACATTACATTACATTACTACAACCAACACATTCCTGAGGAAGAAATGGCCAGAAGTGTACTACTCATACTCCGTGGGGAGTATTATTGTTCTCCAACTTAGCAACCTAAGCTGTATTAGGCTGGCAGATTCAAAGGGTTAAAATCAGACTGGTTAACAATGCTTTTCTATGCTCTTTCTACAGTCATGTGCTTTCTAACATAGAGACTGCTTTTATACCTACAAGAGAAAATAAGGAAAGACCACTGAGCTGCAGCAATGCACCCCAGGAGCTGGGGTTTCCAGCTTATTGAGCCCATAGCAGTGCATACTGTTCACATATCTCAAGTAAACTGCTCTCGCTGAATGTGGGGCTAGAATACTCCCTGCCTGATATCTGCAGATAGCACTATTACTACTAAAACTTAATAATGCCACATAATTCATCCAAAGTCCATAAACAAGTTTGAACTTGATGACTTCCAGCTTGTCTAGACATCTCTGATGTTCAGACAAATTCACTCTTGCAGTCTCACAGGAGCTGAAACAAGAGACAGACAACACAGACTAACAAACAATATAAGAGAGAGAGAAAAAGAGTCTCTGAGTTCTCATCATCATGTTTCTTCATGATACATGTATATGGTTTTTCATGGTTAGACACTTGAAATGTGAAAATGTCTCTCTTTAGGTCTAATCTAATCTTCCATTTGCGAGTCGCACAAACCTATTCAAGCTCAAGGCGACAGATCAAAGAGGAAGTGGGAAATTAGAGGGGGGACATGGAGAAGCAAGGGGAAGGGCCTAAAAGTAGGGGGTGCAATACAGAAGCTGAACAGTTAAATGTCAAATAGGTGGGTCTTTAGGTTTTTCCTGAATGCGGTGTAGTTTGTCTCTTTCCTGATTGCTTCTGGGAGGTCATTCCAGGTTTTTATACCCAGATAAGTTACATAGAGTGGAAATTTTGCTTGTAGTGGAGGTATTTTGTGGATGGCAGGTTTAGTTGAATTCTGTTAAGGATTCTTCTTGATGTCGATCAAACAGTAGAGAATAGTTGGATGAGAGGGGCTGCTGAGTTTCTGTACAGAATATGGTGTAGGATACATGAAGTTTTGAAAATTATTCAGGATGATATTGGGAGCCAGTATAGTTACCTGATGAAGGTTGTGATTGAATCATATTTCTTTAATTTGTAGATTAGTCTAACAGCTGTGTTCTGGATGAGCTGTAGTTTGTGGATAAGAGTGGTATTGATGCCAAGGTAGGCGGAGTTGCAATAGTCCAGCTGAGGTAAGACCATCATCTGAACGATCAGAGCAAAGTGATGTGGGTGGAAGTATGGTCTTGTGAGACGTAGTTGACGCATAGTATAGATGGTCTTTTTCCGAAGGTTAGAGATTTGTGGTTCCATTGTGAGAATGTCATCTAAGATGGATTTTTTCATTATGAGAGAAAGAGTGAGGTTAGCTATGACGTTCTGTTGTGCGGTGCGGAAACCAATGGTTTTGGTCTTGGTGGCATTCAATTTTAACTTGTTGTTCGTTGCCCATGTTTGGATTTTATCTATATTGTTTGAGATTTTTTTCAGCAATATTAGGATGGTTATTGGTTATGGGGATAAGGAGAAGGATATAATCGGCATAGGATAGTATAGTTTCGTCTTCCATTTTGATGTGACCCAGTGAGCTCGTGAATAAATTGAATAGGTTTGGGGTTAATGGGGAGCCTTGTAGGATGCCACAGAATGTCTTCCAAGGGTTGGAGTATACTTCTTGCTTTTTGACTGTGTATTTGCGATTTTATAGGAAGTTGGCAAACCATTTCAGTACAGTCCTTGTTATTCCGATTTCTGAGAGTTTGGCTAGGAGTAGTTGGTGGTCCACTGAGTCGAAGGCTGCAGAGATATCAAATTGGAGCAATATTGCCTGATGACCCAAGCTTAGCAACTGCTTGATTTTAGTGACTAGAGTGATTATGAAGAGCTCGGTGCGTTTTTCGGAAGCTAAATTGGAATGTGTGAAGGCAGGAGTATTACTCTATGTATGAGACAAACTGCTTACTGACATGGGACTCAAGGATTTTAGTGAGGATTGGAATGCCAGCAATCATTCTGTAGTTAGATGCTATGGAGAGGTCTGCTTGGGCTGTTTTTGGTATAGGGTTAAGGCTATTTTACCCATTTCTTTGGGTAGGTGCCCTTGGTTCAGGGAACTATTTAGCAGGTTGGTGAGCCATTTAATGATATGATGCAGAGCTGCTGAAAGAAGATATGAAGGACAGTTGTCTAGGGGGCTGCTTCGTAAGGCTAGTTTTGATATTAGTTTATTGGTATCAGGGATGGTAAGGTTAGTAAATGAAGTCCAGATTTGGTCTGCTTTTATGGGTTCAGTGTATTCCATAGAGTTGTATTGGGAAGTGTTTGTGGTGGCTGTCTTTGAAACTTCCAATTGGACCAATTTGACTTTGTTGAGGAAGAAATCTGCTAGTTCTTGGGCTGAGATTTTATTAGAAGGGGTTGCAGATTCTTGGTTTGGGAGGATGTCAGTTGTTATACCAGGCGAAACAGTTTTTTGCTGTCGGTTGTGTTGCTTCCTAGTTTACTGGCATAGTAGTTTTTCTTGGTTTCGGATATATTGGCCTTATATTTATTTATGGCTGCTCTCCATTGTGTTCTGGTGTCTCGTTTTTCCTCCATTTCCTCTCTAGATGTCTACATAGTTGTTTGTCTAGTCTTAAGGACTCCGTAAACCAGGGTGAAGTTCAATTTGATTTTACTATGCGCAGGTGGAAGGGGGTTATGGTATCTAGGGTTTTGGTTATGATTATGTCCCAGATGGTTATCATTGAGGTGGTGTTATTCTTGGGGGGAGGGAGAGATTTTGATACCATGTTACAAAAGAAATCAGGTCTTGTTTATCTGCGGACTAGTCTTGTATCTTTGGTAACTTTGGAGTTCAGGTCTATTAGGTTTAAGCAGAATTCTAGAAGAAAGTGATCTGTCCATGGGATAGGTGACCATTTGGCCCTATTGACTAGGCTTGAGGAAGGAAGCAAACAGGTCTAGGGTAAAAAAATCCAGAGAAAATACAACCAGCAAGGAGAGTATATTTTTCTAATGGTAAGAATTTAGTGAACTATTGAGAAGCTTGGCAGATGAGGGGCTGCTGTACCTTTGCAGAAACTGCTACAGAATGTGGAGTTGTCCCAGTAGCAGCAGAGCAACCTCACTCCCACTCCCAATCCAAACCAAAGCTTCTCTGAAATGATAGCATATCTAATCTGAGATCTTTTAAACTTTTAGCTTGCTTCTCTACTTCTGGACTGTTAGAAGCAATTTTGTGAAGTCTGAGATTAGCAACATTGTTTTTGCTCTTTTTAGCAGATCAATTGCCTCTCTGGCTGTAGGCAAGGACTTTAAGCCATCTACATAAAAATATTTTTCGATGAAGAGTCTGGCATCTGTGCCATCCTCTTTTTCTCCTTCTTGGGCCATCCTCCTAAGCCCATATGTTGCTACTGCAGGTGATGAACTATTGCCAAAGTTGTGACTTTCATTCTGTATTCCACAATCTCCTAACTAAGCTTGTGGTTGTGATACCACAGGAATCTTAAGGGTCTGAATGCACTAGATAGCAGCAGAACATTTGCTGCATGTCTGCTGATATGGCAATAGGTTCTTTCCTGAAGTGAATCAGAACTCCTAGTAAGCCATTGATCATGTCAAACAGCACATTGTTGAGGGAGACTCCTTGGAATTGAGCACTGGAGTCAAACACAATCCTGATCTGGCCTGGCTTCTGTGGATGGTGCATGCCAAAGATAGGTAAGTACTAGCATTCTTCATTATCTTTTAAAGTTGAAGCTGGCTCCACATAGTCATTATCCAGCATGTTATGCATGAATGTTATGAAATGCTGTTTTATTTCTGGTTTCTTTTGAAGGGTCTTCTGAAGTAAAGTAAGTTGAGATAGAGCTTGCTTCCTGTTGTTGGGCAGTCATGTTCTGGGTGTCCAAAAGGACCACCCAGCTGTTGAACTAATCTCTGGAGAATTTCTAAGCCAAGATTTTCAGGACCTCTCTATCCTCAATTGAAAGAGTTGGTTTGTCGTCATCCTTAGTGACTTGAAACTCTATATCACCCAGATGATCTTCAGGATCTGTTGATGAAGTGTTCTGATAGGTGATTGAGATAGGGTCTGGTTCTTCCCAGCTGTAAATCTCTTTTACTTGCATATGGCTCTGACAAGGATTGAACAAGGTGGTGTGACCATTGGCCAAAATGCATGTCTTGTACATATCTACATTTGGTCTCCTCTGTTCTGAGGCAAACATCACCCACTATCACCCATCCCATGGTGAGTTGGTAGGAATATGGAGCATCAGCTGGACCTGCTCTTGTTCCAAGAACTCTGAATAGGGCTGGTATGTCTCTTCCTAGTAAAAGTAGAATCTTGGCCTTTGGATCCATTGGATGCAGGTGTTCTGCTATTGGTTGCAAATAAGGGTGTTGTTGTACAACCTCAGATGTAGGGATTTCTTCTCTTATGTCCAGTATTTGATTGTACTCAGTTAGAGGTGATACATCTCTCTTGATGCTGCCATCTATTGTTTCTATCACATAACCACTCTCTTTTTTCCCTGTCTTTCTTGACCTCCCTGAACAGGTTCTGAAGTGGTAGGGGTAGTAGTTACTTATTTTAAATAAGTTAAAAAAAACCTTTGTCCTTGCCAGGGACTAGTTACTTTGTTCGTTGATGACAACATATATTTTCACTACTTTTTCTGGTTGCTCTTTTAGATAAATCTTTGCCACACAAATCATGGTGTGTGGTCTTCCACTGAGATCTTCTCCACACACCTCTGTGCAGTTTGTAGTGACATACAGTGGTGACATTTGCTCTGTCTTGCGTCTGAGGCAGAGATCATGTTCCTGCCAGGATATAAGGCACTTGTGTGTTGGTCACTGCCACATACTATGCATTTAATAGCCGCTTTACAATCCTTGGCCATGTGCTTGGATGAAGAGCAACATTTATAGCAAATCCTGTATTTTCTTAGCAGTTCTTTTTGCTCTCTTAAGGTTTTCTCCCCGAACCCTTGACATTTCTGGAGAAAATGTATTTTATTATGTATTGGACATTGTCACTCTGGATCCTCTACTTTCTCTATAGTAGGAGGATGGTCAGGATGTGTGGCTACAGTGCTCTTATTAAGCAATTATTGACCTCACCATCTCCATTTGAAAATATGGTATCTTGAGGGCCACATTGACCGCCTTGAGATCTAGAATCGACCTCCAATCTTCTGAGCCTCTTCTGCGAACTATGACGTATGTTGAGCACCATATCTGCTGGAGCCCGAGTCTTCTTCTGGTACAGGCTCTATGGCTTCCAGATCTAGCAGCCTTTATACTATTATTCGGACTCTGACCGCTTTTTCTGGATTCCTAGCCAGAGAGTCTAGAAAGAGATCCCGGAGGGGATGAAAGAACTCAAGCTTGTACTCTTCCTGTATAATGTCCAGCACCGAGAAGTCTGTAGTGATCTTTGCCCATGGTTCCCAATAGGTCGATAACTTCCCCCTGATGTGAGGAGACCCGGCTGACAGCTGGGCATCATACTGCTTCTTGGGAGCGGCTGTGGAGCAGGATCCTGAAGATTGGGGGTGCCTGGCCCCTCTGAACCTTTGCCTTGAGTTTTGAAATGATCTCTGGCCCGAAGGCCCTCACAAGAATTGACAATATCGCCTTGAGGCCTGAAAATTACTGCACCCTGACTCCTAGGGGCTTGAGGTCTGCTGTCTGGTAAGTACTTCAGCTTGCAATCCTGCATACTGGCCATAAGATCGTTCAGACCTTCACAAAGAGTAATTGTCCTTTAGATGGTAATTTACTCAAGGTCACCTTGGAGGAGGAGTCACCCACCCACTGTCTGATCCATAGTATCCTGCAGGCAGAAATGGAATAAGCAGACATTTTGTTCACAATGAGCTTGAAACTCAGATTCAAATCCTGATTTTCCTGCTCACACTCATAAGAACATAAGAATAGGGTTACCAGGTTTCCTCTTTAAACAGAGAATATGTGGCCATGCACCATTCTGCCCCCAGCCCTGCCTCATTTTCCCCCCAGCCATGCACCCATAAGAACCTCGTGTCTCCTTCCCTGAGGTCCAGACTGTGTCTAGAGTGCCTCCACGCATGCGTGCATGTCAGTATGACGACATCACGTTCAAGTGTGCATACGTGTGATGTTATAATAATAATAATTTATTCCTTGTATACCGCTATATCAAAAGTTTGAAGCAGTTCACAACAAAGGGTAACAAACAGCCAGTATTTAAAATACAAGATAAACAATTAATATATAATACAAGATAAAAACAATCAGTAAAAAGGATACATCAGGTAAAAATCAATAAAAGTTAAGACAATAGCTCAATTAGCAAGTAAAAGCTGTTAAGAATCGTAATAGATTTGATAATAACATGACTAAGAGGAAAACATATCAAACAGGCGTGTTTTTAGTGATTTTCTAAAATCAAGATAGGAAGTAGCCTCAAGTATTAATCTTCCAAGCCATGTATTCAGTTTGGCAGCCTGGAATGATAAAATTCTATCAAAGAACTTCTTGTATTGGCATGATTTAAAAGAAGGATAATTAAATAGGTTTATTCTATGAGTACTCCTGTTGGAACTATTCATGGAAAACTGGGAGGCAAGATAATAAGGTAGCATCCCAAAAACTGCTTTGTAACTAATGCAGGAAAGCTTGAACAGAATTCTAGACTCCATTGGCAACCAGTGAAGTCAATGTCCTTGCATGCGCAAAGGCCCTCCAGATGTGGCCCTGAGCTTGGGGCCTTCCAAAACCTGGACATCTGGTAACCCTGGAGAGACAGCAACAGCAGGAGAGGAGATTGGAAGGAGAGAGAGGAGCATCTGTGCATGTATGTGTGTGTGGGGGGGGGGGGGTGGAAGGAGAAAGAGAGAAGCATCCACAGGAGAGGAGCATCGGTGGGGAAGGAGTGTTGGAGGAAGGGAGAGAGAGAAGCACTAAAAGGTTATAGAGGTTGGGAAAGGGGGACCAAAGAAATGGATGGAATGTGGGCGGAGCAGTAGGTGGAGTGTGGATGGGGTCATGTCTCCTCTTTTTGTCCTCTTATGGTAACCCTATCTCTGGTTAATAGTTTTCTTGGGAGCTGGTAGAAAAATTTTTCTCAGCAGTGGGTTACCTCTTTACATATAGGTCTAGGGATCAGTGTCCCAGAACCCTGAATGTATTGTAAAGGGGGAATTTCTATATGTCCTATTTAAACCTTTTTTTTTTTTACCTGATAGTGTTGTCTGGCCTGCCTCCTGTGTACATAACCAGCCATAAGATTACCATAGGAGGCCAGGAGCTACACATCTCTATATTCATGGTACAACCACATCTTAAATATTGCGTACAATTCTGGTCACTGAATCTAAAAAAACAAAAAAAAATAGATGGAAAGAATTAGAAAAGGTACAGAGAAGGGTGATCAAAATGATAAAGAGGATGGAACAATTCCCCTATGAGGAAAGGATAAAGAAGCTAGGGCTAGGGCTAGGGCTCTTTAAGTTAGAGAAGAGATCATTGTAAAACATAGTAACATAGTAACATAGTAGATGACGGCAGATAAAGACCCGAATGGTCCATCCAGTCTGCCCAACCTGATTCAATTTAAAAATTTTCTTTTTTTTTTTTTATTTTAATTTTTTCTTCTTAGCTATTTCTGGGCAAGAATCCAAAGCTTTACCCTGTACTGTGCTTGGGTTCCAACTGCCGAAATCTCTGTTAAGACTTACTCCAGCCCATCTACACCCTCCCAGCCATTGAAGCCCTCCCCTGCCCATCCTCCTCCAAACGGCCATGCACAGACACAGACCGTACAAGTCTGCCCAGTAACTGGCCTAGTTCAATCTTTAATATTATTTTCTGATTCTAAATCTTCTGTGTTCATCCCACGCTTCTTTGAACTCAGTCACAGTTTTACTCTCCACCACCTCTCTCGGGAGCGCATTCCAGGCATCCACCACCCTCTCCGTAAAGTAGAATTTCCTAACATTGCCCCTGAATCTACCACCCCTCAACCTCAAATTATGTCCTCTGGTTTTACCATTTTCCTTTCTCTGGAAAAGATTTTGTTCTACATTAATACCCTTTAAGTATTTGAATGTCTGAATCATATCTCCCCTGTCTCTCCTTTCCTCTAGGGTATACATATTCAGGGCTTCCAGTCTCTCCTCATACGTCTTCTGGCGCAAGCCTCCTATCATTTTTGTCGCCCTCCTCTGGACCGCCTCAAGTTTCTTACGTCTTTCGCCAGATATGGTCTCCAAAACTGAACACAATACTCCAAGTGGGGCCTCACCAATGACCTGTACAGGGGCATCAACACCTTCTTCCTTCTACTGACTACGCCTCTCTTTATACAGCCCAGAATCCTTCTGGCAGCAGCCACTGCCTTGTCACACTGTTTTTTCGCCTTTAGATCTTCGGACACTATCACCCCAAGGTCCCTCTTCCCGTCAGCTTCTCTCCTCCCAGCATATACGGTTCCTTCCTATTATTAATCCCCAAATGCATTACTCTGCATTTCTTTGCATTGAATTTTAGTTGCCAGGCATTAGACCATTCCTCTAACTTTTGCAGATCCTTTTTCATATTCTCCACTCCCTCTTCGGTGTCTACTCTGTTACAAATCTTGGTATCATCTGCAAACAGGCACACTTTTCCTTCTAACCCTTCAGCAATGTCACTTACATACATATTGAACAGGATTGGCCTCAGCACCGAACCCTGAGGGACTCCACTAGTCACCTTTCCTTCCTTCGAGCGACTTCCATTAACCACCACCCTCTGGCGTCTGTCCGACAGCCAGTTTCTGACCCAGTTCACCACTTTGGGTCCTAACTTCAGCCCTTCAAGTTTGTTCAACAGCCTCCTATGAGGAACTGTATCAAAGGCTTTGCTGAAATCCAAGTAAATTACATCTAGCATATGTCCTCGATCCAGCTCTCTGGTTACCCAATCAAAAAATTCAATCAGGTTCGTTTGGCACAATTTACCTTTTGTAAAGCCATGTTGCCTCGGATCCTGTAACCCCTTAGATTCAAGGAAATACACTATCCTTTCTTTCAGCAACACTTCCATTATTTTTCCAACAACTGAAGTGAGGCTCACCAGCCTGTAGTTTCCTGCTTCATCCCTGTGACCACTTTATGAATAGGGACCACATCCGCTCTCCTCCAATCCCCAGGAATCACTCCCGTCTCCAGAGATTTGTTGAACAAGTCTTTAATAGGACTCGCCAGAACCTCTCTGAGCTCCCTTAGTATCCTGGGATGGATCCCGTCTGGTCCCATCGTTTTGTCCACCTTCAGTTTTTCAAGTTGCTCATAAACACACTCCTCCGTGAACGGCGCAGAATCTACTCCATTTTCTCGTGTAACTTTGCCAGACAATCTCGGTCCTTCTCCAGGATTTTCTTCTGTGAACACAGAACAGAAGTATTTGTTTAGCACATTTGCTTTCTCCTCATCACTCTCCACATATTTGTTCCCAGCATTTAGCCTAGCAATTCCATTTTTTATCTTCCTCCTTTCACTAATATATCTGAAAAAATTTTTATCTCCCTCTTTTACATTTTTAGCCATTTGTTCTTCCGCCTGTGCCTTCGCCAAACGTATCTCTCTCTTGGCTTCTTTCAGTTTCACCCTGTAGTCCTTTCTGCTCTCCTTTTCTGCTCTGCTTTTTTTATATTTCATGAACGCCAACTCTTTCGCCTTTATTTTCTCAGCCACTAGGTTGGAGAACCATATCGGCTTCCTTTTTCTCTTGTTTTTATTGATTTTCTTCACATAAAGGTCCGTAGCCATTTTTATCGCTCCTTTCAGCTTAGACCACTGTCTTTCCATTTCTCTTATGTCCTCCCATCCTAACAGCTCTTTCTTCAGGTACTTTCCCATTGCATTAAAGTCCGTACGTTTGAAATCTAGGACTTTAAGTATCGTGCGGCCGCTCTCCACTTTAGCCGTTATATCAAACCAAACCGTTTGATGATCGCTACTACCCAGGTGAGCACCCACTCGAACATTAGAGATACTCTCTCCATTTGTGAGGACCAGATCCAATATCGCTTTTTCCCTTGTGGGTTCCATCACCATTTGTCTGAGCAGAGCCTCTTGAAAGGCATCCACAATCCCCCTACTTCTTTCCAATTCCGCAGACGGAACATTCCATTCCGCATCCGGCAGGTTGAAATCTCCCAACAGCAGAACCTCCTCTTTCCTTCCAAACTTTTGGATATCCACAATCAGATCCTTATCAATTTGCTGCGATTGAGTCGGAGGTCTGTAGACTATACCCACGTAGATAGAAGTTCATAGAAACATAGAAATAGATGGCAGATAAGGGCCCACGGCCCATCTAGTCTGCCCACCTTAATGTCCCTCCCCTACCTTTGCCCTATGAATAGATCCCATGTGCCAATCCCATTTGGCCTTAAAATCAGGCACGCTGCTGGCCTCAATCACCTGTAGTGGAAGACTATTCCAGCGATCAACCACTCTTTCAGTGAAAAAGAATTTCCTGGTGTCACCTCGTAGTTTCCCGCCCCTGATTTTCAACGGATGCCCTCTTGTTGTCGTGGGACCCTTGAAAAAGAAGATATCTTCCTCCGCCTCGATGCAGCCCGTAAGATACTTGAACGTCTCGATCATGTCCCCCCTCTCTCTGCGCTCCTCGAGCGAGTATAGCTGTAATTTGTCAAGCCGTTTTTCGTATGGTAGATCCTTGAGTCCCGAGACCATCCGGGTGGCCATTCTTTGCACCGACTCCAGTCTCAGCACATCCTTGCGATAATGCGGCCTCCAGAATTGCACACAGTATTCCAGGTGGGGCCTCACCATGGATCTATACAATGGCATAATGACTTCTGCCTTACGACTGACGAAACCCCTTCGTATGCAGCCCATGATTTGTCTTGCCTTGGACGAAGCCTGCTCCACTTGATTGGCAGACTTCATGTCCTCACTGACCCCCAAGTCTCATTCTGCTACCGTTTTTGCTAGGATCTCGCCATTAAGGGTATAAGACTTGCATGGATTCTGGCTGCCCAGGTGCATAACTTTGCATTTTTTGGCATTGAAGTTGAGTTGCCATGTCCTAGACCATCGCTCCAGTAGGAGTAGGTCGTGCATCATGTTGTCGGGCACTGAATCTTCGTCTGTTGTGCATTTACCCACTACATTACTCAGTTTGGCGTCATCGGCGAATAATGTTCCATCTTCCCTTTTCAGAGCAATCCATATCGCTTCTTCCTCTCCCCAGGTCCCTTGCATTTCGGTCGCTTGGATATTGATCTTTACATAGAGAGCTACTCCTCCACCTTTATGACCATCTCTGTCCTTCCTAAAAAGATTATATCCCGGTATGTTTGCATCCCATCCATGTGATTCACTGAACCATGTCTCTGTGATAGCAACAATATCTAGATCTGCCTCTAATATCAGGGCTTGCAGATCATGAACTTTGTTGCTTAGACTGCGAGCATTTGTGGTCATCGCTTTCCAGCTATTTTTCAGCGATAATCTCCTTTTTTGTATGGATTTTTGTGTCGTTTCACTTTCCGTTGCAATACTAAGAAATGAGTTGCTGATATTGCTTATGTTGCAGCCTTTACTACTATCACATCTTTTCTTTTGCCGGGGGTGGTCTCTATAATTGTCCTTCGTACATACATCACCCCCACCTTCTAGTTTAAATGCCTAGAAAAATATTGTCTAAATTTCTCTGCAAGGTTTCTTTTTCCTGCTGTAGTAATATGTAGCCCATCAGTGCAATATAGCTTCTTGTCCTTCCATGTATTTCCCCATCCTCCTATGTACCTGAAGCCTTCTTGATGACACCAGGCTCTGAGCCATCTATTAAAGTCCTCTGTGTTTTTCACTCTTTGCTCTCCTTTTCCATATGCAGGCAGTATCTCAGAAAAAGCTAAAGTCTTTACAAAAGGTTTCACGCCCTCACCAAGCTCCCGAAAAGCTTTCTGTGCTGCAAGTGTGGGGTTGTTGGCCAGGTCATTTGTTCCCAGATGGATAACAACATCAGTGTTAAAATCCTTAGTTTTTTCCTTAATTATAGTCAGTATTTGCTGGAACTCCTGGTAGCTGAGGATCCTGGAAGACATTTCACTATTTTGGTCTCCTCGCCCTGTGTTCCAAGGTTAATGCCTCTGATGATGGAATCCCCCAACAGTAATAGTTTTCTGTTTTTGGTTTTTTTATTTGTACTTGTGGTGCGCTTGTTCTCTTGAGTTACCTTCATTGGTTCCAGTCCCACCTCCCTTCTGTTTTCCTGAGTATCGCAGTGCACTAGTGGAGCGAAGGAATTCTGTAGAGGTAATATTAGTGAAGGTGGATGTTTCTGTGTTACATGTCGCAGTCTTCCTGAGCCTACTGTGACCCATTTATTCCTGGGCTGTTTTATTCTTTGAGGTAGAGGTGGTAAGTTGGTATGATTTTGTGGAGTGATGGAAGCTGCTTTAATTGTATTCAATTCCTGTTTAAGTTTGCAGAGCTCCTCCTTAATACTGGCAAGTTGAAGACAGATGGGGCAAGCCTTAAGCCTCCAAATAGTATGTCTTGGAATTAAAGCACCACAGTGATTGCATAGAATAAAGGTCATCTTGATTGGTTGTGAAGTGACTTGATTTGAGTAGTCCTGATTATATGGGTCTCTATATATGAATAGTGGTCCCTGGGGTTGGTGGGACTATAAGTAAGACTACTAGTAAGGCAGAAATATAGGCTCTATACTACCTAAAACACAGTATTTTAAACAAAACTGCAGGTTCTATCAGTGCTACCCTAAAACACAGGATTTATAACAGGATTTTCCCTACTTTAGTCACCCTGAGCCACAGGCACCAGAAATATAGGCTCTATACCACCTAAAACACAGTATTTTAAACAAAAATGCAGGAAGAGGAAATAAGATTTAACAGAGGAAAGAGAAGGATTTTTTGTGCTTTTTTATATTTTTTTTAGTAAGAAACAGGGAGGAGAAGAGAAATTAAGCAGATATAATGCTGAAAACCAGTCAAAAGAGCAGAATATGAAATGCTGAGTAACTTAGCTTTTAGATGTTTACAGGGCAGCCTTGTTCACACTTGTGGGCACTCAATGAAGTTTTTAAGTAGTATATTTAAAACAAATCAGATAAAATATTTTTTCAGGCAATTTATACTTAAGCTCTGGAATTTGTTGCCAGATAATATGATAAAATCCATTAGCATAGCAGGATTTAAAGAAAGTTTGGATATGTTAAGAGATGAAAAGTCCATAAACATTGTTAAGGTGGATTCCTGGTATAAGCAGCATGAAATCTATTACTCTTGGGATCCTGTCAAGTATTTTAGGGCCTGGATTGGACACTAATGGAAACAGGATATTGGGTTTGATGGGCCTTCAGTTAGTCCCAGTATGGCAATGCTGATGTACATAGGAGGAAAATGTAGAGGGAAGATGAATGATAGTGTGAATAACATGAAGAAAGACCAAGGGGGCCAAAGGGAAGGGGGGAATAAAACAAAAATGGAAAATAAGATAATACCATTTTATTGGACTAATACATTTTTCAATTAGCTTTCAGAGGCCAGAACCTTGAGGAAGGGGGTTTTGGTTAGAGAATGACACGGGGAAAAAATTTGTCCCCATCTCCACCCCGTGAGCTCATCCCCATCCCATCCCCGTGAGCTCGGTCCCTGTCCCTACAAATCATCTGATCCCATTCACATAAGCCTCAAATTGTTTTATACTGAACTTATTTTATTAAAGTATAAAAAGAAGCAATATTCTGTACAATTGTCACTTTATAAATCAAAGTTTTGGCTGCTGAAAGCTGGCTCGGGCAGCTAGGATACAAATATGAAAACACCCACTCTATGCTTTAGTATGAACAGCTAAATTTAATGTAGTTAACAGTGCTCAAAACCATTCAGATGGTAAAAGAATATCACAAAGGGGTGAAACCCCCAAAAGCAGTGTCTTCAATGTTCAATCATTGCACTTCAAACTTTATATTGGTGAAAACTCCAATTATTGAAAATGTGAAACGATACAAAAAGCTACTGTGTACTCATCTTAGAGATCTGAGTGGTTCTGAGCACTGTTAACTACATTAAATTTAGCTGTTCATAGTAAAGCATGGAGTGGGTGTTTTCATATTTGTATCTATTCCACGTATCACCCACGTGGTTACTCTTATCCCAGATTTACATTTTGGGTATCGGGCAGCTAGGAGACAAAAAATAAAAAATGAAAATCACCACAAAGGTGAGGGGAAGGGAGGGAGGGAGATGCCCAGATGGCGGTGATCAAAAGGAAGGAGGGAGAGGGCTGCTGGACTGCGATCTGTGACCATGCGCGTTCCCTCAATTAACTGCAGAGACAAGGTCATTCACCGCTCCAAGGGGCGGTGAATGGCCTTGTCCCCATACCCTTGGTGACCACTTTTTTCCTTTCACTGTTTTGACAGGTTACCCGCGACTAGCCACAGGTAACAGCCACTGTGTCATTCTCTGGTTTTGGTCTCTGAGTTAGTCAAAAATGAATTACAATTAGTCCAATAAGTGATCACCTTATTTCCATTTTCTATTTATAAATATTTATCAACATACCTACAATACTACTTTATCCTAAAGCAAAAAAATAAATAGAAATTTTTTTTCTACCTTTGCCTTCTCTGATTTCTGCTTTTCACATCTTCTTGTCACTCCCTTCCATCCACTGTCTACCCTCTCTCTGCCCCTTCTATATGGCATCTTCTCTCCTTTTATGCCCCTTCCAGAAACTGTATGCCTCCCCCTTCCATCTCTCCCTTCACCCTCATTGGTTTGGCATCCATCTTCTTCCCTCCCCTCTTCCAATGGTCTGAAATCTCTCTCCTCTCCTTCCCTTCCCTTCCCTCTCCCATACCCCCAAGGTCTGACATTTCACTCTCTTCTCCCTTCCCTTCCCTTTTCTTCCCTCATCTTCCTTCTCAATTTATTTTCTGCATCTGTCTAGATTAAGTTCTTACTACTCTGTCATCAATTTCCCTTTTCACTGTCTACCTACAGCTTGCTACCTCTTTCCCCCTACAGTATTTCACTAACTCAATTCTCTTCCCTCATCATATGCCCTCTTTTTATTTATCCCCCTCCTTCCATCATGTGCCCTCTTTCTCTACCCCTTCCATCCAACATCTCTCTCTGTCCACTTCCATCCAGTGTCTGCCCTCTCTTTCCACTGCCATTTAGTGACAGCTCTTCTCTTTCTCTCCTCCCCACTTCATTCCTGTATCTGTTCCCCTCTTTCTCTCTCTCCTCCCCACTTCCATCCAGCAACTGCTCCCTTCTCTCTCCCATCTGCACTACCATCCAGCATAGGCTTCCCCTCTACCCTCCCCACTAACATCCAATGTCTGACCTTTCTCTCCATCCACCCC
Organism: Geotrypetes seraphini; assembly: GCF_902459505.1. Lineage (NCBI taxonomy): Eukaryota > Metazoa > Chordata > Amphibia > Gymnophiona > Dermophiidae > Geotrypetes > Geotrypetes seraphini. The sequence continues at coordinate 92,174,766 of NC_047091.1, read as the reverse complement.
ACTTCCATCAGCATCTGCTCCCTTTCTCTCCCTCCACCACCCTTCCAAACAAGTATCCTGCTCCTTTCTCTCTCCCTACATCCCAAAGCCATGCAGCAAGATCCTATGATGACTGCAGCTGCCGGTCCACCCCCCCAGACATCACTTACTTGTTCCAGAGCAGAGCCAGCAGCCACAGTCATCGTGGGACCTTGCTGCACCATCCCACGACTGCCAACTCTGCTCCGGAACAAGTAAGTGTTGTCAGAGGGGGTGGACTGGCAGCCATGGGGAGGTACAGGAAGGTTCCCGACCCGGTATGCCAGCTGTGCAACCCCTTAGGGCATGCACCCAGGATGGACCGCCCCTCCCACCCCGCCCATGGTATGCCACTGCTTTTTCAAGGTAATTGGATGGGATTATAAAAAAGTATCTGGCAACACTGGAGCTGAGCTTTCCTTATTTTCTCTTGTGGGTAGAAAAGCACTCTCCATGTTAGATAGCACATGGCTATAGAAAGAGCATAGAAAAACATTGTTAACCAGTCTGTTTTTTACCCTTTGAATCTGCAAGCTTAATACAGCTTCTAGTGCAACAAACACATTATTCCTGAATCTGTGGGTAGTCCATCTATTCCAAAGAGAATTCTTATAGAAAGCCTCAGCATTCTTGTGCTCCATCTCCCATCTCTCTGCGCTGCCCTCCAATTCCCCATTTGTCTCTCTACAAGCAAAATAGAAGAAGCCTGTGTTTTCTGCTTTATTTTTCCTTTAAATTTGGTTTTTGCTTACTGTTTGCAAGGCTTTTTGATGCTGCACAGGATCCTATTTTTGGGAAATCTCTGGCTGCAGGAGAGTGCTGACTCTAAGGTCGGAGGTCTGCATCCAAGGGGCAGACTGTCTTGCAGTGCACCCACTTGGACTGCCTGCACTAACAGTCCAGGAGCTCAGGGACTGGTCCTTTGGGAGCAAGGCTTGCCTCAGGTTGTGTCTGCAGTGGGCCTGAGTACAAGCTGAGTGGCTCTGCGGTGGTTTTCCCAGGATTGGGACTAACTGCTTTCCTCCTCCTGACTGCATCAAATAGGGGTTGAGGTCTCTGACCGGTCATTGGGCCCAAGAGGCAGTCTGAAGAGACAAGCAGTTTGGATTCCAGATTTGTTTGAGGCTGAAGTTCACCCTGTAAACTGTCAGCAGCCCCCAGCACACAACATAACACAGTGAGTAACAACAGGCTAACAGCCTTTAGTTTTTGGCCGCCAGTGTAGCTCCCACAGGCCATTTTTGGCATTAAAATTGTTGCCGCCGCAGCAGCAACCATCTTGAATTTCCCGATTTGAAAACAAAAGCCTCTATCTGCCTCAAAACACCTAAATTTTGATCAAAAACAGGTGTAATGGACTCCTCAGTCCAAGATACCTTGGATTCATGCCAGATTTTCATTGGATGTCTGTCTGAGGATCACCAGTGTCCCATGAGCCATGTGGCAGGTGAGGGGAGGGGGGGGCAGGAACTGCTAGTATAGCTTCCTCTAGTTCCTCAGGGGGTGTTAGTGCCTGATGGTGCAAGGACCAGGGAGCAACATATGTGCATCCCAAATGAAGTGCAGCCTTTCTACTGCCACAAAACCCCAGAAAGAAGATTGGGAGCATCCACAGGAGCCATCTGGATGTGCTGGACAGTGAGGGTCCAGTCTGAGGAGAACTGCTAGGTACTGAATGGAATCAGCGCTAGGTACTAATCGGAAAGTAAGGCTACGACAGCTCAGACCCTGCTATAAAATTTTGCCCGCAAATGTGGTACAGCGAAGTTAGGGAATCACCCGGCGATGAAAGAGAATCATCCGGAATTGGCCTTTAAATATTAATGAGCACATTTTACTAACATTTTAATATGAATGACCTCATTGTGCTACATTTGCAAGGCAGAGTCGGAGACAGCTAGCAAGTTCAAACCCCCCCCCCTACGATGAGCCATTCTGATAATCAGCCCATAAAATACTGCTCTGCTAAACTGGCTGGAGCAGATTTAGCAACCACATTAAAGGCATGTTAAGTTTTGAGAATCATCCTCTAAGGACCAGATTCTCTAAGCTCCGACATCACGGTATAAAAATACCATGGTGAGAACAATTTTTGTTCTACTGACAATCCTTAGCATAATAGCATGCAAATATATGCATACTATTTGTGTGGAGAATTGCCAGTAAAAGAGGTGGAACTGTACCTGGCGCTTGCTCAGAAGAACAATTGCTATTACAGCTCCTCCTCCTGCCTGCCTGTCTGCTGCGAAAAATAAAAAGCAGACCCTGTTCTCCCTACCTGAACCAGCAAGCCTGGAGAGAAAGGGCTACTTTTTTTAATGGGCGCAGCTGTTGTGCGTGCACAACACATACACAAGAGCTGCACCTATTACAAAAAGCTCCACCTCCTATGTTGGAAGCCCCAAACCTCTGATGCCTCCATGCCGGGGGGGCCTCCCCCTATAACCCACCATCACACCAAGCCTCCAAGACAAAACCCTGGTGGTTTGTGGGCCATCCCTCCTCCAACCCTCCCATCCCTTTTTTAGAAAACCAGCAGAAGGGATGCTTACTCCCACCTGCTGCTAGGCTGGTCTCTTCAAAATGGTGGGCCTTCCCCTTCCCGGTGCATCCTGGGATGCACTGGGAGGGGCCTAAGGCCCTGATTGGCCCAGGTGCCTAAGACCCCTCCTCTTAGTGGTCATGGGAGGGGCTTAGTTTTTCCCAGTTTTGAAAAGTCCCCGAGCTCAGGGCCACTTCTGGAGGGCCTCTGAACATGTGCAGATGTAGATGTGATGATGTCACACACATGCATGTGACATCATCAGCCGATGTCTACACATGCTCGGAGTCCCTTTAGATGCAGCCCTGAATTCAGTGTGTTGTGGCTAAAAAAGTGCAAGACACTGCCTTAGAGATTCTATATGCTTGTCCCATGCTTTCTTGAATTCAGAAAGTACTGAACTCCACCATCTGCTGGGAAGCCATTCCACACATTCAACATATGAATTTGAAAATATTTCCTCAGATTACTCCTTTCACCTTCATCCCATCCCCTCATTCCAGAGCTTCCTTTCAGTTGAAACTCACCTTCTGTGCATTTATGCCTCAGAGGTAATTAAATGTCTCCATCATAACTCTTCTCTCCTTATTGCAAAGTATACACAATGAGATCTTTAAGTCTGTCCCCATACACTTTATGATCAAGACCATTGACCATTTTAGTAGCTGTCCCTTGGGCCAACTCTATCTTGTTTATATCTTTTCAAAAGTGCAGTCTCCAGAATTGTGCACTATACTTTCAATGGGGGGCTCACCATAAATTATATGCACGCATTAGAACTGCACACAACTACTATTAGAAGAATTTGTGGTAGTTGGCTGACTACGTAAAAAAAAAAAAAATTACATCCGTTACCAACTGCTACTTTTACAAAACCAAAAAGAAAGTTCAGACACTGATGAAATGATTGCAAGGCAGAGAGTATGGTTAGGAAGAGATAGTTTCCCAGTCACTTCAATAAGACCTGTAAGTGCCTAAAAAAATGTTTTGAAGATCAGAGGCCCTCATCAGGTTACAGCTCCAGCTATACACACCAATACAAACTCACTCAGTGAACTTCATGGGATGTTCATCTCTACTTCTCTTCATGCCCCCTCCCCCCCCCCCCCCCCAGTCCCCGGCATGCTAGTAGTCATAGTACAACCTCTGCCTTTAATTATTTAGAAGATATAGAAAACAAAACAGAACTTCTTCTTAAGGCCAAAAAGAGAAAACCACGTTAAAAAGATACACAATATGTTTCTTTACTGCTGCAGATGTCTTGAGACAAGGCTGACTAGAGTTCACCTAACCACCCTGTCTGCTTGCCTCTACACAGCCCTAACAGTCCCTCCATGGAGAGCTGCCAAAATCTGCTTCTTTGAAACTTGTGCTTAGGGAAGTTTCCAGCCAAGCTGCTCTCTCTCTCTCATGCCAACGTGTTTAACATATCCTGCTGGGTAAACTTTCCCTATTGCAAGATGGAACATCTCTCAAGAAATTGCCCAAGGAAGACAGGAAAGAAAAAAATCCTTTGGATTTTGTCATGTAGTTCAGCAAACCACTATCTCATCTTGTGAAAGAGTGATTCAAAAGGAGACAAAATAAAAAAATAAAGTTAATTTTTCCTGCTCAGCAGCTAGGGAGTCATACATCACAGTTAGGGTTACCATACATCCAGGAAAAACCAGATATTTCCTCTTTTTAGAGGACTGTCCAGGAGTCCGGACATTTCTTTTTTTATTTATTTACGTGGGAGTTTATCTAGGTTTGGCAGGGCCAGCTCTGGGCTTCTCTCCATTTCTCCGGCCCCTCTCAGCTCCAATGTCTGCAGCTCATGCACCCATCCAGAGTCCTCCTTCCCCCCCCCCATCTATCCGGAGTCCTCCCTCCCCCCCCCTTTCACGGGATCTGGAGCTTGCCCACCTAGTGCTGCTGTAACTCTTCAGGCCATCAGCAGCATGACTGAAGTATACACGCTGTCTTCAGTGACCTGGAAGCTCCTCCTCTGCTACTGCTTCCTGTCTGCACATAGGCGGAAAGCAATAGTAGAAAGAAAGCTTCTGGGTCACTGAAGGCAGCATGTTTACTTCAGTCATGCTGCCGATGACCTGAAGAGTTACAGCAGTGCTGAGTGAGCAAGCACCAGATCCCAGGGGTTGGGGTGGATAGCATGGGGATGGTATGAGAGATGTTGGACGAAAAGGGAACAAAAGATGCCAAACCTCCAGAGCAGGGAATAGAACGGGCAGATAAAGATGCCAGACCATGGGGGGGGGGGGGGAAGGGAAGGAGAAAGATGTCAGACCACTAGATTGGGAAGGGGGAAGGGCAGAAGAGAGAGAGAAATCAGACCAGGGAAAGGAAGGAGGAGGGAGGAATTCTAGACAAAGGCAAGGGGAAGGGAAGGGAAAAACAGATGCCAGATCACAAAGGGAGAAACAGGGAAATGAAAGAGGAGAGAGAGATGCCAAACTGTGGAAAGGAAAGGATTAAGATCCCATACCATAGGAGGGGAAAAGTGGAAGACAGAAGTCAGACCATAGGAGAAGGAAAGAGAGGGAGGAGATGGTACACAGGGATAGAGGGGAAGGGAGAGAGAGGGGAGATATGGTGCACAGGGATGGGAGGGGTGGGAAAGGGAAGGGAAGAGAGATGGAAGAAATGCTGTTTATGGATACATGGGAATAGGAGAGAAGAAAGAGTGAGGATATGGCATATGTGGATGGTGGGGGAGGGCAGAGATAGTGCACATGGACAGATGGGAAGGGAAGAGATGGAAAAGTAGATAGATTTGAAGAGAAAGCATAAAAATGGAAGAAAGATGAATATTATAAGTTAATGCCAAAGATGGATATAGGGTAGAAAGTGAAGGAGAGAAAACAACAAATAGATAAGAAGGCTTTGGAAACAGAGTTAAGAGCACAGATAGAAGAAAGTTCAACCAGAGACTGGGTAAAGATGAGTAGAAAAATAAAATCACCAGAAAACAAAGGTAGGAAAAATGATTTTATTTTCAATTTAGTGATTGAAATGTGTCCGTTTTCAGAATTTACATCTGCTTTCTATATTTTGCACTGTTCAGGAAGAAATGTATTTCTGTTTATCTGTTGTTGTACTGCATGCAGAGTCTGGCATCTTAGAGTTTTGTTTGTGTATATTAGAACTTTTAGTTTGTGGTTCTGTATTTGCATAGGGTTTATCTGTGTTCTGCATGTGTGCCCAAGGTCAAGTGTTCCGGTAGGAATGAATATTGTGAAGAGTTATTGGTGTCATGGCCTCAAGCAGGAAGATATTTGTTGGCAGTTAGTACGGGGTTTGGAAGGCCTCGAGCTCAGGGCCATATCTGGAGGGTCTCTGCTTATGTGATGTTATGACATCACATGCATGCGCATATGATGTGTGATGTCATCACGTTGACGTCCACACATGCGCAAAGGTCCTCTAGATGCAGGATGGAGCTCAGGGAAGGAGACAGGTTCATGTGGGGGTGGAATGAAGCGGGGTCAGGAGCGGAATGGGGCAATGTGGAGGCAGAACAGGTCAGGGCTAGTGGCGGAAGAAGGTGGAGCCACATGTCCTCTTTTTTTAAAGAGGAATTCTGGTAACCCTACCTAGAGTACCTCTATTTATAACTGTTTTCTCTCTTGAAGACCCTCCTCCTTTCACTCTGCATCTCATAGATCTTCACATAAAGACCACCTTTTGCTTCTGTTTCATGCTATGTTTTGAACTTTACCTCCTGTTTTTAGTATGAATCACCCTTTTTATATTATTTAACTCCATGATACAAACTGAAAGTAGTGGATCATGAGTTGTACATATTGTGAACCACCTTACATTGCCTTTGATTTGAAATAGCAGTATATCAAGAATTTGTAAATAACATAAAATAAAATGTGTAGACATGTTAGGCCATAAACAGAGCATGTCTGGGATGCGGGTGACAGCAACTTGGCCAGATACTGTTGATTGCCATAGTTTTTTGATGCAGGTTTGGTGAGCTGCTGATGTTTTCAGCTGGTAGGCCATGGGAATCCATACCAGCAATTTGGTAACTGGGGGGGCTGGGGGGAAGATTAAGGTTACCAGATATCCAGGAAAAGCTAAACATGTCTTCTTTTTAGAGGACTGTCAAGGTCCCTGAAATGACTTTCCAAAACTCAGCAGTTTTGGAAAGTCCCGACGAGTTCTGACTGCATCTGGAGGGCCTCTGAGCATGTGCGTATGACATCACATACATACTCAAGGTCTTCCAGACGCAGCTGGAGCTTGACAGGGAAAAAGACAGGAAGTGTTTTGAGGGCGGGACGGGGGTGGCTGATGTGGAATGGGGCAGGGATGGAGGTGGAACAGGGAGGAGCTGGGGCAGAATGGGGTGAGACCAGAGGCAAAACAGAGTTTTGTGGCCCAAAATGTGGTAACTCTAGGGAAGAGGAAATGTGAGCTCATCCATTCTACTTGTTGGTTCACCCGAAAATTACTCACTGGCAAGGCTACTACTGTACTGGTATATGCTAATGCATGAACTAAACAGCACACTGTGTTATGGGGCAGGAAATGAGCAGGTTATAGACAGGGAATGGGCATGGCTGCCCATTGCAGTCAGCCCACAATATTTACTGCTTGCTGTCACTTCTGTAAATAGTGCAGCTCCAATTACCACTTCCTAAACAGGAGGCAGTATGTGCATCTGTGCTTTCAACATACTTATGTCCTAATTATATAAACTTGTGTGCCCAAATTTAAACGTGGCATGCATATGTTTGATTTTCAAGGTCCTCAGACAAAATAGGACAGTGAACTTAAAGAATAAGTTAGTCCTTTACCTATCTTTGAGACCTCTAAAATCTTCTCAAGGAGCATCACTGTCTATACGCTCATAAAAAAAATTGGACAATGGAACACCCACCAATGAGCCTTTCAAGGAGTAGTCCCCATATTCTCTAACTTAACCTCTATGTCAGGAAGCAATTGAAGGCCTGGCTCTCCACCCAAGCCTTTAAAACACATAGGGGGGCCTGATTTAATAAATGGCGCCTAACCGCACCTAATTTATAGTCAGTCAGAATCATGCCTAGCGGTGCCTTGGCAGACTTAAGCATTGCTAGCCATCGTTGAGGTAGGTGCCAGCATATTAGGCTAGGTTTTATCTGGACTAAATTTACCAGTGCCTAATTTGCATGCCTAGCGACGCCTAAGTTTTCCATGCATATTTTCCGCCCCTAACCATGCCTACTTTTCAGGTAGGCATCAGTGGGCACCTGGACATGGGTGTTTATAGGTGTTGTACTGATATCTGCACTCAATCTTAATTGGTAATACAAAAAAATTGTGTTTTTTCATCGTTTTTTTAATGGCGTAGTTAATTAGCATTCCATTTAACAAATTAAAACACAATTGGGTTACGCGCAAAATGTAGTTAGGCGTCTGTGATAAGAGCGTATAGCAGTACTTAACTTAGGTGCCATATATAGAATCAGGCCAAGGGCGATTGACTATACACTCGTTCTGCACCTGGACCAGCTTGCTACACGCACTAACTTAGATTAGTTTCTTATACAGTAAAACCTTAGATGGCAAGTAACTTAGTGTGCGAGTGTTTTGCAAGACGAGCAAAAACATTTTATAAAATTTTAACTTGATCGAGCATTGTCTTGCAATACGAGCACGTCAATGTGCGCCACGTACAAGTATGCATCGCTGAGTACAGCTGAACGCAGCACAAGCATCACAATATAAGTGTGACACAAGCATGCACAACATAAGTGTGTTGCATCACTGAGCGCAGCTGAATGCAGCACAAGCATCGCAATGGATAACAATATAAGTGCAACAAAAGCACACACCACAGTACAGTATTTTGTATTAAAGTTTTCGTGCTGTGGAACGAATCGTCTGAGTTTCCATTATTTCCTATGGGAAAATTCACTTTGATATACGAGTGCTTTGGATTACAAGCATGCTTCCGCAACGAATTGTGCTCGCAAACCAAGGTTTTACTCTATCTTGTTTAATTGTGTAAAAAAACTTGCCTTGAGTTTAGCTACCCATCTTTTTATCCAAACAGACACTATACCACCCGTCTTGCCCCCATCTATATATCACGTTACCCCGCTACTTCGAGAGTCACACTGGATACCGGTCTCTCACAGAACAACTTATGAGATCCTCCTAGTCTTCAAAATTAGGACCTCCCACTTGCCTGCCTTTCTAACAAATCCCACGTACCCTTGCTAGGGCCCTTAGATCCACTAATCAGAACTTACTGACAGTCCCCTCAATCAAGGACTTATACTATACGAGAAACACTATGGTGTGCTAGCATTTTTAGCACTTGCACCAGATTAGCGTGCGCTACCCGAATAACTACCACCTGCTCAAGAGGAGGCGGTAGCGGCTAGCGTGTACGGCATTTTAGCATGCGCTATTCTGCGCATTAAGGCCCTAACGCACCTATGTAAAAGGAGCCCTATATTTTCCGCTGTCGCGCCTTCACTCTGGAATACAATGCCACCACACCTCCGCTCTGAAAATTCTCTAAACAAGTTTAAAACACACCTTAAAACATTTCTATTCTAAGACGCCTATCTAAATTTCAATTGAGAACCTGAAAAAAGGGAAATTAAAAACTAATAAATAGAGAAACGCTTTCAAGAAGTGACACTCCCCTTCCCCTCTTGTTTTATCCCTCCCCTTTTTCCTTCCTTTTATTTTTTATTTACATAATATAATTAAAAATCTTCCTCTCTCCATTTTCCCTCTCGTCACCTACCCGTCTCAATTATGTCCTTGTCTTGGCATCAATTCCCCCTCCCCCCTTTTTTAATTTAAATTTATTATTTTCTTTAAGCAATTTTAAATATTTTAAATATCCTTTCAATTTCTATTATTGTAAACCGACCAGATACTTGTGATGGTCGGTATAACAAGCTATAAATAAACTTGAAACTTGAAATTGAAACTATGGTAAGCTGTATTGTAGAAAACCGTTAGAATCATATTTATGTTATTCGAATGTTCTAATGGGTGCTTGTTATGTGTTTTGTAAGTATTATGCTGACATTGTATTATCTCTCTGTTATTTGAATTTCAGTGCTCCTGCTGCTCTGGCCAGCTGCTGCCAAAGCGGCCTTAGGCCCCACCCTGACGAATCATCTGATGCACGGGGAGAGGCCTGAGGCACTGATTGGCTGAGGCACCTCAGGCTCCTCCCAGGGAGGATCCCAAGGCGCCTCAGCCAATCAGTGCCTTAGGCCCCTCCCCGTGCATCAGATGATGTACCAGGGCGGGACCTAAGGCTGCTACTGGGCGGCGGCCATCCGGCGCAGCAGGAGCAGGAGGACTTTCCTACTGCTCCCGAAGAGTGGTGTAGCAGGAGGATCTCGGCACCCCTCCTGCTCCCGAAGATGGGAGCCTCAAAGGATCAAAGGAGCAGGAGGGACCGGGCACCCCTCCTGCTCCCAAAGATGGGAGCCTCGAAGGATCAAAGGAGCAGGAGGGACTAGGCACCCCTCCTGCTCCCATCTATTTTAAAGGTACCGGGGTGGGTGGGCTGGGCCCGACTGCCTGGGCCGACCAGGAGTGGGCCGGGGGTGGGAGGACTAGGAGCAGGAGGAACTGAGCACCCCTCCTGTTCCCAACTTTTTGGTGCCGGGGGGTGGGCCATGCAGGGAGGGGAGAGAGAGACATTCAGGGAGGGCCGTGCCGGGAGGGGGGCGAGAGCCAGTGTCGAGCAGGGCTGGTGTGTCAGGCTGGTGCCCAATCTCTCTTCCCTGCTCACCGGACTCTCCTGTTCTCTGCCGCCATTCCCCGCAGTGCAGGCCCGCTTTAAAACCGCAGGCTTGCACTGCAGGGAACAGCGACAGAGAGCAGGAGAGTCCGGGAGCAGGCAAGAAAGATCTGGGCTGAGCCCTGACAGCAGTGACAGGAGGCTGCTTCTCCTGTCACTACTGTCAGGGTGTGCGCATGAGCGGGGATCGCTCTGGCCATGGGTAGGGGGTGTGTTAACGATTGTCCCCATTTTCATGCAGGCCAGCATGCAAACGGAAACGGATCGTGCACGGTTTGGAGGTTTAGTGAATCTAGGCCTTAATTTGATATGGTTGTTAATTGGAGTTAGCCAATTATTGGCTTAAATTGCTGTTAACTGGCTCTAATTGACACCAATTAGCAGTTGTGTGCCCAGCTGTCCTTAGTTGCTCTTATAGAAGTTGCATGCATAGTTTATATTGTGATACAATGTAACAACCAAAAAGAGTCCTCAATGGTTATTAATTCAAATACAATGTAACATGTTTTTTGAGTGCTCAGAAAAAGGTTTGTGAGAGAGCAGACAGAGCAGAGCTCCAGCAGCAGGAAAAACTCTCCTTTTTCAATCATAGCACATAACATGGCTTTGCATTGGATAAGTTTTCAACATCTTGTTAGTTAAATCTCGCATTAGTTTGTTTTTTTTTAAAACTTATCTGCGCTGGAGAGGAGCAAAGGCTTAGGCGGGTCTTGACGCGTTTCGCATCCAGCTGCCTCAGAAAACCCGACACAGACTTTGAAGCAACAGATCGTGAAACCAGCACCAATAAAGTCTGGGTCGGGTTTTCTGAGGCAGCTGGATGCGAAATACGTCAAGACCCGCCTAAGCCTTTGCTCCTCTTCAGCACAGATAAGTTTAAAAAAAAATAACTAATGCAAGATTTAACTAGCAAGATGCTGAAAACTTATCCAATGCAAAGCCATGTTACATAGAAACATAGAAAGTGATGGCAGATAAGGGCCAAGGCCCATCAAGTCTGCCCACAACAATGACCCTCCCTTACCTCCCTCTGTGAAGAGATCCCACCTGTCGATCCCATTTAGTTTTAAAATCAGGCACACTGCTGGCCTCAATTACCTGTATCGGAAGACCATTGCATCGATCCACCACCCTCTCGAAGAAGTATTTCCTGGTGTCGCTATGCAATGTCCCTCCCCTGATTTTCCACGGATGCCCTCGTGTTGACGTGGGTTCCTTGAAGAAGAAGATATCCTCCTCCACCTCGATACAGCGCGTGAGGTATTTGAATGTTTCGATCATGTCTCCCATCTCCCTGCGTTCCTCTAGTGAGTAGAGCTGCAATTTATTCAGCCGTTCCTCATACGGGAGATCCCTGAGCCCTGTGATCATCTGTGTGACCATTCGCTGGACCGATTCAAGTCTCAGCACATCTTTGCGGTAATGTGGTCTCCAGAATTGTACACAATAATCCAGATGGGGTCTCACCATGGACCTATATAATGGCATTATGACTTATGGCTAACGAAACTCCTGCGTATGCAACCTATGATTTGTCTGGCCTTAGATGAAGCTTTCTCCACTTGAGTAGCAGTCTTCATGTCCTCACTGATGATTACCCCTAAGTCTTGTTCCGCTACAGTTCTCTCTAGGATCTCACCATTAAGAGTGTAAGTCTTCTATGGATTTTTGTTGCCAAGGTGCATGACCTTGCATTTTTTGGCATTGAAACTTAGTTGCCAGGACCTGGACCAATGCTCCAGTAGGAGGAGGTCATGCGTCATACTGTCAGTCTTGGATTTAATGTCAGGCCCTGTTGTGTTCTTGCCTACTATATTGCATAGTTTGGCGTCATCGGCAAATAACGTTAATTTACCCTGAAGCCCCTCAGCCAAGTCCCTTATGAAGATGTTGAATAAGATTGGGCCCAAGACCGAGCCCTGTGGTACTCCACTGATCACCTCTGTCATTTCGGAGGGGGAGCCATTCACCACCACCCTCTGAAGTCTACCTCCTAGCCAGTCCCCCACCCATGTAGTCAAGGTATCACCCAAACCTATAGAGCTCATCTTGCTCAACAACCTGCGGTGTGGTACGCTATCGAATGCTTTGCTGAAATCCAAGTACACAATGTCCAGGGACTCCCCAATATCCAGCTTCCTCGTCACCCAGTCAAAGAAGCTGATCAGGTTGGATTGACAAGACCTCCCCTTTGTGAACCCATGTTGACGGGGATCTCGCAGATTCCCCTCGTTCAGGATCGTATCCAATTGGTGTTTGATTAGAGTTTCCATTAGTTTGCTCACTATTGATGTGAGACTCACTGGTCTGTAGTTCGTACCTTCCATCCTGCATCCTTTTTTGTGGAGTGGAATGACATTAGCCGTTTTCCAGTCTAGCGGGACTCTTCCTGTGCTAAGAGAGAGATTGAAGAGTGTGGATAGCGGTTTCGCCAAGGTGTCACTTAACTCCCTGAGTACTCTGGGGTGTAGGTTGTCTGGCCCCATTGCTTTGTCAACCTTGAGTTTGGATAGTTCACTGTAGACACTGTTATGTGCTATGATTGAAAAAGGAGATTTTTTCCTGCTGCTGGAGCTCTGCTCTAAGTCTGGTCTCTCAACACTTTTTTTCTGAGCACTAAAATAAACATGTATTTGAATTAATAATAACTGAGGACTCTTTTTGGTTGTTACATTGTATCACATTGTTCATGGATCATTTATATTGTGCCCATCTTCTACTATGTTTCCCCAAAAATAAGATACTGTCATATTAATTTTGGGCCCATAAAAAGCACTAGGTCTTATTTTCGGGGTAGGTCTTCTTTTTTCATGTACAATTATCATCTCTCCCTTCCTCTCCTCTACCCCAATACTTCTTTCCTTTCTTTTCCCCACATGTGCAGCATCTTTCCTCCCCTTACCCATCCTCCTTGTGCCTTTTCTCCCATCCCTTGTGCAGCAGAACCCTTGCACAGCTTCAATCCCTCCCTTCCTCCCATCCCCCCATGCAGCATCTTTCTACCTCACCTTGTGCAGCCGAACCCCCACTGACACTTCCATCTCTCCATCCCATTAGAACGCTGCAGACCGCGAGACCGATATACCTTGCAAATGACAGCATCGGCAAAAATCTAATCAGGCTGCTTCGTGGCCTTCTCCCTTCTGGGAGTTCCTCTGCCGCATCACTGATGATGTCATCAGCAATGCAGCACACAGAATGACCGGGAGGGAGAAGGCCGTGAAGCAGCCTGGTTAGCTTTTTGCCAACTCTTCCATTTGCAAGGTATATCGGTCTTGCGGTTGGCAGCATTCTAATGGGAGGGAGCGATGGAAGTGTCCGCGGGGATTCGGCTGCGTGGTAGGAAGCACTGGAGGCACGTATGCAAAGTTGTTATTATGTTTTTTTATGGGGTGGGGAGGGGGGAAGTCAGTGATCACTGCGGCAGTGTGTGTGGATCTGTACTTTGTGTCTTCAGTGCTTATCTGGTCACTTTGGATACCTTCTTGTGACTTAGACCTGGTTTTAGATGGCCTAAGTCACAATGTTCAAGTTCCGTCTTGGCAGTGTTGTAAAACTTTTGGTTATACATGCAGTACGACTAAGGGCTCCTTTTATCAAGCCGCGCTAGCGGGGTTAACGTGCGTGATGCTTCATTATGTGCTAACCCCTGCGCTGGCCAAAAACTACCGCCAGCTCAAGAGGAGGCAGTAGCGGCTAGTGCGGCCTGCGGTTTAACGCGTGCTATTACACGTGTTAAACCGCTAGCGCGGCTTGATAAAAGGAGCCCTAAGTCTAGGACAGCCCATGTCCCGCCCAAATCCCGCCCTCAACACTCCTCCTGAAACGCCCCTTTAAGCTCTGGTCGTTCAGCAGCACAGTGAAGGCCTAGGTTGTTTTTACATACGTCTAAAACCCGGTTTGATTATCGGCACTTGGACGACTTTTGTTACTGATCGTCCAAGTGCCGATTTAGGCTGGTTTTTAGACGCTTTTCTGTTTCAATTATGAACCCCCCTAGCCTCTGTAAACCTAGATCTCAGCTAATGAAAACTGGAACTAAGGGCCTCTTATACGAAGCCGTTTAGTGCGGGCCGCTGCGGTAACGGCCCTGAAGCCCATAGAGATTTAAAGGGTTTCGGGGCTGTTGCCACGCAGCAGCCACTAGCGCGGCTTTGTAAAAGAGGCCCTAAAAGTCACAGTGCTTTTTCAATGGCTGCACAATATTTGGACTGATAGATGATGACATATCTCCTAATAACTAGAGAGGCTAATAACTAAGGAGCTTATTATCCCAAAGGGTTTTTTTATTGCCGGCCGTGGCGGTAAAAGCTCTGATGCTCATAGAATTTCTTTGAGCGTTTGAGCTTTTACCGCCGTGTCCAACGATACACACACACACAAACATACTGTAAAGCGTAGTCCCCCCCCCACCCCAACTACCTTACAATTGTTTGTGATCTAGTCAGGAAGGGTAGGAATAGGGTTACCAAGTGTACGGGAAAACCTGGACATGTCCTCTTTTTAGAGGACTGTCCAGATGCCTGGATGGACTTTCCAAAACCCAGCAGTTTGGGTTTTGGAAAGCTCTGGCCACATCTGAAGGGCCTCTGAGCATGCATGGATGACGTCACATGCATCCGTGTGTGCTCGGAGGCCCTCAGATGCAGCCCAGAGGTCAGAAATGAAGAGACAAGGCTTTCTGCGGGTGGGGGGTGGGGCTGGGGAGCAGAATAGCGTTGAAGCCCAGCTGCCATGTCGAGGACCAGTTTTCCAACGTGATCAGATCCTGCGTCATACTAAGCGAAAGCAATCTCAAGGATAGTATGACGCAGGATCTGATCACGTTGGAAAACTGACATGAAGGCTGCAAATCAAGTGGAGAAGGCTTCCTCCAGGGCAAGGCAAGTTATGGGTTGTATCCGTAGAGGTTTTGTCAGCAGGAGACCTGAAGTCATGATGCCGCTATACAGGTCCATGGTGAGGCCTCATTTGGAATATTGTGTTCAATTCTGGAGACCACACTACCGGAAAGATGTGCTGAGAATCGAGTCGGTTCAGCGTATGGCCACTAGGATGGTCTTGGGACTCAAGGATCTCACGTATGAAGAAAGACTGAATAAACTGCGGCTGTACTCACTTGAGGAACGAAGAGAAAGGGGAGACATGATTGAAACGTTTAAGTATATCACGGGCCGTATCGAGTCGGAAGAAGATATCTTTTACCTCAGGGGACCCTTGACCACCAGGGGGCATCCGCTGAAAATCAGGGGAGGGAAGTTCCATAGCAACTACAGAAAATACTTCTTCACTGAAAGAGTAGTGGATCATTGGAACAAACTCCCACTGCAGGTGATTGAGGCCAACAGCGTGTCAGACTTTAAGAGAAAATGGGATATTCACATGGGATCCCTAAGGGAGTAATTTAAGGAGGGAGGGTATTTGGAATGGGCAGACTTGGTGGACTATAGCCCTTTTCTGCCGTCTTTTTCTATGTTTCTATGACATGACAGCTGGGCTTCAACGCTAAGAAGTGCAAGGTCATGCATCTCGGCAGCAGAAATCCATGCAGAACATACACCTTGAATGGAGAAACACTAGCTAGGACTTCAGAAGAACGGGACTTGGGAGTAATCATCAGTGCAGACATGAAGGCTGCCAAACAAGTAGAGAAGGCCTCATCCAAGGCAAGGCAAATGATGGGATGTATCAATAGAAGCTTCGTCAGCCGCAAACCTGAAGTCATAATGCCACTTTACAGAACCATGGTGAGACCTCATCTGGAATACTGTGTGCAATTCTGGAGGCCACATTACCAAAAAGATGTGCTTCGAGCTGAGTCGGTCCAGCGGATGGCCACTAGGATGGTCTCTGGATTCAAGGGTCTCTCATATGAAGAAAGACTGGGCAAATTGCAGCTCTATACTCTAGAGGAGCGCAGGGAAAGGGGTGACATGATTGAGTCATTTAAGTACGTCACAGGTCGTGTCGAGGTGGAAAATGACATATTCTTTCCCAAGGGACCCTCGGTCACAAGGAGGCACCCGCTCAAACTCAGAGGAGGGAAATTTAGTGGTGACACCAGGAAGTATTTCTTCACAGAAAGGGTGGTGGATCACTGGAACAAACTTCCGGTGCAGGTGATCAAGGCCACCAGCGTGCTCGACTTTAAGAATAAATGGGACATCCACGTGAGATCCCTACGAGGGTCAAGTTAAGGAACTAGGTCATTAGCACTCAGACTTAATGAGGTGGGTCATTGGAGTGGGCAGACTTGATGAGCTGTAGCCCTTTTCTGCCGTCATCTTTCAATGTTTCTATGACTTGGGGCAGAACAAGGCAGGGCTGGGGTGGAATGGACGTGGCCATTCATCTGAAATTTTACAATACAAAATATGGTAACTCTAGGTAGGAATGATCCTAAGTTACTCCTGCCCATGTAGGCTCTACTCTCAAAATGTCTGCTGTGATCTTGTGAGATTGCCATTAGAGGTCATGGCAGCCATTTTAAGAGCAGAGCCAGCATGGGTAGAACAACTGAGAATCACTTCTTCCCTGACTACATCCCTAAACTGCCAAGGATTGTAATATAGGCCTACAGGTGGGCAGGAAGAAAGGCAACTCCTGGTTTTTTTTTTTTTGGGGGGGGTGGGGGTTAGGGTTACCAGACATCTGGATTTACCCATACATGTCCTCATTTTAGAGGCCCGTCTGCATGGATGCAACATGGTGACATCATATGCATGCAAGCATGTGTGTGATGTCATTACATCACACCTGCGCATGCTTGGAGGCCCTCCAAACGTGGCTCCAAGCTCAAGAAGAGGTTCAGGGGGGTGGGCCTGGGGCGGAACAGGATGGGCCGGGGGTAGAGCCACATGTCCAGATTTTACAGACCTAAAATCTGGTAACCCTAGGGAGGGGGAGTGAGGGAAACATACAGGAAAAAGCACAAATTTTGGGATTCCACTGAAAACAAGGTCTGAAACCAAAACTGAAACTGGGCAGAAAAGATTTTGGTCCAGTTTTGGCACTGTAAATGAAAACAAACTGAAATTTGTTCGGTTTCTAATGCCTACACTTGTTCCCTAAATTTGCCGTATTCTTTTGCCTCATTTTTGGCTGCACAGAAACAGCTTTACTACTGTATTTTCGCCAAAGTAGCACTTCGTGCATTTTGAATTTGGGATAATTCAGGACCAGCGTAAGAGTATTGGGCAACCTAAATGAACATTCAGCCTTATGTCTCTCTTCCCTCCAATTAACTTTCAAGGCTCTAATCCCCTTCCAAATGACAATGCTTGGGTGGGAGGAGTTCGTGTAAAGTATGTGTTGATCACTCTTCCAATTTGTAGGCTTGGAGATCTACAGTTTTACATTGTTTGCAACTACTCATTGCTGCCCCACCCCCAGAAGCTGCTGCCCTAGGTGATAGCCTAGGCTTGCCTAATGGTGTGCCAGTCCCTAAATTAATGTAGACACAAAGGGAGGCTGCTGCTCCTCCTTGTTCCGTGCCAAATTCTGCACTGCAAAACGCAAAATTCTGCATTTACACGGTGACGCAGAATTCCCCCAGAAAAATCCCGAAGGCTCGAGATAGCAGCACCCCGTTTAGCCTACACACCTTAGCAAGAGCAATCGATTTCGGCCGAGGCAACAAGCCCAGTCTCCTACGTCTCTGATTGGCCCGTTTGCAGGTCATTCCCACGCGCCCCTCCCCTAATTTTTCTTAGTCTTCTTTTTTTTTTTTTTTTTTAAATTATTATTTTTATTATGTATTCTTTTACACTATCTACCCCGCCCTTTACTAAAAGGAGTCCCCCCCTCTCGTGATTGGTGCGACTCGAGCCGTAGCTCGTGGCGGTGTCTCAGCCCGTGATTGGCCGCGGCCTTGGCAGCAGCGCCGCCGCCACCGTAGTCGTCTTGTGCGAGCGGGAGGCAAGAGGAGGGGTGGGAAGAGGCCTAGGCTCGGCCGGAGGCGCCTCTGCTATTAGTGTGTCTCCGGCCGTTCAGGGCTCCGCTTCCGGTTCATTTGTGAGTGTGTGTAAGCGCGCGCGGGACCGGGAGGGGGGCCTTGGGAAGAAGGGGGCGGGTAAAACAAGATGAGAGGAACAGTGGCGACTAGGAAGGTGGCGGCGGCGGTGGAGACGGTGGGGCCGTGAACTGGGGAGGAGCACCCGACATTCCTCCCCGAGGCCGGGGGAAGGAGAAGACGGCGGCGGCGGCAACAGCAGCAGCAGCAGCAGCGGGGGGTTCATTCCAGCCATGGATAATCAGGTAAAAACCTGTGGGTCAAGGGTGAGAAGGTGGCCAAGGTTGGAGATGGGACCCTGGGGCGCCCCATGGCATCTCTAGGCGGGGAAGTTCATTGTGACAGCAGGTGGAGGTGTCTGGCTATCTAGTGGACGTGTCAGACGGGGCCGACAACATCCCCACCCCCCATTTTCCTTTGTTACTCGGGAGCCTTTTCCACCCATTGACTCCCCCCCCCCCTTCCTCAAGTCCCTCAGCAGGTTCCAGGGGCAGCCAAGGACCGATTTTCCCTGGAGCCACAGTTCCCTCTTCCCTCCTGAGTAGGAATGCGCTCTTATTTTGTTATTACCGCTTTCAGAAAAGTTCATTCATTCCGATGCATTATGTCGTGGAGGGTGATATAAGGTTTCGAAAAAAGATCTCACGTATTCCACCCCTTCGGTCAAGTCTACTTTTTTTTTTAAAACTGGACATAAAATGTGTGTAGTGTGCTTTTATTATTATTTTTTTTTTTTTGGGGGGGGGGAGGTTGTACTAGTCGTCCATAGCCTGTAAATTATGGTATCGGCTGTAAGAATTTTTTCGTTTATGCTTTACGCATAAACACTTTTGCCACATTAGTAGACTTGAGGCTCCTTTTACAAAGCTGTGATAGAGGCAAAGAGGCAAATGCTCCGACGTTCATAGGAATTCTGTGAGCCTCGGAGCATTTACCTCGCTGGCCCGCGGTAAAAGCCAGCGCTGATTTTTTTTTTTTTTTGTAATGTAATTTATTGGAGAAGTTGAGAAATCTCTTTCCACATTTTACAGCACAATCGTTAGCAAGAGTCTGACTAGTTATCTCCTTTTATCTTAGACTGTGATCTTCCTAGGGTTTTTTTTTTTTTTTTTTTGTTTTAGAGGGAAAATGTTACATTACTCTGATCATATTCTCTATTAAAAACTAAAATCAAAAACTCTCCACTCAGTTCATTTACAGTTTGTGCTGTTTTCACGCTTATATGATTGATTCATTGATAGTACCGGATGAAGAGGTGCACGATATTCTTAACATTAACTGTTTTCTGTACAGTTATTGTAATCTGCTTAGATATATTTTTTGTTTTGCGGTATTTCAAAGTTGATGATGATGAACACTTAATTGTAGTGGCAGAGGCTTAGAGAGCTTTCTGAAGTGCAGGAATAAAATTTGAAATCTGAATGAAAAAGGGGTATGCTGAAATACCCCTATATTTAGTAAATTGAAGATTTAATTATATTTTGTTTTAAAAAGTGATCCATGTGAATTCTGAGGTCAGGTTGTTAATTACAGAACAGAAGGTTAGCATTTGCTAACATCTGCCCAACACCCATTAGGTTCGATGGTTGATAATACAATAAAAGCATTAGTGTTTGCTGTTGGTGGATTACTGCCGAGGTCAGTGGTCTTCACTGATTTTTAAGGGTCCCCAAAAGGGGTGAAGGCGAGCTGACAGAACACCTGGCCTTGATCACACATGTAGAACTTAGATAAACCCTACGCAGATACAGGCCTACAAACTAAAAGTCCTAATATACACAAATGAAACCCTAAGATGCCTGACTCTGTATGCACTAAAGCACCAGAGAAAAAGAAACAAATGCATGTCTATATTTTGCATTTTTCAGAAAGACTGTTGATGTAAGTTCTCAAAATGGACATATTTCATTCACTAAATTGAAAATAAAATCATTTTTCCTACCTTTATTGTCTGGTGATTTTGTTTTGAATCGTTCATCTGGTTATATCCCCCTCCATAAATCTTAAGAATCAATTTGAATGAATTTAAAGCTAAGCAGTTCACCTACTAGTCATTCAACTTGCATAACTGCTTAGAGCAAGATGTTGTCGTCTTACTAGTGTATTATATATGCTTGTTTAATTAAACAGCTGATATTCCCTGCTTTCCATTGGATGAAAATTTAAATCAACGTGGCCCATTCTACTTCAAAATTTAAACCCTCGGTTCCACCATGCTTAGTCAATATATCCAACGTTCTTTTAAGTTCAAAACTTTTTCTACATTGCCTCCCACCTTCCCCTGATTTATCTGGTCAATGACCCGCCATCGTAAATCATCAATAGAATATTTAATCGGGACCCAATGGTGAACTATCGGAGCTTGAGGATTTTCATTGTCTATGCAGGATTTGTGTTCATTAAGGCGTGTTTTTATAGGTCTATTAGTGCACCCTATATATGCCAAATTACAGGGACACACTATGGCACACTTATTGCTGTTACAATAAGTTTCAAGTTTATTAGGATTTTTATATACCGCCTATCAAGGTTATCTAAGCGTTTGTTTTTTTTACAATCAGGTACTCAAGCATTTTCCCTCTCTGTCCCGGTGGGCTCACAATCTATCTAACGTACCTGGGACTACGGAGGACTGAGTGACTTGCCCAGGGTCACAAGGAGCAGCGCGGGGTTTGAACCCACAACCCCAGGGTGCTGAGGCTGTAGATTCAACCACTGCGCCACACACTCCTCCCGATGTGTGTTCCCTTTAGTTCTTATTACTGCATTTTTACCAGGTATACTCTCTTCACTCCCTTCTGTAGTCTTGGCACACCATTGACATCTGCCACATCTATTATGGTATCCCTCATACTCGTTTGGTTTGTCATCAAATTTCTTAAAATTGAGTTTTTGGCCGATAGTGATGCCCCTAGTGAATGAAGGAAAGTTTCCTATGATAGCATTCACTATTGGCCAAAATCTCAATTTTAAGAAATTTGATGACAGGCCAAACAAGTATGAAGGATACCATAATAGATGTGGCAGATGTCAATGGTGTGCCAAGACTACAGAAGGGAGTGAATGGAGTATACCTGGTAAAAATGCAGTAATAAGAACTAAAGGGAACACACATTGTAACAGCAGATGTGTTATTTATGCCATAGTGTGTCCCTGTAATTTGGCATATATAGGGCGCACTAATAGACCTATAAATACATGCCTTAATGAACACAAATCCCGCATAGTCAATGAAAATCTTCAAGCTCCAATGGTTCACTATTGGATCCAGACGAAACATTCTATTGCTGATTTACGATGGCGGGTTATTGACCAGATAAATCAGGGGAAGGTGGAAGGCAATCTAGAAAAAGTTTTGAACTTAAAAGAACAACGTTGGATATATTGACTAGGCACGGTGGAACCTGGGGGTTTAAATGTTGAAGTAGAATGGACCATGTTGATTTAAATTTCCATCCAATGGAAGGCAGGCATATATAATACGCTAGTAAGACGCCGCCGCCATCTTGCTCTAAGCAGTTATGTGAGTCGGATGACAGTGTACTGGTAGGTGAACTGCTCAGCTTTAAATTCATTCAAATTGATTCTTAAGATTTACAGAGGGGGATGTAACTGGATGAGCATACCCATCCATCTTTGGCATTAACTTTTACTATTCAGCTTTCTTAAAATTTTCTGTTTCTATCTACTGTTCCAGGTCTTTCCTTTCCATCTATCCACATGCACCATTTCCTCCCTCTCTCTACCCGGCCCTTCTCATTCCTTTTCTCCCCTGTTTCCATATTTTCTTAAACAGCATTTTTTCCATCTCTTCCCTTCCCCATCCCTGTGTACCATATCCTCCTTCTCTTATTCCCTGTACAGCACCTCCTCCCTCTCTTCTCCCCCCTCCCATGGTGGTCTGACATCTTTCTCCTCTCCTTCCTACAGTCTGGCATCACTCTGCCCTCCTCTTTCCCTCCTTCCCCTTTGTGGTCTGGCATTTATGTCTTCCTTTTCCCCCCTCTCCCCTACCTCTTTCTCCTCCTCTCCCCTTCCAGTATTTGGAGATCTCTCTCCTTCCCTTCTTCCCTTTCCCCCTTTTTGTGATCTGGTACCTCTCTTCTCTCCTTTCCTTTCCTTCCCTTTCCTTTTCTTCCCTGCCCTAGTCTGGACTCTCTCCTCCTTCCCTTTCCTGATCTTACATCTCTCTCTCCTCCCCCCCCCCCTCCATCAGTACATCTCTCTTTCCCTTTTTCCCTTGTGGTCTGGTATCCCCTCTGCCCTCCTCCTCCTTCTCCCCCCTAACATGGTCTGGCATATCTGTCCTCCCCTTTTCTCCCTCCAGGGTCTGGCATCTTTTTTTTTTCCCTCCTCTTCCCTGCAGTTCAGCATCTCTCTAATAATTCCTCCCTCCCCACTGTGATTTCCCCCCCCCTTCCACGAGATCTAGTAAGGCAGCTGCTCTTGCACTTTTCAGGCTGCCGGCAGCGTGAGTAAAGTAAACACGCTACCTTCTGCAGTCAAGAAGCTTTCCCTCTGCTTCTGCTTTCCACATATGCGGGACAGGAAGCAGTAGCAGAAAAAAAGCTTCCGGACCAGCGACAGCAGCATGTTTACCTCACTGACGCTGCCAGCAGCCTGAAGAGTGAGAGTGGTTGAAGTGATGGATTCCTTGGGAATGGGGTGGAAACCTGGACTGCAGTGTGGGCTGCCCAAAAAGTCTCTGCGGGCTTTGCAATGAAGACCACAGCCATAGGTATGCATTCCCTTTTTTCTGCTTGCTTACCACCATTTTCTGCCTCTTCTCTCCATATTACCATTCCCACAAATTTCATGATGACATATATTGCTTCTCTTTTTTTTTCATCATAACTATGAGTGAATTTAAGATATTCATGATAGAGGTATTCCATTTTGCTGTAATTAAAAAAAAATAAAATAAAAAAATAACCTATCCTGTCTTGGAAATGTCTATCTACTTGAATTCTAGAATAGTTTACAAGGCTTCCTCTCCAGCCCGTTTTCAGATTCTGGAGCTTGCTGGAATACGTTTTTAGCTGTCACTGTCATTTTATTTTTTTGCTTTGACATACTGTTTACTGTATCTGTGATTTTTTTTTTTTTTTTTGTAAAAAAGGTATTCTATTATAGGGCAGCTCAGCGGGCAGGTTAAGAACTATTACCTCTCTTTCTTTCCTGATAGAAAGTTCTGGGTTATGGTGGACCTCTTAGATTGGGAGACTAGCATCCATGTTTACTCCTTTATACTGTAAAACTCTTGTTCACAAGCAAAGGATTTGGTTAAATGGCTGGTATCTAAAGGTGATTGTCAGAGCAATTTTGAACTTGTAGTAGAGAGAGGCACCCCAAACCTCATGGTGGTTGTTTATTTTGTGTGTGTTCTGGAATGAATGTTGTCAACTGTGCACCTGTGGGAAAAATGTTCTTTAAAAAGTGTGTTCTGTTTTAGAAGAGTTGACACTTACTAGTAAATGACAGCCCATCCCTAGCTTGTAGTATTGCTGTTGTTTATGCTGTTCCTGGCTGTGGTGGAGCATGGTGTGTATATGAGAAAAGCAAGCATTGTCATTGTTTAGCTTCTAGTGCACTCAGTCTGATACCTCCTATCAGGAGCAAGTTTCAAGTTTATTAAAATTTTGATTAAATCGCCTATCACGATTTCTAGGTGATGCACACTTAAAAAGGGGATATATGTAATTAACAAGAAAACATAACAGTAATTCAAGACATTAACAGACATGACTCTAAACAAAGTGGGATGAGGTAGAACTACAATATTTTCAGAAAAGCAGATATAAAAGATAAAAAAAACCAGTAGGAAGGGGCAGAAAGTTTCAGCCGTTAATCAAGAATAAATAAGAGCTGGAAAACTGGAGAAAAAAAGCTAGGACATGAAAGTTTCTTTAAAAAGAGAACTTTTCAAAGCCCCTTTGAATTTGTCTAGGTTTTTTTCCAACCCTTAAGTGGACGGATAAAGAGTTCCATATAAGAAGAGCCGTTACCAAAAATTTAGTTGTGCGACAGGTGTAGATGACCTTTAGGAAGAATACAAATAGTAGGTTTTGTCCAGTGGATCTATATGATCTGGATGGTAAATGAGGAATGAGAATATTGTCAAGATAACTGGGGGCCTTTGTAATCTGTGTTTTGAAAGCTAATAATAACAATTTTGTAAGTTATTCTATATGAGATAGGCAACCAGTGGGCTTTTTTCAGTAGTGGTGTGACATGATCATACTTCTTGGATTTGGTAATGATTTTAATCACGGTGTTTTGTATTAGAAAATGACATGGGGTAAAAATTTATCACCATTCCACGTGAGCTCATCCCATCTCCATGAGTTCAATCCCTGGCCCTGTCCCATTCCCACGAGCTCAGTCCCCATCCCTGCGAGCTCAGTCACTGTCTCTGCCCCGCAAGCTTGGTCCCCGTCCCCGCCCTGCAAACTGTCAGATCCCACCAGCACAAGCCTCAAATAGTTATGATTTTATACTGAACTTATTTTATTAAAGTATAAAAAGAGACTATTCTGTACAATTATTTTATAAACACAAATAATACAGAGCAAGGATCAACAAAACCCCTGTCTCCCCTCCCTTTCTCAAATATCCACTCCACTATTGTGAAAACTGAACAAATCAAATTACTACAAAATGCTACATAGAAAAATCAAGCTAACAGAATACTTCAGTCACATATGGCAGGAATAGTGTTAGGGGAGAGCAACTAGGGCAACTGCCCCCTGGTCAGAGAGAGAACTCTAAACCAGCTGGAATCTAAAGAAGCACAGCCTGGGCTTTGCAGTTCCCAGTTATGTCTAATACCAGTTCTAGCAGGATACATATTTCAAATCTAAAATATTCTAATCACAAAATATAAAAATAAATTTTTTTTCTACTTTTTGTTGTCTGGTTATTTTATTCTTCAAATCACATTGGTCTCAGGCTTTGGTTTTGGGTTCCTTCTGTCTTCATCGTGGCATGGCTGGCTCCTGAAGGTAAAATAGGCCCAAGAGGAGTTGGAGAAGAGATGACAAGTCTGACACAGGTGCAACTTTTTTACCACAGGAGGAAGACTTTCCACCGCTTCCACGGGGCGGTGAAAAGTCTTGTCCCCATTCCTGCGAGGCGGTGAAAGGTCCCCATTCTTGCGGTAAACTAGTTGCAAATGTCCCCGTTATTGCGGCGACCACGTTTTACTGCGGTAAATGGTCCCCGTGTCATTCTCTATTTTGTATCATTTGAAGTTGTCTTATTTCTTTCTGCAGAATACCATTGTATAGAGAGTTGCAATAATCAAGCCTGGATATCACGAGGGAGTAAATCAATATAGTCAAAAATGGTGCATTAAGAAAATTTGCTAATGATTGGTTTTAGTCTGTAGAAAGTTTTTCACCTGGCACTAATTTGTTCATGGTAATTTAATTTATTGATTACATCTAGAATTTTGACTGAAGAAACCATAGTAATTGGGGTGTTGCCAATACATATCGGTGATGATAGATGGATGCCTTCCTTCCATGGAAAGAGTAGGGAGTTAGTTTTTGCAATGTTTAATGATAACATGTTATTTCTTAGCCATTTGCTAATCTCTAATTTTAGTTTAATGTCTATTTCATTGGAGTTTGTAGGGTCAAGGGGATGAGCTCAATATCATCAGCATAAGCATAGACTGTAAAGTCGATGGAGTGGCATAGTGTCAGTAATGGGGCCAGATAAATGTTAAACAGAAGTGGAACACAAAGTTCACTTGAAATAATGTTTCTAACAAATAGAATTATTCAACAATCAAGATGAATTTGCTGTTGAGGAGTGGATCCAAGATGGTTGCACTCACCTGATACTTGGTGTTACTCTTCTTCAATCGGTGTTTGATATTTCCTTGAGGATGTTGAAGCGGCATGGGAAGACTGCTGCCAGAATCTTGCAGCATTGTGCCACACCTTAGGTGGGCGCATTTAATTTGCTTGCTCAATCCCTGCTCTCCTCACAATTGTCACAATCCGTTTAGCAGAACACAAAAGTAATATGAAGAATCACAATATGTGTGCTCCCTTAGCAAAACATTGTATCGAGAATAAACACGATTTTGTAACATTACATGCAGTCATTATAGAAGTGCTGAAACCTGTTAGTAGGGGAGGGAACTTTCAACGGTACCTAGCCCAACACGAACAACGTTGGATTAACCGTTTGGATAAACACATGGAATGACAACATTTCTATTAGGATTTTTTTTAGGCTAATTCCACTCTAATTTATATTGAATAGTATTTGAACTTGCCAGGCACCAATAAAATCTAAAGGGAGTGATGACATCAGTACGCTCCCGTGTATTTGAAATAGAGGCTGTCGCCATTTTGTTGTCTAACTGAAAACGTTAACAGACTTAAGCAGTAAAGTAAGTAATGTATCTATTCATTTCTGAAGTTGTTTTACAAATATATTTCATTAATTACTTTTTTTTTTATGCAGTAACTTGGTATGCCACTAATCCGGCCCTGAAGCAGCAGATATGAATCTAATTCCGCGAAACGCTAGCCACGTCGGCATTTTTTGAACATACAAGCATGGTTCAAAGCTGGCATTTTTTTGAACATACAAGCATGGTTCAAAGCTAAGTAATCCTGACAGTTACTTTTTCAGTTGGATGAAATAGTGCATAAGAAGTATAAGTAGAATGAAAATCGGTTCTAAATTGAAAATACATACACCAGTTATAGAAAGATTTTTAATTAAAAAGAAAGAAAATCCTCTTAAAAATGGTATAAAAGTATGAGAGCACTGAACTAGTTACTATTAAAAGTTTTTTAAGTAAATATTTATAAGTAAGTTTTGAATAAACTAAATAAGGGGATAAATTGCATGCTAAATAGTGTAAAGGACACATGTTTATGGCTAATGATTGGAGCAAGGAGCGGAATATCTACGCCGACAAACTCAGTCTGTGAATACGACTGTGCATAGGCTCCATTACTGAGGCTTTTCCCCGTGTACATATATCTTTAGATATTGCACTTTTTCATAGAAGTGGGAAATTATTGGATATAATTTATACTCTAATTCACCTCACTATGACACATCAATACACTCTAGGAAACCCATCTTAAGACCGCACTATGGCCCTTAGGATGCAAGGTTTGTAAGTAAGGTTCCCATATATTCATAAACATCAACTTTCGCTTCTCAGGCCTTCCAGCATCTCTCGCCTCCCAGATGGCCAACTAATGTAATTGGTTTCGCCAATGCCAAAACTTTGTGGGGGTCAGGGACCGTCCAATATTGTAAAATACATTTTTTGGCCAATAAACTCATCTTCCTACACAGCACCCGATGACCCCTAGGCAAATGTCTGAAAGCCTCTGGCAAATCTAAAACAAAATGGGTCAGAAAACTACGTAAAGATCTCCCAATTATTTTTGACATATAGGATATTATTCTTTTCCAAAAATTTTGAATAATGGGACAAGTCCAAAATGCATGTCCTAAAGTATGACTCCCAATTCCACATTTATGACATAATGGTATAGATATCCTTTAATCCACATGTAAGTGCAAGATTATCCAGACCTAATGATTTTAATTGCCTACTCGGTTGTTTATCCATTATTGGATTCATGACAGCATTGAAGTCTCCAGCTACGATTAAATTAGTCGTAGCCAGTGACAAAATTGTTTTAGAGTTTTCTTTTGTTTTTTAAAGAAATCTGCCTGATTAGAATTAGGTGCATAAATATTAAGAAGCGTCAGGGTATCTTTTCCTGAATTCATATTAACATAGAGCCATCTATCCATGAGATCAGCCTGAAATTTATCACATGTATTAGAAATATTCCATTTAACTAGGATTGCCACACCTGCCTTCTTTCCTGTTGCTGGTGCAAAAAAACAATGTTTTATCCACCCCCCTTCCAATTTAGCCACCTCAGCAGCTGACAGATGAGTCTCTTATATGAAATGTCTGCTTGTTGTTTCTTCAAAAAATTAAGAATCTTTTTCCTTTTTATGGGATGATTAAGTCCATTAACATTTAAGGAATATAACTTTAAAGCCATTTTATTTGATTACAAAATCTTAAAGAATAAACCAATAATTTCCTATTGACCAAATTTAAAAATAAAATTTCCACACACAATAAATCCCCCCTTCCCAGCCCAACCCTGTAAATCACACAAAAACCTGTATGCAAACATTTAGGGCTCCTTTTACTAAGATGCGCTAGCGTTTTTATCGCACACACAAGATTAGTGTGCGCTAGCCGAAAAATTACCTGCTTAAAAGGAGGCAGTAGCAGCTAGCGCGCAGGGCATTTTAGCACGCCTTTGTAAAAGGAGCCTTTAAACTAGGAGATCACCAGCCCCCCCTCCCAAGCACCTTAATTTATTCCAAATTAACCCTCCATATTCTGCAAAATATTAATAAGATCAAGTATAAAAACACAATCTAATATAATAAAATGCTAGCCGCGCATGTGCACTCCATCTGCGTGTTCTGTTTTCCGTATGCTGTAGGGTACCGCAGGTAGGAGTGCGCATGCGCGCAAAGCTCTCTCTCTCCTTCCCCCCGAAGTGGATGTTGGTCTTACACTACAGGTGCATCTGGCCCTTTCTTTTCCAGGGTCTAGTATTCATAGAGGATCCAGATCACTTTGCTCTTATGGCTTGGCTCTTGAATGCGAAGCGTTAGCACGTAAGGGCTACTCTGAAGTGGTCAGTACCCCACTCCTCTAGTTTAAGAAGCTGACCATGGTCTAGGCGTATACTAAGGCATGGCAGAATTTCCAGCAGAGGTGGTAGGGATGTTTTCAGGTTTTTGTGGTGTTGGCTTTCCTCCAAGCCGGCTTTGACAAGGGACTTACGGTGGTTTCCCTTGGGATCCAAGTTGTTGGTCTTTCTTGTTTTAGAGCTCGAGACTGAAGAACTTTGCTGACGTCTCATCCAGACATTACCAGATTTTTGAAGGGTGCACTATGCATCAGACCTCAAGTCAAAACTCTGTTCCCTTTGTGGGATTGTAGTGTGGTTTTGCAGGGCTTGAGTCAAGCTCCATTCAAGCCACTGAAAGAAGCGTTGCTTATGGATTTGATGCTTAAGACAGTTTTTCTGGTGGCTGTGACATTGGCGAGACTGGTCTTGGAACTGCAGGTTCTTTCTTGTAGGGAGCCTTTCCTTAAGATCTCTGACACTGGAGTCTTTACATACCGTTCTTTCTTTCCTGCTGAAAGTGGTTTTGCGTTTCATGTCAATCAGGAGGTTTGATTTCCAGCATTCCAGTCCACAGGTTCCAAGAAACAGGACTGGATTTTAAAGAAGTTAGATGTGAGAAGAGTACTTAGAACTTTAATATCTGGAGGTCACCGAGTTTAGGCTCTCTGACCATCTTTTTGTGTTGACTATTCCAGCTAAGCAAGGTGCTCCAGCTTCCAAGGTCACAATTTCCAGGTGAATCCCAAGGGCAATTTTGTCAGCCTATTGTCTCATCAAGAATGTTCTTCTCAGAGACCAATTTGCCCTTTGGGCCATGAAGAGTAGTCTATTACTAATATACTTTGGGTTACTATTTGAGCTCATTTAATACTTCTGCTGGCATGTTTGTTGATCTGTTTTGAATGTTCATAGTTATGTTACTTTGTTTGAGCAGAACAGATTTATGAGTTGAAAAAGTTTTCCCATGTCCCTACTTCACCTAATTTCGGTAGAGTTCTTGCTTGCTTGGGGTCTAACTGTAGTTAGCAGTAGAGCTCTCAGTAAATTAGGAGAGATACAGAAAAAATACGGAGTGGATTCCTTCGGCAAAGGCGCTTGGCCATGGAGAGATTACCCGTTTGTCCAGAATGACACACCTATCTACTGGAAAAGATATTAGCAAGGTAAGAACCTAATCTTATTTACCTACCAAATATTTGCAGACTCAACAATTGGATCAGGATATTATCTCAAGATGCTTCGGTGATTTTGGAGCCTTCTGATAAGGACTCAGCTAAGCCTTCAACGTTAATAGTTATGGTGGCTTTATCACTAGAAAAGATATGGATAATGAAGATTTTTTGTAAAAATAGATATAAACTGTGTTTGGGCTGTAATATTCAGATTTTCTCAGACATTTCTTGCGATAAAGGCGGAGATGTCAGTTTTTGTTTTAGAAACTTGGTGTTACCCAGCTAGATGGAACCTTTTATTTGAGATATCCTTGTAAATGTATAGTGAGATATCAATCTTTGAAATGTTTTCTTTGAACTTTTTCATCTTTTAATGTTTTTGGTGACTGAATCTAGAGGATTCACATAATTAGCTATTAATGAAGTGGATACCCCATTTAAGTGTTAGGTGATTTCTTTCTTTCTGAATTTATTTCCTAACTTTTTTAGCTCGTTACATTAAAAGGTGCTAGTGTAGAGTTAGGCTTTTCTTTCTCTTTTTCTCTCTCTCTCTCTTTCTCTTTCTTTCTTTCCTTCTTTCTTTCTCTCTTTCTTTCTCTTTTTCTTTCTTTCTTTTTCTTTCTTTCTTTCTCTTTCTTTCTCTCTCTTTCTTTCTCTTTTTTCTCTCTTTCTTTCTCTTTTTTCTTTCTCTTTCTTTCTTTCTTTTTCTTTCTTTTTTTTTTTTCTTTCTTTTTTCTTTCTTTCTCTTTTTTCTCTCTTTCTTTCTCTTTTTTCTTTCTCTCTTTCTCTTTCCCTTTTACAAAACTGCGCAAGAAGCCTTTAGTGCTGGCCGGCCTGCTGAATGGTCTGTGCTGCTTCGACAGTCACAGAATTTCTATGAGCATCAGAACAGTGCAGAGTCAGCTATGCATGCCAGCTGGCGTTAAAAACCTCTTGCAGAGTTTTGTAAATAAAAAAAAAAGGGGGGGTAGTATTTTGATAACCAGTTCTATTTCATACCAACATTTTAGGAAACTGCTTAAGACCTTTCTGTTTACAGTAAAACATTTTTGTCAACTTAAGATTGTATATCACTATTTTGTACAGTTTTTTTAAATTTGCAACTACATCGAACTACAAGGTTTTGTGGTATATAAAAAAATGTTTGTTTTTAATTCTACTTATTTGTAGTCTTGGATCTATAATTGTGAACTCAAGGAATGCATACTTCTTATTTAGTATTTCCTTGAATTTTACATTACATTAGGGACTTCTATTCCGCCTATACCTTGCAGTTCAAGGCGGATTACAAAAGAGCTAACTGGACATTTCCAGTGAAGTTACAACAGTTTTGGGGGGTTTTTTTTTGTTGTTTTTTTTTTTTTGGTTACAAGGATGGAGAGGTGCCTGGATTAATTCTGGAAGAACTTGCAAATTGGATATTAAATTGACTGTACGTTACTGTGTGATATAACAAATAGATTACAGTTAGAGTACAAATAAGATTACGTTACATTTCAGGGATCTGAATACTTGGTTGGTGTTTTGGGGAGGAAGAGATTATTTAAGTGGAGGTTTTGGGGGAGAATTTATCTAGGAGGAGGGGGAAGGGTTGGGTTAAGATATCTGGATAAATTTTTTGAAAAGTAGGGTTTTGATTTCTTTTCAAAAAGTTTTGAAGTCTCCCGTTGCCGTCAACAGGTTGGAGATGGAGTGGTTAAGTTTTGCTGCTTGCGTCGCCAGAAGGTTATCAAACAACTTTTTGCGCTGAGTGCCCTTGAGTGGAGGAAAGGCAAAAGGGTTCGGAGTTCTTCATTGTCTTGAGGTGAGGATCTGGTTTAGGCAGTTGTTTAGAAAGGGGGGGGGGGGGGCGGAGCCGTTTAATGCTTTGAATAATAGACAGTAGAATTTGAATTGAATTCGTGCTTGCCTAGGTATCCAGTGAGAGTCTAGGAAGGCAGTTGTAATATGATCATATTTTCTCAGGCAGTAGATCAGTCTGAGGGCAGTGTTTTGTATAGTCTGAAGTTGTTTTATCATGTTGGCAGGACAAGGTAGATAGAGGGAGTTGCAATAGTCCAGTAGACCTAAGACTAGGGATTGGACAATTAGCCTGAATTGTGCTGGGTCGAAGAATTTTCTTATTTTACGTAGATTTCTCATAATTAAAAAAGCTTTCTGGGATGTTTT
Source organism: Geotrypetes seraphini (assembly GCF_902459505.1). Classification (NCBI taxonomy): domain Eukaryota; kingdom Metazoa; phylum Chordata; class Amphibia; order Gymnophiona; family Dermophiidae; genus Geotrypetes; species Geotrypetes seraphini. The sequence goes on along the minus strand of NC_047091.1, from coordinate 92,142,374 downwards.
ATTGATTTGGGACTGAATTGTGCAGCATCTGTCTATCGTTACTCCTAGGAGTTTGAGTTCGGGCTGTATTAGGTATTTGGTGTTTTTAATTTTCAGTTCTGTAATGGTGGGAGTTTTGGCCTTTTTGAGCAGAAGTAATTTTGTTTTATCTGAGTTTAGTTTCAGTTTGTGGTCTACCATCCATTTTTCCACTGCATCTAGGGTTATTTCCAGTTTTGCTGTAGTGGTGGGCTCTGATGGGTCGAAGGGGAGGAGTATGGTGATGTCGTCTGTGTAGCTGAAGGATGTAACATTTAAGTTATCTAAAGTGGCTCCAAGGGAGGAAATAAAGAGGTTGAAGAGCATAGGTGATAGAGGTGATCCTTGTGGAACTCCGCATGGGTTGGACCATGGTTCTGATATGATATTATTGGACTTTACCCTGTAGGTTCTTGATTTGAGGAATCCTTGGAACCAATTGTAGACCTTGCCTGAGATCCCAATGGCGTCAAGTATCTGTAGCAGTATGGAGTGTGTTGCCATAATTATTTTTCTGTTCTTCTGATCCTTCAGGAAACTTCTTTTATCAGGCATTTTATGAGAATAACACATTTAACTTTAGAGCTGACAGAGGGGCTACCCAATGTTAGCTATGCTTATTGTGGTTGGTTGTTAGGCTTGAGGCAAGACTTTGGTCATAGTCCAACTCGGTGCGCACATCACTGAAAATCTACTTGCATAGTTATTAGTAACTGGCATGTTATTGCCCTGTCTCAGATCAGAGAGACAGAGTAGATTCTAAACTTAATGTGAACAAAGTACTATAAAGAGTAAGGATGCAAGCCCTCAGGTACAATGTGTGCATGCACCCATCCTCAGCTTGTTCAAAGTAAAGTCAGCATTGCAGAATGGAGAAGCAGCTTAATCCATTGGAGTGAGCTGTGAACCAGAAATGCCAGGGTTCAAATTAGAGAGCGGCATGGGAACGGGGATGATGGAAATCCTGCAGGACCCACGGGGATCCTGCAGGTTCCTCCTTCAGGTCATGGGGATGCCCCCGCGGGTCACGGGGATCCCGTGGGGATGCCCCTTGTGGTCGCGGGGATCCCGCGGGGTTGGAGGTAGCTCGAGCCGAGTGGCTCATCTTCTTTTCCTGCCTTCCTGTAGCGTACAGCGCTCCCAGCAATCAGAGTCCACACGTAGCTGACCCGGAAGTCTTCCCCCGACGTCAGAGCTGACGTCGGAGGAATGCTTCTCATCAGCTACGTACAGTGTGCAGGGCCCGCTGCCCTGTGATTGTGAAGAAGTGCTGCTCTGAGTAACGTCAGGAGAGGTGGTGAGATGGTTCTTTCATGCGCCTCGCATGCCACAGAGGAGTAGAAAGAAGAAAGCAGCGAGTCTTGTGGGAGGGGGCAGATCGGGAGGGAGTAAGCAAGTGGACACGCATACATTGTAATTAGGAGGAAGCAGTTGGGACGTGAGAGGGGCCCAAACGTGGGACACAGGAGGGAGTGCATTTTTTAACACAGAAGGCAGGGAAAAGAAGAGAGGAGCAACATTAATGGAAAGAGGACAGATTGGCTGCTTGAGTTGGGGTTTTTTGTTGTTTTGGGGGGGGGGTTTGGGGGGGTGTTCATGTACATTGTACAATGAGGCAAGGAAGGAAGGTAAACTGTCTACAGGCCTTTGCTTTTTATAGCAAGCTAGTTTTGACGTCCATAACCTTGTTGAATGGCATAAACTTGGGAGAGAGTATGGAAGAAGGGAGGGAAAGTGATGCTGAGGTGGGGGAGAGAATAGAAAAGGGAGAATTGGGCATGAGTGTGTCAGTTAGAGGGAAAGAGATGGTGTACACGGGGAATGGAAGAAAGAGGAGAATTTTTGGTCATAGGGAGGGAGGGAGGTACAGATGAGAGGGAGAAATATTGTGGTGGGACGGACAGATTGAAATGGATGCAAGAGGGAGGAATGTTGGACATAGTGGTGAAGGGAATGGAGGGAGAGATGTGGCATGGTCCTGGAGAGGGGTGATAGAAGGAGAAATGTTGAGCATGGGACTGGTGGGCAGGGGCAAAAGATGAGAAAGGTATAAATGCTGGACCATGGTAGGAGGAACCAATGGACAGCAACAGAAGAATTTACAGAAGATGGAAAAGCGGAAAAAAGAAACTTGTTGGAAAAATAAGTCTCCAGACACCAAAGGTAAAAAACAGAATTTATTGACTAAAATATGTTAGCTTTGGGAAATTTATATAGCAGGTGTCTTTGCATTGTGTTAAAAAAAAAAAAGGAAATGCATTTCCGGTTTTATTTCTACAGTGTTGAAATATTTGCTTTCCCTTGCTGTGGCTGGTGGGGATCCCCAAGCACCACCAGCAGAGGACCTCCTCTAGAGATGGCCAGAACTCCCCTCCACCAAGCACAGCAGTCGTTGGCAGCATCCTTGAGCCACTGAGGTGCCAGCATCTGTAACTCAGGGACGCTACCGCTTCCTGCCAAGCATGGCAAAAGGGACCCCTGGCCAACTGCAAAGGAAGTCCTCAGCTGACAGCTTGGGGGATTCTCATCAGCTGAGATTTTATATTTACATTAGAGGCTCTGGTAGAAACCCGTTTACAAAATAAGTATTCTTCCCAATTAATATTTCCAAATTAAGAAAATGTCTGCTTATTTGTAAATGGGTTTCTACCAGAGCCTTTAATTCAGTAGCATAATTAAATTAAATAACTATTTCTGAAGTTTATAGGGACGGGTGGGGACGGAGGGGATTCCTCACGGGGATGGGTGGGGCGGAGAGGATTCCTCGCGGGGACGGGTGGGGACAGGTGGGATTCCTCGCGGGGACAGGTGGGATTTTGGCGGGGACAGGTGGGATTTCTGTCCCCGCGCAACTCTCTAGTTCAAATCCCACTGACACTCACTCCTTTGATCTCAGGCAAGTTATTTAACCCTCCGTTGCCTTGGGTACAGACTTTTATATTGTAAATCCTCTGAAGAAAAGAAGATGGCCACCTGTTTCTGAATGTAATATGGCTTGTGCTACTATAGAGTACAAGGTATGAGAAACTTGGAGGTGCAGGGTGTGACTCTTAACAGTATCACCATATGTTAAAATGCTAGGGGTATATTTGGATTCAAAGCTTGAAGTGCATGAACACATATCATAAACGGTTAAAGGGGCCTTTTTTCAGTTAAGATTGCTGTCGAGGGTAAAATCAATGATTTCGGTATCTGATTTTCAGCCTGTAATTCAGTGTATGGTGATCTCCAGATTAGATTTCTATAATTCCTTGTTAGTAGGCATCCCAAAATGCAGAATAAAAGCATTGTATGATCACAGGAGTAGCCTGGAATGATCATATTACACCAGTCTTGAAGAGTTTACATTGGTTACCAATTTAATTGAGAATTGAATACGAGATTTTGACAATTGTTCACCAGCTCTTGAAGCAGTATGTACCTTCTAAAAGTTTGAGATCTCAATTTACAATGAAGTTATTGACTGATGCATTAGGTGAAACACCTTATAGAAGAACACAAGTAACGGCTATTATCCCAGGACAAACAGGCAGCATATTCTCACATGTGGGTGACATCATCCACGGAGCCCGGATGGGGACAGCCTCGCAAGCAGATTTGCTTGTAAAACTTTTAGAAAGTTCACGACTGCCGCATCGTGCATGTGCGAGTTCCTTCCTGACTGAGGTAGGTTGCGCATCTCCTCAGTTCTCAGTTTTCCGTGGAGCCGACAAACCACTCGTTTCGACACACTACGTTAGATTTAGTTCTACTCGTGCCTTCTCTCACCATGGCTCGTGTATTTTCTTTACAGGATCATTGTCTTCATTTGCGCGTTTATTTGCGCATTTCATTTAGTTTCTTTCTTATTTTATTCAGGTCATGGCAGGGCCTACTTGCTGCTTCAGCCTGCGGGCTTCGATTTTGCCGTACCTGTTTTTCATTCCAGTCCCGGTCGGTCACAGGGTTACAAAGTGTAGCCTGACCACATTTGGAGTCGGGCGCCCGCTGTGCTACACTTATCAGTTTTCTCTGACGTCTTCCTTGGAGTCTATAGCCATACCAATTGTACCAGCTCCAGTGGTCTCGGTGCTGGCTTTGCAGAGTATGTTGGAAGTTATTCTGCATCAGGAGTTTGGTAATGTGCTTGCCAAATTAATTCCTGCCTCGAGTCCTTGAGAAAAACTGACAATGCACTCTATACAGGGAGTCGAGGCCTTGAGAGTGTCTCGAGGAAAAAACGACAATGCACTCTGTACAGGGAGTAGAGTCTTTGCGAGTGTCTCGCGATACTTCTGCACAAGGAACTGAGTCCTTATCAGTGTCTCGACTTCGATCTCCAACTTTCAGCTCTATCTTCTTCGAGGCACAGGGTAAGGACTCTTCGACATTCCTCATTGAGGCTGCATTCAAGATCACTACATCGTTCTCCGAGGCACAGTTCATCTCCACACGATCTGTTGAGGTATTCATCGAGATCCAGGTCCTCTTCTCGGGACAGACCTTGTTACTCGAGGCATAGACAATCCTCGAGACAGCCACCTTCCTTCTCGAGGAAAACTACAGCAGAACCATTTTCGTCAGTTGAGTCCTCCTGTGTTTTTCATTACTAGCTGGCTCTTTTTTTGCCTATGGATTCATATCTCAGGCATTAATATTCCACAGAGGCTTCATCCTCTTTCTCTACCATGAGATGTACTTTGAGGGGTTCCTTGTCGCCTTTGATCTCCCCTCTTCTGCTTCGATGTCCTTTACTCAATTTTTATGCCAAATGAGTAAAGATCTTAACATCACGTTACAGTCTGATTCAACCTACTCTAAGGAGCATTTGGAAGAACTGGGTATACCTCATCTTCCTACGGATTCATTAAAATTACCCATGATAGGTATTCTCACTCAAACTTTCAAAAGAAATCTTGCTACACCATACTCCATTCCTGCTGTGCCAGCGAGACTGGAATCTTGATATCAAATGGTTCACTGTACGGGTTTTGAAAAGTCTCAACTATCCCATCAATCTCTTCTTGTTGGGTCTTCCTTGAGAACAACTAATCCAGCAGTCTTGCCTGGCCGACAGGGAAGGGCCATGGATAAATTTGACTGATGCCTGTATCAAAATTCTATGATGCCAAATAGAATTTTAAACTACAACTTTGTCTTTACATTATATCTCAAATCTTGGGTCAATGCTATACCCACTTTGTTCAAGTATATTCCAGAGCATTGCCCGACAGAGTTCCAGCATATGCATTCCACTCTGGCACAACTTCGCATACATATGGCTCAGACTGCATATGATGCTTTTTAGATGTCCTCCAGGGCCACTGCTTTCTTGGTGCCGATTCGCTATCTCAACTGGCTCCACACCATAGATATGGACCCAAATCTACAACATCCCATACCAAGGCAATGAGTTGTTTGATGACTCTATTGAGGCAATTACAAAGCGCTTGTCTGAGCATGAGAAGTCATGTGCCTCCTTCATCAGATCAAGCCCGAACCCTTCCACAGATAAGGGTTATACACCTCCTTCATCTTTCCAAAGATTCCAAAGGTTTTTCTCAGAAAGCAGCACCTGATTCAAAGCCGCCTTTTATGTCTCAGTGTGTATGGTCAAATGCAACGAAGACAACATTGAAGACAGCGTTGTCTTCTTTATAACTGCTTGTTGCAATGACTGGAAAGAATGCTTGTGAGAAAGTTAAGTTCACTACCTGCCTTTGAAACATCATAGTACAATGATGTAGGTTTATCCAAATAATGTAATGTGATGACGTAGGTTTAGCCAATTAGTGGGACGGGACAGTGACGTCCTACGCCCTTACGTAAGATTCTCACCGGTACATTATTAGCTTTAAATAGCGTCTGTACTGTGCTTGCTTGGTTTGAAACATTTAAGAAGAAGTACATGTTAAATGAACCAGCGTTTCAATCTAATGGTGAGTGTGCTCATCCAGACCATAGCCATAAGCATTTTATTAAGTATTTTTATTGAACATTTTGAAGTCTGTAAAATAAACTCTATGGATTTTAATATCGACACATATCTCTTGCTTTCAGTGACTTCACCTCCAGCTTTAAGTCTATCTGTTTTGTCGGTTCCCTGACGCAGCAACGAAACGTGGCACGTCAGAACCAGTCACTATTTTCAAAGTTAAGTTTATTCTTAAAGATACTAAACTATTGAAATGACAGTGTTAGCATAGCTGTTTGGACTAGCATTTGATTTATTGAAAGTTCATATTTTCAGTCAGTTCATTTTCTGAACACTGCAATGATTGGGTGGTGAGGCGGAGTAATCAGCCTTCATGTCTCTGAGCAGAGTTCTAAGAAAAGAATTGTAAACAAGTTATTTTTGAATTTACATCGTTTTGATGGTGCTGCAGTGACTTTTTAAAGTATCACTGATATCTCTTTAGTCACTCTACAATACCAACGTAGTAGTTGAATTGATTACCCCTGTAATATTTTTGTGCCTTTTAAGAAACAGCAGCCTCAAAGCAGCAATGGCAGCAGCGTAACTCTCGGAATTCTGCTGCACCTAAGCTTTCTCAGTCTTTTTAACCAACTCAAACAGAAAGCATAACCTTATTTGTTCTACCTCTCTCATCTCTTTTTTCCATAGGGGGTTGTTCCATCATTTCTACCAAGGATGGTAGACCTCACTCTCATCTGGGAAGGCCTCTCTCTGCACTTCCTTCCGATTACAAAAGAATATCATTTCAATCTTTCTGGACCACCCTTCTTCTTCATGAAGCTTAAGCTCCACTTTGTCTCCATGTCATCGAGTCAGTTCCTCTGGAGCAACAGAACACGGGGTTTTTCTCCCGTTACTTCCTTGTCCCGAAGAAGATGGGGGATCTGCAACCTATCCTGGACAAATTCCTTGTCAGAGATTAATTTTGAATGCTGTCTATAGCATCATTGTATCCGCTTCTGGATCAAACTGATTTGTTATGCTCCCTGGATCTCAGAGACTTACACATTTCTATTCATCCAGCCTCTTACTAGCTCCTCAGATTTCAGGTGGGAAATCATCATTTTCAATACAGAGTGCTACCCTTCGGCCTAGCATCATCTCCCAAAGTCTTCACCAAGTGCATAGTAGTGGTAGCAGCAGCTCTGCGAAACCATGGCCTTCAGGTTTTTCTGTACCTGGACGACTGACTCATCAAGGATTCAACATCTCAGGGAGTTATTGTAGCGGTCCAACAGATTACTTGCTTCCTCCAAAGCTTGGGGTTCGACATCAACTTCCCAAAATCCCAATTACAGCCCTCTCAGACTCTAAAGTTCATCGGAGCTGTACTGGATACTGTACAATTCAGAGCATTCCTTCCTCAGCAGCATCAGGATGCTCTCATTCAACTTTGTCACAGTGTCATCCCTCACTTTACTCTACAGTTACCCTACCGTTCACGTGACTCCTTTTGCTAGACCGAATTACTCAGTGGACTCTGGCATCTCAGTGAGCACAGGCTTTAGACCCAATCTCTCAGCACATTATAGTGGCTCCTTCGTTGAGACAGTCTCTCCACTGGTGAATGCTCTCTTCCAATCTCTCCAGAGGTTTACTGTTTCAAACTCCCCCCTCATCAGAAGGTCCTCACGACAGATTCCTCGATCTGTGCTTGGAGGGCTCATCTAGATGGTCTCAGTACTCAAGGCCATTGGTACACCACAGATCGTCAGTGTTGCATAAATCTGTTGGAACTCAGAGTGATCTTTAGCATCTTCTCCACAGTTAAGTAGACCTCTTTCGGACAAACAACCAAGTTGCCTTGTACTACGTTAATAAGCAGGAAGGCACAAGATCTCTCCCTCTGCCAGGAAGCAAAAGGTGTGGAATTGGGCAATCCTTCACAACACCTTTCTAAAAGCGGTCTCTATTCCAAGAGAGAAAAACTGTCTAGTGGACAAATTGAGTCATCTTCTGAAACCTCATGAATGGACGCTCAATTCCTCGCCTCTTCATCACATTTTTTCTCAGTGGGGGACTCCTCAGATAGATCTATTTGCGTCTCCACACAACAATAAACTGCCTCAATTCTGCTTCAGGATATACTCTCCTCATTGCCTCGAGGCAGATGCTTTTCTTCTGGAATGGACGAATCAGTTTCTGTATGCATTTCCTCCATTTCCTCTCATTCTCAAGACACTTGTCAAACTCGGACATGAACATGCCACCATGATTCTGATAGCTCTTCAGTAGCCCAGAAAACCATGGTTTTCCCTTCTACTTCAACTCAACAGCAGGGAGCCACTACTTCTACCAGTTTTCCCTCTCTGCTTACACAGAGTCAGGGGTCTCTGCTTCATCCCAACCAGCAGTCTCTACACCTGACAGCTTGGTACCTCTCAACCTAACTGCCACGCTACAGTTTTTGCAATCTGTCATGGACATTTTAGAGGCTTCTTGAAAGCCTGCCACTAGGCAATATTACAACCAGAAATGGATTAGGTTTTCTGCTTGGTGCACTATTCATCACCAGGAGCCTCAATCTACCTCCTTGTCTTCAGTTTTGGATTACCTATTGGATTTATCTCAATCAGGCCTCAAATCAACATCTATTTAGTGCAATTGCTGCTTTCCATCAGCCTATCAAAGGGAAACCCCTTTCTGCTCAACCTGTGGTTTCCAGATTTGTGAAAGGACTTTTCAATGTCAAACCACCTCCAGTGGTTTGGGATCTCAATGTTGTTCTTGCTCAATTGATGAAGCCTTCTTTTGAACCAATAGCTTCGGCTCATCTCAAATATTTTACTTGGAAAGTGGTTTTTCTCATTGCCCTAACGTCTGCTCGCAGAGTCAGTGAGCTACAAGCTTTAGTAGTGGACCCACCTTTCACAGTATTCCACCATGACAAGGTGGTCTTCTGTAGTCATCCTAAATTCTTGCCTAAAGTGGTGTCAGAATTTCATCTCAACCAATCCATTGTACTTCCAGTGTTTTTTTCAAAGCCTCATTCTCATCCTGGAGAAACAGCTCTTCATACTCTGGACTGTAAGCGTGCTTTGGCTTTCTACTTGCAACGCACTAAGCCACACAGATCTGCTCCTCAAGTTTTTGTCTCCTTTGATCCAAATAAGTTGGGACATCTAATTTTCAAGCGCACCATCTCCAACTGGATGACTGCTTGCATCTCTTTCTGCCATGCTCAGGCTGGAGTGCATCTACAGAGTCGAGTCACAGCCCATAAAGTCAGAGCCATGGCGGCATCAGAAGCTTTCCTTAGATCTACTCCTATTGAGGAAATCTGCACAGCTGCCACATGGTCCTCGGTTCATACTTACACCTCTCATTATTGTCTGGATTCTTTTTCCAGATTGGATGGCCATTTTGATCAGGAAGTTTAACAAAATTTATTCTTCTAAATTGCCAACACTCCCACCATCCCATTCTGGTTAGCTTGGAGAATATGCTGTCTGCTTGTCTTGGGATAAAGCACATTTACTTACCATAACAGGTGTTATTCAGGGATAACAGGCAGATATTCTCACAACCCACCCACCTCCCCATGTTGGCTTCTTAGCTAGCTATCTGAACTGAGGAGACGTGTGCCCTACCTCGGGCGGGAAGGCACTCGCGCATGAGCGGTATGGCAGTTGCGAACTTTCTAAAAGTTTTACAAGCAAGTCTGCTTGCGATGCTATCCGCATCCGGGCTCCGTGGATGATATCACCCACATAACATAAGAACATAAGAATTGCTGCTGCTGGGTCAAACCAGTGGTCCATCGTGCCCAGCAGTCCGCTCATGCAGCGGCCCTCTGGTCAAAGACCAGCGCCCTCTGGTCAAAGACCAGCGCCCTGAGACTAGCCCTACCTGCGTACATTCTGGTTCAGCAGGAACTTGTCTAACTTTGTTTTGAAACCCTGGAGGGTATTTTCCTTTATGACAGACTCCGGAAGAGCGTTCCAGTTTTCTACCACTCTCTGGGTGAAGAAGAACCTCCATACGTTCATATGGAATCTGTCCATTTTCAATTTTAGAGCATGTCCTCTTTTTCTCCCTACCTTGGAGAGGGTGAATAACCTGTCCTTATCTACTAAGTCTATTCCCTTCAGTACCTTGAATGTTTCAATCATGTCCCCTCTCAATCTCCTCTGTTCGAGGGAGAAAAGGCCCAGTTTCTCTAATCACATGTGAGAATATCTGCCTGCTTTCCCTGGATAACACCTGTTAACAGTAAGTAACTGTGCTTTACACCACCACCCCAGCCTACATAGGATCCAAGCTAACCCTGTACATCTCCACCCGCCTCCTCCGCTCTGAAACAGAGAAACGCCTATGCATCCCCCCAGGAAGGTCTCTCCTGTCAGAAACTGCCCAAAAACGTTCCTACAGCTACTTCAACCCCCAACTTTGGAACCGATTCTCCCCGCAAATCAGATTACAGAACTCATTGATGACCTTCCAGAAAGCAGTAAAGACCCTCCTCTTCAACTAAAATTCCAACTGCAATCAACACCCATCGCCACCTTAAATTCCCCCTTCCTTTCTGCACTCTTCTCCATTCTTAACCTGTACTAAGTTGCTGTATAGACTTTCTACTGTCCAAATGTATTCCACTGTGAATGTTTGCTTGTAACCCGTTCTGAGCTACTGGGAGGATGGGATAGAAATTGAAATAAATAAATAAATAAAAAAGCAGTTAATGCGGCTCTCAAAATTCCACGGTTCTGAATGCAAACTGTGAGGTCCATGATTGCCTCGTTTGAACCGGGGGAATTTCTGGTTTCTATGAATTTGGCAAAGGCCTACCTTCATATACCCATTTTTCCAGAGCACAGACATGAGGTTCCACATCTTGTAACAGCACTTTCAGTTCCTGGCCTCGCTGTTTGGGCTGGCAACAGCACCTCAGGCCTTCACCAAAGTGATGTTGATTGTAGCAACACACCTATGCAGGCTCGTTTTCCAGGTCCACCTGTATAGGGATGATTGGCTTATCAGAACCCAGAGTCTGAGGGACACCAAGTAGTTTGACAAGTTGTCCAGTTGCTGCAGCAACTCAGCTGGTAGGGTGAGGGGAGGTCACCTTTTGGAAGAGGCACCTCATTTTGGATGCAAGACATAGAATACCTGCTGAACCAGAACGTGCGCAGGTAGGGCTAGACTCAGGGCAATGGTCTTTGACCAAGGTCCGCCACGTGAGGGGACTGCTGGGCACAATGGACCACTGGTCTGACCCAACAGCGGCAATTCTTATGTTCTTATGGGACTCTGTTTCACCATGGGAGTGAATCAGATCTTTTGGAGACATGCCAGGAGTAGCTTCTCTAGCTGATTCGTGTCTCGTGCTCTCTGACAATGCCATGTAATCGCCAAGGGAGCACCAGGAATGTATCTGTTGAAGGGGTGGAACCTCATCTTCTGGAGCTTTCGGAAGTGCACGTAACAGGAGAGGACATTGGGCAGGTGGATCACAGGGAGTGGTGTCTGTCTCAGAGAGCCTTCACATGTACAGTATAGTGAAGAGATGGGTACATCCGAATTCTTTGCTTCAGTCTTCACCGAGGAAGATGTGGGGGGAGTTATCGGTGCCAGAAATGTTGCTACTCTTGGGTTTTGGCCAGGTACTAGTGACCTGGATTGACCACTGTGAGAATGGGCTACTGGACATGATGGACTATTGGTCTGACACAGTAAGGCTATTCTTATGTTCTTATAAATCTCTGTTTAACATTGAATGATGTAATGGGTCAGTTTAACAAACTGAATAGTAAAATCACCTGGACTGGATTGTATACACATCAGAGTGCTGATAGAATTGAAAAATGAACTTGCAGAGCTGCTGTTTAGTAATTAGTAATTTATCTTTAAAGTCCAATATAGTACTGGAAGACTAGAGGCTGACCAACGTGACGCCGATTCTTCTTTTTATTTTTAAAGGTTTCCAGAGGTGATCCAGGAAATTATAGACCAGTGAGTCTGACTTCTGTGCTGGGCAAAATGGTATTATTACAAAGAATAAAATAACAGAACATATACATAAGCATGGATTAATGAGAGAAAGCCAACATGGATTTAGTCAAAGGAAATCTTGCCTCACCAGTCTACTGCATTTCTTTGAAGGGGTAAATGAACATGTGGATAAAGGTGAGCCAGTTGATATCGTCTGTTTGGATCTTCAAAAGGCATTTGACAAAGTACCTCATGAAAGACTTCTGGGGAAATTAGAAAATTATGGGATAGGAGGTAATGTTCTATTATGGATTAAGAACTGGTTGAAAGAGAGAAAACAGTAGGCTTAAATGGTCAATATTCTCAATGGAGAAGAGTAAATAGTGGGGTTCCCCAAGGGTCTGTGCTGGGACCGCTGCTTTTTAACATATTTATCAGTGATCTAGAGATAGAAATAACTAGTGAGAACTAAATTTGCTGATGGCACAAAGTTGTTAAATTGCAACCGAGGATTGTGAAAAATTGTAAGAGGGAGACTGGGTGTTAAAATGGCAGATGATGTTTAATGTGAGCAAGTGCAAAGTGATGCACATGGGAAAGAGGAACCCGAACTAGAGCTACTTGATGCATGTTAGGAGTCACTGCCCTGGAAAGGATCTAAGTATCATTGAGGATACGTTGAAACCCTCATCTCAATGTGCGGCGGAGGTGGCTAAGAAAGCAAATAGAATGTTAGGAATTATCAGGAAAGGAATGGAAAACAAAGATGAAAATGTTATAATGCCTTTGTATTGCTTTATGGTACAGCCACACCTTGAATACTGTGTGTAATTTTGGTTGCCGTATCTCAAAAAAGATGTTGCAGAATTAGAAAAGGTACAGAGAAGGGTGATGGAAATGATAAAAGGGATGGGATGACTCCCCTATGAGTAAAAGCTAAAGCGGTTAGGGCTCTTCAGCTTGAAGAAGAGGCGGCTCTGGATGATATGATAGAGGTCTATAAAATACTGAGTGAAATGGAAAGAGTAGACATGAATCACTTGTTTTCTTTTTCCAAAAATACTAGGACTAGGGGGCATGTGATAAGCTACAAACTGGAGAAAATATTTCGTCACACAACATGTAATTAAACTCTGGAATTTGTTGCCTGAGAATATGGTGAAATCAACTTAGCAGGGATTAAAAAAAAAAAAAGTTTGGATAATTTCCTAAAAGAGAAGTCCATAGGCCATTATTGAGATGGCTTGGGACAATTCACTGCTTATTCTAGGATAAGCAGAATAAAATCTATTTTACTACTTGGGATCTAGCTAGATACTTAGAACTTGGGTTGGCTACTCTTGGAAGCAGGATACTGGGCTTGATGGACCTTTGGTCTGTCCCAGTATGGTAGTAATTATGTTCTTATGCCTCTGTTAAAGGCTAGATCCTTTACATAAGATACAAAGAAAATATACAAAAAAATACAAACCATTTAAAATATAGCAGTCAGACTTATTTTCTTGGCAATTAAATATGACAAAGTAGCACCTATACCTCTAACTTCACTGGTTTCCCTTTGAATCAAGGTGTATTTTTAAACTATGTGCACTGATCTTTTTAATTTTCCATGGCGAAACATCAGACTACATGTTGAATTTAATAGAGATACTATCCAATGACAAATTCAACCTGATAAGCAACCAAATCCTAGAGGAATCAAATTCAAAGCTATTCACTCAACAACCTTTCCATACCTGGCAGCAAAATAGTGGAATCCTTTACCAGCGCAATTAAGGAACACCCTCTCCTACCAAAACTTTCATAAAGGCCTAAAAACCATTTGGAAAAGATCTTACTACCCCCTCACTAACAGGCTGTGACCAACAGAAACCTAACAGGACACAAACCATCTCTCCCATATCAAAAGATGATCACTCTCTACATACATATCACCCCCCAAACCAGGAAAGTGACACTCGTACCAAAACCCATGATGTCAAGATTACAACACCAGATATGATTCATCTTCTCTCCAAACCATATACCATAGCCATACACCTACATGAACACAAACCAAGAAATCTATGTCATGAACCCTAATGAAATAATGTAAATCCTGGATATGGCTAGGCTCTTCTAAATTGTAAATTGCATGAACTCCTGGGGCATATTAGCAGTCAATAAATACTATAGTAATATAATGTAATCTTCTTGTGATATTTTTTGCTGAACTGCTCAATTTTATTCTTGTTGTGAACCGCCCAGAACCGTTGGTGGGGCGGTATATAAGAAAATAAATTATTATTATTATTATATATGGTGCAAGGCATACAAGACTTGATATGCTTGAAATGAAAGAACCATTCATATAGTTGCTACACTGCAGCTATAGTTGCCAGTATTTTTCCTGGAGCTTTGATAACCAACATGTACTAATTGGTTTTTTTTAAATTTATTTATTTTTTATTGATTTCAAATATAGTATCAAGTATAACTTGTACAGAAAGCAAATTTAACCAAAGCAGGTTTACAACCATTAGATAATAAATCCATACTTAACAAAAGTTAAGCAAAAGTAAAGGAAGAATTATTATGGTGAAATCAGCTCAAGTCCTTTTTGGATCCAAGAAGTTACACTGGCGAACTAAGGAAAAAAATGTAATCAATACAACAAAGTAATGCTGTTTTCTATACATCGGGAACGGAGCTACCATTTTACTTTTTAGAGCTCAAGATTTAGATTTATCCTTGTCCAAACGGGATATAGCCACAAAATTAATCAATTGTTGAGGCTCAAAAAATACATATTTAGTTGAGTGATAGCGAACAATGCATTTGCAGGGGTGTCTTAAATAAAATGTAGCCCCTAGTGAGATGACCCCTGGTTTTAAAAGAAGAAAGTCACGCCTGTGTATTTGTTTCCTTTGAAACATCAGGGAACATTTGAATTTTACAACCAAGGAATTCCTTCTGTTTATTCTTAAGAAATAGTCTCAATAGAAATAGAATTATCAATAGAAAGAGCCAATGTAATAACTAATGTTGCTGGTGTTGCCACCTCCTTGTCTGACTTCTCCAGAATCTCAGTGATATTCAATGCTTGTCCTTCAGTAGGTTTAGGTTGCTGTTGATGTGGAGTTTTGCTAGGGAGATAATACACTTGAGAGAATGGTGGAAGATTTCTCTCCGGGACTTCCAAAATTTCTAATAAATATCTCCTAAGCATGTCTCTAGGTGTAACCATAGTTACTCTTGGAAAATTTATCACTCAAGTTATTAATACGCACGTGCCTGGTTCTCTAATGACTCTACTTTTCTTCTAAGATTTAAATTATCTTTAATTATAGTTTCCTGGATTTGTTTTACTGAAACCATTGCTTCTGAGTCTTTTGAAATGAGTTTTTGGAAGAAGTCATGTCCAACTTTAATTTTTCTAACTCTTCTGAGTGCTGAACCAATTTATTTTCAATTTGCTTGAAATTGGGGCTAATTGTATTCCCAAAGTTTGCTACCAGGTCCCAAATGGCTTCTAAGGTCACCTCAGTAGGCCTATCCCAAAAAGAAACTTGTATTGAAGTGCATAGTCTCTCACCTTTCTTGGAATGTCCGTGGCTTTGTTCCTTCTGGATCAAACATCCTCCTACTTCTGTAATTACCACAGAGTACTCTTCAGAGATTCTCCAAACTGGGATCTCCATTTCCAGACTCCCTACTGTTGTATCGTCTGCCTCTGGGGATAGGACCACCCCTTCCTTCGGGGTTTCCTCGCCCCTGGGAGAACTGGCTGACTGTGGTGGAGGAGACGGTGCTCTGATCTCCGGGCTGAGAGTGGTATCAGGCCCAAGAGAAATCCCGCCGGTCTCGCCCGCACCCGGGATCCCCAGCGGGCTAACATCCGGAGTTACGGATGCAGCTCCCTGCATCCTCCTGAGCAAATCTTCGATATTGCCAAGTCGGCCCTCCCGAGTACTGCGAGCCACCAGCAGTGCTCCGGCCTCTCCTCTTTGGCATCATGTCCAGGCAAAAGCAAAATTAAGCTGGAAACAGCTGTCTCCAGCAAGAAATTAGGTAACTAGAGAGCTCTAGTCAGATGCGTGTTACCCGATCGTATAGACAGCAGTCATCTTGGATCTGACTAATTGTTAAAAAGGGTGTGATATAAAGGGCTCAAATTTTTGCCAAATAAAGTTAGCAGGAGACTTTGATACTCATTTTCTAGTCTATTACTATGGTTACATCCCTTTTTAATATACTTATGGGAAGACCATAAGTGGTTGGAAGTTAACTGTCCAGTAATGTTAAGCTTCTGGATTCCTTAATTGCAGTCTTGGTGAGGTTAATGTAATCAGCTCAGATAAGTATATTCAGATATTAGACACGTATTAGAATCAGTTGGTCTGAGTGATTGCACATTTTTTTTCATACTTCACATGATATTGTTGGGGGGGGGTGGTCTTTATCCAGTTACCATACTTCCTCTTGACATGTCTTTCAGTAGACCATTTGAAGAAAGAAGAGCAGACATGTATGGTTCACTTGCACTCTGGTTTGTCACGCTCTCTCTATAGACCTCCCAGTTCTTTACTGATACTTTATCTTTCATTTTGTTGTCTGTTCATCTTGAGTTAACTTATGACTTTTCCCCCTTTATTTTACTACTTGTTCCCTTCTTTCAAAGGTAGGACTTGAAGTGACACATGCTTTGTTTTGTTACTTAGCCCTGCATTCTGGAAATTATTTCTACTTGAGCTAGTCTGGAGTGAAGTTTTAGCTTTTTGATTTGAACTATGGCAGGTGCTAATGCATGTGACACACTTGCTTCAAGAGGTCCTTAATGTTACACTTCAGTCACCTGAAGTGTAACTTTTTTTTCTTCTGTTTTAAAGTCCTAGTTATACTACCTGTGTATGCTGTCTGTGCTTGTAAACACTTTAACTGTTCTGTAATTCTAGACTTTGAGCAAAAATTTCAAACCCTTTTCTTGTGTTTAGTTTTTATTCCATTTTAGTAACTTCTATGCATTTTTACAGATGTACTTTTGATTTTAATTTGTGTTTTTACAGATTTGTTTTCCTTAATAACATCAAGATGCACTTGAGCTCTTGGCGACCACATAACTCGTAGGTCAGATATGAGATCTGCATGAGAGACCTGTATAGTTCTGAAAACTCACATACATTGTCTTCAAATAATTTGTTGGTCCAGATGAGGGGTTAAGACAGGAAAGCAGAAGGGTCTCTGGGGCAGTTTATCTAAACTTATTTTGATCAGGAATAGGACAGAAAGCTGCATCTAGAGAGAACTGGTGTATGATGGTTGTGAATCTTTGCAGACCTCTGCATTTCTCATCTCTGATATAGCCTGCAGAGAGCTCTCATCTTCTAGAACTAGTATGGCAGCTAATGTTTTGTTGTTAATAAAACTAAAACTATATGTGCCACTGTTGTCAACTCAATTCAGCTGTACCTCGTAATGCTCATTGATCATAACACTGAGGCTCTACTATATTTTTTTCAATAGAGCTACAGATAGATGTCATAAGTTTTTTTTTTTTTTTGTGTATATATATTTTTTGTATGGACCTTCTGAATGCAGCCGAGCACCAAATGCCACCGGTTGCTGCCGTCTTCATCAGTCCAAATCTTATTGATTTTTATTAGTTCATGTGATATTTTCATTTTATAATTTTTCTAAAATATAAGAGTGTCACTTAGCTTTAGAGTGGATTATCACTCTTCATTTACACCACCTCTCCCGACATGCATGTTTCAAATGAAACTTTTCTTCAGGGTCGAGGGGAAACTGTGGAAGTATAAAATATATCATGTTTTCTTCTTTCCAATCTGTCCAATCTATTATTCAAATACATTTAAAAGACATTACCTTTTGCCTGAGCAACATTTCAAAACAACATTTGCATTGCCTCTAATCTTGTTCAAAATTATTCTAAGTTAAAATATATATGTAAAAATATAGTTATAGTAGAGCCTCAGTGTTATAATCAATGAGCATTACGAGGTGCAATTGAATTGTTGTTAGTAAGAGCATGTTTAGTAGAAGACTCTTTTTTCCTTAAAGATGGAAGAAATTGGGAAATAAAAGCAAGAACCACAAAATCAAAATTAAAGGGTGTAATAGTATAAAATTGTTAACAAGGAGTTTTTTGTTTTTTTAATTTATTTATTCATTTTCACATCAAAGAACAATAAATTAACAAGGAGTTTAACCACACGTATATTTGCTGTAGAAGACTAGAAAATATGTGTTTTGAGCTATATATGTTGATCTATTAAGTACTGTACAAATCCTGTGAACTTAATGCAGTGTTAAGTTAAGCATTATATTCAAAATCATTCTCTTTAGGTGCTCCATCTTATAATATGGAACTTCATTTTAGAAAGGATGCACAGGCTAGGCAATTAAAGAGTTAGGCAGTGACCTCGATCCAAGATGGCCGCGAGTGGCTGAACTCCGGAAGCGTTCATCAGATGCTCGGGGAAAACTGAAATTTACCCTTTTAGTTTCTTCAGCTTGCTGAGCGACTGTTCTTCATGCCAAAAAGGAGGGGGAGAAGTGCTGCAGGAGCCTTGCGGCGCTCTGAAAATCTCCCGACTATCACCATCGAGCAAATGCTGAATCGGCTTCAGAGGGAGTCAACGGCATCAGGGAGTCGCCCGTTGGAACCGGCGACGCAGAGTGACGTCGCTAGAGGGATACCTGGGCTGGAGGTTACGCTCAGCCCTGATGCAAGAGATACTCCTCCTCAGCCACAGCGCACCAGCTCACCACGGGAACCAGACCTGTCCGAAGAGATAGGGTCTGTTATCCGGGAGGCTCTTTCATCGGTGAGTCTGGAAACAGATATCCCTCAGGACTTTTTGAGTCTAGGAAGAGATACAGAAGCGCTGGGAACACCGGAGAAGAGAGAGGAAAAACAAGACAAACAAACTACATCTTTGGAAGGTGAGAATGGTTCCTTTGTGGTAAAAAAAACCCACTGAAATCACTATGGAGTCTCTTTGGGACTTAGTAATAAAATTGGGAAATACTTTGACTCCACAAATTAGAGAAATGGAAAAGACAATATGTAAACAAGAACAATAATTAAATAAAATACAAGTGGATATGGCTTTAACTAAAACAAAGTTAGAAAAAAATGAACTTGAAATAACAGGTTAAACAAGTGCAAGAAATAGTGGTTAAAGATTGTGTGAATATTAGGCGGAAGCTGGAAATGATTGAAAATGGCCAGCGAGCCAATAATTTAAGATTCCTAAATTTCCCTAGGGTCTTATCTATGACACCTAGGGAAATGTTAAAGAAATACTTTTTGGAAGTTTTTTCAGTTTCCGAGGAATTAATTCCGCCCTTTTCCCAAGTATATTATTTGCCTGTTAGAAAAATGGAACAGCAATTGGGTAATCAAAATCAGCAGGAACCATAATTGGATATATCCATTTTATTGGAATCTTCTATAAAGGATTTGGTCACACCAGCAACATTGTTAGCTACTGTTGCTTTAGCACCAGATAAGAATTGGATTATGAAGTTGTTCTTTAAAAATAGAACTAAAGAGTTCCTGGGACAAAAAGTACAGATTTTTCCAGATGTTACCAAAGAGACTCAAAAACGGAGAAGGCAGTTCTTATTGTTAAAACCAGGAGTAATTTCAGTGGGGGGAAAGTTTTTTCTTAGATTTCCCTGTAAATGCATTGTTCTTCATGGTGTAGATAAATATGTTTTCTTTGATCCAATGCACCTAACAAATTTTGTGGCTTTGAAACATCTTGAGAAAGAAAGAACAACTGGAATAATAACTGACTCATGATTAGAAAACTCCCTTTGATTTCAGCCACTTTGATTTGTTTATTATTGTCATTTTCTTTTTAATTTGTAAGTCACTCTTTGAAAATCTTGGATTCAAAAATTGGGGACTATAGATTGCTTAAGTGTAAGATAATGTTATATGCTTTCTTCTTATTATATATGTTTTAGGATACAATCTTACTGTACAAGATATAATGCTTGATAATTTTTGTGTAAAATGATAAATAAATAAATAAATAAAAAAAAAATAAAGGATGCCCAATTCAGAATATGAATGTCTATTTCTCATGTATTTTAGAACAGGATCTGCTGGCATACATCTTGTTCTAAAATTCATGAGAAATTGACATCTGTGTATTGAAGTCTAGCATGAACATCTGGTTTACAAATTGGAGGTTCAGGTTGGCTTCAACTTTGGATGCAGGTACATTTTTTTGGATTTACATGTAGAATACACCTTTGTGAAATAGAATGCAATTTGGTTTCTGGGCTCTGGATGTGGAGCATAAGTCCTCTGGGGTCGTCTTGTAGACTATAGCTTCATCTCTGGATGTATAGTAGAGAATGACACGGTGGCGGTTTACCCGCGGCTACTGCGGTTAGCCGCGGGTAACCCACCAAAAACGGGGAATGAAAATTAGCAGCCTCTGCGGGGACGGGGACAAGGCCATCACCGCCCCGTGGAACGGTGAATGGTCTTTACACCGCAGTGAGGCATCAAGGATCGCGCGGTCCCCGCAGCCCGCACGCTGGCTCGATCGTTTAACCAGCTTCCTCTCTCCACCTCACCTTAGTTTGCCGGCTTTCTTTTTCGACGACCGGAACGCTTTCAAAAGAGCCGCGCACGTGCGGCTGCTCAGTATTCAATCTTCTGCTCTGACCCAACCGGAACAGGAAGTTGCAGCAGAGCAGAAGATTGAACTTTGAGCAGCCGCGCTGCGCGGCTCTTTGAAAGCGTGCCGGTCGCCGAAAAAGAAAACCGGCAAACTAAGGAGAGCTGGAGAGCAGTAGCGTACCAAGGGGGGGGGGGGGGCGGCGGGAGGGGCGAAAGAGGTAATGGCGCCAGGCCTTGGAGCACCAAGGCAGACCGCTTCTCCCCCCTCCCAGCCGAACCCCCGCTGACCCTCCTATCTCCCCCCCCCAAGTGAACCTTTCTAACCCTCCCAGCGAAAGCAGCAAACCTCCCTCCAGTAGCGTCGGCTTTCTCCTCCCTCTGCCGCATCACTGATGATGTCATCAGTGATGCGGCAGAGGGAGGAGAAAGCCGCGAAGGAGGTTTGCTGCTCTTGCTGGGAGGGTCGGAAAGGTTCACGGAGGGGGTTAAGATAGGAGGGTCAGCGGGGGTTCGGCTGGGAAGGGGGAGAAGCGGTCTGCCTCATGCTCCATTACCTTCTTTGGGCAGCAGCAGCGTTTACAATTCGCTGCTGTTGCCGGCTTCAGGCCTTGTTCTCTGGCCGGTCCTGCCTACTTCCTGTTTTCATGAAGACAGGACCCGACAGAGAGGAAGGCCTGAAGCGGGCAACAGCAGTGAATTGTGAATGCTGCTGCTGCCCGATGAAGTTCAGGACATCGGGGAAGGAGCAGGGAGAAATCGGCTGCTGGCTTGGGGGTGAGGGTAGGGAAAGAATCGTGGAAGTGGAGAAATTGGCACGATGGCTTTGTGGGGGCTAGGGGGAGAGAGAAAGAAAGGAAAAAATAAAGAGGGGGGCGGGGGGAGAGAGAAAGAAAGGCAGAAATAAAGAAGGGTCAGGGGGAGAGAGAAAGAAAGGCAGAAATAAAGAGGGGGTCAAGAGGGAGAGAAAGAAAGGCAGAAAGAAAGGAGGGCCAGGGGGAGAGAGAAATAAAGAGGGAGGCCAGGGGAAGAGAGAAAGAAAGGCAGAAATAAAGAGGGGGGCCAGAGGGAGAGAGAAAGAAAGGCAGAAATAAAGAGGGGGTCAAGGGTGAGAGAAAGAAAGAGGAGGGCCAGGGAGAGAGAGAAAGAAAGAGGGGGGGGGGGCAGGAGAAGAAAGAAGAAGGACCAGAGACTCATGAAATCACCAGACAAAAAGGTAGGAAAAATGATTTTATTTTCAACTTAGTGATCAAAATGTGTCCGTTTTGAGAATTTATATCTGTTGTCTATATTTTGCACTATGGCCCCCTTTTACTAAAACGCAATAGCGGTTTTTAGCACAGGGAGCCTATGAGCGTCGAGAGCAGCGTGGGGCATTCAGCGCAGCTCCCTGCGCTAAAAACCGCTATCGCAGTTTAGTAAAAAGGGAGGGGGAATATTTGTCTATTTTTGTATAGTTGTTACTGAGGTGACATTGCATAAAGTCATCTGCCTTGACCTCTTTGAAAACCCACGGAATATAAATGATAATTAACATTTTCTCTGCGTACAGCGTGCTTTGTGTTTTTAAAATTTTATTGTTGGTAGATCATTTTGACTTGGCCACAAAGGTAAGGGGGAGGGAGGGAGGGGAGCTGCTGAAAGACATCTAGTAATCCTTGCAGGCTTGACTGTGCAGGGAATTATTTTTGTAAAATCATGTTTTGTTATGTGACTGGCATTATCTAGACTTTAATTTCTATGAATGAATAGAATGAAAATGATATAAAATTACTTGCTTGCGGGGACCACGTGTTCCGGCTCATACAAGGAAGGAGGGGGTGAAAGGGAAAAAGTTTCTCTTCCTTGGAAATAGATTCTGAAGTGACTTCATCAAAGAAGACCAGCACCAAATGTACAAGAAATCCCTTAAAACAATGTCAAAAGAGCCCAAAATAGAAAACTGCTACTGCCTTGAGACTCCATTATTGAAGGAATCAACTTGAAATCACAGAAGAGACAGGAAAAGGTTAAATGCCTCATGGAATCCTCAGGTACAAAACACAAACCAAATTGTGAATGAAATCAGAGCAGACAGTAAGAATTATAAAATTGATGTCATTATCCATCTGGAAAAAAAGGCGTACTAGAAATAATGCCTCAGCAATACAATTTTCAGAAGTTCTATTTGCTCATGGTAAGGGAGAAGAGAGACTGCTAGTGATGGTGGGGGGACTGATAGAAGATATGAAAGAAGGGTGGTAGAAAGGAACAGATGGTAAAGGAGGGAGGGAAAGGTGGTGGTTGAAAGGAATAGAACAGACATTGAAAGAGGGTAGAGAGGAACAGACCCTGAAAGGAAATGTGGAAGGCAGAGTGGGGAGAAGACGCTGGAAGGGAAGAAGACAGATGCCAGACTATGGGGGAGCGGAGGGAAGAAGATGGGTACTAGACGGTGACGGTGACGGGGCGGTGAATGGGATGGCAGTGGCGGTGACGGGGCGGTGAAAGGGATGGCGGTGACGGGGCGGTGAAGGGAACGGCGGTGACGGGGCGGTGAAGGGAACGGCGGTGACGGGGCGGTGCAGAGGATGGTGGGCCGGGGACGGTGCAGTGACGGGAACAGATTTTTTCCCTGTGTCATTCTCTAATGTATAGCAAGGGTCCTTCCCTAGGTCCCGTTTACAGAATACAGCTCCATGCCTGGATGGTAGAGCATGTGTTCTTCTTTAGGCCTTGTCTGCAGAATACGGCTCCTTCCCTGGACCTGTCTGCAGAATACGGGTTTTTCTCTGGGCCCTATCTGTAGAATACATTCTATCTCTGGAGGCAGAGCATGGGTACCTCTTAGGAAACCATCTGTAAAACATGGCTCTATCTCTGGAGGTGGAGCATGGGTCCTTTTTCTGGTTTCCGTATGTGGTTTCCGTATGTGGTTGTAGGGCACAGGAACTTCTCTGGATTTCATCGGTGGAATACGGTTTCATCTCTGAATGTTGACATGGGTTTTGTTCTGAGCCCTAGAGATAGTTTGGGGCTCCATCTCCAAATGTAGTCCATGGGTCCTTCTTTGGACTCTGGATATAGTGTGGCTCCATCTCTGAATGTGGAGCATAGTTCTGTCTATTTTCTGAAGTCTGGCTACATCTCTGGAGGTGGGGTGCAGTTCCATTTATGGATATGAGCATCGGCTCCAGTTCCACCTCTGGATTTTGGATTAGTGCTAGCTCCAGCTTGGAGAGTACAGCACAGTTCTTTATTGGGCAGTGAAGACTGGCTCCTTATTTGGTTGCAGTGCACGGTTCCATTTATAAACAAAGCCCTGCCAGCTGAATATCTTTCTCTAGTTCAGCAGCCAGAACTTTAATTTATAAAGAAGGAATAAGTTAAATATTGAAGTACTGAGGCTTGTATGGATGCGATGGGGATAGTGGTCGTGGGGACGGGGAGATGACAGGGATGGTGGTCATGAGGATGGGGCGGTGACGAGGACAAATTTTTTCCCTGTGTCATTCTCTACTCTACAGTTCATCGGAACTGTACTGAATACTGTGAAACTCAGAGCATACTTTCCTCAACAACGTCAGGATGATCTCATCCAACTTTGTCACTTTCAGCGAGACACATGATGGTTCTCTTAAGTCACATGGCCTCTACAGTACATGTGACTCCTTTTGCCAGACTTCACCTACGAATTCCTCAATGGACCCTTGCTTCTCAGTAGGCGCAGGCTTTCAACCCACTCTCTCGCCATATTACAGTGACTCTTTCGTTGAGACAATTTCTCCACTGGTGGATGCTCTCTTCTAATCTCCAGAGGTTTACTGTTTCAAAAGCCCCCCTCATTAGAAGGTCCTCACGATGGATTCCTCGACCTACAGTTGGGAGGCTCATCTCGATGGTCTCCGTACTCAAGGCCATAGGTCCAACACAGATCGTCAGTGTCACATAAAACTATTGGAACTCAGAGTGATCTTCAGTGCTCTCAAAGCTCTTCAGCATCTCCACAATTAAGTAGTCCTCTTTCGGACAGACAACCAAGTTGCCATGTAATACATCACCAAGCAGGGAGGAGCATGATCTCTCCCTCTTTGCCAGAAGCTCAGAAGGTTTGGAATTGGGCAATCCTTCACAACAACTTTCTGAAAGCGGTATATATTCAAGGTGAGAAAAACTGTCTGGCGGACAAATTGAGTTGTCTTCTGCAACCGCACGAATGGATACTCAATTCCTCCCCTCCATCACATTTTTTTCTCAGTGGGGGACTCCTCAGATAGATCTCTTTGCATCTCCTCACAACAACAAGCTGCCTCAATTCTGATCCAGGATATACTCTCCTCATCGCCTTGAGGTAGATGCATTTCTTCTGGAATGGACAAATCAGTTTCTGTATGCATTTCTTCTCATTCTCAAGACACTTGTCAAACTCAACATGAACATGCCACCATGATTCTGATAGCTCCTCGGTGGCCCAGACAACCGTGATTCTCCCTTCTACTTCAACTCAACACCAGGGATCTACTCCTACCAGTTTTTCCCTCTCTACTTACACAAAGGGGTCTCTGCTTCATCCCAACCTGCAGTCTCTACACCTGACAGCTTGGTACCTCTCAACCTAACTGCCACTCTACAGTTTTCTCAATCTGTTAAGGCCATTTTAGAGGCTTCTAGGAAGCCTACCACTAGGCAATGTTACAATCAGAAATGGACTAAGTTTTCTGCTAGGTGCACCATTCATTACAAGGAACCTCAATCTACCTCCTTGTCTTCAGTTTTGGATTACCCCTTGCATTTATCTCAATCGGGTCTCAAATCTACATTCATTCAAGTTCATCTCAGTGCAATTGCTACTTTTCATCAGCCTATTGAAGGGAAACCACTTTCTGTTCATCCTGTGGTTTCCAGATTTATAAAAGGACTTTTCAATATCAAACCACCTCTCAAACCGCCTATAGTTTTTTGGGACCTCAATGTTGTTCTTGCTCAGTTGATGAAGCCTCCTTTTGAGCCAATGTCTACGGCTCATCTGAAATATCTCACTTGGAAAGTGGTCTTTCTCATTGTTCTCACATCTGCTTGCAGAGTTAGTGAGCTACAAGCTTTAGTAGCGGACCCACCTTTCACAGTCTTCCATCATGACAAGGTGGTCCTCCGTACTCATCCTAAATTCTTACCAAAAGTGGTTTCAGAATTTCATCTCAACAAATCCATTGTGTTTCCAGTGTTTTTTCCAAAGCCTCATTTTCATCCTGGAGAAACAGCTTTTCATACTTTGGACTGTAAGTTCGATTTGGCTTTTTACTTGCAATGCACTAAGCCACACAGATCTGCTCCTCAAGTTTTTGTCTCCTTTGATCCAAATAAGTTGGGACATCTAATTTCCAAGCGAACCATCGCCAACTGGATGGCTGCTTGCAACACTTTCGGCTATGCTGAGGCTGGACTGCATCTACAGAGTCGAGTCACAGCCCATAAAGTCAGAGCCATGGCGGCATCAGTAGCTTTCCTTAGATCCACTCCTATTGAGGAAATCTGCAAAGCTGCCACTTGGTCCTCGGTTCATACTTTCACCTCTCATTATTGTCTGGATTCTTTTTCATATGGGATGGCCATTTTGGCCAGGTAGTTTTACAAAATTTACTCTCCTAAATTGCCAACACTCCCACCATCCCATTCTGGTTAGCTTGGAGGTCACCCACCATCCCATTCTGGTTAGCTTGGAGGTTAGAATATGCTGCCTGCTTGTTCTGGGATATAGCACAGTTACTTACCATAACAGGTGTTATCCAGGGGCAGCAGGCAGATATTCTCACAACCCACCCACCTCCCCTGGTTGGCTTCTTAACTAGCTATCTGAACTGAGGAGTTGTGTGCCCTATGTCAGGCAGGAAGGCACTCGCCCATGCGTGGTGAGGCAGTCACAAACTTTCTAGAGTTTTACAAGCAAATCTGCTTGCGAGGCTGTCCGCATCGGGACTCCGTGGATGATGTCACCCACATGTGAAAATATCTGCCTGCTGTCCCTGGATAAACACCTGTTATGGTAAGTAACTGTGCTTTATATCCCACTTATCCAGGAATAGTGGGATTGTACAAGAATGAAAAATTAGGTTCTTGCCTTTGTTAATCTTCTTTCTTGCAAATCCACACTCTATTCCTGGAACTCCACCCTGGGAGTTGCTGATTCACTGATTGTCTGCCTCAATAAGTACCAGCCTTTCTAAGAGTACCATCCAGACATGTTATATACTTTGACTTGGAGTTTCCTAGCTGTGGCGCATCCCCACCCCTTTCTGTTAATGCAGGCTGCGTCTCTTTATAGCACAGTTCTTTTCAATTTAATACTGTTCACTAACCTGTTTCAGTTGTTTGATTTGTTCTGTAATTTCATGTTATGAGCAGAATAGACTTTTCTTCATTCCCCCTCCCTTTTGACTGTGTCCTCTACAGGTGTGTGTGTCTGCTTTTGCACAAACTGGTGACCAAAAGGGCAGTCCTGAGGTAAGAGTGGAGGGTCAGAAAAAAATTATGCAAATGAGGCTTCCTCAGTGGTGTAGTCTGGGGGGCATTCTGACCAGCATTTATTGTCATTTCCACCACCCCAATCCTTCCCGACCCCCCCCACTACGTGCGTCTGTGCACCCCTTCCCTCGTACCTCTTTAATTTTCCCAGAGCCAGCAACATCATGAACTTGCTGCCTGCATTGTTGTTGGCTCTCTCTGACATCGCTTCCAGGTCCCACACCTAGGAAATGTCAGGAGGAGAGCAGACACGACACAGGCAGCAAGTTTGTGAAGCTGCTTGTGTTGGGAAAAATTAAAGAGGTCCAAGGGAAGGGGGTGCGCTTGTGGTAGGGGGGTAGGGAATGAGGGGGGGCACCACACCCTCACTATGTCACTGGGCTTCCTACAAGCAGTCTCGTGACATGGGATGCATGATCCTCTTGTCCAAGAATAGTGTGGATTTACAAGAAAGAAGAGTAGCAAAGCTAAGAACCTAATCTTTCGATAATTTGCATGCTATTTGTACTGAGCATCAGTTGTTAGGGAAAAATCATTCCTGCCACAATAATTTTTACTGTAGTGTCAGAACATTGTGTATCAGGGCCTTAAAGTTAAAAAGGGCCCCTTAATTTGGTTTCCTTTAAAATAGCTACTGATTGCTTTGCAAGGTAATTTGGGCACTATTACTGCTCTAAGGAATGATTAATTTTGTTCAGTGTTGAAAGTTTTTGATGACGTGTTCTCTCATGTTATGACAAAAATAGGATTCAGAATGGTACAACTAGTTTTACAGCACTGCAACAAGGTCAGTCATGCCCATTCTAGTTTATTACCTCACTTACCGGCTGACATAAGCTTATGTATGAAAATTCTCTCATCATGTAGCCCAGGGCTATATTTCAGTATTTTACTCTTCTGCTCCTATTTGTTTTAAGAATCTGTGGGAGATTTATTGCCCAGTAAGAAATTTGAGATCTGAGGAGGGGGGGGGATGCAATGATTAGTCTACAGGAAAATGGGATCTACTATGTTAAATCAAAAATAGCTATTTTTTCTATTGCTTGAAAAAGCTTTGGAACTCCATTCCTGGAGTATGTAAGGATTATATGTTGTGGGAGTTAGAGATCCAAGATGGCTGCATGTTAGTTTTGGTATCTTCTACCTTTGCCATGGAACCAGTTAATTCCTCTGCTGTTTTTCATATATCGTGAGCTGTTTGACCATGATATTTTCTAAAAATGCCTCGTACTAAAAGGAAGGGAGTTCTGAAACCAATTCCCTCCCAATTCAGAAGCTCAACACCGGTTCAGCAACAGACCTTGGAAAGGTATCTGAACCAACTCTCAACCCACTTACCGAGAGACGGAGGCCCTGCTGAAGATATGGACAGAGGCGCATCCAGTTTCCTGGAACATGAATTATCACTGTCTCCTCCAGAATCCAGCCCGCCGCAACCAACTTCGGGATCCGCGGTGAGTATCTCACTGCTTTCAACTCCTCTGGTGGTGACACTAGAAACCATTTGGCAGGACTTGCAAAGGCTTGATGGTATATTGATCAAATCTACACAAGAGGTACTTAATCTTTCAGGGAAGGTGGATAATTTGTCTAAAAGTATTGAGCAAACTAAACAAGACTCTACTGAACAAATATCCCAGGTTAAATCTGAGGTAAAGGATTTAAAGGAAATAACATCAACTTTGATTAGAGACAAGAGTTATGTACATCGCAAGTTGGAACAATTTGAAAATTTCAACAGGAGGCTTAATATACAGATATTGAACTTTCCTAAATCACCAACCTTAAATCCTGTAGATTACTTTAAAAAAATATCTAACTGAGACTCTCAAAATTCCTCAACAAGCTATTCCTTCTTGTAACAAGATATATTTCATTCCTAGTGCTGTTACCAAGGCTGCTGAGGAAGGAAATCTGGTAATTGAGAGAGATTTATCCGCTATGTTGGAGGAATCCCTTTCTGAAGTAAAGGAAAGGGGGACACTTCTTGTCTCTTTTGTATTCCAAAAGGAACATAAGAATTGCTGCTGCTGGGTCAGACCAGTGGTTCATTGTGCCCAGTAGTCCGCTCACTACGGTCGGCCCTCTGGTCAAAGACCAGCGCCCTAACTGAGGCCTAGCCCTATCTGAGTATGTTCCGGTTCAGCCAGAAACTTGTCCTAACTTTGTCTTGAATCCCTGGAGGGTGTTTTCCCCCTATGACAGACTCTGGAAGAGCATTCCATTTTCTACCACTCTCTGGGTGAAGATAGAAATTTCTGTATAATTTGTACAGAATCTATCCCCTTTCAATTTTAGAGAGTGCCCTCTAGTTCTCCCTACCTTGGAGAGGGTGAACAACCTGTCCTTATCTACTAAGTCTAATCCCCTTCCATACCTTGAATGTTTCGATCATGTCCCCCCTCAATCTCCTCTGTTCAAGGGAGAAAATGCCCAGTTTCTCTAATCTTTCACTGTACGGCAACTCCTCCAGCCCCTTAACCATCTTAGTCGCTCTTCTCTGGACCCTTTCGAGTAGTACCGTGAATGAAACTTTACTTCTGAAGTTCCCATCAAATTTTTTCCGGGCATAGACCGAAGAAAATAATTCTTATCTATGTGTGATGAAACTAAAAAGTTGGGGGCTTCCTATTTATTAGCATATCCGTTTAAATGTTTGATTCGCTACTTGGGGGCTAAGTATACCTTCTTTTTACCTTCACAATTGAGAGCCTTTCTAGACCTTAAAAAGATTTCTAGAGATTTCTAGATTTAACTGGATAATATGAATGATTGGATTTGTTGATCGTAGTCAGCTTTCTTTATAAATAATTTCTTTGTTGTATTCTTCTCCATAGGTTTAATGGATCACTCCTTTGTTTAAATGGTGGTCTAAGAAAGGAAAATATTTGAATTCTACTATTAATAATTTTTCCTATTTTGACAAGTTTACTTTTCTATATTTCCATAACAAGTGTGATACTTGTGTTGTATTGCAAATTAATTTTTAAAATAAAGGCTCGTATGTCGTTTAAGAAGCTTCTAAAAACACAACTAATTGTAGATTCTTTTTTGTAAATTCTGTGAGGTTTAAATGTTCCAGGTATGGGGTGGTCTCCAATTTGAATGGAAGATTAAGAAGGAATGATTTGAATTTATTATAGCACTTTACAATGCTCTACTGATTTTTTTAATGTTTATTGTATTTGCTATTATATTGTATTTTTAATTGTGTATGTATGATATGTACTCTGCTTAGATCTAAGTAGTTTATACATTTTAAAATAAATACATTTGTATAGTTTAAAAAACAAACCCTGATTTAAGCCCCGATGTAAGATACAAAGTAAAAGTGAGGGAAAGGATAGGTGAAAAACGGAAGTAGGCAAATGGGAATGTAGCTTGTACTCATGCTTGCCTTGTTCTGCAGAAGTTTGAGATTGTGTATTATTCTTTGCAGGCCATGGACCAGGCTCTTATTTGACTAGTATATTTAAAGCATTCTTGCAAGATGGTGGTGCATGTGGAGCTCTTGAGAGCTCATAGAGCTGCTGTTTCAGATTTGACTTTGAATAAGGATGAACATTTTGGGTACCATTTCTTTGTTTTCCTGTTGCAGGCTGTTTAGGTTTTGTTATATGGCATTAGCAAATCAGTTCTGTTTTATAATAGGAATACATTCTGTAGGGAAGTAGAAATATCAGCCAATTGCATATTAATTCCTGAATGCCTGTATTTTTACCCTTTTATTGGAAATATTTTTAAATGCATATCCATAGGAACTAGCTGGATTTTAGTGATTAAAGTCCATTGGAAAGCTTGACCATTTTGTATAGATGTGGTACACAAGGAGTAAAGCCATGCTGAATGACGAGATTATCAGCTCAAGGAAAAACTGGATTTTATGTGTTTGTTTAGGCCTGTCTTCCTGCTTATGTCCAGTTTTGTATCAATTAGTTTTGTGCTTGTTACGAATTATGAGGTAACTTAGAACTTTGTGGGTGTGTTTATTAACTTTGGCTTCTTGCCTGGTCATGCACTGCAGTGTGTACAAATGCATTTTGGTATTCTTGGGTGCCTTAGCGAGCAGTTCTAGGTAATGCCGAATACCTTAAGTTAAAAAGAAAGCATTTGCTTGGCTAATGTAAATTCTGTTACATCTACTCAGGAGTCTGTATGTATGGTGATCAATCTGTTCTGTGAATTGGACTTGCAGAAGTCTGAATACTTACCTTTTTCAGTATACCTGAATATAAACTGGCCAGAATATAAACCGAGGCAACCCTTTCCCCCCCCCAAAAAAAAAAAAAAAAAAAAAAAGTTGACTCAAATATAAGCCGGGGGAGGTGGTTAATATTCAAGTGCAGTGCCTTGCCTGCCCAGCTCAGCATCCAGCCTCCTTCCCTGCCAGGTTCTGTATTCTTTTCCCCTCTCTCTCCCGATGCCGTGCAAACCTCCACCAGGCCTGCCGTGAGACCTGATGGTCTCTCCTGCCTCCTATCCCAGATGATTCTAATTATTTCTATTTCTCACCTACCTCCCTTATGTACCTTAAGTATCCCTGGTGGTCCAGTGGTGAATAGCAACAAGAGCGGCAACCCTTTGCTCCTGCCCATGCAGAACCGCTAGCTAATTTATTTATTTCTAAAATTTCTAACCGCTTGAAGCAAAGCGGTTTCCATATAAAACATTCATAATATTTAATCAGAAACTACATTGCACATTTCACTTTTTGCAAGCAGATCAGTGCAGAAGTCTTTTGCAATTGCTTTGCTTCAATTTCTTATTTTTTTTGCTTAAAGTTTGCTTCCTTAACAACAGCAGCAGATGAATCCAGAGACCAATGGGATAGCACACATCTACCAGCAGGTGGAGATAGAGAAACTGATTAACAGGCACACCTCCTTCATCTTCAGTATGCTCTATCTCCCAGCAGGTGATGATCGCTATTCAACTAGCTCCTGAATTCTGGCTGTGACTGGAAAATTATTTTCTCCTGTTGAGGTTTCTCTTCAGTGAGACAGGGGTGTCTGAACGGTGCTGGCTTTAGGGATTACACCTGGGCCCCGCCAGGTCCCTGCCTCACCCTCCCTTCAATGATAGAGGGTGTGACTGGGTCTCGATTTTTCTTCTTTCACTCTTTAAAAAAAAAAAAAAAAAAGAGACCACAGTGACTATTAAACAATTCTGCCCTCATAGTGCTGAGCAACCAGCATCTCTGGGAACTATCAACAAAGTTGTGAGTATATGTTTTATTTGCACTTCTTTTCTGGTTTCTGGTTGTGGTAGAACTGTGGGTTCGGTGTGAGTCTACAGAAGGAATATGTTTTTTATCAAACGCTATATTTTGTAGAATTGTGGAAATGGTTTAGTGACTGATAAGTAAATTTATATTTGTATGAAGTTTATTCTGTAAAGGGCTTCAGGTGTATGGATAGAGCTCCGTTGACGGAACTAGTGCCTTCCCGTGGTGCCTTCCCGTGTGTTATAGGCGCGCGCTTGTTTTCATACTCTGGCAGCAGCGCCACAGCGGTCATGGGATTTCTCCCTCAGGCAGACTCTGCTTGGCAGTTCCCGCGGCCAGGTGGAGGTAAATATTTGGACGGCTCCGAATGTGTTCTTCACATAGCCGGTTCCTGACTGAGTGCAAGAGGCGTGTTCTTATTTTCCTAAGTTGAGAATGAAGCAGCATTCATTTATTTCTCTCCAATGTTCATTTTAAGCATTTTATACCAAGACAGTGGGAAAAATATTTAATGATTGGCTCCGGGTAGGTTTTTAATGCATTGTTGATAGAGCCAGCTCATTTCAGCATGAAACAGGCACGCGCTTGGGTCTCCGGCGCTAGCGGGAGCACCACAGCGTTCACGGAGTTTAATTTGCAGCTGACTTAGGTCACTATCCTGCGGCTTCCCTGTTTTCGGAGTTCTACGCGTCAGGAGTGTTTAAACAGCTTTTGCCACTATTGCGGTGATATACCTTGTGTGTGTGTTTCCCTGCTATCTTTGCTTGAAAAGACTTAACTACTTTAATTGCGACTGTACTGTTATGCCTCCTGGTGCTTAAGAAAGAGATTCTGCCCTGTGCTCAGCCACCCAATCTCGGTTTTTTGCCGTTATGGGTCGGCAGAAGGCAAATTGCCGCACAGTGATGTCAGCGGCATGAAAGTACCCTGTGTTTCATATGGGTATCTTCTTGTCTCTCTCGGTGCCCCTGAAGGCTGAGTTTATGTAGGTTTAGAGGTTTTCTTATTCTTTGTGCCTCTGTGCAGCGCTGTGTGTGTCTGGTAGCACTAAAGCGCTGTGTGTGTCTGGTAGCACTATAGAATTGATTCCTGAATTGTCTTTTCTATTTCTATTGTTCCAGGGGACTGCAAGTTTCAAAGCTTCTTGCACAGATTTCTCAGGTCGCCATCTTCTCATGACACTTGCTAGACAGCCCCTCAAACTGGCAGGAAGAGCTGTGTGCTCCTTCTAACCAGGGAGAAGTTACCTATTCTCCCAAACCCACAGAGTAGCAAATGCTATGTGGCTGTTGGAATCATCCCTGAAGCTCTCTTTAGGGATGTGAGCTTTGTCTGATAACAATTAGGGTGCAGATTATTTCCCATGGGCGGTCAATGCAGCTTCTAGATTCCATCTAGTATGTCTTCACTTTAAAGGCAGTAAGTTTTTGGCTAACATTGCATGGAGTTAGTACTGTTTTCAGAATTCTGACATATTCCATCTTACATTGCAAAGCTGGATTTTTTTGTGGGAAAGTTCCTTTCTCCAGAATTTACAGCTCTAGTCCAGCCATTCCCCAACTGTCTGCTCTTCATTCTGAAGGGGTCTTCACTTCCTCTGGTAACTCTTTATGCTTTCTCGTGAGGGGGGGAGACACTATGATGTCAGGGAGCTTTGGGCATTTTTCAGGATGCTTGCAACTTTGAATCCTCCTCCCATTTCAGATTCTTTCTTGGAGTCGCCATGTATTGAGCTTCCAAAGGTTACGTTCGTGCGAGACCCCTTTTAAGTGTTACTGGTACTCAGGGCAGTAGTTTTAGTTCTTCCGGAACTAAGGGAAGTTATTCCATTTACTTCTTAGTGCCTAAGATGGGGGAATTGGTCAGATGGGAGCTGGATTAGAGGTCTGCACGGGAACGGGGATCGCGGGAATCTCGCGGGTCCCGCGGGGATCCGCGGGTTCCCCCCCTGGCCCACGGGACTCCCACGGGGATGCCCCCTGGCCCACGGGACTCCCATGGGGATGCCCCCTGACCCACGGGACTCCCACGGGGACGCCGCCTGGCCCACGGGACTCCCACGGGGATGAAAACAGCCTACCTAAATTTTGGCGATGCAGGCATGCAGCTTACAAGTCCGGCGTCGCGGCAGGAAATAGCCATGCTGAGCAGTGAGCTCAGCACGTACACAGATGAAAGCCTTGCTTGCTGATTGGTCCGGCGGCCCCACCCCGCCGTGCCGCCGGACCAATCAGCAAGCAAGGCTTTCATCTGTGTACGTGCTGAGCTCAGTGCTCAGCATGGCTATTTCCTGCCGCGACGCCGGACTTGTAAGCTGCATGCCTGCATCACCAGAATTTAGGTAGGCTGTTTTCATCCCCGTGGGAGTCTCGTGCTCTATGGCTCTAAGTCTTCTTTAAGTCTTCTTACTGCAGAGTTGGTTCCATTCTCGGTAGGGGATACCTCGGTAGGCTCACTGCTCAGCTACTGGGAACCCAGATTCGATCCTGTTCTGGGTGGAGGACATTTGTGGGGTGGGGGGGGGGGGGGGGGGGGGGCTAGTTTGCGACATCGTGCAGGCTCACCACTCTGCCTCTGCCGGCAAAAGCACAGTCTGTCCCATTCTAGGGGAGAAAACCTAGCAGGGACCAGGCTGCACCACAATACTGGCTTCTAGAAAGCACAATGGACTGGGGGGGGGGGTCTAGCAGTGTGTGGCACCATTTGGACCCATGCAGACTTGCACGGCCATTCAGATGCTGACCTGAGGTCCCTTTCCATCTAGCATCTGCCCCTCCCCCTCTTTCCAACCAGCATCTGCCCCTCTGTCTGCTGTTTCTGCCCAGCATCTGATCTGTCTCCTCTCTTCCTCCTTTCTGCCCCCTCTGTCATCCCATCCATCATCCACCCTTCTTTCTCCCCCCCTTCCATCCAGCATCTGCCCATCTTTCCCCCCTTTCAGCCCAGCATCTGCTTCATTTCTCTTTCTCCCCCTTCTATTCAGTGTCTGCTCCATCTTTCTCTTTCCTCCCTTCCATCCGTATCCTCCCCCTCTCCTCCTTTCCAATCAATGTCTTCCTCCCCTCTCCTTTTCTTTCCATCCATCATCTGTCTTTTTCTCTCTCCCCAGGCATTCCAGTTTGTCTTATCTTTCCCCTTTCATCCAGTGTGTCTGATCCCTCCCCATTTCTATCTACAGTCTGTCTCCTCTCACCTCGCGGGGATGGGTGGGGACGGAGGGGATTCTTCGCGGGGACGGGTGGGGACGGAGGAATTCCTCACGGGGACGGGTGGGGACGGAGGGATTCCTCACGGGGACGGGTGGGATTTTGGCGGGGACAGGTGGGATTTCTGTCCCCGCGCAACTCTCTAAGCTGGATCTCATTCTGGTAAATTAGTTTCTCAGAGTTAGACATTTCCGGAGAAAAACTGTAAGAATATTTACAATTTCCCTATGGACACCGAATTTGCACTATCTTCGCTTAGCTCTCATCGAGCAGTGCTCTCAGTTTTGGCAGATGCCATTTAGCCTAGCCACGGCTCCATGAACATTTTTGAAAATGAGGGCATTAGTGGCATTTTGGCGCAAACAGGAGATTCAGGTACTTTCTTTCTTAGACGACTGCTTGATTCGGATGTCTTCCAGCCAGGTCAATTTGTCAGACACAAATGGGTGATTTCTTTTATTTGAACTTCTTTTCTTCAATTCTTTGGATGTGAATCTTCAAATTTCCAAAGAGCTCTTTTCTCCTGTACTAATTTGGAATGCCAGGGAATGTTGTTCACGTATGAGAGGAATGTGTTTCTTCCCAGAGACTGGGGCGACAGGTTACAGTCTCTGGTTTGCCTTCTTCAGTCACCAAGAACAAGAGTATGGGATTCTGTACAGGTTCTAGGATCTATGGTGGTGATTCCACTGGGAACTTCGGCTCGCTTTTCCAGTGGTTCCCGGTATCTCAAGGCTCCAATTGTAGTATCTAGTAGGCTCCTCAAGCATCGCTCAATATAATTTGGTGGCTCCACGCGATTTCTCTTTTCAAGGCATGCCTCGGTCTTTGCTGGACTATCTCATGACCACTGACCATCCCGGGCTGTCGGGTTGGGGGGCTCCGTGGCTTCCATCCTCAGCTCTGGAGTCTGGTCTTCAGAGGCGACTCAGTACTTGTTCATTCTTTTGCTCTTGAGCAGGGTCAGGCTACCTTTCTGGAACTTCAGATCATTCTTCCGGATTGCCGCTGAGGGTCCTTTTGGTCAGTATTAGGATGGGGGTATTTCTCTACTGCTTGGGCAGTAAGTGTTGTACTCATTGGCAGGTGAAGTTGTTCTGCTTCAATGGGTGGACTCTCATCTTCGTGTTCTGTTGGCAGATCCTTTTATGGATCAGGATAAGAGTTTGGATAGACTTTCTCTCCGCGGAATCTGAGCATGGCCCATTTCTTGTATGTTACAGTGTACAGCGCTGTGTACGCTCTGGAAAGTGTGCATGTTAGTAATAGTGTAATCTTCTGCATCCTGGATATTGAGATTTGTGGCTCAAGCGTTCTAGCTCTTTTTATGGAAGTGAGATCTGCTTGACCTAGACCTCATGGCCTCGTCTCTCAATTCTAAGCTTCCTAGCTTCTTCGGCGGGCCCAGGGAGTGGGAGTTAGAGGGGGTAGCTGCATGGCTCCTTTCTCGCTTCTGCCTTCTCTTTTTCAGTGTTTTCCGATGGCTTGGATTTGCCACCTTGAGCTCACTTTCCGGGCACAGTATTTGTAGAATCTCTGGATTGGCGGCGCCATCCTTACTTTGCGGATTTGATGAGTCTTTCAACAGCCGGACTAAGAAGTTTCCTGGTATCTCCAGCTTTGCTCGCCTAGGGTCCGTTCAACATGGATATTTGTACTACTTTAGTATTACGACCTAGTTTTTTGAAAAAATCTTGGCTGACGTGTAAGGATTATGCGAAGCAGGTTGTTTCTTCTCTTATCCAGGTGCTACGGACGTCTTCTCCTGTGGCTTCTGCTTCCTTTTGGAGGTTTTTCCTTTCTTGGGTGCTTCTTAACGTTTGAACCACTCCAGAGTTCCTTTTTGGCACAGGTGTATTGCCAAGGGCTTAGCGTTCAATTCCCTTCAGCTTCTAGTGCCATTCTTAGCTTGTTACAAGGGCTAGGTATATTGCTCTTCGCTTACTTCTAAGCTTCATGTAGTTCAGGTCCTAAACAGAATGCGGTATATTCATGTGCCTCTTAGAAAGCCCGGTTTGGAGTACAATCTTCACGTACTTCTTCTCAGTATACCGAAGGCTTCATTTCATCCTTGTCTTTTGGGACTCTAAAGGGCTGTGCCGTTGAACATGGGGTTTCTTGTGGCCATGGCTTCAGCTCTGCAGTTTTCTATGTTGCAGGCCTTGTTCAACGGGGATTCCTATTTCTGATTTCCAAAATATGGGGTATCAGTTCGGATGGTACCATTATTTCTTTCTAGGGGGGTGTCATCCTTTCTTTTATGTCATGCTCGCTTTTCCTTCCTTCTTCCTGGGAGGGGAAATTGGGAGCAGTGCTTTTATTCACTGCATTTTTTGATATGTACGTAGCGTTCTCTGTGAGCTCGGTTTCTTACGACTTTTAGTTGTTTATATCTCCTTTTTGCATTCTTCAAGGGACGCCTCAAACGTTTGGTGGGGTCCGAAGCCTCCATCGCTCAATGGGTCCAGGAGGACATTCTTTATGCTTGCTTGCTGGCAGGGAAGCGGTTGGCGAAAGAACTTCATGACCATTCCGCTGGAGCGATGGCTACTTCTTGGGCTCGGCCCAGAGGTTTTTTTCCTTGGAGGAGATTTGTCTCGCGGCTAATTGGTCTTCCGAGCGTGCTTTCTCTCCCCATTTCTGCTTGGATGTGGGGGCGCATGCGGTAGGGGCGTTTTGTGCTTCGGTTGTTGCGGAGACGGCGTTTGCTTCCCACCCAGATTGAGGATTGCTTTGCTACATCCCATTGGTCTCTGGATTCATCTGCTGCTGTTGCTAGGGAAGGAAAAATTATGTTCT
Organism: Geotrypetes seraphini; assembly: GCF_902459505.1. Taxonomy (NCBI): domain Eukaryota; kingdom Metazoa; phylum Chordata; class Amphibia; order Gymnophiona; family Dermophiidae; genus Geotrypetes; species Geotrypetes seraphini. Next base: position 92,104,098 of record NC_047091.1, on the reverse strand, counting down.
TACCTGTTAATTTTCTTTCCCTTAGACGCAGCAGATGAATCCAGAGCCCCACCCTTTCTGGATATTGTCTCTCGGTTTTTTCTTTTGCAACTTTCGCAGTTTGTTGTTATGGCAGGTTGTTTTCTGTATTATTGCATTTTGAGATTTGTTATGGGAAAGAAGTTTTTTACATGCTATGCCTATTGCTGGTTACGTGTGCTTGGGCAAGGAGCTATACTGATGAGACAGGACCACCAACAGGACAGCCAATAGGACCACCTGTTAATCAGTTTCTCTATCTCCGCCTGCTGGTAGATGTGAGCTATCCCATTGGTCTCTGGATTCATCTGCTGCGTCTAAGGGAAAGAAAATTAACAGGTAAGAACATAATTTTTCCTTAACGCTATTGTAAATGAATTAGTTATACTATAAAAATCTATATGATTATATTTATATATAATATATATATATATTAAGAATTTTAAAAAATATAATTATAAAGAAGATTCAGATAAAACTCATGGATAAAATTCTCATATATATTCATTGGGGAAATCCTGAAAACCTGACTGGATTGCGGCCCTCAAGGAGGGACTTTGAAATCCCTGCCCTAGAGCAGGGGTAGGCAATTCTGGTCGCTGGAGCCAGGTCAGGTTTTCGGGATATACACAATAAACATGCATGAGATAGATTTGCATCTCAAGGAGGCAGTGCATTCAAATCCATCTTGTACCTATTCATTGTGGATATCCTGAAAACCTGACCTGGCTCCTGCTCTCGAGGACTGGAATTGCCTACCCCTGCCCTAGAGGAAAGGAGGGATAGGGGAGATATGATTCAGATGTTCAAATACTTGAAAGGTATTAACATAGAACAAAATCTATTCCGGAGAAAGGAAAATGGTAAAACTAAAGGGCATAATTTGAGGTTGAAGGGTAGTAGATTCAAGAGTAATATTAGCAAATTCTTCTTTACGGAGAGGGTAGTTGATCTGTGGAATGCGCTCCCGAGAGAGGTGGTGGAGAAGAAAACGGTGACTGAGTTCAAATGAGCATGGGGTGAACATAGAGGTTCTCTAATCAGAAAATAATAGGTATATATTGAAGGAACTAGAGTTGGTACTGGACAGTCTATTATAGTATGTGTCCTGTATGTGGACATTCAGTTGAGGATGGGCTGGGGAGGGCTTTGATGGCTGAAATGGTTAAGATGGGCTGGGATGAGCTTTGATGGAAACTCCAGTAGAACCTAAGCACAGTACCGGGCAGGGTCTCTGGCCCAGAAATATCTAAGAAAAAGAACAATTTTAATTAAATGATGGGCTTTTTTTTTTTTTAAATGTAGCATGTAGGGTTGGGCAGACTGGATGGACCATTCGGGTCTTTATCTGTCATCATTTACTATGTTACATTAGAGGAATAATTATTGCTTATTCTGCCAGGAAAAATAAATAAAGCAATAGAGAATTGCAGGAGTTAGAACATAAGATTGTTAAATTAGAGAGTGAACATCAAGTTTGTCCCAGTAAAGTTGAAACATTGGAATGCCTTAAAAGATGTACTTATCAATACAATATTTTAATACTAAACGTTTTGTTTTATAAACTTTTATTTTTTATTGCTGTACATCGCTTAGAAATTTGAATAAGCGGTATAACAAACATTTTAATAAACTTGAAACTTGAAACAATACCATATTAAGTAGAAGAGCTGGGCATTTTGTATTTTTGAAGTCTGAATAGAACAGTCATTTACTGGCCAACTTTCTTAAAGCAAGATCTGAGAAAAAGTACATAACGGCTATTAAAAGCTTGAATAACATAGTTCGTGTTAAAGGAGATTTTGAATTCTTTTTATAATTATTATAATGAGCTATATACTTCAACTACTTTGGAGAATGATGATTGTTCATGTTTTCTACAAATTCTTCCTCATCCTGTTATCACCGAACAAGAGAATAATATTTTTACAGAATCTATAACTGAACTTATTGTATCTGAAGCCAAAAACAAAATGCCGGGACCTGATGGACTAACTGTTGAGTTTTATGTTGCATTCCAATCGCAACTAGCATCTAGACTAGCATCTCTGGGTTTTTTTATTTCATTGAGTTGCAAAGTATTAATGATTCTTTCACTGATGCTACAATAATTGTTATACCAAAGGAGATAAGGATGCCACTTTAGTGCAAAATTGTAGACCATTATCAATGATTAATGTGGATGCTTAGATCTATGCAAAGATACTTGCCAACTGACACCAAAATTTTTTGCCTACTATTATCTCCATTAATCAAAATGGTTTATGAATGGTTGAATGTCCAGTAATAATGCCAGGTTATTTTTAGAAATTTAGCAAAATGTCTCAATAATCAATGTTTGACTATGTCCCTGGACGCAGAAAAGGCTTTTAATAGGGTTGAATGGTAATTTTTATTTGAAACACTGAAATGGTTTGGTTTTACACAAAGTGCTATTAATATGATTAAAGTTCTCTACACCAAACCAACCACCAGATTATTTATAAATAACAGGTTATCAGCTGCCTTTAATCAATCCAGAGAAACAAGACAAGATTGTCCTTTGTCACCATTATTGTTTAATATAGCTTTGGATTTGAATATTAAAGGCATTCAACTTGGTAATCATATAGCCAAGTTTTCTGCATATGCTGATGATATTTTGTTGTATTCTACAGTGGATTCTATACCTTACATTCTTGAGGCTATTAGACGATATTCTAAATTTTCTGGATACAAACTAAATCGTACTGAAACTGAAGTTATATATATGCCTCTTAACTGACTGGAAGTTAACACTGTGACCTTGGGATACAGGTTTAACATAGTAACCTCCAAATTAAAATATCTTGGCATACTATTTGGTTCAAGTATTGAACAAACTGTTCAATTGAATGAAGAGGCCTTGATAAAGGCAATGCAAGATTTAACTAAAAGGTGGTTTCTGCTACAGCTTTCATGGTGGAGAAGGCTGGGCACCATTAAAATGATAATGCCCAAAATTAATTATACTCTTCAGATGTTGCCTTTCTATTTTAATTTCTAATTGTATCATAAGTTAGAGAAGATACTAATGTCCTTCCTGTGGAATAACAAGCCACCGCGTATCGCCATTAAAAAACTAAAAGCTATTAAGACATCTGGGGGGAGTTAACTTTCTTAGTTTCCTGAAATACCACACAGCGCACATCTTTAAACAATCTACTGGATAGTTTACTGATAGTGGAGGTGCGGAAGATTATCCTGAATGGTTATATGTGCAACTAATATTATTAGACAATTATACTTTACGTCGTCTTCCATTTTCATCAAACAATAAGTTAACTAATGAAGATGTTCTTCTTGATAGTACGTCGCAAGCTGTGAAGAGGATTGAGAAATGCTTGACTACGCCATGGGATACTATGCTACATGTACAATGGTACCTCGGTTTGCGAGCGTACAGTTTGCAAGTGTTTTGCAAGACGAGCAAAACATTCACAAAATCAGCGCCTCGGAAACCGAGCGTGCCTTGATTTACGAGCGCCCCCCCCCGTGATCCGGCACCCTCCCCCTCGCGATCCGGCACCCTCTGTTCACGTCGCACCCCCTCCCCGCAGCGATCTGACATCAAAAAGGCACCCATCCACCCACCTGATCACATTTCTTACCCCCCATTTGGCACCGGCACCGACGCATAGGACATGACGGTGCTGGTGCCCGAAAATCTGCCTCCGTGCTGTGCCTTGAGCATCTGCGCAAGCTCAAGGCCTTCGTGTTCCCGTTCTCTCCAAGGCAGATCTTCGGGCACCTGCACCAACATGTCTTGTGCGATGGTGCTGGTGCCAAATGGGGAGTAAGAAATGTGATCGGGTGGGTGGATGGGTGCCTTTTTGATGCCGGATCGCGGTGAGGAGGGGGTGCGACACGAGCGGAGGGTGCCGGATCGCGGGGGGGAGGGTGCCGGATTGCGGGGGATGGGGGGCGCCAAGAACGGAGGGATGGCGGATTACGTGGGGGGGGGGCCTTCATGAGCAGGGGGAGAAATGCTGGTTCTTGGGGGGGGGGTAGAGCAGCATCGCTGACCTCGGGGGATGGGGTGTTTGGGAACAAATCAAGCGAGTTTCCCTTAGTTCTTATAGGGAAACTTGCTTTGATATACGAGTATTTTGGTTTACGAGCATGCTTCTGGAACGAATTATGCTCGTAAACCAAGGTACCACTGTACTTATATGGAATAATAAGCAGATTAAGATACAAGGAATGATGGTGCGATGGTCAGTGTGGCAACAAGCTGGTATATGGTCAAGTTGTCAAATACGAAAAGATGAAAAGTGGTTATCCTTCCAGGACTTGAAACATGAATATGTTACCTTCTAATCAATTCTATAAATGGATACAATTGCAACACTGCCTTTTTGAAGTGCAAACTGCTCTGTTCTTCCTCCCCAAGCCTGCGTGTTGGAGCTTTTTCAGTCTATTGCATCTGTGGAGAAGCTTCCTGTTCATGAGCTTTCTTGTCTGGCCATGTCTGACCTCAATTGCAGTAGTTGCTATGCAGTTTTTATAATTCTTCTGTCTCCTGCCACTGTATTTAATTTGTATCTGGCTGATGCCTTTGCTGAGACTGGTCTCGGCCTCCCTGAGCCTCTGGATTTGGAGGTGCTGATCCTTTTTCACATATGCAGTGGGCTGCTGTCTGCCTCTTTACAGCTGAAGTTCTGAAAGAGCTCCATTTGGATTTTCCACCTTCCAATTCTCTGGCTTCTGTCCTGGACCGTTCTCCTGTGCCTTTTACCATTCAGTCCACAGTTTCTTGGTCTGATTTCAGAACAATGTGATCCCTGGAAAGCTCTTTCTGATCTGCCAAAGCTATGTCTATGCTTTATCACCTGAATCCTGATTTTTGTAAGGTCTGAACAGCCTGAGATAGATTCCGCCATGGAGCAGGTTTTCCAGCGTGCAGCCCTCCCTAGTGATGGGAGAGTGAGGTTTCAGGATCGCAGGGTGGATGTTATGTAACAAACTTTTTTTTTTTTTTTTTTTTAACATCCTCAGATATTTGAGTGGCGGTAGCCATTTCCTTTATGGCGTGTGTCTGTCATTCCAGCCTGCGCAGTATGTCCTCTGTGGAGGTGTATGCCTGTCCTCCGCTAGGGCTAGTTGGTGTGGCTGCGTTGCCGGGTGCCCTTTATGATCTCATTCGAGTTCTTAGTACATTCTGTGCTGGTGCAGTGTCTGAGCACCAAACTCTTTGGATCCATCTTTGGATGAGGATGCTGCCTTAAGGATCACCTTCAGCAGCCTCCTTTTTAAGGGCCAGATTCTTGTTGATATAGGTCTGGCTGACCTTTACTCAGGTGTTGTGAATGCTGCTCTAAGCTGCTTCCTGTGATCCAGTTTCACTGGACATCGGGAGGGGATCATTGTCCTCTTCATTCCTCCCAAAGGGGTCGTCGAAGATACTTAGGTTTTTCCTCCTAGAAACATTCCCAGGGCTACGCCCACGTTTACATGGTTCCAGTTCCAGGCATCCTCAGTTCCTGTGCAGTAGCTGTGCTTCACAAAAAAGAGAAGAAAGTGCCAATGTCGTCTGGGATCGGGCATGGCTTCCTCCTTTGCAGGCTGTCTTCTACAGTTTTGTCAAGAGTAGACTTGACTTTCATCGGACACTTGTTAGTCCTTCTTTGCCTGCCTCTGGCTTGGTTTCTGGACTGCGGCAAGTCGACCACAACTGAGTCCAGGGTCTGCGATTATTCTGCAACGTCCCTTAGTCTTCAGGATGCTGGAACTTGTTCCAGACCACTAATAGGAGCTTAGGCGGATACTCTTGATACTTCCTTGTGCTAGAAAGGCTCAGAGGATTGGAGACATAATCTGGATCTACAGTCTGTTTCCCACTTCTTGTGAATTCCCTTTTTCTGAATGGACAACTGAGTATATGGTGCTAGCTGTCTCCAGGGGAGTTTCTAGTGGCCTTGGTTCTCACTGAGGTTTTCCTCCATATTGCCATCTGCCCAGAGCTTCGCAGGTTTCTGCACTTCCATGTTCTGGAACAACATTTTCAGTTTGCAGCTCTGCCCCATGGACTTTGTGATAGCTGCTGCACTTTCATCAAAGTGCTTGTAGTTTGAGGCGGCTTTCTGCCTTCAGAGGGTCCAAGTCCTCTCTTCCTGGGACAGTGGGTGATCTGGGTGCTGTTTTGGGTATGAAGATGCGGTGGGGACAGTAGTGTCTCTGCTGCAGACGTTGGCGAGTTCAGGAAGAAATGCTTAGCGCCCTCCCAGAGTTTCTGGGGCTTCTCTTAGTCTCTTAGTATTTCTTCTCAGGGACAGTGGACAGAACCTTCATCAAAAGATCTGAATTCTCTTGGGCTGAATGGCTCTCTCGGTCTGGTTTTGTCTCCAGGTTCTGGGGTCTCAGGCAACAACCTTGAAGGCGATCTCCTGTGCTGGAGCGCCCATGCGCCCGTGACGGGAGTCCCTCCTGTCTTGGTGATCTCTGCTGAATTTCTCCCTTCTGATGCTGCTCCCCTGGTCGGAGCCAGCTAGCAGTAATTTGACCTGATGTCTTCAGGGGGTGGCTCTCAGCCAGGGCTGGCTGGCTTCGGTTTTCTGAGTGGATTGTTCTTATGATAGTTGCCAGCCTGTTGGGTTGTGGGCTCACTGTGGGGCTTGCTCCATTCAGGAGCAGTGGACTCCTGGTGTGCATCATTGGTTGACCAATTGTCTCGAGATTTGGTAGAAAGACCAGCGGTGCAAGTTTTTTCGACACCATGGCAGTGGCACATGTACATCTTAAGGGGGCTCTAGTGTTCTCTTTCTCTTGGGTCAGAAAGATCGGCAGTGTTCCACTGGGCGGAAGCACATCTTCTGTTTTTCTTGGTGGCCCATGGGGCCGGAGTCAACAGTGTTTCAGCAGTCTTCCTCAGCCAACAGTTCCTGGTCTCGAGCATGGTCCCTCTCGCAGGAGGTGTTCCATCTGATCTTATAAGAGCTGGTGTTTGCCTCAGAGGGTCTTGTTGGCTTTTCAGTCGATGACCTATGAGGAAGCTCAGGCCAGATGCCTTGGTTTGGCCCTGGCTGGCTCACGAGTGCCTATATGATGATCCCTCCATGGCTTCTGGTTGGTCGACAAGTGAGATGTCTGAATACAATCAGCAGAATAGTTTATTAGTAAATGTCATCAAGTGTAAGTCACAAACTGAAGACTAAGGTCCTAACTGCCGTGTTTTTCTGAAAATAAGGCACTGTCATATTAATTTTGGGCCCAAAAAATGCACTAGGTCTTATTTTCGGAGAAACGCAGTAAGTAACTGCAGATTTTTGGTTTGCAAACCTGGAATAGTTGGGGTGGTCAGGTGGGGTAGGGCAGAGCTTCTTGTCACAAGGCCACTGTACTGCCTGCATCCTCTTCATCAGAGCTACTTCTCGATGATATCAGTACTGCTGCTTCATTTCTCTTCCTTGAAAATCTTCCATTGCACAGCTTCTATTCCTCCCTCCCTCTCACCCCCCACCAATAGCTTCTATCCCTCCCACCCCCCTGCCATGCCCCACCCCCCCGCTGACCCTTCTATCTCTCCCTCCCATCTGAGCCCTGCTGATCGTGAGACCAAAATACCTTCTTGCAAACGGCTGCGTCGGCAGCAATCTAGACAGGCTACTTCATGGCCTTCACCCGCTGGGGCGTTCAATGTGACTTCATCAGTTCTTAGTGGAGACCTCTGCTCAAAGATCATTTCAAGGATCTCTGCAGATATTTGGAAGTTCCAGATGAACTCAGCCCTCCAGGTCACACCTGCAGCAGTCTCCAACAAGTCATAATGATGCCATGCAAGCTGCCGATCTCCCTCGGATAGGAGGGAGGTTGGCAGCTTACTGGGAGACCTGGGCGAGGATTTGCGAGGATCATTCAAGAGGGCTCTCCGACCAGACAGCCAGAGAAAAGTTCAAAGTCCAAGGAATGATAACAGGAGCTGAATGTTCGAGCTGTAGAAACTGTACCAACCGAAGAATCGGGCTTGGGCAGCTATTCCATATACTTTATCATGACCAAGAAGGAGTCGGACTAGAGATGAATTTTGGATCTGAAGTCCATCAATGCAGTGTTGAAAGCTCCCAGACTCTGGATCAAGACTGTTAGTCATAGCTGTGGTGGCTTCAGGGTCTTTTGTAGCCTTTGGATTTAACGGAGGCTTAATTACATATTCCCATATTTCTGGACCACAGGAAATTCTTGAGACTTCATTTCTTGGAAGACATTTCTAATTCTCAGCACTACCATTTGGTATGGTGACTGTGCAATACAATTGCGCCAAGAAAATAGTCATGGCAGCAGCACACCTACACACGGTGGGGATCCAGATGCATCCCTACTTGAACTTTAAAACACATGCGGACTGTGAAAAACTGCAGGAAACAATAAAAAATAAAAACTGCAGGAAGACCTTAGGAAATTGGAAGACTGAGCATCTCAATGGTAGATGAAATTTAATGTGGACAAATGCAAAGTGATGCACATTGGGAAGAATAATCCAAATCATAGTTACCAGATGCTGGGATCCACCTTGGGGGTCAGTGTTCAAGAAGAAGATCTGGGTGAAAGCAAACAAGATGCTAGGAATTATTAGAAAAGGGATGGTAAAAAGACTGTTATAATGCCTCTTTATCACTCAATGATGCAACCTCATCTTGAGTATTGTGTTCATTTCTGGTCTCCTTATCTCAAAAAAGATAATAGCAGCACTAGAAACGCTTCAAAGAAGAGTAACCAAGATGATAAAGGGGATGGAACTCCTCTCAAATGAGCAAGGACTAAAGAGGTTAGGGCTCTTCAGCTTGGAAAAGAGACAGCTGAGGGGAGAAATGATCGAAGTCTGCAAAATCCTGAGTGCTGTAGAACTGGTACAAGTAGATTGATATTTTTTTTTTTTTTTTTACTGCATCAAGATTTACAAAGACCAGGGGGGCACGCTATGAAGTTAGAGTAATACTTCTAAAACTAATAGGAGGAAATATTTTTCACTCAGAGAATGCTTAAACTCTGGAATGTGTTGCCAGAGGATGAGGTAAGAGTGGTTAATGTAGCTGGTTTTAAAAAAAGGTTTGGACAAGTTCCTGATGGAAAAGTCCATAAACTGCTGTTGAGACAAACATGGGAGAAGCCACTGCTTGTCCTGGATCAGTGGCATGGAATTCTGCTACTATTTGGGGTTTTGCCAGGTACTTGTGATTTGGCTTGGCCTCCGTGAAGACGGGATACTGGGCTAGATGGACCATTGGTCTGATCCAATAAGGCTATTCTTATGTTCTTATGATTGGCTTAACACATGTAGCGGGAATGGACAATGTACAGGCTGAAGTTTCACGTCCGAAAATGATGGCAGAGACCCTCTAGTACAGCTCTAGCTGGAGACAGGATTGCTGTATGTGTCCTTCGAAGATTAGCATCCCCCCAGGATTAGTAATTCAGGTGGTTCCAGATTGGCTGTATCAGCAGTGATATGCGGATTTGGTTTAGCTTCAGAGAGACAAGTGTCTCAAAATGCCACTTCATCCAAATCTTCTCTTGCAGGAACCAGTTGCCATGGAGGATCCAGAACATTTTGGGCTTATGACATGGCTCTTGAGCGTACAGCCTTAGCACAGAAGGATCACTTGGACATGATTATACAGTCATGTGAAAAAATTAGGACACCCCATGAAATATTCAGTTCTTTCTTAAGAAATGTTCATATATTAATGTCAAATCTTTTTTTAAATTTATCTTTGGAAAAGAAAGTGATGTCATTGCAGGTAAACAATAAAAATTTCCTTGATTTACTCATGAAAGAATAGATATCCACAAAAATGTGTATTCTAATGTCTCTAAAGATGTTGGTAGTCGCATGATTATTAAAGCCATCATCTGGCCGTCAGAAGTCATAAAGCTAATTAACTCAAATCCTATGTTAGACATTTCTATTAATTCAAATGAACAATTTTTTTTTCAATTCAGCATTTTTAGCAACTCTGGTTATAACAGGTGCATCGGACATATTCCTGGAAGTAAAGATTTTAGATACAGATAAATACACTGATATTTTAAGATGGGTTTTTTTTGTTTTAACATTTTAAATATTGTGCAGCTTGTCGTGTTTAGTTTATAAGCATCCAGTTTAGTGCAACTTCAATGAAATTGGACAAAAATATTATCTCAGATGGTTCTGCTGTGTGTGTATATATATTTTACTCCTGATGGAATTCTGCGCACAAAATTAGCAAATTCTGCAAGTTTATTTGTCAAAATTTAAAGAATATTTTTGCTAATTATTATTCATATTTAATTTAAAATGTTTATCTTCTACCTTTGTCTGGATGTCTTATTTTTCCATCATGTTTCCAGTTTCTTTTTCTGCTTTTGTGTTGTCTGCTAATTCTCCTTCAAGTGGCTGCTATCCATTTGTCTTTTCTTCTCTTTCCTGTCTATTTTCTTACTACACCTGCCACAGACATATTCATCATTTTCTTTTAAGCTCTTTTCTGTCTCTTTTTTACCCTTCTCCTCTTTCACTTTTCAGCTACTTATCAAATTTCCATCTTCTGTCTTACTCCCCATCTCATTCCTTTCTCAACCCTCCATTTCCTTTCATCTTCATCTTCAATGTACCCCACATTATCATTTTTCTATCCTCTATTATATCTATCTTCTCATCTGTTTCCTTGCCACCCTCTCCTCCCCCTCAAGCTTCTACCATTCTCAGCGTCTTTCTTCCTCTACGTTTATAGTCCAGCATCTGCTCCCTCTTCCTTCCTTCCCCACCCTCATAGCCTGAAATCTCCCTCTCTCTCTTCTTTTGTCCCTCCTGCACTCTCCCCTATGGTTTAGAGTTTCTCCTTCTCTCTCTTCTTTTGTCCCTCCTGCACTCTCCCCTATGGTTTAGAGTTTCTCCCAATCTCTTCCTCACTTCCATTGCTAAATATCTCTCCATCACTCCATTCTGCTCCTAGATCCAACATCTCCCCTTCTACCTCTGTATCTCTCTCTCTCCCTTTCATCCACTCTCATGCCCAACACTTCTCTCCCCCTCCTTTGTATCCCTCCCCCATGCAACATTCTCACCCTTCCTCTTCCATATCCAACATTTCTGATTTTTCTATTGCCACCATTTCTCTCTTCCCCTGCCTTGTGCCCTTGGTCAAATCTCTCTATCCTCCTCCATGCACCATCTCTCCCTTCCTCCCCTGCATTATCTTGTGCAACATTTTACCCTCTCCCTTCACCATGCATGACTCCTACCCCTCCCCCTGTGCCAGCATGCTTCTTTCCTCTCACCCTCTTCTTTCCTCACCATGCCAGCATGTTTCCTTCCGCCTCTCACCTGTACTCTTCCTAGTAAGGCTTGCTTCATCAAGTCAAGCTATTGGCTGCTGCTATCCCGGAAGCCTCCCTTCTGCCGTGGAGAGACTTCTCCAGCCTGCTGCTTGCTTTGGTTTGGCTTCCCTCTGAAATAGCTTCTGATCGTGAGGCCAGGAAGTGACATCGGAGGGAAAGCCAACGCAGGCACGAGCAGCAGGTTGGAGAAGCTGCTTGTGCTAGTGGTACCGGGGTAAGGGAGGGCATGACTATGGTGTGAGGGATGGGGAAGATGCAGGGGTGTGGGGGAGAGGCAGAGAATGGTGGAGAAGAGGGTGCACGGGGAGCGCCTCCTACCCTTGCTATGCTACTGCCGATAGCTGACACTGTCTATGATTATGTGCAGGAAAGGGGGAATTCTGTGTGATTGTGCAATTCTACACAAATTCTGCATTGCACTAGGATGTAATTATACCACGAAAGCCATTGACATTTACTTTAATTTTTGATGTCATATGATGAACATTTTGTAAATTTGTTTCACTGTTTAAAAACAGTGGATATATGTTTATTTATACTTATGTGATCAGCTAGTCTTGTAGCTGTTTTGATGATGGCGATTGGAGCCCTTGGGTGAAAATAATTTTCCCTGAGCCCTGGATCTGCATATTTCTTTGATGGGTCAGGTGATATTTTGCAGAGTACAGGATGTTTAGCAGCCAAGAGTTCTATCTTTCCAATGTTGACCTTTTGTAGATTGAAACTTGTCTCTCCCTCTTGCAGTGTACGGTACAAGTAAAACTTGAGCTGGGACACAGAGCCCAGTTAAGGAAGAAACCAACCTCAGAGGGGTTCACGCATGACTGGATGGTTTTTGTACGTGGCCCAGAGCAATGTGATATCCAGCACTTTGTGGAGAAGGTGGTTTTTCGACTCCACGAGAGCTTCCCCAAGCCCAAACGTGGTAAGTAGCGTGAAATGAAGAAGGCATCATAATAGCTTCTTTCAAGAATGATTTGTCTTTTAAAGAAAAGAATGTAATGTGACCTTAAAGAATGTTTTATAAGCAATAATATCTACTGTAAATGGCCACTAATTGTGAGTATAGACTTTTGGGCACAAATGCTAAAATTAAGCAGCATAGCCTTGCCTCTTGAAGTAGCATAGTTCCCTTGCTAGTCTACTTGGGTAAGTAGAAATAAAGGTATTGGACTAACTGAATTAGATTTGTGATTAGCTTTTGAGGTATGCTGCCTTTCCTTAGCATCTGCAGCAGATGAATCCAGATACTTGTGGCTTGTGACCATCTACCAGCAGATGGAGATAGAGAACTGAACTCTGTCTTTTAGGATAAAATGCTCTTTAGTTGGTATTCTCTATCTTCAGCTGGCCGATGGATGGTTTCTTACAAACTTCTGGATTCTCTGTGCAGTAGCTCCTGTACTGGTTGTCCAGTTCAGTAGAGCTTGGGGTGGTGCTCATACTATTCGGTGACAGCTTTAGGGGGTACACCTGGTGATGGTAGGTCCCTTCCCCCTTCCCCTCTTCTGCCATTGCCTCTGTATTTTGATCTTCCTGAAATTAATAAAAAATAATCTACTGAGGTGTTTTGTTTTTTTTTTTGGGGGGGGGTTGAGCAGTTCTAGCTGCTGTGACTGAGATTTGGCAAAATTGTACATTTTCAGACGGTAAGGAATTTTGAGCAGAGAACTAATTAATAATATTAAAAAAAAATCTTCAGAGAAACAACAAGGAGTAGATATTGTTCAAATGAAAGAGAATTTAGGGAAACAGGAGACAAAACTCTCCGAAATTGAACAAACAAACTTTGGTTTATTAAAAGAAAGGGTTTACATGGCAAGGAAAATGGAGAGTTTTGAAAATCAGCTGAGGAAGAATAATTTGAGACTTTTAAACTTTCCTAAATCTCCAATCATCTCTCCCATGGAGATGGTTAGGAAATATTTTAGGAAAATATTGTGTATTCCACCAGATTATTTACCTCCCTCCGATTGTAAGAGTTAATTACTTGTAGTTAAAGTACTGTGGAGGCTTCTACTCCTATTGAAAATCAAGGAGATAAAAAGGGGAAATTAGATTTGACAACCTTCCTAGAGAGTTCACTGGAGGTGGTAACTGAGAGAAGAACTCTACTAGTTACTTTAGCTTTGGAAAATGACTGCGATTATGTTATGCATTTATATTTCCGACATTTGAATGACCAGTTTTTTGGGGCCAAAATTTGTTTATTTCCTGATATGGCTCAAAAGTCCCAGAAGCAGAGGAAGGAGTTCTTGGCATTAAGGCCAAGAGTCCTAGCTTTGGGTGGAATATTTCAGCTAAAATTTTCTGTAAAATGTTTTATTACTTATCAAAATAAGAGTTACTTACTTTTTGAACCCAAACAGCTGTTGGAATTTATTGAATTGAGAGAAGGAAGAGCAATTGTGGCCGATAATATTTAGCTTGCTATACCAGCAGTAGGTAACAGAGTTATGCCGCTTCTTAGTATTTTGTATTATTTTATTTGAATTATTTCCTGTTGATATCCTCTAATATTGTGGACTAAATATCTAACAATTGTTTTTTCCTGATTTTATGATTTCATTATCTAATATAATAAAATGCTAGGCCGCGCATGCGCACTCAAAAGTCGTGTTCCCTGATCCGTCACGGAAATAAGACTGCGCATCCACGCCCCTGGCTCTCACTGTGCACTATGCTCAAGCTGCCGCCATGGCTCCTCTCTCGAACTGCAGCAGGATCGAGAGAGGAGCTGCGGCGGGGGCTTTCAGGACAGAATATGATTACCATGTTTCTTTAGGCAGCCCCGGTTGTTTACTTGGATTCAATGTCAGCATTAGGGTTCGCCGGCCACCAGCCGTGAGAGCCGGGTGAGGAAGGCCGCTGCAGCCTCGCGGCTAGGTAGGGGGACAACAATTGCGCTTATGCTCAAGCCGCCGCCACGACTCCTCTCTCGAACCGCACCAGGATCGAGAGAGGAGCTGCGGCGGGGGCTTGAGCATAAGCGCCATTGTTGTCCCCCCTACCTAGCTGCGAGCCTGCGGCGGCCTTCCTCACCCGGCGGCCGGCGAACCCTAATGCTGACATTGAATCCAAGTAAACAACCGGGGCTGTCTAAAGAAACAAAGTTTCACGGTGCTTGGCCCGCCAAACAATTCCTGCCGTTGCTGAAATTTGCCCCACCATTCCTTCCCTTCCTCCATCAGGTACAGTTCAGCTCCGCCTATGTTAAAAGGAGCTGCTTTGAAATTGGAGCACTGCCGCCACCGTAACACGTTCCCTCTGCCGCGGTCCCATATGTCAGAGAAGGGGCGGGATCAAGGCAGAGGGGAAAGTGCTATGGCAGTGGCAGGCCTCCGATTTCGACGCAGCTTCTTTTAACATTGGTGGATTCACTGCACCTGATGGAGGGAGGGAAGGAAAGGTGGTTGTGCGCTATTGAGCCCCTCTTTGCCCTCAGACCCTCTCCTAACTGCTCCCTCCTGTCTCAGACCACTGGGGGGAGGTGCCTGTCTTCAGCTGCTGGGATGGAGGGAGGGAAGAAGAAAGAAGGGGCCCTGGCAAGCGAGTTATCAAAAGCCAACCATAGCCTGGGACCCCTACATGATATGAAAAATGACCAGACAACAAAAGGTAAGAAAAATAATTTTATTTTCTGTTTTGTGATTACAATATGTCAGATTTGAAATGTGTCTTGAGGGAGGCTGCCGCTGCGGCTTTGGACAGAGGGGTACCATTTTCGTGGGAGCCGGCCTTCGGAGAGGCTTGGGACGCGGGAACGGATGCGGGAGGGGCTGCCGCTGCGAAGGGCTTTGGTGGGGGAGCCAGCCAGATCACGAGTGTGGGGCTGTTGTAAGCGCGGATTGGTCAAGGAGCCGCCGCTGCCGAGCCTTTGAAATTGCTCTTCCACCGTCACTCCCTCCCGCCCCAGCTCTGCCTCTGCCCCTGCCCAGGTTCAAAAGCAGGAGAGGCGGTTATCTAGCACCCGTTAATCTAACGGGCTTAAACACTAGTTATGTTATATTGATCTATTCAAGTTGTATGTATTTCGCTTGATTGAAATTTGAAAATTGCATAAAAATAAATTTAAAAAAATTTAAAAAAAATCTAAAGAGGGTTGTTTTTGGTTTGGTTTTTTTTTAGTTCTAGCTACTGTGACTGAGATTTGGCAATGGATTGCATATTTTCAGGCAGTAAGGAATTTTGAGCAGAGAACTTTATTTTGGGTTGAGTGTTACTTTTAAATTTTATTACTCAGGTAGTTTAACTCACTGTTTGAGTTGTGAGAAGATCAAATGCAGCTCCCACTGTGGGAAGCTGTGAGCAGTGTCGGGGATATGTCTGGAGGGTTTTGATTTAATTCCAGTTCTGGATGCATCTCCCATGGGTGGGCAGGGTTCTTCCCGCAGAGCGGATAGGCCCATTTTCCTCTGTTTTTTCCTGCAGTCACCTGCAATTGGGTCCAAACTGCCTCAGCATACGCTCAGGATTCATTTTAACCTCATCCTCATATGGCTATCATGCAGGCTACTTCTGCTAATAAGATGGTCAAGGCTGGGATTGTACAGCTGTTTTCTCTGGAGTTTCTCTGGAGCCTGCTTCACCAGGCTTATCTTCTCAGACAGTTCCAGCAGCAGTCAGGCCTAGGAATTTTTGTGCAATCAGTGCCAGGTGATGTGACTGAGCAGGCTTTTTACTCTCTGACTTTGGAGCCTTTGGGGAAGAAATAGCATTTGGACACTGCATATGAGGTGGGATGGTTGTGGTAGCGGTGTCAGAATTATCGCTGCAGGCTGATCTTCAGGAGGATCTTGAGGGAGAAATCGTACCTGATGAGGCTGGTAATGATTTTTTATAAGGAAGAGGTGCCTTCCTTTATTATGCAGGTCCTGGATGTCTTCAGTATTTCTACTTCTGAGTGTCGGGGTCCTCCTATATTCAATTGAAAATGGCTAGCACCAGAAATTCTAAGGCCTTTCTGGTACATAACAGGGCTGTGGAGTCGGAGTCTGAGGAAATTTCGGGTACCTGGAGTCGGAGTTGGAGTCAGAAGTACAAAAAACTGAGGAGTCAAAGTCGGAACATTTATCTACCGACTCCATTTTTGAACTTGGCATACCAATCACGAGCGATTCTTTCAGCTATAGCACCCACTATATATACAGCACAAATGTTGCGAGCAGCTTCTGCGGCCTTAGAACCTTGATTAAAAGCAAAAAGAAGGTGATGTCGAAAATGCTCATTTCTCTCAACTTGACATTCCATTTTAACGATCTGAAAATTAACAAGTGCTGTGGAGGAGGAGTCGGAGGAAATTTCGGGTACCTGGAGTCGGAGTCGAAGTCTGAAGTACAAAAAACTGAGGAGTCGGAGTCGGAACATTTATCTACCGACTCCACAGCCCTGGTACATAAAATCATTCAAGAGCTCATTTCAGCTCAGTGGTGTATGCCTGATACAGGCTTGTGTGTCTCTTGGGCAATGTTACATCCTTAGTTTCTGTATAACTCCCCCTACTTCTGGGTCCCCTCTCTTATTTCTCCATACTAGTGCTGCCCGATTCACGATTCGAATTGATTCACCGATTCACTTCGAATTGATTTGATTTTGTAAAAAAATCAAACTCACCGATTCGTCTGCCCCCTTGCTAGAGACTCGTTCAGGCTTTCCCTCTACCACCGAAATCCTTCCATCTAATGTAACTTCCGGTTTTGCAAAACCGGAAGTTACACCAGAAGCAAGGACTCCGGTGGTAGAGGGAAAGCCGAGTGGACCTCTGGGTGCAGAATGGCGGCAACAAGGTGATTTTTAATTGGTTGGCTAGCAGCAGATACCCATGCCTCATCTTCCCGCATGCACACTCATGCTTCCCCCCGGAGCCCAGCAAATGCCCCTGATCCGCCACCTGCATGCACCGCTCTTGCTGCTGCTGCTGCTGCTCAGTGGCGCGTGCCTGCTCTTCCGAGTCCTGCCAGTGACTGGCCTTTCATCGACCACATGATGGCCAGAGCCCTGTGCACCTGCGAGCACCGGGTGATGTGGTGCCACACGGGGGCTCCCGAGGAGCGGTGCGAGCACATTGGGAAGTGCTGTAGTGCAGAGACACTTCTCACTCAGCTTTTGCAAGGCCCGCATCTTCTGCAGCTCACAGGAAAAGTGTATGTCCGCTGTGTGAAGCCCAGAGTTCTTGGTAGGTGCCACAATACACGAGTGTTGCCCTCTGTCAGCCAACTACTAGGCTTCTTTGTTGGGAGTCAGAGCAGGGGGGAGAGTGGAGATGGACTTGGAGTTGGTGGACTGAAGAAGGAGAGATGGGGAGAAGATGGAGGGGGAAGATGGATGGACTTGGGGAAGGGAGAGATGAACTTGGGGGAGAGGGAAGTTGAGGGAGGGATAGAAGAAATAATGGATCTAAAAACAAGAGAGGGAGAGAGATGGTGGACAATGGGATTTAGGGAGGGAAGGAACAGAAAGGGAGAGAAGTTGTACACGGGGGGGAGGAAAGATACTGGATAGAAGGGTAGTTGGGAAGAGAAAGGGAGAGCTGGTGGAACCTGGGGTGGTGGGGAAAGAGGGAGAGATGCTGGATGAAAAGATAGTTGAGAAAAGGTGGATCTAGTTGAGAAAAGGTGGATCTGGGTATGGAGATGAAAAAAAGGAAAGATGCTAGACCTCCGGGGGAAGGAAGGGAAACAGAAGGGGAGGACAGAGATAGAAGATGGATGGTTAGCACAAAGAAAAAAAGAGATCCTGGCAAGTGAGTTTTCAGAAGACAACCAGAGCCTGGAACCAACAAGATCTGAATAATGACCAGACAACAAAAGGTAGAAAAAATAATTATATTTTCTATTTTGTGATTACAATATGTCAAATTTGAAATGTGTATCCTGCCAGAGGTGGTGTTAGACCGCGAACGTGAGCTAGGATTTAACAGAGAGAGCTAAAGTCTTTTTTGTTTATTTTGTTTACACCACAGCGCCAGTGTGGGTAGGAGAGGTGCAAAGGGGGCTATAAAATAAACCCATCAGGATGTTTGAAAAAAAATACCCATTTGGGCAGGAAAATCGAATCGAAAAATCGATTCTATAGGCTGAATCAAATCGAATCAAAATATTTTTTCCTGAATCGGGCAGCACTACTCCATACCCCTTCCCTACTACTTTCCCCCTTCCTCCTTGAGCCTGTTTAGATATGTGCGACGCACAAATGGAAGATTAGATTAGATCACTGTTCTTCAACCACCAGTCCGCAGAAAATTCCTGCCGGTCCGCACAGGTCTGGCGAGATCGACAGCTGCAATTTCCTGCCGGTCCGCGCAGGGCCGGCAAGATCGACAAGCTGCAGGCCAAAATCATGGGGAGCCTCAGACAGTGGCTTTCTCCCCTCCCAGCAGCTGTCGGTACTTACCAGTCAGCGATTCACTAAGGCAGCCATGGGGCTTTTGCTGAGTCGTGTCCGCCTTTGATGATGCAACTTCCTCTTTCCTCAGAGGAGGTGCAACCCATCAAAGGACCCAAGGCTACCTTAGTGAATCGCTACGCTGGCAAATATGGAGAGCTGCTAGGAGGGGAATAAGCCACTGTTGGAGGCAGGGAAACTGCTGGGCCAAGGAAAAAAATGGATAGCTGCTATTGGACCTGGAGGGAGGGAGAAGGAGAGATGCTTCTGGGAGGGGAGGAGGGAAAGGAAGCTGCTGGACAAGGGAAAAAAAGGGAGAGCTGCTACTGTACCTGGAGGGAGAGAGAAGGAGATATGCTGCTGGGAGGGGAGGAAGGAAAGGAGTCTGGAAAGCTGCTGTACAAGGGGAAAAAAGGGACAGCTGCTACTGGACCTGGAGGGAAGGAGAAGGAGAGATGCTGCTGGGAGGGGAGGAGGGAAAGGGAAGGGAAGAGAGTTACTGCTGGACAGGGGGAGGAGGGAAGGAAAAAGGAAGGAAACAGCTGGCAGGGAGATTAGAGGAGGGTAAGGGGAGAGACAGGAATGAGAAAGTAGAGAGATGGGAAGGGGAGCAGAGAAATTTCTCGAGAGCAGAGAAATAGAGAGGGACAAAGATGCTAGATCTGGTGTAGGAAAGATAAAAATGAAGAAAGCAGTGAAGCTGGAATGAATCATGTAAAAAGGAGAGAGCGGGCACAGGCTGGATGGAAAGGGGAGAGGGGCATAGAAAGAAGACAGATACCATATGGAAGGGGGAGAGAGGCAATAGTGGATGGAAGGGGCAGATGCTGGATTGAAGAGACAGAGAGGGCAGACGCTGGAAGGAAGAGAGTGAAAAGAAGATGAAAACAGAAACCAGAGACAAAAGGTAAAAAAAAATAATTTTATTTCTAGTTTGTGATTAGAATATATCAGATTTGAAATATATATCCTGCTAGAGCTAGTGTTAGACATAACTGGGGACTGCAAAGCCCAGGCAGTGCTTCTTTAGCTTCTAGCTGGCTTAGGGCTCTCTCTGAACAGGGGGCAGTTGCCCTAGTTGCACTCCCCTAACACTATTCCTATGTGTGACTGTGGTATTCTGTTAGCATGATATTTCTGTGTAGCATTCTGTAATAATTTGGCTTATTCAGTGTTCTTGATAGTAGAGGGGATATATGTGAAGGGGAGAGGAGACAGGGGTTTTATTGATCCTTGCTCTGTATTATTTTTATTTATAAAATGACAATTGTACAGAATATTGTTTCTTTTTATATTTTAATAAAATATACATTCAATATAAAATCTTCCTTATCAACAGCAGCAGATGAATCCAGAGACTAGTGGGATAATACACATCTACCAGCAGGTGGAGATAGAGAACTGAATAACAGGTGGTCCCATTGGTTGGCATGCTCTCTGTATCATCAGTATTCTCTATCTCCCAGCAGGTGATGGTCGCTTTTCCATTAGCTCCTGGATTCTGGCTGGCTGGTTGTTTCTTCTTCTGTTGGGATTTTTCTCTTCAGGTAGATAGGGGTGTTTGGCTGAACAGTGCCAACTTTGGGAGTTACACCTGGGCCCTCCCAGGTCCCTGCTCCACCCTCCTCTCTGGTGGATTGAGGCTTTTTTCCTGGTCCTCTTTTTTTCTTCTTTCCACAAAAAAAAAAAAAAAAAATTGGGGGGGGGGGGGGGGGGGGCCAGAGTGCTGTTGCTGGACGGTTCTGTCCTGGCAGTTCCGGTCTGCAACTACCAGCTTGAGCAAAGATGGACTCGGGTAAGAACTTATGTTATAACTTCTGTGCATTGGTGGTTGGGTCTGCTGGTTTGCTTCTGGGAGTTTTTGCTGACATGCAGTGTCCTGTATGCATTCCCTCCATTCCCTCTCATTATCAAGACTCTTGTCAAGTTAAAGAATGACCATGCCACCATGATTCTGATTGCTCCTTGGTGGCCGAGACAACCTTGGTACTCCCTTCTCCTTCAGCTCAGCAGCAGGGAGCCATACCTTCTACCAGTTTTTCCATCTCTGCTTACACAGAGTCAGGGATCTCTGCTTCATCCCAACCTGCAGTCTCTACATCTGACAGCTTGGTACCTTTCAACATAACTCCTCTTCAGTTTTCTCAATCTGTAAGAGACATTTTAGAGGCTTCTAGGAAGCCTACCACTAGACAATGCTATCACCAAAAATGGACTAGATTTTCTATGTGGTGTTTTTCTCATGATAAGGAGTCTCAACATTCCTCGTTGTCTTCTGTTTTAGACTACCTTTTGAACTTATCCACCTCTGGCCTCAAGTCTACATTGATCCAAGTCCATCTCAGTGCAATTGCTGCTTTCCATCAGCCTATTGAAGAAAAACCCCTTTCTGCTCATGCGGTGGTTTCCAGATTCATGAAAGGACTTTTCAGTGTCAAACCTCATCTCAAACCGCCTCCAGTGGTTTGGGACCTCAATGTTGTTCTTACTCAATTGATGAAGCCTCCATTTGAACCAATGTCTACGGCTCATCTGAAGTATCTCACTTGGAAAGTGGTGTTTCTCATTGCCCTCACTTCTGCTCGAAGAGTCAGTGAGCTGCAAGTTTTAGTTCCTGATCCACCTTTCACTGCTTGAAGAGTCAGTGAGCTGCAAGTTTTAGTTGCTGATCACCTTTCACTGTGTTCCATCATGACAAGATGGTTCTCCGTACTAATCCTAAATTCCTACCTAAAGTGGTTTCTGAATTTCATCTCAACCAATCCATTATTCTTCCAATGTTCTTTCCAAAGCTTCATTCTCATCCTGGAGAACCAGCTCTTCATACTCTGGACTTGCTCGGGCCGAGTCGGGGAGGCAGCAGCTCAAGCAGGCACCAGCAGGAGAGGGAGAGGAGAAACGCTGGTAAGAGCGTGGTCGCGAGGGAAAGAGCAGGCGGAGGCAGGCAGAGCGGGGTAGCGGCGAGAGGAGGCTCCGCCCACCCCCAGTGAGTCGGAAGCTCCACCCACCCCCCAGCGAGTCAGAGCGCCCGGACTCCCCCTTAAAAGGAGGAGAACCGCGGCACAAGGGAACTTGCTCGGGCCGAGTCGGGGAGGCAGCAGCTCAAGCAGGCACCAGCAGGAGAGGGAGAGGAGAAACGCTGGTAAGAGCGTGGTCGCGAGGGAAAGAGCAGGCGGAGGCAGGCAGAGCGGGGTAGCGGCGAGAGGAGGCTCCGCCCACCCCCAGTGAGTCGGAAGCTCCACCCACCCCCCAGCGAGTCAGAGCGCCCGGACTCCCCCTTAAAAGGAGGAGAACCGCGGCACAAGGGAACTTGCTCGGGCCGAGTCGGGGAGGCAGCAGCTCAAGCAGGCACCAGCAGGAGAGGGAGAGGAGAAACGCTGGTAAGAGCGTGGTCGCGAGGGAAAGAGCAGGCGGAGGCAGGCAGAGCGGGGTAGCGGCGAGAGGAGGCTCCGCCCACCCCCATTGAGTCGGAAGCTCCACCCACCCCCCAGCGAGTCAGAGCGCCCGGACTCCCCCTTAAAAGGAGGAGAACCGCGGCACAAGGGAACTTGCTCGGGCCGAGTCGGGGAGGCAGCAGCTCAAGCAGGCACCAGCAGGAGAGGGAGAGGAGAAACGCTGGTAAGAGCGTGGTCGCGAGGGAAAGAGCAGGCGGAGGCAGGCAGAGCGGGGTAGCGGCGAGAGGAGGCTCCGCCCACCCCCAGTGAGTCGGAAGCTCCACCCACCCCCCAGCGAGTCAGAGCGCCCGGACTCCCCCTTAAAAGGAGGAGAACCGCGGCACAAGGGAACTTGCTCGGGCCGAGTCGGGGAGGCAGCAGCTCAAGCAGGCACCAGCAGGAGAGGGAGAGGAGAAACGCTGGTAAGAGCGTGGTCGCGAGGGAAAGAGCAGGCGGAGGCAGGCAGAGCGGGGTAGCGGCGAGAGGAGGCTCCGCCCACCCCCAGTGAGTCGGAAGCTCCACCCACCCCCCAGCGAGTCAGAGCGCCCGGACTCCCCCTTAAAAGGAGGGGAGCCAACGGCGCGCAGCCGTTCGGCGCGCGGCAAAGGCGAGCGGCAAAGGCGCTCGCCTTAGCGAGGGCGCCTTTGCGAAGGAGCCTTAAGAAGGAGCCAGGGAGCTAAGCAGCCCACAGAGGGTTCCAAATCGCAATACATCAGTCAGTTACCTAGACAAGCTTCAGGGAACACCACACTCCCTAGACAAACACTCAACCGCACGCACAGTAGCACCAGCAAAATCACAACTCTCAGGGGACAACAAACAGTAAGCAAAACCACAGACAACCAATAGAAACAGTCTTTCTCAAACACATTCAAAACTTTCCATCTATCTTTAATCCTAATAGGCAGACCTTTCTTTCTAACTCGCTAACAAGCAGGCAATCCTCTCTACATATCTCTAATTATACATCCTCTCTAATTACACAGCAGGCAGACCTTCCCAGACACCCCAATCCCTCAAACTCTCAAACCAACAAACTAGCAAACAGATTTCTCTTTCAAACTCTCAGGCAGACTTTTTCCTTTCTTTCAAGCTCTTAAACAGGCAGACTTTTCTCTCAAATTCACAAACTAACTAACAGGCAGGCTTTCTCAACTAACTAACAGGCAGGCATACCTAAATAACAATTTGAAATGGCAGGGAGAACAAGAAGCACCAGGACTGCAATCAAGACCAGCATTCCAGTCACCGGAGGGATCCAGGGGATGGCTATGGCCTATGTACAGACGGAGGATGACCCTGGACGGTGGACAGAGGCGTGTGTGCAGACCGAGGCCATCCCCCCCCAGCAATACACCTCTGTTTCTACACAGACAGAGGAGATGGGACAGCTGGAAGGAGACATATTACAGGAACTATTGAGCCTAAGGGAGGAGGTGAGGCGATTGAGGAGCATTAGAGAGGATGAGGCCTTCATCGACGGCGTAGTCCAGGAGCTGTCCCAAATCTCCGAGCAGGCACTGGACAAATCCATCCTCGTGACACCCAAACCCTCAGCCATGAGACCAACGACTGGGGTACAGGAAATGGCTGGGGACGCCGACTCCTGGCAGCTGGTAACCTCCTCCACAGGCAAGCACAGGAGACCCCCCCCTTTCTCAGTTTCTTCTTCATCTTCTTCCTTTTCTCTCAAACAGGGCAGTTTTACATCGACCCCACAAATCGCCCTGAGAAACAGATTCCAGATCCTACAGGAAGGGATTGCAGTTGAGGAACAGGAAGACGTCCAACACATGACCCCAGTCCCAGGGACGACTGAACAGCTCCCCTCAAAGAAACGCAGGGTGGTGGTCATTGGGGATTCCATGTTAAGGGGCACCGAGGGACCAATTTGCAGACCGGATATACAATCAAGGGAGGTTTGCTGTCTGCCTGGGGCCAGAATCCGAGATGTCACCACCTGTCTAGATAGACTTCTCAAACCACAGGACCACTTCCCCATGCTTCTCATCCACGTTGGGACGAATGACACTGCCAGGAACACCCCGGAGACCATACCCAAAGACTTTGGAGCCCTGGGTGAGAAGCTGAGGCAGTTGGGAGCGCAGGTGGTCTTCTCATCAATCCTCCCGGTAAGAGGTAAGGGTAGAGCCCGGGAGGAGCGTATCCAGAGGACTAACGAGTGGCTACATGGATGGTGCAGGGAGATGAACTTTGGATTTCTGGACCATGGAGAGGCACTGCAGGGACTTCAGGGACCAGACGGACTCCACCTGACCAGAAGAGGTAAGAACGTCTTCGGACGTCGACTAGCCCGCCTACTTCGAAGGGCTTTAAACTAGGTAAGTTGGGGGAGGGTATCCGTTCATTCTCTGGAGCAGTAAGTAACTATCCTGAGGAGGTGAGTCGCCACTCTGAGTCTGAGGTAAGTGCACACACTGTAAACAATACATCGGGGGTCACACTAACTCAGGCGGGAAACTCTATACAGGGACTTAGCAAACATAAGGTATGGAGAGCTATGTACGTCAATGCACACAGTTTGGGCAATAAAATTCTAGATTTAGAGACGGAAATAATGAACGCCGACCTAGACGTAGTGGCGATATCCGAAACTTGGTTCACGGACTCACACGGGTGGGATATGGTTATACCGGGTTACAACTTACTCCGTCGAGACAGGGAGGGCAAGTTAGGGGGAGGGGTAGCTCTATACACTAGAGAAGACATCAAAACTACCATAATCACAGATGTTAAGTATACCGGGGAATCCCTCTGGGTGAACCTGGCTAGAGGAAATGAAAAATGCCTGTATCTTGGTGTGATTTACAGACCTCCGAGACAACAGGTAGAAAAGGATATGGAATTAATCGAGGACATTGAAAACATCACCTTGCGTGGGGACACAGTACTGTTAGGGGATTTTAATATGCCCGATACAGATTGGAATGCACTTACCGCACAAACTAGCGGCAGTAGAAGGTTGTTAACCTCCATAAAGGGTGCACAGCTCAAACAATTGGTATTGGAGCCCACTAGGGACCAGGCGTTACTAGACCTGGTACTCACCAACGGAGACAGCGTATCAGAAGTTTCGGTAGGTGATACGCTGGCCTCCAGCGACCATAACATGGTTTGGTTCAACCTTCGGAAGGGTTTCTCCAGATCGACCACAACAACAAAGGTCCTAAATTTTCGTGGCACTGACTTCAAACGCATGGGAGACTTCGTCCATCGGGCACTGCAAGACCATGCCGAAACCAATAATGTAGAGGCCATGTGGGCAAACCTGAAATCTACCCTACATGAAGCAATAAATCGCTATATAAAAACAACAAGCAAACGACGGAGGAATAACAGACCCCAGTGGTTCACTACAGAAATCTCGGACCTCGTTAAGAAAAAGAAAAAAGCATTTGTTTCCTACAAACATTCAGGAAGAGGAGCAGCAAAAGAAGACTATCTGGCCAAGTCCAAAGCTGTCAAAACGGCAGTCAGAGAGGCCAAGCTTCAGATAGAAGAGAATCTAGCAAAGGACATTAAGAAAAGGGATAAATCCTTTTTATCCCAGGACAAGCAGGCATGATATTCTCACATGTGGGTGACGTCATCTACGGAGCCCCGGCGCGGACAGCTTTTCAAGCAAACTTGATAGAAGTTTCAAGTTTGCACACTGCACCACGCATGTGCGTGCCTTCTCGCCCACTAGAGGGCGCATCCAACCTCGTGGTCCTCAGTTCAAATTTTTCCGCGGAGCAAGAAAGCCCTGTGGATCTGAGCTCCAGTGTTTTTGCCTTCTAGCTGCCGCGTTTAGTTTGTTTTTCCATCGAATTAGTTCGCGGTGCTGCCTTTTTTCTTTTCGGTTCTTTTCAAAAAAAAAAAAAAAAAAAAGTATTTCGTTTTCGTCTGGCTCCGGGGGCTCCCGGAAGCCGCGGCCGGGGACGTCGGTACGTTCCCGGCCTTCTTCTTTTTCTTCGTGGATGTCCCGTCCTGTTACGGGATTCAAAAAGTGCAGCCGGTGCGAGAGGTTGCTTTCCATCACTGACCCTCACCGGTGGTGCATTGTCTGTCTGGGGCCCGAACATCCGACAGAGTCGTGTGATCGCTGCTCTACCTTCCAAAACAGGGCCCTACGTCGCCGCAAGGCCAGAATGGCGGATTTGTTCGCCGTCGACGCGCCGCCTAAGGCCTCGACGTCGGCCCCGGCTTCGGCCCCGGCCTTGACCTCGGCCTCGGCGTCCTCAGGGGCCTCGGCCTCGCCCCGACCCTCATCCTCGAAGGCGTCGTCAGTGAAGCAAGCTTCGGGTAAGTCCTCTGTTCCATCCCCTTCAGCAAAGAAGCCATCCTCGAGTCAGGCCAAAGCGGGTGGGTCGACCCCGGCCCCGCATCGGACCTCGACTCCGCACACCCCGAGGGAATACTCGAGACCGAGGTCGCCCTCCAGGGAGTGTGCCCCGGACTCGGAACTCCCCACCTTCGTGGGGATTCCGGCCTTCCAGGATCTCCTCCGAGCTCTGATCTCATCGGAGCTATCGGGAGCCCTGGAAGTGTTACAGCGTGCTGCGGTCCCGGCGGCCTCGACCTCGGCCGGAGCGCCTTCGGTCTCGGAGGCCCCGGCCTCGGCCCCCTCGACCGCGGGAGCCCCGGCCTCGGCGACCTCGGTCTCGGGTACAGTGACCCCGTTCACCTCGGTCTCGGCCCCGCCCCGGACCTCGACCTCGGGGGAACCCCCTGAGCGGAGTGTAAGGCCCAAAGAAAAGTTGCGCAGAGTGCGCCGTCTTTCCTCCTCTTCCTCCGGGTCTTCCAGACACGCCTCGCCCTCGACGCGACCTCGGACGGGGCGTCGATCGAGGAAGTCTAAGCGACCTCGAGGCTCGCCTCGGCGCGACCGTTCCTCGTCGTTCGGGGGCGAGGCGCTGCAGGTGTCGGAGTTGCGCCTCGACAATCCGAGGCTCCTCCGCTCACCTCGTGGGAAGTTTTCCCGGGCCGCCTCGCCGAGGAAACGGGAGAGTGTCCCACGAACCCCGGGGTCCTCACCCAAGGGTTCTGCGAGGAGGACAACTTCCCCTTCCCCCTCGAGGGCCCCCGAGAGGGGATCCTGGGATTCGGGATCGGTTAGGGATCCTCATTATTATACCACTGGACGGGCGGAGGCTTAAGAGGGGGGCAAACCCTGAGTAACCCTTTTATGAAGCGTGTCACCAAGGGGTGGAGTGACAGAGGGCGTCCCTCCAGAGGTTGGTGGAAAGCAGAAATCGCACTGAGATGAACTCGCACCGAAGTGGTTTTCAAGCCGGAGCGCGACAAATGAAACAAATATTCTAAAACCGAGGATACCGGAACTGATACCGGATCCAGGTGAAAAGACGAGCACCAGGTGGAAAACCTGGTCCATTTCTGCGCATAGCACAGCCTCGTCGAGATCTTGCGGGAGGCTTCCAACACTTCCTTCACCGATTGAGACAGGTCCGGAGGAGTCAGGGAACAAGAAACCAGGCTGTCAGGTGCAATGACTGCAGATTGGGATGTAACATGGATCCTTGACTCTGAGACAGCAGAGAAGGAGAGACAGGCAGGGGAAGAGGCTCCCTGGCACTGAGTTGGAGCAGCAGGGAGAACCAGTGCTGGCGCGGCCACCGAGGTGCTATGAGAATCATCGTGGCCGTGGACGATTTTAGGTGTACCAACGTTCGCATGATCAGAGGGAACGGAGGGAATGCATACAGGAACCTCCCTTCCCAGTCGAGTAGGAAGGCATCCGCTTCCAGACGGTCCTGCGAGTACATCCGAGAACAATATAGTGGTAGTTTGTGTGTCTCCGGAGAGGCAAACAGATCCACCTGTGGCGTTCCCCAGCGAGCGAAAACCTCGCGTAGAACTGCTGAGTGTAGAGTCCACTCGTGCGGTTGCAGAAGTCGACTCAGTTTGTCCGCCAGGCAATTCCGTTCTCCTTGGATGTAGACCGCCCGGAGGAAGATGTTCCGGGAGGCCGCCCACTCCCAGAGGCGAAGAGCCTCGGAGCAGAGGGGCCATGACCCCGTTCCTCCCTGCTTGTTCACATAATACATTGCCACCTGATTGTCCGTGCGGACGAGGACCACCTGGTCCTGCAACATGTGAACGAAGGCTCGAAGTGCTAGGAAGATGGCCCGCAGCTCTAGCACGTTGATATGACACCGACGGTCTTCTGCCGACCACAGGCCCTGCGTGCGAAGACCGTCGAGATGGGCTCCCCACGCGTACTCCGAGGAGTCCGTGGTCAGGACCTTGTGAAAAGGCGGAGTGCGGAACAATAGCCCCCTGGACAGATTTGAAGAGTCTGTCCACCAGCGTAGCGATTTCCGCAAAAGCGGAGTCACCGAAATGAGGCGGGACACCGGGTCGCACTCCTGACGCCACTGGGATGCGAGGGTCCACTGGGGGATCCTCAGGTGTAGCCTCGCAAACGGCGTGACATGTACCGTCGAGGCCATATGGCCCAGCAGCATCATCATGTGCTTGGCCGACACCTTCGACAGTTGAGAGAACTGGCGACTCATCCGTACCAAGGCTTCCAACCGCTGGGTCGGCAGGTAGGAGCGTAGGCGCACCGTGTCCAGCACCGCACCTATGAATTGAAGAGACTGCGACGGCCTCAACTGAGACTTTGGGAAGTTTATCTCGAACCCGAGAGTTTGCAGGAAGGTAATAGACTGTCGGGTCGCTGAGATAACCCCCTCCCTGGTCGGGGCTTTGATGAGCCAATCGTCCAGGTAAGGGAACACGTGGAGTCCCCGCGACCTGAGGGTTGCTGCAACCACCACCATGCACTTCGTGAATACTCGTGGGGACGCGGCCAGGCCGAAGGGCAGTACCCTGTACTGGAGGTGGAGGTCCCCCACCTGGAATCGTAAGAATCTTCGACAGGCGGGGTGCACCGGAACATGGGTGTATGCTTCCTTCAGGTCGAGGGAGCACATCCAGTCCCCTTCCTCCAAGAGGGGATACAGAACCGGGAGAGATAGCATTCGAAACTTCTCCCGGGCCAGGAATTTGTTGAGCTTCCTGAGGTCCAATATGGGGCGCAGGTCCCCGGTCTTTTTTGGGACCAAAAAGTAGCGGGAGTAAAACCCCATACCCCACTGGTCCTTGGGGACCGGCTCGACCGCCCGAAGCTTCAAGAGGGCTTTGGCTTCGGTTATAAGGGTCGGTAGCTGCGAACGGTTGCAGGGGACTAAACTCGGGGGACTGTCCGGCGGCGAGGACACAAAGTTGAGCGAGTAGCCCTCGGAGACGATCCGGAGCACCCAAGCGTCTGAGGTAATCCCGGTCCATGCCTCCCGGAAGGACCGGAGACGGCCCCCGATAGGAAGGGATTCCTGTGAAAGTGCGGAGGGGAACCCGCCCCGTCCGCTCAGCCCGTCAAAAGGAAGGCGCTGGCTTAGAAGGGCCCTGCGCCGGGGCTTGGGTTTGTCCCCCTCTGCCTCGCTGAGACGGACGTCTCGGAGGCGGTCTCGAGAAAGCCGGGGTCGACTTCTGAGGGTATCGGCGCGGCGGAGGCCGAAAGGGTTTCTGAGGCGGGGGCCTAGGTTTGGGGCGGACCAGGGATGCTAGAGAGCGCTCCTGTTCCGACAAGCGTTTGGTCGCCGCATCCAATGACTCGTCGAATAACTCGGACCCCACACAAGGCAAGTCTGCCAGGCGTTCCTGCAGGTTTGGGTCCATGTCGAGGGTGCGAAGCCAGGCCAAGCGGCGCATGGCCACCGCGAGGGCCGACACCCTCGAAACCAGCTCAAAGGCGTCGTACACTGCATGGAATAGGTACAATCGCAATTGAGACAGGTTGGACATAAACTTGTCGAATCCTGCTCTTTGGGAGTCCGGTAACGAGTTTCGATATTGAGGAAGATCCTTCACCATACCCCGCAAATAGGAGGAAAAGGTGAAGGCGTAATTTAGAACCCTGGTGGCCATCAGGGAATTTGAATAGAGGCGACGGCCAAACTTGTCCAGGGTCCGCCCTTCCCTGCCTGGTGGAACCGTCGCAGAAACCCGTGAGGGCTGTGATTTTTTAAGAGCTGACTCCACCAGAAGGGACTGGTGTGAGAGCTGCGCCTTATCGAACCCTTTAGGGGGAATCGTTCTATACTTCGATTCCATTTTTGAAGGTACAGACGTGACTGTAAGAGGGTTTGACAAGTTCTTCAGCCAGGTCTGCAGAAGGACGCTGTTGAGAGGGAGTCTAGGCACCTCTCTAGGAGGAGTGGGGAGGTCCTGTTCCTCCAAAAATTCTTTGGAATACCGAGAACATACCATCTGGTCAATCCCCAGGGCTTGGGCCATGTCCTGAACGAAGGATGAAAATGAGGACGGCCTAGCCTGGGGAGACGGGGTTCTCGACCGCCCCACCGAGGAGAGGGGGGAGGCCTCATGGGAATAATGAGGATCCCTAACCGATCCCGAATCCCAGGATCCCCTCTCGAGGGCCCTCGAGGGGGAAGGGGAAGTTGTCCTCTTCGCAGAACCCTTGGGTGAGGACCCCGGGGTTCGTGGGACACTCTCCCGTTTCCTCGGCGAGGCGGCCCGGGAAAACTTCCCACGAGGTGAACGGAGGAGCCTCGGATTGTCGAGGCGCAACTCCGACACCTGCAGCGCCTCGCCCCCGAACGACGAGGAACGGTCGCGCCGAGGCGAGCCTCGAGGTCGCTTAGACTTCCTCGATCGACGCCCCGTCCGAGGTCGCGTCGAGGGCGAGGCGTGTCTGGAAGACCCGGAGGAAGAGGAGGAAAGACGGCGCACTCTGCGCAACTTTTCTTTGGGCCTTACACTCCGCTCAGGGGGTTCCCCCGAGGTCGAGGTCCGGGGCGGGGCCGAGACCGAGGTGAACGGGGTCACTGTACCCGAGACCGAGGTCGCCGAGGCCGGGGCTCCCGCGGTCGAGGGGGCCGAGGCCGGGGCCTCCGAGACCGAAGGCGCTCCGGCCGAGGTCGAGGCCGCCGGGACCGCAGCACGCTGTAACACTTCCAGGGCTCCCGATAGCTCCGATGAGATCAGAGCTCGGAGGAGATCCTGGAAGGCCGGAATCCCCACGAAGGTGGGGAGTTCCGAGTCCGGGGCACACTCCCTGGAGGGCGACCTCGGTCTCGAGTATTCCCTCGGGGTGTGCGGAGTCGAGGTCCGATGCGGGGCCGGGGTCGACCCACCCGCTTTGGCCTGACTCGAGGATGGCTTCTTTGCTGAAGGGGATGGAACAGAGGACTTACCCGAAGCTTGCTTCACTGACGACGCCTTCGAGGATGAGGGTCGGGGCGAGGCCGAGGCCCCTGAGGACGCCGAGGCCGAGGTCAAGGCCGGGGCCGAAGCCGGGGCCGACGTCGAGGCCTTAGGCGGCGCGTCGACGGCGAACAAATCCGCCATTCTGGCCTTGCGGCGACGTAGGGCCCTGTTTTGGAAGGTAGAGCAGCGATCACACGACTCTGTCGGATGTTCGGGCCCCAGACAGACAATGCACCACCGGTGAGGGTCAGTGATGGAAAGCAACCTCTCGCACCGGCTGCACTTTTTGAATCCCGTAACAGGACGGGACATCCACGAAGAAAAAGAAGAAGGCCGGGAACGTACCGACGTCCCCGGCCGCGGCTTCCGGGAGCCCCCGGAGCCAGACGAAAACGAAATACTTTTTTTTTTTTTTTTTTTTTGAAAAGAACCGAAAAGAAAAAAGGCAGCATCGCGAACTAATTCGATGGAAAAACAAACTAAACGCGGCAGCTAGAAGGCAAAAACACTGGAGCTCAGATCCACAGGGCTTTCTTGCTCCGCGGAAAAATTTGAACTGAGGACCACGAGGTTGGATGCGCCCTCTAGTGGGCGAGAAGGCACGCACATGCGTGGTGCAGTGTGCAAACTTGAAACTTCTATCAAGTTTGCTTGAAAAGCTGTCCGCGCCGGGGCTCCGTAGATGACGTCACCCAGGTGGTAGAGTCTGGCTACTTTTTGAAGAGTCTGTCCACCAGCGTAGCGATTTCCGCAAAAGCGGAGTCACCGAAATGAGGCGGGACACCGGGTCGCACTCCTGACGCCACTGGGATGCGAGGGTCCACTGGGGGATCCTCAGGTGTAGCCTCGCAAACGGCGTGACATGTACCGTCGAGGCCATATGGCCCAGCAGCATCATCATGTGCTTGGCCGACACCTTCGACAGTTGAGAGAACTGTCTATATACTACATTATAATGTAGAGGCCATGTGGGCAAACCTGAAATCTACCCTACATGAAGCAATAAATCGCTATATAAAAACAACAAGCAAACGACGGAGGAATAACAGACCCCAGTGGTTCACTACAGAAATCTCGGACCTCGTTAAGAAAAAGAAAAAAGCATTTGTTTCCTACAAACATTCAGGAAGAGGAGCAGCAAAAGAAGACTATCTGGCCAAGTCCAAAGCTGTCAAAACGGCAGTCAGAGAGGCCAAGCTTCAGATAGAAGAGAATCTAGCAAAGGACATTAAGAAAAGGGATAAATCCTTTTTCAGGTACATCAATGATAGGAAAAGAAACACAAATGGGATAGTACGCCTTAGGAAAGCAGACGGGACTTATGCAGAATCAGATTCCGATAAAGCCGAACTACTAAACGAATACTTCTGCTCAGTCTTTACCTGCGAGGCGCCAGGGTCCGGTCCACAGTTGCAAGCAAGGCATAGCTCAGATGACCCGTTCTGGAATTTCGAGTTTACACCCAGCAGCGTCTACTGCGAACTATCAAGACTCAAAGTGAACAAAGCCATGGGACCGGACAATCTACACCCCAGGGTGCTTAGAGAGCTGTGTGATGTCCTGGCAGAGCCATTGTCTGTGATCTTCAATCTTTCCTTGAAGGCGGGAAAAGTCCCCTTGGACTGGAAAACAGCCAATGTAATCCCACTCCACAAAAAGGGCTGCAGGACAGAGGCTGAGAATTACAGACCGGTGAGTCTCACATCCATAGTGAGTAAACTCATGGAAACACTAATTAAGCATAAATTAGATACAATCCTAGACGAGAAGAATCTACGGGATCCCCGCCAACATGGATTTACCAGAGGCAGGTCCTGCCAATCCAATCTGATTAGTTTCTTTGACTGGATAACAAGGAAACTGGATGTGGGTGAGTCCCTGGACGTCGTTTACTTGGACTTTAGTAAAGCTTTTGATAGCGTTCCGCACCGCAGACTATTGAACAAGATGAAATCAATGGGACTGGGAGAGACGTTAACTACATGGGTCGGTGATTGGCTAAACAGTAGACTTCAGAGAGTGGTGGTAAATGGTGCCCCTTCAAAAACGTCGGAGGTGATCAGTGGAGTGCCTCAGGGCTCGGTCTTGGGCCCGATCCTCTTCAACATATTTGTGGGAGATCTGACTCAGGGGCTTCAGGGTAAAATCACATTATTCGCCGATGACGCCAAACTATGCAACATAGTAAGTGAGAACACTTTACCAGACAGTATGACGCAGGACCTACTTCTATTGGAACATTGGTCCTCGACTTGGCAGCTAAACTTCAATGCTAGAAAATGTAAGGTCATGCACCTCGGCAGCAGGAATCCATGCAAAACTTACACACTAAATGGTGAAACCTTAGTTAGGACCAAGGCGGAACGTGATTTGGGGGTGATCATTAGCGAAGACATGAAGACTGCCAATCAAGTGGAGAAGGCTTCATCAAAGGCAAGACAAATGATGGGATGCATCCGAAGAAGTTTTATCAGCCGGAAGCCCGAAGTTATAATGCCATTGTACAGATCCATGGTGAGGCCTCATCTGGAGTATTGTGTACAATTCTGGAGGCCACATTACCAAAAGGATGTGCTGAGAGTTGAGTCGGTTCAAAGAATGGCCACCAAAATGGTCTCGGGACTCAAAGACCTCCCGTATGAAGAAAGGCTGAATAAATTGCAGCTATATTCACTTGAAGAACGTAGAGAGAGAGGAGACATGATAGAGACGTTTAAATATATCACCGGCCGTATTGAGGTAGAGGATGATATCTTCTTTTTTAAAGGCCCCTCTGCCACAAGAGGCCATTCGCTGAAAATCAGGGGTGGGAAATTTCATGGCGACACCAGGAAGTTCTTCTTCACCGAAAGGGTGGTCGATCGTTGGAATGAACTTCCACCTCAGGTGATTCAGGCCAGCAGCGTGAACGATTTTAAAAGGAAATGGGATACACATGTGGGATCTCTAGGGGGGTAAATTCAAGGGGGTAGGGTTGTTGGAGTGGGCAGACTTGATGGGCTGTGGCCCTTTTCTGCCGTCATCTTCTATGTTTCTATGACTGTAAACGTGGTTTGGCCTTCTATTTGGAATGCACCAAACTACACAGAACTGCTCCTGAACTTTTTGTCTCCTTCGATCCAAATACGTTGGTGCATCCTATCTCTAAGCGTACTATCTCCAACTTGATGGCTGCTTGTATCTCCTTCTGCTATGCCCAGGCTGGATTACCCCTACAGAGTAGAGTCAGAGCCAATAAGGTTAGAACAATGGCAGCTTCAGTTGAGGAAATTTGCAAGGCTGCTACTTGGTCCTCGGTTCATACCTTCACTTCTCACTATTGTCTGGATACTTTCTCCAGACGGAATGGACAGTTTGGCCAAACAGTATTACAAAATTTATTTTCCTAAGTTGCCAACACTCCCACCATCCCATCCTGGTTAGCTTGGAGGTCACCCATATGTGAGAATACCTGCCTGCTTGTCCTGGGATAAAGCACAATTACTTACCGTAACAGGTGTTATCCAGGGACAGCAGGCAGGTATTCTCGCAACCCACCCACCTCCCCTGGTTGGCTTCTCTGCTAGCTATCCGAACTGAGGAGATGTGCCCTGTGCTGGGCGGGAAGGCACTCGCGAATGCGTGGTGCGGGCGACTCGAAACTTCTAGTTTCTTCAAGCAAGTCTGCTTGTGAGGCGTCCGCATCGGGGCTCCGTCGGATGACGTCACCCATATGTGAGAATAGCTTCCGGCTGTCCCTGGATAACACCTGTTACGGTAAGTAACTGTGCTTTCTGCTCGTATAGGCAGGGTCGTTTTCATTTGCTGGAATTCCAGGTTTGAATTGTGTACGACTGCTACACCCCTTCCTCTCTTATCTATTCTATTTTGGAGCATGATGTGGTAGTTTGGTGGACACGCTTTGCTTATAACCCCCACTGTTGTCTGTGAGCCAGGATTCTGTTATTAGGAAGTCCAATGTGTATTTCTCTATTTGGTCTGCAATCTGAATTCCCTTCGTGTTCATTGCTCTTTGTTTAGTAGGCCTCCTCTCCATGGTGTGTTTTTCTTTTGCAATTGCTGGATGGTGTGTATTTGTTGTCTGGTTTTCCTTTTTGTGTGTTTGTGTTGTGTGCCCTCTCCCTGTTGATCTTATTGAGCCTTTACCAAAACGCATCTTGTTTGTTTGGAAGTGTTGTTCTAGTGCAGTGGTCTCAAACTCGCAGCTCAGGGGCCACATGCAGCCCGTCAGGTACTATTTTGAGGCCCTCAGTATGTTACCATTGTTCTGGAGCGTTGCCCTCCTCACTGCTGTAACATCTCGCAAGCGCTTTCTTGCGTCTATACGCGATTGTGAGGTGGAGTGGAGAGGACAATTGCGTACAGACGCAGGAAAGCACTTGCTAGGGGTTACAGCAGTGAGGAGGGCAACGTTCTAGAAAGTAAGGTAACCATTGGAGGCAGTGCAGCTTGTGCGTGTGTATGTAATCTTGTTAACTCTTGTGAAATTCAGTACTTCTCCTGGCGATGACTGCTTGATGTAAGATGGCGGTTGTGTCCGGTGCTGGAGGAGGTGAGAGATGAAGGCGGTTGCGGACACGATCACCGGCCACTTAAGGCACAAGTTTTCCAGGCACAAGTCGGATATTGATTCTCTCCTCTACAAAAAAATCCTAGAGGACTACACCAAAATCTTGTCTCTTGTAGTTGATACTTTAGAATAGAATCTAAATCACAATTTTGCTTGAGGTAAAACTCTTTATAGTTTATAAATCTTTTCTTAATTGCTTCTGATAATTTCAGCTATATACAGCTGAAAGCAGGAAGTGAAAAACTATCTGAACTTCACTTTCTGCATGTTGCAATGCTTTCAGCTGAGTATAGCTGAAATTATCAGAAGCAATTAAGAAAAGATTTATAAACTATGAGTTTTACTTCAGGCAAACTTGTCATTTCTTTAATAAGATATTAACTATTTTTTCTGTGGCCCTTCAAGTATCTACAAATCCAAAATGTGGCCCTGCAAAAGGTTTGAGTTTGAGACCGCTGTTCTAGTGAGTCTTTTTCTTATCTGAGTTGTGTGACTCTCTGTTGTACTGTTGATACTGATCCTTCATTAATCCTAACCTATCTTGAATGGGCATACATATCGTTCATATTAATATAAAGACAAGATAATTTAAATAAAATTCTTCAATAATCCTAAAATACTGTCAAGCAGTTAATTTTAGCAAGCACGCTAGTCGCTTACTAGCAGTCAAGCAAGCGTCAAGTGGTTCTTTAGGCTTAATAGTAGTCAAGCAGGCATCGAGCAGTTTTCTAGTTGCTCTAACATACTAGCAAACCTTAGAGTCATTAACTGGTGGAATAACAGCAGCAAGCAATTCCTTTGATAGTCTTAACCTTCCCGCTGTCAGTAATCTCCTGTTAATATGCTCCTATCGTGCTAAGCTATTAGATGTAGGCATGTTTTAGCAGTTTAGATTAGGGACAGCATTCTGAATATTGCTAAGGTAGGAGAGTTGGCAATCAGGCAGTGAGCAGTATTTTATCCTTAAGTTCCTCGCTGCGCAAAAGACACACCACTAAATGCATCGCCTTACGTGACGCTGCTCTGGAAGGGACATTAGGGGTTGATTGCACCTCCCATGCCAGCCTGACACTCTGCTCCTTGTGCGGCCCGATGATCTTTTGTTGGGGCAGCTCCTGGTGCCCAAGAAAGGCACAGAAGACTGGAGACTGAACCTGGACCTGGAGACCGTGAATGAAGCGCTGAGAATACCATGCTTCCACATGGAGATGGTTCGACCAGTCATTGCAGTGGTGTCTCGGTGGGAATTCTTAGCCTCCCTAGTTCTGACAGAGGTGTACCTTCATATTTCCATTTTCCCAGACCACAGGAAATATTTGAGATTCCATGTCCTTAAAAGGCATTTCCAGTTTGCAGTTCTACCTTTCGGGTTGGCAGTGGCCCCATGCAGTTTCACCAAAATGATGCTGGTGGTCGCAGCTCATCTCCGAAGGATGGGAATACAAGTACATCCATACCTGGATGATTGGCTGATCAGAGAACCATCAAGGCCAGAGGGTGAGCAGGCAATATGTCAAGTTGTGGATCTCATACAGGATCTGGGCTGGATAGTCAGTTTCAAAAATAATCATCTAGAGCTGATCCAATGTTTTGAGTATTTGGGAGTCTACTTCAACATGGTGAAAGGCTGCATCTTTCTTTCCGAGCCACACAAACAAACTCAGGAAGCAGATTGTAGAGCTCTTAGTGATGCCGAATCCCATGGCCTGTCATTACCTCCAGGTGTTGGGCTTGATGGAGGCCACTCTGGAAGTAGTTATCTGGGCGAGGGCACATATGTGCTCCCTCCAGGATTCCCTGTTCCCGCAGTCATTCCCTCCAGCTGCAGCTTCCCTGGTGAAACAAGGAACAGCTTGCGCTGGTGGCTTCATGGGGACTACTTATCAAAGGGCATGCCCCTCCAAATCTCCTCATAGGTGGCATGATCAATGCCAGCCTGGCGGGCCCATTGGCTGGAGGGCCCATTGCGATGGTTATCCAGTGCAGGGCTAATGGATCCTCCCACAAAGAAAGTGGTCAATTTATCATCGTGAGCTTTAAGCTATTTGTCTAGCGTTGAGTGTGTTGGCAAAGCACCTGGAAGAAAAGGCAATCAGAGTGTTCTCGGACAATGCCACCATAGTAGCTTATGTGAACAGACAAGCACCAGAAGTGCTCCATTACATCTGGAGGCTCAGATGTTGTGGAAGCTCATCTTCAGGCACTCTCTGCAGCCCACGTAGCGGGAGTAGAAACTATATAAACCGACTTTCTCAGCCGGCAGACTTGACCCAGGGAAGTAGTTACTATCCCAAAGAGCGTTCAACCTCATTGTCCGACATTGGGGAAAATTGGCTATTTACATGATAGCTTCAGTTAAGAGTGCAAAGGCAAATCACTTCTACAGCTGAAGAGATGAACCGGGAAGCGCAGTGTTGCGATACTTTGGTCCAGCCCTGGCTGGAAGAGAGGCTTCGATATGTGTTTCTACCTTGGCCCATGGTAGGCCAGGTTATCCGCAGAATCGTGAGTCACCTGGACTTGTGATCCTGGTAGCTCCAGATTGGTCATACCAGGCTTAGTATTTGGATCTAGTGCGTCTCCAACGAGACAGATGAATCAAACTACCGGTGCACACAGGGCTCCTCAGTCAGGAACCAATTACTCTGGAAAATCCAGAGATGTTTGGTCTTAGGGCATGGCTCTTGAGCACACAGCATTAACCTGTAAGGGTTATTTGGAGATAGTCATTTTGTCTCTTTGGGCAAAAAAACTGTCAACATTTGCAGGGCCCGGAAGGCTTTCCAGCTCTGGTGCACCAAAGATCAGGTAGAACTTTTTGAGGTGCTAATTCCTGTGATCCTGGCATTTCTGAATGCCAGACTAGAAAAAGGCCTAGCAGTGGCATCTCTCAAGGTTCAGGAGGCAGGCCTCTCCTGCTTCCAAGCATGAGGAGGAAAGCCATCGCTGCCATCTCATCCAGAAGTGATCTAGTTTTTGAAAGGGGCACTCAGATTGTGGCCTCCATTGCGCCAGCCTTTTCCATTCTGGAATCTTAATATCATCTTGGAGGGCCTTTCTAAGCCTCCGTATGAGCCTCTCCAAGAGACGTCCCTTCTGGATCTCATGGTGAATATGGTCTTTCTGGTGGTAATAGTTTAAGTGAGACAGATCTCAGAATTGGAAGCTTTTTTTCTGCAGAGGCTGTGGTTTCACTGTGTATGGTACCTTAATTTCTACTAAAGGTTGTGTTAGCCTTCCATGTCAACCAAGAGGTTCAATTGCCTTCTTTTCAGCCTATAGGTTTGACTAAGGTATTACAGAGACTGGATGTGTGAAAAGTTTACTCCACTACCTGGAAAGGACCAATGATTTTCAACTTTACAACCATCTTTTTGTTCTAACTAGTCAGTCCAGAAGAGACAGATCAGCATCCTAGACTTCTATCACCAGATGGATTTGCATGGCAATTTCTTTGAAGTACATTGACTGTGGCAAACAGCCACCTATTTCTTTCTCAAAGTTCATTTGACAAAGTGTGTTGTCTTCATAGGTACCTTTAAACCTTAATCTCCTCAGAAAACTTCCTGCATCACTTATGCACTGTTCATTCTCTGATGTTCACTGAGGTAACATATTGGGTTTCCCTGCTCAGTAGTTGCTGCCCTACCTAAGATGTGAAGTTTGGACTCGTAATGAGGATCGCTTATCTCCAAAGCCATGGAAACAGACTGTGCAGGACAAGGGGACCTGCTGATATAGTAGGATATGGACATTGCAGGTAAGAGAGAGGCATCATAGAATGCCATCATAGAATGGCAAACTGGTCAGTGTTGTGTATAAAGCAGGTCAAAACATATTCATAGTACTATCTTATAAACCACTGAATATTTTTCTAAAGTGTGTAGCATCCTCAGAGGGATCACTTTCTTTTATTTAGAGTTCATAGAAGGATAATATGAGCCAATATCTTCAGTGGATCCTTTTTTTGTATATTTTTTAAACTTTTTCTTCACTGGAGCGCGACATGAGAACTGCCTGCTAATGTTGGGCTGGGAGCCTCGACCCTGTAGAAAATTTTGAAACATGGCATGTCGGTAGAGGCGCTCCCATAATGCACTTTAAGAATAAGATAAGTTCTTATGCATCTTCTATTTATTACTGCTAAGTTTGCTCAAAAAACTGCTGCATTTGCACTTTATATAGAAGAAGAAAAAGTTTTTAAAAATATACAAAAAAAGGATCCACTGAAGATATTGGCCTCATATTAAACTTCTATGAACTCTAAATAAAGGAAAGTGAGCCCTCTGAGAATTCTACACACTTTAGAAAAATTTCAGTGGTTTATAAGATAGTACTACGAATGTGTATAAAGCCTGGTCAGGAGTCAGCGCCATATGGACAGATACACAGGCTTGCTTCTATACATTTAACCAAAAAAATAAATAAAAAGTTTGGGAAATGTCAGCATTACATTACTGTGTGTTGGCATATCCAGAGTGTAAGCAATGGATTCTGGGATTTTATATTGAACAATCTGACCCTGGGAATGTCTGTAGAAAGACTAAATGGTTCCTGCCAATCTACATGTCTTAAGCCCAGTGTTTGGGAGTATCCTGCAAAGCCCTGGACTTTCAAAATGTATAATGACAGGTACTTGAGTAGAGCAAAGCATTCCAGACAGACTGACTCTATCAGATCTCACAAGAGTCGCATCCCCTTATCAATAAAGGGCCATTGTTTTAAACAAATTTCAAATTGTGACAGTGGAAGATATGAACAAGCTCAAATTTTATAAAGACCGGCCTGCAGCACCTTGATCTGACCTTTCTTTTTCTCGCTCATTTGTCTTCCCCTCTGCTTCCTTATACCTCTACAGCAGGGATCTCAAAGTCCCTCCTTGAGGGCCGCAATCCAGTCGGGTTTTCAGGATTTCCCCAATGAATATGCATTGAAAGCAGTGCATGCACATAAATCTCATGCATATTCATTGGGGAAATCCTGAAAACCCGACTGGATTCCTGCCCTCAAGGAGGGTCTTTGAGACCCCTGCTCTACAAGCTCCTTTCAGACTCGCAGGACATTCATTCGTACATATGCACTCTTCTCTCTCTCTTTTTCCTGAAAGATTAGATTCTTACCTGGGTAATCTTGTTTCTATTAATACATACAGGAGTCCATACGGCCCACCCTGTGGGTTTTGTAATTCACCTGCCTTCTGCCTCAGACAGCTCTATAGTCTGGAACTGGAGTTCTTCTCCCGTTAGTTGGATAAACATGTCTGAATAAATTACTAATAAAGTACTGAGTTTGAGCTTTGAAGCTCCTTTTGTGTTAATGCTAGTTGCACACAGCGGGTTGATTCATGGATACATCTATGTCATCAGTTCATGTTTATTGTTCTTTTTTCATGAGTTACAAAGCAGAACAGAAATGTATATATCCAAAGTAGTTTCTCTGTTCTTCTGTTATAGTGGAGATTGTAACAAAGCAATCAAACTGAAGAGGGCACTATACTCCACTGGTGAAGGAAGAGGAGCTGAAAGCTGTGCTTGACTCCCTCCCCCCTTATTCAAACAGTTTGCAAGCATGATCACCTAATGTATAGATTCCTATGTTTATTAACAGAAAGATTATCCAATTAAGAGCCTAATATTTCAATAAGCAGTCTCAGCTTCTTACCATTTTGCAGGAGAAAAGGACTATGGTGGCACAAGCTAAAACATTAGAACTGTTGTGGGCCATCTGTTAATAATACTCACTGTATTGAGAGCAAATAATTGACTACAGATCAAGTGCACAAACAATTAGCCCAATTGCAGTAGATGGAGTTACAAGACAGAATCAGTGTTTGAGAAAATTGCATTCCATAGAATAACGTCTGCCTCATTGAGCTCCCTGAATCCATGAATGACAGACTTTCTGGAATTGTGTGAACAGGAACTGGAAAGCCTGGACCTAGAGGGAGAGTGTCAGAAAGAGGTAGTGGAGTGGGCGCATCGCTTAGGTCTGTTGATGTCGCGAAATGCTGGGTCCAGGCCTCTGATTTTTTTTGAATCTTGAACTTTGCAGATAAAATTGAAATTTTACAGACTTTTTTAACTCCATGATGTAAAAATCTTGCTATTTGAAGATTTCTCTGTGTTTCTGCCTGCCAAAAGGAAATGGCACACTACTACTCACAGCATTTTTAATTGGGAAGTGTATTTTGCTATGCAATACTCGGCCTGTGTTTGGGTATATCATGCTGAAAATTTGAAGGCTTATTCTACAGTGGCTGAACTAAAGACCTTTTTTTGTACACATTGGCATGTGAGTAGCCACATGAGTAATTCATGGCAAATTTGCCACACCTGATTTCTGGCAACACTATACAGATGTGCTTGGTGGTGCTTAATGCATCTCTTGTGATTGTTACCTGAAAAACTCTCTTGAAATTGCATGTACTATACGATGGCTGAACATTTTACTGTTATGCTATGATTGTTCAGCTTGGATCTAATTTTTCCAACCTATGGGGTGTTCTCACTAGAAAACTGGTGGTGGTTGTGGGATTTTGTCTCTTGCACCATTAGGTATTGGGACTGATGGCCATGTGTTACAGACTGTTATTTCTCCTGGTTTTGCATTTATAATGTTCATAAAAAGAACTATATACAAAGTTCATAAAGAGAACTATACACAACTTTCTTTTTTTTTTATTTATCAATTTTTTATTAAACATATCAAGTATAAACTTGTACAGAAAGCAGGATCTAAACTAGAGAGTTGCGCGGGGACAGAAATCCCACCCGTCCCCACCCGTCCCCGCCAAAGTCCCACCC
This sequence comes from Geotrypetes seraphini, assembly GCF_902459505.1. Classification (NCBI taxonomy): domain Eukaryota; kingdom Metazoa; phylum Chordata; class Amphibia; order Gymnophiona; family Dermophiidae; genus Geotrypetes; species Geotrypetes seraphini. Next base: position 92,061,301 of record NC_047091.1, on the reverse strand, counting down.
GTCCCCACCCGTCCCCGTGAGGAATCCCTCCGTCCCCACCCGTCCCCGTGAGGAATCCCTCCGTCCCCACCCGTCCCCGCGAGGAATCCCACCCGTCCCCGTGAGGAATCCCCTCCGTCCCCGCCCGTCCATATAAACTTCAGAAATAGTTATTTCATTTAATTATGCTACTGAATTAAAGGCTCTGGTAGAAACCCATTTACAAATAAGCAAAAAGACTTTATTAATTTGAAAATATTAATTGGGAAGAATACATACTTTGCAAATGGGTTTCTACCAGAGCCTCTGTTTATAAATTTTTATCAACACAACTAATATACTACTTTATCCTGAAGCAAAATAAAAAAAAAGAAATATAATTCTTTTCCTACCTTTGTTGCCTGGTTTCTGCTTTCCTCATGTTCTCATTCAATTCCTTCCATCCACTGTCTCTCTTCCTTCTGCATCTTCCATTTGCTCTGTTACTGTGCCTCTCCCTTTCTTCCCCCTTCCAAATTGGTCTGGCACCCATCTTCTTCTCTCCGCTCCCCCATAGTCTGGCATCTGTCTTCTTCCCTGCCAGTGTCTTCTCCCTACTCTCTCTTCTTCTTCCCTGCCAGTGTCTTCTCCCTACTCTCTCTTCCCCATTTCCTTTCAGCGTCCTTCTCCCCCATGTCCTGTCAGCGTCCTTCTCCCCCCTCTGTCTTCCACATGTGCTTTCAGTGTCCTTCTCCCCCCTCTGCTTCCCCATGTCCTTTCAGCGTCCTTCTCCCTCTCTGTCTTCCCCATGGCCTTTCAGCGTCCTTCTCCACCCACCCACCCCCGTCTTCCCCATGTCCTTTCAGCGTCCTTCTCCACCCCTTTGTCTTCCCCATGTGCTTTCAGCATCCTTCTCCCCCCTCTGTCTTTCACAAGTGCTTTCAGAGTCCTTCCCCCCCCCGCCCTTCCCATGGCCTTTCAGCGTCCTTCTCCACCCCTTTGTCTTCCCCATGTCCTTTCAGCGTCCTTCTCCACCCCTTTGTCTTCCCCATGTGCTTTCAGCATCCTTCTCCCCCCTCTGTCTTCCACAAGTGCTTTCAGATTCCTTCACCCCCCCCCCCGCCCTTCCCATGGCCTTTCAGCGTCCTTCTCCACCCCTTTGTATTCCCCATGTGCTTTCAGCGTCCTTCTCCCTCCTCTGTCTTCAAGTGCTTTCAGAGTCCTTCCCCCCTCCTCCCGTCTTCCCCATGGCCTTTCAGCGTCCTTCTCCCCACTCCTTCTCTACCGCCCCGGGTGCAGTACAGCCGGCCAGGTCCCCTTACTTTTGTGGCACTTCCCCGACCGACTGACAACAGCCCCGGTCCGACAAACCTCCCTGCCCTTAACTGCGAATCTAAATTACCTTATTACAGCTGCTGTAAGAAGATAATTTAGATTCGCGGCTACAGGGCAGGGAGGATTGTCGGACCGGGGCTGTTGTCGGTCGGTCGGTCGGGGAAGTGCCACAAAAGTAAGGGGACCTGGCCGGCTGTGCTGCAACCGGGGCGGGGTGTGGCGGGGCGGACCGCCCCCTCCCTTGGTAGCCACTCGAACCGCGAGGCTACTCTCCTCCTTACCTGCACTGCCTGCAGCACAGAGCCGAACGGAAGTCTTCCCGACGTCAGCGCTAACCAATTTAGAACCAGTCACTTCAGTTTTTAATTTCTCAATTTCAGTTGTCTGAGTTTTTATTTTCTCTTCAATCTCCTGGAAATGGGGGTTTTATCAGTTCTCCCTAGCGCCTTTCAGCCGGGCACCCCGCCCGGCTAGATTAGGTGAGCACCCGGCTGTCATCTTGGCTGCAAATTCGCAACTGCAAGACTTTTTTTTATTTATTTTTTTTTTTTTTAGCGCCAGAAAAAGGGTTTTCAGCTTTACTTTTTTAAAATAATTTTCCTATTGCTGGTCGATTTTTACAGTCGCAGTTGGAGGCAGGGGCTGCAGGCTCATTATGACCCAGTGCACAAACAGGAAGAAACCCGACGTCGTGTTTACTTTTGTTCTGCAGCTTATCGCGCAAGACACTCCTGCACAAAGCGAAACCAATCGGAAAGAGGAGAGGCGGAAGCTTGCAGCTGCGTGCTTCAGTAACTGCTGCTGGCTAACGGAGGGAGAAGCTACCTAAGAGAAATGAAGTAGGTCCGAGAAATAGATTCGCTACAGGCTAAGGCGGGAGATAGGGCAGGGAGGAAAGCTTACAACTTGGTGTTCTTGCTTGCTTCGGGTCTTCCTCGCTGCCGGGTCCTGCCTACTTTCTGTTTCCATGAAGGCAGGACCCAGCAGCGAGGAAGGACCGAAGCAAGGAAGAGCTCCAAGTTGTAAGCTTACCTCCGTCGCTGACCTATCTCCTGCCTTAGCCTGTAGTGAATCTGCCGACCGAGGCGGGGGGAGGGGGGAGGGGGAGAAGTGATGGGGGAGAGAAATGCTGTTACTGCTGCACCCAATTAGGGGGGAGAGAAATGCTGCTGCTGTACCCAATGGGGGGGGAGGAAGACCAGGGAAAGGAGAGGAGAGGAAAGAGATGCCAAGACCATAGGAGGGAGGGAAAAGAAAGGAGATACCAGACTATGGGGGGGGGGGGGAGAAGGAGACAGATGCCAGACCAGGGGAAAGGAAGGAAGGAGGGAGAGAAAGGAAGGAGTGGAGATGCAAGATAGGGGAGGGGAGAGGAGTGAGATTCCAGGGCATGGGGGAGGGGAGGGAAGGGAAACTAATGAGACCAATGCCAGACCAGAGGTAAAGGAAAGAAAGGTGCCAGAGCAAGGAAGCAGAGGGAGACATAGGAGAGGAGAGAGATTCCAGGGCATGAGGGGAGGGATGGGAAGAGAAATGCTGCTGCAACATCCAATTGGGGAGGGGGGAGAGGAAGAGAAGTGCTGCTGCTGCACACAATTGGGGAGAGAGAGGGGAGAAGGAAGACCAGGGAAGGGAGAGGAGAGGAAAGAGATGCCAAGACCATAGGAGGGAAGGAAAGGAAAGGAGCTACCAGACCATGGAGGGAGGAGAGATGTCAGGGCATATGGGGGGAGGGGGAGGAGACAGATGCCAGACCAGGTGAAAGGAAGGAAGGAAGGAGAAGAGATGCCAGATAATGGAGTGGAAGGGGGAGATGGAAGGATAGGAGAGAGATGCCAGGGCATGGGGGGAGAGAAGGGGATAGAGGTGCCAGAGCATAGGGGAAGTGGTGGAGACAAAAAAAATGGAGAGGGAGTGAAGCTGAAATGGAGAGAAAGGGCACAGGAGTATAAAGGCACAAAGTACAAAGGTCACAGAGTACAAAGGAGAGAAAGGGCAAAGGATATACAGTTTATTGGGACATAGAAAGAGGGAAGATGCCATATGGAACAGAGAGAGGGCGGACACTGGATGGAAAGGGCAGAGAGGGTGGACAGTGGATGCAAGGGGGAGAGAGAGAGAGGGCAGAGGCTGGGTGGAAGGGGCAAAGAGAGAGGACAGATGTTGCATGGAAGGGAGCGAGGACAAACGCTGAATAGAAAAAAGAGAGTGAAGAGAAGATGATTAAAGCAGAAACGACAAAAGGTGGAAAAAATAATTTGTTTTTTTGCTTTATGTAGAATCAAGTAGTATTGTAACTGTATTGATTAAAGTTTATCAATAGAAAATGGAAATAAGGCAGTTTTTTGGGGACTAAACCCCTTTCCTCAGGTCAGGACAGGATACCATAACAGCAGTATACTGTACTGTCTTGAAGAAAGATTTGGCCTCTGAAAGCTAATTACTACTAATTGAAAAATGGATTAGTCCAATAAAATGGTATTTTCTTATTTCTCTCTTCCCTGTTTTATTTATATTTGTTAATTTGTAAAGTGGTGATTGTTATGTAGCAGTTTTTTCAAATTTACATCTACTGTCTTTATATTTTGCACAGTATTAGGGTACGTGTCACTGTTTTTGTGGTTTGCATTGTATGCAGAGTCTGGTTTATTGGCGTTTCAGTTTAACTTTTGTCTACATATTTCTATTTTTAGTTTGATTATTCCATATTAGGCGAGGGTGTATCTCTGTTCTGTGTGTATGAAAAGCACATGACTTTCTGTTAGCAATGACTGTACAGGATCAATTGACTGTGCAGGATCTGGCTTGTTTAGTTTTACAATGCATGTGTTGGTGTTCTAGTGCTCACTGCAGTGTTTAAGATGCTGCCTTTTCCTAGGTGCACCCTTGTTGTGTAACTCATGGATTATTACTAAAAATAACTTTTTTTTATATAGAGGAGGGGGTTATTAAAAAATGATCAGCACTGGCTGTCATATATACTAGGTACGCCACTGGATTTAATGACCCTATGCTAACTTTACTGTTGATGTAGGTGTTGTCCCCCCCCCCACACACACACACACACACTATAATGAATTAAATTAAAGCTGTATTAACATCAAACAGCTTTCAAATGACATTATAAGCAAATAAAGATAAAATATTTTTAATACATTGCTAATTATTACCTGCATTTTTACCTAAACTGTTTTGCCTAGCTCTCACTTTGATTTTTATCTGCTACTTTTTTATTTTGCTGTAGTGCAATCACACAGGTCTCCTTCAAATTATGTGGAAGAGGTTTGGAAGTGGGGATCGCAACTATTTCATATCCTCAGTGAGACCTCAGGAAGGAATATAGTGATCAAAATATTATTAGAGGTGCTTTAGAGATGTTTCTTGTATGACTGGATGAGCTATATTTATCTTTTTTTTTTTAGTTGTTTAAATTCATGCAGAAATAAATGGCTAGATTGAACCTAATGATTTCATTAATGCATTTCCCTTTTTTAAACCTCTATACCAGCGGTCTCAAACACGCGGCCGTGGGCCACATGCGGCCCCCCAGGGACTATTTTACGGCCCGCGATCTGTCCTTGCCTAAAGCAGGGGTCCCCAATCTGCTTCCCTCCCCCAAGCCACCGCAATCGGAGAACAGGTCAGCGCCCGAGGTCTTAGCTCTCCCTACATATCTTCCCCAGCTCGGAGCCGACCAATTCTCGCCACCCGACGTTCAATTCTAATGTTGGGGAGGAAGTTCTGGGCCAGCCAATTGCTGCCTGGCTGGCCCGGAAGTTCCTCCCTGACGTTAGAATTGACGGGTGGCGTGAATTGGTTGGCCCGCGCTGGGGAAGATATGCAGGGAGAGTTAAGACCTCGGTACCGGCCTGTTCCCCGATTGTGGTGGTGGCAGCTTGTTCCCCGATTGCGGTGGTGGCGGCCTGTTCCTCGATTGTGGCGGCGGCAGCTTGTTCCCCGATTGCGGCGGTGGCAGCCTGTTACCTGATTGCGGCGGTGGCGGCCTGTTCCCCAATGGTGGTGGCTTGGGGGAGGACAGGGAGAAGTAAAGAAAGAAAGGGGGGGACAGAGAGACAAAAAGAAAGAAGGGAAACGGGACACAGACAGAAAGGGGCATGGAGAGAGAAAGGGCGGGCATGGAGAAAGAAAGAAAGAAAGGAAGGGGGCACGGAGAAAGAGAGAAAGAAAGAAGGGGGCAGGGTGAAAGAAATAAAAAGTTGGGGGAGGGAAGGAGACAGATGCCAGACCAGGGGAAAGGAAGGAAGGAGGGATGGAGAGAAAGGAAAGAAAGAGATGGAGACCATGGAAATAGGGACAGAAGAAGAGAGAGATAGAAGGGAAGGTAAGACATGGAAACATAGATTTTGAAAAGAAAGCAGAAAAATTGAATATTAAGTTAATGCCAAAGATGGATGCAAGGCAGAAAGTGAAGACGGAGAGAAAAACAGTCAAAGGACAAGAAGACCCTGGAAACATAGTTAAATGCACAGAAAAATAAAGTTGATGCACAAAAGGGAGAAAGAAAGTCCAACGTAGTCTGCAGTAAACAACAGCAACCAGAAAACAACGAACAGACTGCAGATAATGTACAAGATGCAGGCTTTGTTTATTAGTAAATGCAGTAACATATACAACCTTATAGCCAACCAAGGGACCCGACACGGTCCGTGTTTCGGATAACACACCTTCCTCAGGGGTCCATGGTGGTTAAGATATAAAGCAAACTGCATAAAAGATAACAAACACACGCCAATCACAATCAAATGGCATTGTGTAACACTTGCTTGACCCCATTTGATCATGATTGGCGTGTTTTTGTTATCTTTTATGCAGTTTGCTTTATACCTTAACCACCATAGACCCCTGAGGAAGGCGTGTTATCTGAAACAAGGACCGTGTCGGGTCCCTTGGTTGGCCATAAGGTTGTATATGTTACTGCATTTACTAATAAACAACGCCTGCATCTTGTACATTATCTGCAGTCTGTTCGTTGTTTTCAGAAAAATAAAGTCACCAGACAACAAAGGTAGGGAAAATGATTTTATTTTCAATATAGTGATTGAAATGTGTCAGTTTTGAGAAAGGAAAGATATTAAACTTTAAATGTGAGGGTTGCAGAAAAAATAGGGTACTTGGAGGGCCGCAGAAAAAATAGTTAATGACAATTTTGCATAAGGTAAAACTCTTTATAGTTTATAAATCTTTCCTTTAACTGTTAAAGGAAAGATTTATAAACTATAAAGAGTTTTACCTCATGCAAAGTTGTAATTTCTTTAATAAGACATTAACTATTTTTTCTGTGGCCCTCCAAGTACCTACAAATCCAATATGTGGCCCCACTAAGGGTTTGAGTTTGAGACCACTGCTCTTTACCATTTGAAAGAGGGCAAATATCTAATTATTCACTTCTAGAATTGGATACTTCTTAAATTTAGTAAAAATATTCTGGCACAAGTGTCAAACCTTAAAAAAAGGAAGCAATAGTGAACATTGGAAAATAATAATTAATAAAAATAGTACACATTTAGGGCTCCTTTTACAAAGGTGCGCTAGTGTTTTTACCGCACACACCGGATTAGCGTATGCTATCTGAAAAACTACCGCCTGCTTAAGAGGCGGTAGCAGATACATGCGCGGCAATTTAGCGCACGCTATTCCGCGCATTAAGGTGCTAATGCATCTTTGTAAAAGGAGCCCTTAATTTTCCCCACCATCAAATTTCCCTGTCTCGCCCACCCCACCCAGCTACTTTTTCATGCCACCCGGCTGGAAAAACTTTCTGGGGAGAACACTGAGGAAGATTAGCAACTAGGTCCCATATCACGTCTAAGGTAACCTGGGGTTTCTGTAACTGGGAAATACAAAGTTTAAAACTTTCCTCACCAACTAGTGCAGATTCTCGTCATTTGTCCTCCTGAGTTCTGCCATCTCCTGCTGATGTCTCTTCCTCGGCGTCCAAACATGGACTCTCCTCCAAATGCAGGGAGTCTAGTTCCAAGCTCCTCTCTATGATTTTTCCGACCTCCGATGCAAGATGAGCTCCTACTTCCGGAAGCTCATCCGCCCGCGGGGAGCTGGTAGTCCACAGCACAGGAGGTGGCGCCCTAACATTGGGGCTAAGGTTGGTCTCAAAGCCCAAGGTGATCTCTTCCATACCGTTTCCACAGAGCGTCTCTAGCGGGGGAGTCATGATTTGCTGTGAGCTTCCCTGCATCCGCCGCAGGAGCTCCTTGATATTGCCTGAGACGGTGGCTCCAGAGTTCCATGAGGTCATAGCAGAACTCCTTCCTCTCTGCTTGGGCATTTCAGCTTTGAGTAAGTAAAGAAAAGAAAACCGTATGCTACGGTGCTCCAAATCGTGGCGTTCAGCTAAGCTAGTCAGCAGCCATCCACAACTTTCTTTTGATTAACAGCATTATAGACATATATTTAGTCCCTACAATAGGCTGTCAGATTACCACACTGAATATCCTAGTTAGGCTTGCAAATGTTAGTTCTCTAATAGGTTCAGCATGAGTGTACAAATAGAGCACAGGGGCTGCTTATGCTGGAATGTTCTCTGCAAATTTTTGAAGTAGTGGGAAGGGATTTCAGTTATGCTTGTATTACTAATTGCATATGATATATTTTGGGGGTGATCAACAGGCTAGTAGGGAGTTGCCAGGGAGCTTCTCTGGGATCTTATAAATAGCGAAGGTGTACATAGGTTACTACCTAAGCCTTCAGGTAGGATGGGTTTTTGGGGAGGGGGGTGTCAGGTGTGGAAAGTTGAGATTTGTGTGAGTATGTGTTTTGGTTGTGTGTGGATTGCATGTTTAGCTTTTTGTCTCTTTGGGGAATGAGGGGTGGGGGGGGGGGGTGCATGCTGGACTCCAAAGAGAAATTGTATAAGTATACCAAGTTATACAATTGATGCTGCATGAATGAGCCCTAAGGGTACATAACCTGATGCTACTGGTGGAGAAAAGTTGGGGGGTGAGGGTGGGACCCTCTGACTTGATACCTTTGTATGTAAATATTAGATTGTGTGTATTACTGTGGTTTATTCAGTACTTTATATATCACCTTTACTTATGCAATGTATATCTTAGCGTTTATAACTCAAATTTAAAATAAAATTAACAATAATAAAGTGGTATAAAGATAGAAAAGAACTCCTTAATAAAAAGGATAGGGAAGTATGTATACCAAGAAGAAAACCCATCAAAGGTAATTGGCACTTTAAAATCCCATGCTCTCTATAGGCAGAACCCTACACAGCACGAGGAAAAGCTTGTTAAAATGTATTTGTTTAAAGATCTATTTTAAATTTAGCAAATATGGGTTGATCTCTAGGCATTGATTTCCACAACTGAGGACCAAGAAAATAAAAAGCGGAGTGATGTGACATTTCAAGTCACGCTTGCGCAGGCGAGGGCAAAACGAGGAGAAATTTGTATGAGGATCATAAGTGGTGAGTTGGTTTGTATGGCCAAATTTGTAATGCAAGATACAAAGGTGTCTGAATACAAAACTTTATGTATCAATCTCAGTGTCTTAAATTGAAAACTCACTGGTAGCCAGTAGTGCTGCCCGATTCACTGATTCGAATCAGGTGAATTGATTCGAATTGATTCGATTTAAAAAAAAAAAATCGGCCTCCTGATTCAGTGACCAACCCTCCCCCTGTGCCTTCCTAAAGCAGAAGCGACAGCGCTACCTCTTGCTAGCGGTCTGCTGCCGCTCCTGCTTGGGGGAGAGGGGTCAGTTGGAAAGGCCTGCATGTTCCCCAACTACCCCAGCTAATACAGCAGCTGGTGCTTTAGTGATCCTTGTAGCTGCCGGCATCTTCAGTGGTATGTTCCCTCTGCCTCGATCCTGCCCATGACGTCAGAAGAGGGGTGGGACTGTAGCAGAGAGAACGTGCCTTTGAGGACGATGGCAGCTGCAAGGATCGCTACAGCACTGGTGATCCTGCAGGCTGACGTATTAGCTTAAGGTAAAAGCAGGGAAGCTGGGGGAACATACAAGCCTTGGGGGAGTGTCAGGCCTTCAGGGGGGGGGGCAGTATAACACATTTGCTATACTCGTATGTTGAAGATTGAGAGATGCCTGCCAGGCCTGTACAGAGGGAGGAGAAGGAAGGGGCAAGAGAGAGTTAAGAGAGGGGAGATGCCAGACCTTGGGTGAAGTGAAGAGACCAAACCAAAAAGAGAGGGAGAAAAGCATAGGAGAGGTGCTGGACTAATGGAGAGAGGGAGAGAGAAATGCAATACCACAGGGGGAAGGGGAAGGATACAAGAGGGACAGATACTGCTCCAAAGTAGGTGGGCAGGGTGCAGGATGGCAGGAGAGATAGTAGGAGAAAACCTGTACTTGGGGAAGGAGATACAGGAGGTAAGGAAGAGAGAAGGAAGAAGCTGGATATGGGGAGAGACAAGAAACAGAGAAAAGATGCTGGGCATGGTGGGAACATAGGAACAGGGACACAAAGAGGACACTACTGGAGAGAATAGGGACAGAGACACAGAAGAGAGATGCTGGATATGATAGATAAGGGATTCAGAGGGAGGATGGAGGGTGGACAGGGGAAGCTGGAAGAACATGCAGGCCTTTGGGGGGGGCCCTGATGTAGAAGTATATGGAAGGGGGTTCAAAGAGACATGGGGGAGGGGGAAGAAATAATGGATCTAAAAACAGAGGAGAGGGAGAGAGATGGACAATGGGATTTAGGGAGGGAAGGAACAGAAAGGGAGAGAAGTTGGACACAAGGGAAGGTGTGTGTGGGGGGGATAGAGATACTGGGTAGTAGGGTAGTTGGGAAGAGAAAGGGAGAGCTGGTGGACCCTGGGATGGTGGGGAAGGAGAGAGAGATGCTGGATGAAAGTGTAGTTGAGAAAAGGAGAGATGGTGGATCTGGGGATGGTGGGGTGTATCGCTGCAGCTGCGGGGTGATGGAGATGAAAAAAAGGAAAGATACCAGACCTCTAGGAGAGGGAAGGGAAACAGAAGGGGAGGTCAGAGATGGAAGATGGATGGTTAGTACCGAGAAATGAGGAGAACCTGGCAAGCGAGTTATCAGAACACAACTAGAGCCTGGGACCAACATGTTTTGAAAAATGACCAGACAACAAAAGGTAGGAAAAAATAATTTTATTTTCTGTTTTGTGATTACAATGTCAGATTTGAAATTTCTATCCTTCCAGAGCTGGTGTTATACTGTGAATGTGAGCTAGGATTTAACAGAGAGAGGAAAAGTCTTTTTTTGTTTATTTTGTTTACACCACAGCACTAGTGTGGGTGGGAGAGGGCAAAGGGGGTGAAGAGGCTATAAAATAAACCCACCAGGATGTTTGGAAAAAACCACCCAATTGGGCAGGAAAATCAAATCAAAAAATTGATTCAATAGACTGAATCAAATCGAAATTTTTTCCCCTGAATCGGGCAGCACTAATAACCAGTGATGATGGATAAGCAACAGAGTAAAATGATCAGATTTCTGTGTGTGGCAAAGAATCCTGGGTCATTCTATGTCAAATGGACCAATTTTGAAAATCATTCATGCTCTATCTCCTCCAAATTGAATACAGTTTTGGGCGGACATTCACTAGGGTCTCAAAACAACTAAATTATGGGCTGAATCTCTGTTGGTTTGAGACTTATAGGCAGCTGAATGGAGGTCACCTACAGAGTGCAGATTTGTACACGGTGCAGGCAAATTTTATTTTGACAAATAAATCTTAACTAAAAACTTTTTACCAGACGGGGGACCCAACACGGTCCGTGTTTCGGACAACCTTCATCAGGGGTCCTAATAGGTACAAATACAATATTAAAACAACCATATAAAAATTAAGATAATGTAGAATGTGTTGTTTTCCATTGTAAATTACAGACATCACTTGATATGTATCGTTGGTTTCTAAATCACTGTAAAATTTATAATGAAATTCATGATGTTTGTTTGTTTATCACCAAGTTGTATATTACATTTTGTTAAGTTTTGTTTATTCTTATTCATTTATTTACTCTTTTATTTATGATATATGTTTAAGATTATTCCATGTTTATATGTCTCTTCTTTATGTTCCTTAATAGCTATTTTTCCAGGCTTCTTTTTGTGATATTTTTCTTTTTACCTTTATTACCATGGTATGTATTGATTATTTATAATATAATTCTATTTTTCTCTTTTTCTAATTCTTGTTCTCTGTCTTTATCACATTTCAAGGATATTTACCTTCTCCTATATTGTTCTACATTTCACCCTTTCTCTCACACTTGCTTAATCTTGGTCTTACTCTATATTAATTTGCTTTTCACATTCAACATGTTTATGCATATTTAAATTCAAATATTTTTATATTTATGTATACATTTTTACTATGCATGAATTTCCTCTCTTCCTTTCTTTCTTACCCATTTTTTCTTTCAACACATCTATAATTCTTTTTCCTAAACACCTATCTTAAATATAAGTAGGATCATCAAAACATACAATATTCATATATAGCACTTTTATTATCTTAATTTTTATATGGTTGTTTTAATATTGTATTTGTACCTATTAGGACCCCTGATGAAGGTTGTCCGAAACACGGACCGTGTTGGGTCCCCCGTCTGGTAAAAGGTTTTTAGTTAAGATTTATTTGTCAAAATAAAATTTGCCTGCACCGTGTACAAATCTGCAGTTTTGGTTTGTTTGCTCTGGTCTTTTTTTTCACTGCAGACGAAGTTGGACCTCTGGTTCTTTTGTTGTTTTGGTCACCTACAGAGTGCCACACTCCACATAACACTAAACAGCCACTTTGTCCAGGCACTGCAGTTCAATAAAACCTATCGAGGACTGACATTTTTTGGGGATTAGTACAACCCCTGGTACCAAGTTCCTGTGCAAAGTTTGGAACTAACATGAGCTTGCTTCCCTTTTTATGGGCCAGCAAATTATGTGAAAAATGTTGCAATAAAAATTTTAAGGCCTACTTTGACTCCACATTGTGAAGTTCTGACCTATACTTTGATTTAGGGCATAACTGGGCCAGTAGTCATGGCCCATGATGTACATCTAGGATTTGTACTAGGAGGCTTTGCAACCAACTGGAAGCAAAGATATGTCATAAAAATGTGATGCCACGTTTATGCAAATTAGCACCATATTTTGGGTGCAAATATCTTTGTGTAACATGCAAATGAGCTAGAGATTTGACATCTTACAGTGCAGCTAAGTTTGTTGCGTTTACTTTGCTTATGACACATCTTTACTCAGATGTTTTTTTTAATAAATTAGGGCTAGATTTTCTAAGCTCCAACACCATGGTAAAAAAAATACCATGGTGGGAATGATTTTTGCTTTACTAGTGATTCTCAGCACAATAGCATGCAAATTATATATGCATGCTATATGTGCAAAAAATCACCGGTAAAGTGGGGGAGGAACTGTACTCAGAAGAAAAATCACTAGTACAGCTCTTCCTCCTGCCTGCCTGTTGGGGAAGGGGGGGGTGGAGCAGCAGCCCCTGCTCTCCCTTCCTTGAACCAGCAAGCAGGGAGAGCAGGGGCTGCTTTTTTTTTATGGGCGCAATTGTTTTGTGTGCACAACACAAACACAAGAGCTGCTCCTATTAAAAACAAACAAAAAACAACCTCCCTCCCCGACAGCCCCCCACCACACCAAACCTGGTGGTATAGTGGGCCATCTCTCCACTCCGTCCCCCCAACACACCAAGCTTAGTGGTTTAGTAGGCCATCCCTCCCAGTGTTCTCCCCAGAATTTTTTTTCTGCTGGGTGGCATGAAAAAGTAGCCGGGTAGGATAGGGAAATTTGGTGGTGGGGAAAATTAAATGTTTACTATTTTTGTTAGTTAATTATTATTATTTTCCAATGCTCAATATGACTTCCTTTTTTTATGGTTTGACACTTGAGCCAGAATATTTTTATTAAATTTAAGAAGTATCCACCAGGAAAGTAAAGGGTATGATAGCCCTGCCTATAAATATCGGCCCTGATTCCTTGTAAATGGAGGGGTGTTCCATTTTGAGAATTGCCTATTAATGATATTAATCGCATATTAATGATCTCATTGTACTACATTGGCATAGTACAAATTGAAGGCTGCTAGAAAACACAGAAAAGACCACAGTGAGCTGTTTAATAATAGGGTAGTAAAATATATGCATTTAATGATGGGTTAGCTCCTTCATTAAATGCATGGTGACTTTAGAGAATCTGGTCCTTAGTCTTCAAAGTTGTTGCCAAAATGTGGTATGTTAATTACTTGTGTTGGTCAGTGGTGGCTGACCCACTGCCAGTTCAGCAAAATTGGTAACCCCATTGCCTAGGGGCCACTCCTGATAGCCAGGCAAGGTACCAACCACGAGTTGTCAAGCTTTATTTAAACACAAGACAATAAAAAGCACAGCATAACAGAATTGCTTAAACTGCAGATTTTACAAAAATCCACTTAATAATTTTTCCTGATTTTGCAAATGCTTATGAACATCCTGCCAATGGTTGACAAAGTGGCTTATGAATAAATTTATTGATTGCCTGATGATGTGGATGCATCAAGGGTAGCATTAATATGCTGTTCTGGAACCCAACAGTTGTCTCCACAAGGTAGCCAATGAAATGACCTGGCAGAACCTTGGTGGGAGGGGGTACAAAAAAATTTACCAAGACATCATGTTCCTCAATTGAGATCTCACATATGTTATCAATCCCCAAGAACTGTCAGATGCAAGCTAAATACTGACCAGGTTAGAGGCTGGATATTTGAAGGGCAAGAAAATATTCATGTTCCAAAACACTTTCAATGAATGAGGTGGTGTCATTTGTAATTTTGCTAATGCGTATTTTAGTTGCATCATTGGGCTTGAATTGATGATTTCCCTTGACCCAGCAACTGTATGACCTTTGCTAAACCTCTCATCCTTAACAGCTCTGATTTGATGCAATGTCCTTTGTGATAAAGAAAAATTTGACCAGGGACACTATTGTCTTTTGGTGTCAAAATTTGGTTCTTGAGGGAGCATTATAAACTAGCACGGCAAATAAATGTTTTATGGTTCCTCTAATCCCATCACAGAGTGATTTTTCATGGGTGGTGCAAAAAAAGTTCCATTCAGCTGTAGGGCAGGGTAATCAAAGCCCCCAGGTAAGTATAAGCCTTCAGGTAAATACTTACCTCTAAATACTTCTACACAAATGGAAAAAGGGACAATATGGGAAACAAATTTCTGGATCTAGAGGCTGTAATGGTAGAGGCTGAATTGGATTTAGTGGCGATCATACAGATGTGGTTATGGAGAACCATGACTGGGATATAGTTATATCGGGTATAATCTGTTCAGGAAAGACAGGATAAGAAGAAAAGGAGGGGAAATGGCGTTATATGTTAACGATCATATTAAAGCCACACAATTACAGGATTTGCAGAGTAAGGAAGAGGGACTGTGGGTCAATCTGGAAAGAGGGAACGGAAAATGTATTTACATTGGTGTGATTACAGGCCTCCTTCACAAACAGAAGAAGTGGACAGCGATTTAATATTAGACATTCAGAATATAGCTGTAAAAGGGGAAGTATTACTAATAGGTGATGTTAACATGCTAGATGTTGATTGGAATATCCCTATTGTGGGGTCTTCTAGAAGTAAGGAGATCCTAGATTCTCAACAAGGAGTTGGTAATGGAACCCATGTGGGATGGGGCCATACTGAACTTAGGCCCAGATTCACTAAAGATAGTGACTCAATCACTGTTGGTTGATTCTCTGGCCGATTTTTAAACAGCGATTGATTCACTATCAGGTTTGCATGCAAATGATTTGCATGCAAACTCCCTCACTCAATTGCTCAGTGAGCGACTGAGTTGGTGCAGAGCCCTAACAGTAGTGACAGGAGAAACAGCCTCCTGTCACTGCTGTCAGGGTTTCCATCAGAAGGCTTTTTTTTCTTCATTTTCTTTCTTAATGGCAGATATTTTGCATGTGTTACATACGCAAAATAGCTGCCCAATAAAAGAAAAAAAGCCTCCCAACAGCGCCCCCTCCCTCCCCCAACCCCCAAAAATGACAGGAGGGATGCCCACTCACTCCTGCCACCAGATGTCCTCCGTTGCTCTTAAATATGGTAGGAGGGATGCCCACTCCCTCCTTCCATCAGCCCACTCCCCCCCAGAACTTCCCCCCGAACATCCCTGCCTGCCTGCCGGCCGAACTTATGGCAGGAGAGATGCCAACTCTGTCCTGCTGTCTGGACCCAGATGGTCGGGTCATTCCCTTCCCAACCCCCGCAGTTGCCATCATCCCCCCTCCTCTCCACCCCCTGTACCTTTAAGTTAGGAGCAGGAGGGATGCTCAGTCCCTCCTCCTCTGGCGCATTGTGGGCCTTAGGCCCTGCCCCGGTGCATTATGTGTTGCACAGGAAGGGGCCAAAGGCCATGATTGGCTGAGGTGCCTCAGGCCCCTCCCAAGGGAGGATCCCGAGGTGCCTGAGCCAATCAGGGACTTCCTTATGGAGGAGCCTAAAGAAGTCCCTGATTGGCCATTGTTTTGGCCAATCAGGGACCTCCTTAGGCTCCTCCATAAGGAAGTCACAGCGCTTGTCGTGCCAGGGGTATTTCCCATTAAGAGCACTTTTTTCCCTCAGCACAGCCACACGCAGGAATGGGGGTCCAGACAGAGGAGGACTGGAATGAAGGGGATTCTGTGTCTATGCCTTTACTTTCTCAGTCTAGGTCCTTAGTTGGGGATGCTGCTTTTTGCCTAGAAGGCTCAGATCCCAATCAAGAGGCAGCCCTGTATCTTAGAGAGGACCACTGTTCCCTCTAAGCTGTGCGCTTGTGCGCGCGCACACAACTTGCCGAACCCGCGCAAATTAAAATAGCATGCACAAAAAAATAAATTTTTGCCTAAAATGATTTTCACTGCTAAAATGAAATGTTGCAGAAGACCAGCTGTTCTGATTTCCCATTTATCACATTTATTGAAGCGCTATAATATAAATTTTAAGTCATTCACGTGATTTCGTTATCTTTGGCAGTTGAACTTGACACGTCACGTGCCCCATAGGGCCATAGCCTATGGCCCATAGGATATGAAACACTTCCAATTCTTTGACTTCCTGAAGTTCCGCCATATTGTTTATTTCGTGGAGTCGTAGTGTGCAGCGTGGTACTGCGGTTGTATAACTGTATTCGTTTATTAAATTGCAACCAGATATAACTCTTAAAATGTCTAAACCGTGAATGGTGAAAAGTGTAAAACGCAAGAGAGCTGCAACAGCTTTTAGGTCTGAATGGCTTGAAGAAATTGTTGAAACGGAGACACCGGAATCTCGAAATACAATGCGTGTTCGACTGTGTGAAATATTTACCTATGACGAAGATGATGGAGTTGTGTGTTGTTATTGTCAAGATGCCAAAGCAACTGGAAAATTCTCTACTGGAAAAATATGGGATGATGTTTGGAAACTGGACTTTCTGAAACGCCATCTATCAAGTAAATCTCATACCGACAGTATTAGAAAACTCAGAAGTAAAAATCTGAATTTAAGAGGGGGACTGGTTAACATGTTACTTGAAAGCCCAACCAAAAAAGAAAACAGGCAAATTAGTAATGAATGGAAGCGTTCCAGTCCTGATGAAATTAAGGTTCTTGTCGACAGTGTTGTGCTGGCCATTAAGATGAATATCTCAGTGCTCTCTGTTCAAGATGTCAATGAGCACATGGCGAAGTATGTTAGTATACCTGATAGCTGGAGAAGCAAAAACTATGCGTTTGAATTTCTTGGAATTATCAATGGCATCGTGCAAGATGATTGTATGGCAGACATTAAATTAGCAACGTATCATACTTTAACTGTTGATGAAAGCACAGACATTTCTGTCAACAAGTACTTAATACTCTACTTTAAGTATCGGCCAGTCAATTCAAATGAGTATAGGACATCATTTGGTGGGATGCTACAGTTGGAAGCATGTGATGCTACATCAATAGTAACAGCAATTAGGGAATTCTATAGGAAACATGAACTTGACCTGAATAAAATGGTTATGTTCGCCTCTTATGTTGGGCAAAATAGATGGTGTTGTAGCACAGCTGAGAAAAGACATTCCACATTTAGTGCAAAAACATTGTGTTGCACATCGGGAAGATTTGGGACTGTCTGATTCATGGAAAGAAGTAAAATTGATGAAAGAAGTAGAAACTAATGAGAACTGTGTACACGGTGTTCTGTTGGTCTACTAAACAATGCAAATTTCAAGAAATAGCAGATGCATCTGAATGTGAATCAATTGCTTTCAGACCTCTGAATGAAGTGCGCTGGTTATCTAGACACTTTGCACTTAAAGCAATTATTCGAAATTATGATCCCCTGCTAAAATATTTTGAAGAAGACAAAGATAATGATCCTATTGGAAAGTACTGCTATAAGAAGCTGAACAGTGAACAATTTCATATTACACTTGAAGTTTTGAATGATGTCTTATCAGAACTGGCTTCCTTAACCATGGCATTTCAAAAACGTGGTTTGACACCATTGGAAGCTTCTCATCTTGCATAGGGTAAATTGAACAAACTTCGAATGCAATACTTAGGCGATAAGGTTAAGTGGAGTGATAAAGTCAACAGTCTTCTTGACAACAGGATGAGGTCTGGAGAAATAGTTTCAGTGGATACTAATTCCATATTAACCTTCATCAACATCCTATGTTTGCATCTGGGTGAAAGATTTCTTGAAAATGAAGTTGAGGAATGGTTTGCTTTTGACTGTACAGCAATATCACAATGCGACTTTGACTTCGGAAATTGACATATCAGATCTCTTTGTTTAAAGTATAAACAATTTCTTCTGGAGGAAAGTGTTATTATTCAGCAATACAATGACTTTAAACTCCTTGTTGCAGAAAAAATCAAAAGCAATCTGATAAACAGCTTTCCAGATATGATGAAATTTGCATTTCAGAATGATCAATTTGCAGATTTAGCAAAATTGATGGACATTGGTGCCACATTCTTAGCATCTAGTTCAGATTGTGAGCGTGGTTTTAGTCTAATGAACAATTTGAAGACTAAACAAAGGAATCGTTTACATTTAGAGCATTTGGAAATGCTGATGCGTGTTAAGAGTCACCTTCAAGATGGAGGCTCAACAGATCTTGACAGAATTTATTCGGACTGGATAAATGTGAAAGATCGCAGAGAAAACTTTGAAAACTAAATTGCTGTTATTTTCTAAATTTTAAGTATAAAGTACAATGACACCTTATTTATAGGTAGCGCTCAATGAAACATTTCAATGAAACATAATTTATGTTTATTGAAATGAGACTTTATGTTACATAAAGTGTAACTAAAATTACATTGTGTTTTCATTAATTCAGACTAAACTCAAAGACCTGCCCATAACTGAACTCCGGGCCCTGTGGCAATCATTTTTATAGTGCACACAAATTTAGTTTTTCTTTAAAATGCGCACAGATGAAATTTTTTGCGCACACAGCCTATGAAAAATTATAGGGAACATTGGAAAGGACCCAGCTGTGTTCATGGTGTTCAAGCTAATTATAGAGTTTCTTCATGAATTAGAGACTCCTGAGACATCTACAGCTCAGTGCTCGCTTATGAGCGACACTAAAGCTCAGACCACATGCTTTCCCTCCCATTCAGTTAGATAAATAAGTGCCTCAGTTGTGTCTCCAATTATATCATGTATTAAAATTGTCTACAATAGTTGGTTTTAAGGACTCACAGTACATAATACATATTCTGATATGATAATTTTTTTATGTGTATGGACCTTTAGACCATTGTCAGGGTAGAGACCTCTGACTATAAAACTCTTCGTCGGTCCAACCTTTATTATTTTGTAAATTTTTGGTAAATACTTTTTAAATTAATTTTAACTGCTAAATTTTAAAAACCATCAGACTGTCACTTAGCTTTAGCTTAAAGTGATACCGCCCGGTCTTCACCTCTCTCTACATGCATGTTTCACAGACGGAAACTTTCTTCAGGGTCGAGGGAACGAATACAGGAGCTCCCATTCAGACATTATTAAGATGATGACTACTACTGCTTATCATTTTCTATTGCACCACTAGACTTATGCAATGCTGTACATCAAAACATAGAATAAACAGTCCCAGCTCAGAAGAGCTTACAATCTAGTCAAGACAAACTAGACAAGAAGGTGCATCTATACACAGTGATTACTGACTTTTGGGAGGTACTGGAGGAGCCCCTATGAGTGGCTAAGGCCATGACTAAAATTGTACCCGATGGATGTGGATTTTTATCAGCTGTTCTACTGCCAAAGGTGGATTCCCTAGTGATGCAGGTTACAAAGCGTACCTCTCTCCCTTTCAAAGGGGTAGTGGTATTGAAAGATACCCAGGACCATAGACTGGATTTTATAATGATAATAATAACTTTATTCTTCTATACCGCCATAGTCAAATGACTTTTAGGATGGACAATCGGCGAATTACAGAATGCAAGAAGTGAGGGTACAACTTATTAACACAAGAAATAGATAAAACAAAAATCTGCATCTTAAGTATGTAATATAGATCTCATGTATGCAACCCAAGCAATAAAGCTGGACAATCTGAATTTCAGAATAGAGCTGAATAATAAGGCAAATTGCAGAATGAAGCGAATTACAGAATAAAGTGAATTACAGAATAAAGCTGGACAATAGGCAAATTACTTAAGAGGCTATTTGAAGCCATGGCGTAAGGGTTGAAAGTAACAGAGGCTTATGTAACACATGCTTGCCATTCAGAAGTTGCATCATGCTCCTGGAGTGGAGACCAAAGCGGATCACTAGTTATTTATGTCGGGAGTTGATTATGTGGCAGATGCTCTGTATAATCTCTTCAGAGTGCTGAGCAAGTTTTCCGCTTATGCTATTTATGCCCGCAGGATGCTGTGATCAGACAGTGGGTGGGGGAATCTTCCTGCAAGGCTACTCTGACCAAATTACCCTTCAAGGGCCAACTACTCTTTGGCAAGGGTCTGGATGATCTTATGGTCAGCGTGTAGGATTGCAAGCAAAGTATTTACCAGACAGCAGGCTGAGAGCTTCAGGTGTTCAGGGCAAATAAATTTTCATGGCTTCAAGCTTTTCTTGCCAATACTCAGGAGGTCTTTCTCACTAGAGGTCTTTTCAAGGCTCAAGACAAAGATTTGGAAGAGCCAAACATCTCCTGTCATCAGGATCCCGGCTCACAGCAGTTCCCAAGAAGCAGTTATGACACCAAGATAGCAGCCATACCTCCAAGGATAGGTGAGAGGTTGATTGCTTATTGGAAGGCATGAATGGAGATCACCTCAGACTGCTGGGTATTGGGCATTATTTTTGAGGGTACAAGCTCGAGTTCTTATGTTCCCTTCCAGACCTCTTTGTGGATTCTCCAGTGGGAAGACAAGAACATAAGAACATAAGCAGTGCCTCCGCCGGGTCAGACCATAGGTCCATCCTGCCCAGCAGTCCGCTCCCGCGGCGGCCCGAACAGGTCACGACCTGTCTGAATCACTAGAAGGGGCCCCCTTGCCACCTTGGTTTCCCATTGAGTCCTATCTTCCCATCGAAGTCCTAACCCTCCGGTCTTGCACATGCACGACCTGGTTGGGTTTCTATACTTATTTCCTGGTTAGCTTTCTATACCTTTGTTACATCCCAGCACCTCTCTCAGTATCCCACGATCCCTTTATCCCTCAGGAATCCGTCCAATCCCTGTTTGAATCCCTGTACTGTACTCTGCCTGATCACTTCCTCTGGTAGCGCATTCCAGGTGTCCACGACCCTTTGGGTGAAAAAAAACTTCCTTGCCTTTGTTTTGAACCTATCTCCCTTCAGTTTCTCCGAATGCCCCCTCGTACCTATTTTCCCTTTCAGCCTGAAGAATCTGTCCCTATCCACCCTCTCTATGCCCCTCATGATCCTGAAGGTCTCTATCATATCTCCCCTGAGCCTCCTTTTTTCCAGAGAGAAGAGCCCCAGCCTATCCAACCTCTCGGCGTATGGGCAGTGTTCCAGCCCTCTTACCAGTTTCGTTGCTCTTCTTTGGACTCTCTCAAGTACCGCCATGTCCTTCTTGAGGTACGGCGACCAATACTGAACGCAGTATTCCAGATGTGGACGCACCATCGCTCGATACAATGGCATGATGACTTCCCGCGTCCTGGTTGTTATGCCCCTCTTTATGATGCCCAGCATCCTGTTGGCTTTTTTCGAGGCTGCTGCGCACTGCGCAGATGGCTTCATTGATGCATCCAGCACACCCAAGTCTCTCTCTAGACTGCTGTCTCCCAGCAATCTCCCCCCCAATTTGTAGTTGAACAACGGGTTCTTTTTCCACGTTAAAGCGCATTTGCCATTTGTTTGCCCAGTCTTCCAGCTTGTCCAGGTCCCTTTGCAGGTCCTCACACTCCTCCCTGGATCTAACTCTGCCGCACAGTTTGGTATCGTCTGCAAATTTTATAACCTCGCACTTTGCCTCCTTTTCCAGGTCATTGATAAATATGTTGAAGAGTAACGGCCCCAGCACCAATCCCTGTGGCACACCGCTCGTGACTCCCCGCCAGTCAGAGTATTGTCCCTTTACTCCGACCCTCTGCAGTCTACCCGACAACCAGTGCTCGATCCATCTGTGCACATCCCCTCCCACCCCGTGGTTCCACAGCTTCCTAAGCAGCCTTTCATGTGGCACCTTGTCGAAAGCCTTTTGAAAATCGAGGTAAATGATGTCTACGGGTTCCCCATTGTCCACCCGACTGCTTATTCCCTCAAAGAAGTACAAAAGGTTCGTTAAGCATGACCTTCCCTTACAGAATCCGTGCTGGCTTGTTCTCAGTAGGCCATTTCTCTCGATGTGCTCGCAAATACCATCCTTGATCATAGCTTCCACCATCTTCCCTATAATTGAAGTCAGGCTCACCGGCCTGTAGTTTCCGGGGTCACCCCTCGATCCCTTCTTGAAGATAGGTGTGACATTCGCCAGTTTCCAGTCCTCTGGTACCTCACCAGTTTTCAAGGATAGGTTGCAAACATGCTGGATTGTGCCCGCTATTTCTTGTTTTAGTTCCTTCAGAACCCTTGGGTGGATCCCGTCTGGGCCCGGCGATTTGCCGCATTTTAACCTGTCTATCTGTTTGAGGACATCCTCCTTACTTACCTCTATGTGTTCCAATTTTTCAGCCTGTTCCCCACTTATGAGCTCCTCTGAATCCGGTATGTTAGATGTGTCTTCTCTCGTGAAAACCGACGAGAAGAACGTGTTCAACCTCTCAGCTACCTCTTTATCCTCCTTAATCACTCCCTTCCTATCCCCATCGTCCAATGGCCCCACCTCCTCTCTCGCTGGTCGCTTACCCTTTACGTAACTGAAGAATGCCTTGAAGTTCTTCGCCTCCCTGGCCAGCCCCTCTTCGTAGTTCCCTTTTGCTTTTCTAACCTCCCGGTGGCATTCCTTTTGGCATTTCCTGTGCGCCTGGTGATTTTCCTCCGTTGGGTCCTTTTTCCATCTCCGGAAGGATACTTTTTTGTCATTTATTGCCCTCTTTGCCTCTGTTGAGATCCAAACCGGGTCCTTTGATCGCTTGTTCTTGCCGCCTTTCCTGAAACTGGGGACGTACATTCTTTGTGCTTCCTGCAGGGTGTCCCTGAATAGGGTCCAGGCGCTTCCTACAGTCTCCATCCTAAGGATGTTTCTGAGCTTCCTCCCCACCATTTCCCTCATAGCAGCATAGTTCCCTTTCCTGAAGTTGAGCGCAGTTGTTGCGGTCCTCCTTACTGTGGGTGTCCCCCTTTCTAATGTGAATCTGATCGCATTGTGGTCACTGCTGCCTAGTGGTTCTCCCACTTCTACCCCTCTTGCAGGCCCCCCTAATCCGTTTAGGATGAGGTCAAGAGTAGCACTCCCTCGCGTCGGTTCCCTGACTAGTTGCTCCATGAAGCAGTCCCTCACAGCTTCTACAAATCCTGTTTCCCTAGCGCAGTTGGAGTGACCCGTACTCCAGTCAATCCCCGGGTAGTTGAAGTCCCCCATCACTGTTACACTTCTAGTCCTGCATTCTTGTCTCAGTTCAGCTTCCAAGTCGTGTCCGACTCCTTCCGGCGTACCAGGTGGGCGATAGTACAGCCCCAGTTTTATGCCTGCACCCTTGTTTCCCGGCAATTTGACCCATAGTGATTCCAGCCCCTCTGCCATATCCATCCCGACCGAGTAGATAGAGTCCTTTATATATATTGCTATGCCTCCCCCCTTCTTGTGGGTCCTGTCCCTCCTGTAGAGCTTGTACCCCGGCAGCGCCACATCCCATTGATTCTCCTCTGTCCACCATGTTTCTGTAATTCCAATTATATCCAGATCCTCCCCCTTGGCCACGACCTCTAGTTCACCCATCTTGGCCATGAGGCTTCTTGCATTTGCATATAAGCACCGTAGGTCCCGTTGTTTTTCCTCCACTTCTGTATTTACCTGGGCCGCCTCCCCTTGAATTTTGGGCAGTTCTGTTCCCTGTGCTTCTGCTTTGCCCTCAGCCTTTACCCTCGTAGCTTTCGGTTTCCCCACATTCCCACCACCCCACTTCCCCGCTTTTCCTCTGGGTTTTCTAGCCCTACCGGCCCCCTCCCGGGCTATCATCCCTTGAGCCTCCATTTGATCCCCCTCGCCTTGTGGCACCTCTATATTGCCCTCAGCTTTTGCCCTCGTGCCACCCAGTCCCCTTGTGTCTCCATGCCCCTTAGTCTCCTCCCAGCAAGTTCCCCTTACCTGATGTTTCCCTCGCTGTCTGATCATAAGATCCACCGGTCTCTCAAGAGAAAGCGAAAACACACAGTAAAAAAAAAAGAAGCCAGAAAGAGAATCAGTTGGACTGCTAGATGACCGAAGGATAAAAGGAGCTATCAGGGAAGACAAGGCCATAACAGAGAGATGAAATGAATTCTTTAATGAATTCTTTGCTTCAGTCTACACGAGGAAGATGTGGGGGAGTTACTGGTGCCAGAAAAGGTATTGAATTCTGATGAATTTGAGAAACTCAAACAAATCTCTGCAACACTGGAGGATATAATGGGTCATTTTGACAAACTGAACAGTAGCAAATCACCTGGCAGGATGGTATATATCCCAGGAGTGCTGATAGAATTGAAAAATGAACTTGCAGAGCTATTTTAGTAATTTTTCTTTAAAATCCAGCATAATACCAGAAGACTGGAGGGTGGCCAATGTGACGCTGATTTTTAGAAAGGGTTCCAGAGGTGATCCAGGAAATTATAGACCAGTGAGTCTGACGTCGGTGCTGAGCAAAATGGTGGAGATCATTATAAAGAACAAAATGGCAGAACGTATACAAAAGCATGGATTCATGAGAGAAAGCCAACATGGTTTTAGTCAAGGGAAATCTTGCCTCACCAATCTACTACATTTCTTTGAAGGGGTGAATGAACATGTGGATGTGGATAAAGGTGAACTGGTTGATATTGTATATTTGGATTTTCAAAAGTACCTCATGAAATTCTGAGGAAATTAGAAAGTTGTGGGATAGGAGGTAATATCCTATAATGGATTAAGAACTGGTTGAAAGATAGAAAACAGAGAGTGGGTTTAATATTCTCAATGGAGAAGGATAAATAGTGGTTCCACTTAGTGAAACCAAACAAAACACAGGCAAAGGGTCCAAATATAATTACCATACGCCCCAAAAAACCAATAGCAAATGTAATTAATCAGTGTAAGCACTGTTCTAGAGGAATACCGATTCAATTATTATTTTCAAATTGTTCCAGAATTTTCTTTTACCGTTGAGAAAAAGCCTCAGACTCCAACCTGCTGCATTCAATTTTATGCAACAACCAAAAAAGTCCTCAATGTTTCTTAATTCAAATACAATGTAACCTTTTCTTTTTTTTGAGCGCTCAGAAAAAAAGTTTGAAAGAGACCAGACTTAAAGCAGAGCTCCAGCAGCAGAAAAACTCTCCTTTTTCAATCACAGCACATAAACATGACTTTTTAAAAAACTTATCTGCGCTGGAGCAGAGCAAAGGCTTAGATAGGTCTTGACGCGTTTCGCATCCAGCTGCCTCAGAAAACTTGACACTGACTTTATTCGTGCTGGTCTGTAAATACAAAAGTATATCAAATAGTCTCCTCATCTTAAAATAACATGTGTTAAATAACAACCTAACACCAAATTAATGCCCAAACTGTGGTTACCTCACAATCTGGACATCACAGCACTTTATACCAACATCCCCCAAGACCGGGCCATTGAAGTGGTTTGTTGGCACCTGCAAGGTTTAGACATGCCCATATCATGGGTAGATTTTTTGGTCAACATAGTGAGAATCACCCTACAACATAATTATTTTGTGTTTGACTGCGAGTTTTACCTGCAAGTTTGTGGCACCACTATGGGTGCCACCATGGCTCCAACGTTAGCCTGTCTCTGTTTCTGCATTTGAGGAGGAGTTTCTGTATACCTCCTGATTTTTTTGAGCATATATTCCTATGGAAAAGTTTCATAGATGATAGTTTTATGATTTGGACCCTGTCTGAGGAGATGTTTAAGGTATTTTTGCAGTGGCTAAATTCATGTGACCAACATTTGCAGTTTTCAGTTAATATTCAAGTAAAAACTATTTCTTTTTTGGACATTAATATCACTATGGAACAAACTGCATTTAGCACCACCATATTTCAAAAAGCTACAGACAGTAACAACTTGTTACATTTTACCAGCTACCAACCGAGACGTTGAGGTACAACTTACCTATTGGACAGTTCTTACGGCTGTGGAGACTCTGTTTTAGAGAATGACACGGGGACAAATTTTTCCCCGTTCCGTCCTGGCAAGTTATTTTCCTATCCCTGCCCCCTTCCTGCAAGCTCTGTTCTCATCTGCACAAGCCTCAAACACTTTAAAATCATGTGTTTTCAGGCTAGTGTAGTTAAAGAAGAGGTAACTTCAAGCAATCACAATGATATACGGTAAGAACAGGAAGATACTTCAAGAGCCGATGAAAAAGATCAAATGGATACAAAAAAGGATGTGAGGACCAGTAAATCCAGTAAATTAGTACATTTTAAATGTATGTACATGAATGCCAGAAGCTTAGGAAACAAAATGGGCGAGCTGGAAGAAATAGCAAGAAGAGAACAACTCGATATCATAGGAATAACAGAAACATGGTGGAATGAAGAGAATGAATGGGATACGGTATTGAAAGGATATAGACTATATAGAAGAGATAGGATTGGGCAAAAAGGGGGGGGGGGTATTGCCCTGTATGTCCAAGAAGAAATAGAGTCGGTTAGAGAAGGAGATACAGAAGCAAATGGTAAACTAGAGTCACTCTGGATAAAGATTCCTGGACGAAAAGAAGCAGACACACAAATTGGGCTTTATTATCGACCCCTGGGACAGACCGAGGAAACAGACAATGAAATGATGGAGGAAATTACTCAGAGAAGTAAATCGGGAAATACAACGATCATGGGGGACTTCAACTTTCCGGGGATCAACTGGAAATTGGCAACGTCAAACTGCGGCAGGGAGTTAAAGTTACTTGAAATGTTAGGTGATTGCTTCCTTGAACAAATGGTAAGAGATTCAACAAGAGGAAATGCAATCCTGGACTTGGTCATAAATGGCATTGCTGGAAGGGCAGCAGATGTAGAAGTTACGGTTCCTCTAGGGACAAGCAATCACAATATGATCAATTTTACCATTGGCATTGGAAAGGGGAAACCAATCAAGACTAAAACCACGACCTTCAACTACAAAAAAGGAAATTATGACAGCATGAGAACTATGGTTAGAAAACGGATAAAGAAGGGCATAGCAGACATCCAAACAGTTGAACAAGCATGGTCTCTACTGAAAAACACCATCACAGAAGCACAGAATCTACACATTCCGAGGATATCCAAAGGAAGGCGTAAAAAGAAAAATGGTGAACCAGCTTGGTTATCCAAAGAGGTAAAAGCCGCAGTGAGGGAGAAGAGGAACTCGTTTAAAAAATGGAAACGAGAAAAAACGATGGAAGCCTGGAACTGTCACAAAATCGACCAAAAAAAGTGTCATAAAGTGGTAAGAGAAGCCAAAAAAGTCTATGAGGAGAAGATAGCGCAGGAAGACAAAAACTTCAAGCCCTTTTTTAGATATATAAAGGGAAAGAAACCAGCAAGAGAGGCGATAGGCCATCTCGACGATCATAGAAAGAAAGGGTCAATTAAAGAGGACAAACAGGTTGCCGACAGGTTAAATTCATTCTTTGCCTCAGTCTTCACAAAGGAGGACACTTCAATAATTCCAGACACAGGGAAGATATTCACCGGGGCCACAGAGGAAAGCCTAACAACAGTGAAGGTGACGTTGGACATGATTTACTTCCAGATTGACAAACTAAAAAGCGACAAATCCCCTGGACCGGATGGAATTCACCCGAGAGTATTAAAGAAACTTAAGGAGGAAATTGGCAAACTATTACAAACAGTGGCTAACATGTCAATTAGAACTGGACAAATACCAGAAGACTGGAGGATAGCAAATGTCATCCCAATTTTTAAAAAAGGATCAAGAGGGGATCCTGGAAACTACCGACCTGTGAGCCTCACATCGGTTCCAGGGAAAATAATTGAAACACTAATCAAAGAGAACATTGTACAACACTTGGAAGACCATAGTCTAATAAGGGATAGTCAACACGGCTTCAGGAAAGGGAAATCATGTTTGACAAATTTACTACAATTCTTTGAGAAAGTGAACAAACAAATGGATAGTGGAGAACCAGTGGATATAATTTACTTGGACTTTCAGAAAGCGTTTGACAAAGTCCCTCATGCAAGGCTTATGAAGAAACTACTAAGCCATGGAATAGGAGGAGAAGTACACAGATGGATCGGCATATGGCTTGAAAACAGAAGGCAGTGGGTTAGCATAAATGGGAAATTCTCGGATTGGGAGAAAGTGACTAGTGGCGTGCCCCAGGGCTCGGTTCTTGGGCCTATCTTGTTCAATATTTTTATAAACGACCTGGAAGAGGAAACAACATGCAATATAATAAAGTTTGCAGATGATACAAAACTATGTCGGGCGGTTGGCTCTCAAAGGGACTGCGAGGACCTCCAGAAGGATCTGAACATGCTGGAAACGTGGGCGATAAAGTGGCAGATGAACTTTAACATAAACAAATGCAAGGTGATGCATCTAGGAAAGAAAAATAAGGACATGAGTACTGGATGTTGGGGGTGAAGTTAGCAAAAAGCGAACAGGAAAGGGATTTGGGGGTACTGATTGACAGTACCCTAAAACCATCGGCACAATGTGCGGCAGCGGCGAAGAAAGCGAACAGGATGTTGGGCATAATTAAGAAGGGGATTACGGGTAGAACGGAAGAAGTCATAATGCCACTTTATAGAACAATGGTCCGACCGCACTTAGAATACTGTGTCCAACACTGGTCTCCATACCTTAAAAAGGATATAACTCTGCTGGAAAAAGTGCAGAGGCGAGCCACGAAACTTATCAAAGGAATGGAAAATTTGACCTACAAAGATCGACTCAGGAAGCTGGGACTGTTTACTCTTGAGAAGAGAAGACTGAGAGGGGATTTGATAGAGACTTTTAAAATATTAAAAGGATTTGATAAAATAGACCAAAAAGAAGCATTACTGAAATATTCTGATGTGACATGGACAAGAGGACATAGACTGAAACTGAGTGGCAGTAGGTTTAAGACAAATGTCAGGAAATTCTGTTTCACACAGCGCGTGGTGGGTGCTTGGAATGCACTCCCGGAGGAGGTTGTGGAGGAGACTACTGTTCTGGGATTCAAATGCAAGTTGGATGCACACCTTCTTGCATATCATATTGAGTGATACGGTAAATCCGGGTCTCCAAAAAGGAGTACCTAAATGGGCCGCCGCGTGTGCGGATCGCCGGACTAGATGGACCTCGGTCTGATCCGGTGAGGGCGTTTCTTATGTTCTTATGTTACAGGAATGGGGCAGGGCAGCGACAAAACTTGCAGGGACGGGACAGGGAAATTGAATTCCTGTGGGTTCAGGGACAAATTTGTCCCTGTGTCATTCTCTACTCTGTCTATTGATGAGTATAATGAGTGCGCAGTGGATATGCGCACAAGATTTGTGGAGCATGGATACCTGTCAAAGGCCATCAATAAAGCTTATAAGTGTGTTCTATATGTACAACGCAAACTATTGCAGCAAGGCAGGGAGCAGGAAGAAACTTTAGTATGCGTGCTACCTCATTCTTACTGGGCATTTAAAATCAAACAGTCCAACAAAATGCAAGGGAAACGTCTTTTCAACCAATGAGAGTCTTTATGCCAAAACTAGGATTCTTGTTGGGACAACATTTCTGAATAATCAAAACACCTTCCTCAGGGGACACTTACATAAAAAGCTCTGAACTCATTGAGGAGAAAAAACTCATGAAGTGGCTGAGAGAAACGCTTTTTCAGGGCTGCATAATTTTATTCTACTTTTTAACACCCTTCCTTTTGTCTTTTCCCTATATGTTCTTTCTTTTTACTTGATAATTGTAGTTCTACCCTGTTTCCCTTTTTGTTTCTGTTTGTTTTTGTTTGTGTTTAAATTGTTTTTAATAACTATTATTGTCTTAAATGATGTATTATTATCTCGTATATGTTTTTAAGACAGTGTACACTGCCTAGAAGGCTGATTGGGCGGTATATTAACTTTTAAATAAACTTGAAACTTCAGGGCGAGGTGTTCTTCTTTTGCCTGTCCATTTAAAATCAAAAGCATAATTAAGAAGCACTGGCATGTGCTACAATATCATTCCACTTTTCAGCAGGAACCCTGATTTTGTTTTTTCAAGAGGGCATAACATCAGAGATCTTGTGGCTAAATCATATTTTGAGAGATCTAACTGTGATTTGAAAGACATCGAGGCTGGCCACTATGCGTTTGGCCATTGCACAGTTTGTGCCAATGCTATTGTTTACGACCAAGTTTTCACATCCTCAATTAGGCATGGAACATCATCTGAGATTTCGTACCACTTGTGATACAGTTGGAGTGGTTTATGCCATTAGATGCCCCTGTCCATTGCTGTACATAGGACACATCATACAAGCGGTGAGAATCAGGATTGTTGAGCACCTGAGCAAAATCTGTTGTGGAGATCTGATAACTCCTCTGACACAGCATTGGATTGAAAGCTCGCATTCTGTTAAGGACTTGCAGTTTGTAGTGTTGGAAGCCTTGAAGTTCCTCCGGGCAGAGGGATTGGGGGACTTGCCAGCTGCCCTTTGGAAGAAGGAGCAGGAATGAATAAAGAAGTTGAAAGGTGTTTTTTTTTTTTTTTACATAAGTAAAGACCTGCTTCTGTTTGGGGAACTCCTCCAGATCCCAGTTTACACTTTTTTACTCACTCACTCCCCCCCCACCCCCGCAGATTTCAACATTTGAGGAATAATACAAGCTTTGAAATCACTTGTAACATTTAACAATTAGCAGGAATATAGCAATAGTATGTGAGGGAAGAAATAATGAGTTGGAGTCATTTGGGCTTGGATCAGCATGAGAAATGGTAGTTGATTTAAATATGGTCATCTTTTTGGGGGAAAAAGAGTGTTTATTGAAGCTTCCTAAAATTCATGTAAGATTTAGAAGATCAGACTAGTTGATTCCATTCCGGATCTTTGGAAGCTGCTTGGTAGGGTAAAAGTTTATTGATGAATCTCTTGTGGGTGAAATCTTTGATTGAAGGGAAGGTGAAGAGAGACTGAGGTCAGGTGGATCGTCCTAGTTTGGAGAATGAGAATTGGTTGGTAAGATAATTGGGTAGTAAACCGTTTAGAGATTTGTAGAAGAGCCAACCAAATTTAAAAAGTATTCTGTTCTCAATTTTTAACCAGTAGAGTTTGTTGTAGTCAAATTTTTTTCAGGTTAAATATTAGCCTTTCTGCGGTATTTTGAATTATGCTTAACTTCTGAAAATGTTTATGTAGTCCAGCTAAGTAGATGATATTAAATAGTCTAAGATGCTAAGGACTAGTGATTGTACTAGGAGACTGAAAGGAGCCTGGTCAAAGAGTTTCCTGATCTGAGTCTCCAAAGTGTGCAAAATCCTTTACATCAGTGGTCTCAAACTCAAACCACATTTTGGATTTGTAGGTACTTGGAGGGCCGCAGAAAAAATAGATAATGTCTTATTAAAGAAATGACAATTTTGCATAAGGTAAAAACTCTTTATAGTTTATAAAACTTTCCTTTAACAGTTAAAAGGAAAGATATATAAACTATAAAGAGTTTTACCTCATGCAAAATTGTCATTTCTTTAATAAGACATTAACTATTTTTCTGTGGCCCTCCAAGTACTCTATTTTTTTCTGCAGCCCTCACATTTAAAGTTTAATATCTTTTCTTTCTCAAAACTGGCACATTTCAATCACTATATTGAAAATAAAATCATTTTCCCTACCTTTGTTGTCTGGTGACTTATTTTTCTGTGCTTTCAACTATGTTTCCAGGGCCTTCTTGTTCTTTGACTGTTTTTCTCTCCGTCTTCACTTTCTGCCTTGCATCCATCTTTGGCATTAACTTAATGTTCAATTTTTCTGCTTTCTTTTCAAAATCTACATTTCCATGTCTTCCCTTCCCTTCCTATCTCTCTCTTCTTCCGTCCTATTTCCATGGTCTGGCATCTCTTTCCTTCCTTTCTCTCCCTCCCTCCTTCCTTCCTTTCCCCTGGTCTGGCATCTGTCTCCTTCCCTTCCCCCATGCCCTGTCATCTCTCCCTCCCCCTCCATGGACTGATATCTCTTTTCCTTCCCTCCCTCCCACCCATGAACTTGGCTTCTTCTCTTGTTCCTCTCCTCTCCCTTCTCCTTCCTTCCCTCTCTTTCCCCAATTGGGTGCAGCAGCAACAGAAGCAGCATTTCCCTTCCCCCTTTCCTGTGCAGGAGGAGCATTTCTCTTCCCCTTTCCCTCCCTCTCCCTTTCTCTGTACAGCAACAGCATCATTTCCCTAGGGTCCCCCTTTCCTATGTAGCAGAAGCATTTCTCTTTCCCCTTCCCTTCCATTCTCTTCCTGGTGGAGCAGCAGCATGTCTGGCTGGCTCGTTCTGTTCAAAGCCACGGGTGGCGGCTCCTTGCGAGATCCGCGCCTGTGTCTGAAGCCTGTCTGTTGTTGTGACGACAAAGAGATGCTTCCAATGCAGGAGTGGATAGCGCGAGGAGCCGCCAACCCGCGGCTTTGAATGGAATGAGCCGGCCAGACACATTTGCTGCTCCAAAAGGAAGGGAAAGGGGAAGAGAAATGCTGTTGACCGCGTCCAGACTGCGGGTCGCAAATAAAACCTGGAGAGCCACATGCGGCCCGCGGAACGCATGTTTTGAGACCGTTGCTTTACATGTAACTTGGTTGATGTGAGCAGACATGGACAATTTTCTGTCTTTGCACGCCCAGAATTCTGATAGTAGGTGATATAGGAAATATGGTTTCCCTTATGGTAATAGTGTGTATCGGAGAGTTGGAGGTTGTCGCTAGGAAGAATTTTGTTTTCTCGGAGTTTAGCTTTAGTTTGAAACAAGACATCCAATTTTCTATTGTAGTGAGTATGGAGTCTAGTCTGTGAGTTTTGGCTGGTGTCCATAATAAGACATTACTGTAATATAAATTGAGACCCCCATTTTGAACCATTTTTTAGGTCCAAAAATCTCAGTTTCTATTTGAGTATATATGGTAAGTACCTAATCTTTCCATGTTTTGATACTATATCATGCTAGTCCTATTACTAGGTTTCAGTTTTCCGTTTCTATGTCTATATCATTGATTTGTATTGTTTATATTTGATCATTTTACTGTTGTGCTGTTAATAAAATTGTAGGTTTTATTTTAAATTGTACCTGCTGTGTACACTGTCTTGAGTGAATCTCTTTTTAAAAGTAGTTAATAAATTCAATATATAAATATCAATTCTTGAAGCCAACTTTCACCATGTCCAATATGGCTGCTAGAATTCTGAACCTCATGAGTGAAACTCACAGAAGGAGCCACAGTGGCATGGTGTTCTGTTTCCATGTGATAAGGTAGATTTTTCAGTGCTGCTAACTTCTTGTTTGTGTTAAATTTGCTTCTCATATTTGAGAATGCCAGTAGTGTCTAACTAAATTTTTCCCCCTCTTTCAGCGTGCAAAGAACCCCCTTACAAAGTGGAGGAGTCTGGGTATGCTGGCTTTATTATGCCCATTGAGGTCCACTTCAAAAATAAGGTACAGTACCTTCTTCTGCTGTAAAACAGATTGCAAGTCATTTAGACAAAAAAATCAAACAGCATGTCTTAAATGTAATCTGCTCTCTTGGTGATTTAAGTAGTTGGAAACAGCAGTTAGCCTTGGATGGCTACAACAGCAGTGGTTAATGGACATGGTGCCTATTTGGGTTTATGGGTGATGGGTTATGGTTTTCATTTAACTGTTATCTTTTATGATTGATCTCGAAATCTTATTGAAAACCGCAATGAATCCTTGCTGAAATTTTGCAGTCTATAAGAAACTGGTATGGCATGTTGTATGTTGAGCTGTGTCACAGATGCTCATAACTTATTGGTACTGAATAAGTTTGGATATTAACAAGCTCGTCACTTACCACGTCATTGCTTATAAAGGGAAGAATTCTTTTATAAATGATATTGTGACTGTCTCAATCTACCCTGTTGCAGGGGGCTTCATTTAATAGTGGCCTTAGGGCAGTGATCTTTGCTAATTTTTTAAACAAGGGCCTTTTTGGGTCCAAAAGGGTTGACAGAGAGTTGAGAAATATATTCCTATTTGAGGCCATGACACCAATAACGCTTCATGACATTCATGCCTACCAGAATACCTGGCCTTGGTCACAAGTGCATAACACAAATAAACCCTGTGCAAATACAGGACCACAAAGTAAAAGTCCTAATATACATAAACAAAACCCTAAGATGACAGACTCTGCATGCAGTACAGCACCAGAGAAATAAAAAGAAATGAATTTTTTCCTGAACAGTGCAAAATATATACAGCAGATGTAAATTCTGAAAACTGACACATTTCAATCACTAAATGGAAAATAAAATCACTTTTCCTACCTTTGTTATGTGGTAATTGTTTTTCTACTCATCTTTTCCCACAGTCTCTGGTTGCACTTCTTTCTTTCTGTGCTACCTTATCCATTTGCTGGTTTTCTCCTTCATTTTCTGCCCTACATACATCTTTATTCCAAAACCAAAAAAGGGGATTTAGTTTGAAAAAAATGAATATCGAAGAGGAAACAACAATTGTCAGAACAGCAAAAGAATCCCTCCAACCCAGCCAGCAGATTAACCATTCCCCTTAACTGTATCCATGATAATCCTGTTTGTCTTGTCTGTTTAGATTGTAAGGTCTTTCAAGCAAGGACTGTCTTCTAGAGAATGACACAGGGAAAAATTTATCTCCGTCCCATCTCTGCGAGCTCGGTCCCTGTCCCCGCGAGCTTGGTCCCTGGCCCTTTCCCGCAAACCATCTGATCCCATCCGCACAAGCCTCGAATAGTTTTATACTGAACTTATTTTATTAAAGTATAAAAAGAAACAGTATTATCCCAGGACAAGCAGGCATGATATTCTCACATGTGGGTGACGTCATCTACGGAGCCCCGATGCGGAAGCATTTTCAAGCAAACTTGATTGAAGATTTAAGTTTGCTCTGCTGCTCCACGCATGCGTGCCTTCCTGCTCCACTAGGGGGCGCATCCCCTCGTGGTCTCCAGTTCAAAATTTTCCGCTGAGCCTAGAAGTTGTGTTTTTTCAGGCTCTGCCCCAACTGCCTTCTAGCACCGGTCCGAGGTGCCAGGCTTTCACCGAGGGAGTCCGGGTCAAGGTCACCGATTCGACATCGATCGGTACCCCGAACCCCGGCATCGTCTTCGAGGGGCTCCTCGAGACGTCGGAGATCCCCGACCCCAGAACACTTTCACAGTGCTTCCCCAGTCTCGGAACATGGATTGGAGTAGGAACCTCGATACTCGAGGGAAGCCTCCCCGTCCTTCTCCACCCGACGGATGTCGCGTTCACCGACCCCACACGGGGCCTCGGGAACATCCCGCCCGTCCTTCACTCGCTTTATCCAGGACATGGGCCACGCTTTGGACTTAGACCTCCAGTCCGACTCCAGATACTCAAAAGAGTACCTAGCGGAGCTGGACATGCCATCACTGCCCAGAGAGTCCCTTCGCTTACCGCCTAATCCGGTACTCCAACAGGCTTTCTTCAGGAACCTGGAGACCCCCTATATGGTCACAGCCGTCCCCTCCAAAATGGAGGCCAAGTACCGTACGGCACCCTACCCGGGGTTTGAACAACCGCAGCTCTCCCACCAGTCGCTGCTGGTAGAATCGTCCCTGAAAAAGGCTCACCCCTCCCGGGTCTCAGCCACGGTCCCCCCAGGTCGGGAAGGCCGAACCCTGGACAAGTTCGGCAGGAGACTATATCAAAATGCGATGATGGCCTCTAGGGTGCAAAGCTACACTTTCACCTTCACATCCTACCTCAAACACCTCATCGGACTACTGAGAGCCTTTGAGACTGACTTACCAGCCTCTCGCCAAGGAGCGTTTAGCCTGCTTGTAGAGTCTCTCTCCAACCTACGCCTCCATCTATTCCACGCGGCCTACGATGGCTTCGAACTCTCCTCCAGAGAGGCAGCCTTTGCTGTCGCCATGCGCCGACTAGCTTGGCTGCGCCTGGTCGACATGGACCCCAACTTACAGGACCGGTTGGCTAACCTCCCCTGCGTGGGAAAAGAGCTATTTGATGACACTATAGAGGCGGCTACAAAACGCCTCTCTGAACACGAACGCTCATTTGCCTCCCTCGTCCGGCAAAAGCCAAAACTGCCCGCGTCCAGGCCGTTCAGGGCCCCTCCGCGCCGCTACCCGCAAAAATCCACTCCCGCCTACTCCCGGCCTCTGCCAAGGCGTCCGCAAGCCCACCATCGGGCCCCACCCAAATCCCAACCACCTGCAACTACCAAACCATCCCCGTCCTTTTGACAGAGTCCCAGGCTCCCTGCCCATCGGGGGCCGCCTCAGAGCTTTTTACCCTCACTGGGAACAACTCACGTCGGACGCATGGGTCCTTGGCGTGATCTCATCAGGATACTCTCTCAACTTTCGAGCCATTCCTCCAGACAGCCCCCCAGGGAAGTGCCCTCCCAACCGAACGCTGCTACCCCTACTCCTCTCAGAAGCTCGAGATCTGCTTCGCCTGCGAGCAGTGGAGGAGGTTCCCCCCGACCGACGGGGAAAGGGCTTCTACTCCCGTTACTTCCTGGTACCGAAGAAAACGGGAGACCTACACCCAATACTAGACTTGAGACGACTCAACAAATTTCTGGTACGGGAAAAATTTCGGATGCTTTCCCTACCGATCCTCTACCCCCTGATCGAAAAAGGCGATTGGCTCTGCTCCCTCGATCTGAAGGAGGCGTACACACATGTTCCAGTGCACCCCGCTCACCGCAAGTTCTTGCGTTTCCAAGTAGGGGACCTGCACCTACAATACCGAGTCCTCCCCTTCGGCCTAGCATCGTCACCCCGGGTCTTCACCAAGTGCCTCGTGGTGGTCGCAGCTGCCTTACGCTCCCAGGGTCTTCAGGTATTCCCCTACCTGGACGACTGGCTGATCAAAGCACCGTCCAGGGAAGGGGTTATCTCAGCGACCCAACAGACTAATATCTACCTACAGAGTCTGGGGTTCGAGGTAAACTTCCCAAAATCCCAACTGAGCCCCTCGCAGTCCCTGCAGTTCATCGGGGCCACGCTGGACACGGTTCGCCTCCGTTCCTTCCTCCCCCCTCCGCGTCTAGAGGCGTTAGTAAATCTGAGTCGAAGGATCTCACTGCTACCCTCGGTATCAGCTCGACAGATGATGATGACTCCTGGGCCACATGGCCTCCACCGTCCATGTCACACCATTCGCCCGTCTCCACCTGAGAATCCCTCAATGGACCCTAGCCTCTCAATGGCATCAAGATCGGGACTCGATCGATCGCCCCGTGACAGTGACTCCTTCCTTGCAACAATCGCTCCACTGGTGGGCCGACTCTTCAAATCTTTCCAAAGGTTTGCTCTTCCTCGCCCCCCCCACACAACAAGGTACTCACCACGGACTCATCGGAGTACGCTTGGGGAGCCCATCTGGATGGCCTACGCACTCAAGGGACGTGGTCAGCAGAGGACCGTCGCTGCCACATCAACGTGCTAGAGCTTCGGGCCATCTATCTCGCAGCTGTAGCTTTTCAACATCTGCTCCACGACCGGGTGGTTCTCATCCGAACCGACAACCAGGTAGCAATGTACTACGTAAACAAACAAGGGGGAACAGGGTCTTGGCCCCTCTGTCGGGAAGCCCTGCGCCTCTGGAAATGGGCAATCTCCAACAACACCTTCCTCCGAGCGGTGTACATACAAGGAGAACAAAACTGTCTGGTGGACAGACTCAGCCGCCTCCTCCAGCCACACGAGTGGTCACTGCACTCTCAGACCCTACGACAGGTGTTCAAACAGTGGGGGACACCTCAAATAGATCTGTTCGCATCCCCCCACAATCACAAACTGCCTCTCTTCTGCTCCCGGATGTACTCCCCGGACCGGCTCGAGGCCGACGCCTTCCTCCTCGACTGGGAGGGAAGGTTCCTGTACGCGTTTCCGCCGTTTCCTCTGATCCTGTGGACGCTTGTCCACCTGAAAACAGTACAAGCCACCCTGATCCTGATTGCTCCTCGCTGGCCACGCCAGCCTTGGTTTTCCCTTCTACTTCAACTTAGTGTCAGAGATCCACTGCCTCTGCCTCTGTTTCCCTCTCTACTGTCACAAGGTCAGGGTTCGCTGTTACATCCCAATCTTCAATCTCTTCATCTGAATGCTTGGTTTCTTTCCCCCTGATTGCTCTCCCCATGTCTCAATCAGTCAAGGAGATATTGGAGGCCTCTAGAAAGACCTCGACGAGAACCTGCTACTCCCAAAAGTGGACCAGATTCTCAACCTGGTGCTCCTCCCACAGCCAGGACCCGGTGTCGGTCCCCGTCCCTCTGGTCCTTGACTATTTACTTCAATTATCTCATTCCGGCCTAAAGACCAACTCCATTCGAGTACACCTCAGTGCGATTGCGGCCTTTCATCAGCCCCTGGAAGGGAAAGCCCTCTCGCTCCATCTCTTAGTCTCTCGCTTCATGAAGGGTCTTCTGAATGTCCACCCTCCTCTCAAACCCCCTCCGGTGGTTTGGGACCTTAACGTGGTTCTGGCTCAACTAATGAAACCTCCATTTGAGCCCCTAGACAAATGCCATCCAAAATTCCTCACTTGGAAGGTAATTTTCCTGCTCGCGCTCACTTCCGCCCGGCGGGTTAGTGAGTTACAAGCTCTGGTAGCGGACCCACCCTTCACGGTATTCCATCACGACAAGGTGGTACTCCGCACCCATCCAAAGTTCTTGCCTAAAGTAGTGTCTGATTTTCACCTCAATCAGTCCATTGTCTTGCCTGTGTTTTTTCCCAAGCCCCACTCTCACCCCGGAGAGGTGGCGCTCCATACTCTTGACTGTAAGAGAGCGTTGGCCTTCTACCTCCAACGCACTCAGTCACACCGGAAAGTCCCACAATTGTTTTTGTCCTTTGACCCAAACCGGTTAGGTCACCCAGTCTCCAAGCGCACCTTGTCCAACTGGTTGGCCGATTGCATCTCCTTCTGCTACGCTCAGGCTGGTCTCACACTGCATGGTCGAGTAACGGGACACAAGGTCCGAGCGATGGCAGCCTCCGTAGCGTTCCTCAGGTCCACACCTATTGAGGAAATCTGCAAGGCTGCCACGTGGTCTTCGGTTCATACTTTCACCTCCCACTACTGTCTGGACTCACTGTCCAGGAGCGATGGCCGGTTCGGCCAATCGGTTTTGCGAAATCTATTTGCTTAAATTGCCAACTTCCCTCCATCCCTTTTCAGTTAGCTTGGAGGTCACCCACATGTGAGAATATCATGCCTGCTTGTCCTGGGATAAAGCACAGTTACTTACCGTAACAGGTGTTATCCAGGGACAGCAGGCATATATTCTCACAACCCGCCCACCTCCCCGAGGTTGGCTTCTTTGCTAGTTAAGTGAACTGGAGACCACGAGGGGATGCGCCCCCTAGTGGAGCAGGAAGGCACACATGCGTGGAGCAGCAGAGCAAACTTAAATCTTCAATCAAGTTTGCTTGAAAATGCTTCCGCATCGGGGCTCCGTAGATGACGTCACCCACATTTGAGAATATATGCCTGCTGTCCCTGGATAACACCTGTTACGGTAAGTAATTGTGCTTTCTGTACAATTGCCATTTTATAAATCAAAGTTCTGGCTGCCAAACTAGAGGAAGAGATCTTCAGCTGGCAGGGCTTCGTTTATAAATGTTTATCAACACAACTACAATCCTACTTTATCCTAAAGCAAATAAAAAGGAAAATAAATAGAAATTTTTTTCTACCTTTGTTGTCTGGTTTCTGCTTTCCTCATCTTCTCGTCATTCTATTCCTTCCATCCACAGTCTGCCTTCTCTTGCCTCTTCCATATGGCATCTGCTCTGTTTTTATGCCTCTATCAAACTGTCTACCTCTCCCTTCCATCTCTATCTCTACCCCTTTCCCATGGTCTGGCACCCATCTTCTTCCCTCTGCTCCTGCCATAGTCTGGCATCTCTGTCTTCTTCCCTTCCATCTTTACTTCCCTCCCCCAGGTGGTTTTTAGCATCTTTCTCATCCTTTTCTCCCCTCAGATCTGGTATCTGTCTCCCCAATCCAGCATGTGCTTTTTTTCCTTTATCCCCTCCTTCCATCCAGTATGTACTCCCTTCTCTCGCCCCTCCCCACTTTCCTTCAGCGTCTTCTCCCCTCTCTCTCCTAACCACTAATATGCAGCGTCTGCTCCTCCCTCCCTTCCCCCTCTCTCTACACTTCCTTCCAGTGTGTTAGTCTCTCTCTCTTCTATCCACTTCCATGAGCGCATTGCCTCACTTATCACCGATTGGGCGGTCCAGCAGCCCCCTCCCTCCCGATTGCCACGGTCCAGGCATCTCGCTGCTTCCTTCCTTCCTCTCACCTTCGCTTGTGATTTTCATTTTTCTGTCTCTGAGCGGCCCGGGCCGTTTCTCAAGTTGCGTGCGGCTGCCCTGAAACTTCTCTTCTAATGCAACTTCCTGTTTCCGGTTGTGTAAGAGGAGAAGTTTCAGGCAGCTGCGCATGACTTGTGAAAAGGCTCATGCTGCTTGGAGACAGAAAAATGAAAATCACCAGCAAAGGTAAGGGGAAGGGAGGGAGGGGGCTAGTGGACCGCTCGACCACGAGGGGTAAAAAGTGAGGCAACGTGCACAAAATACTTAACTGTGGGAACAAGGCCATTCACAGCTCCATGGTACCTGTGGCAACCAGATTTTTTTTCCCTGTTCGGCAGGTTACTTGCAGCTACACGCGGTTAGCGGCGGGTAACAGTCACCGTGTCATTCTCTACTACCTTCTTTTTCTGTACAACGCTGTGTACGTCTGGTAGCACTACAGAAATAAATAATAATAGTAGTAGTAGTAGTAGAATCCCCAGAGATATTAGTTTACGCAAAATGTAAAAAATACAGTTTAAGACTAATTTTCATGTGCTCATAGAGTGATCATTCACAAAGCAACCATGCGGTAATGACTTTATACAAGTGGTGCAAGTTATTCTAATCATGGCATAAGTT
Source organism: Geotrypetes seraphini (assembly GCF_902459505.1). Taxonomy (NCBI): domain Eukaryota; kingdom Metazoa; phylum Chordata; class Amphibia; order Gymnophiona; family Dermophiidae; genus Geotrypetes; species Geotrypetes seraphini. The sequence goes on along the minus strand of NC_047091.1, from coordinate 92,020,245 downwards.
AAACACTTATCTTGCTGGAAGTGAACCCTAGCCTCAACACGAGCCGGGTTTCGCAGATTCTACTTCAGGAAGCTGAGCAAACATGTTTTTCAGCAAAATATTTCAAATATGCCTTACAAATTTCAAAAATAAGTGTTGAAAGAACATCTTTGACACTTTTAACATTCAGCTTTCTTCCATTTTTTTTGCTTCCTCTTCAAATCTATCTACTTTTCCATGTTTTCTCTTTCCATCTATCCTCCCTCTCTCTGCCCTTCCCTACCATCCATGTGTGCTATCTCCTCCCTCTTTCTTCTCCCCTATTCCCATCTATCCATAACAGCATTTCTTCCATTTCTCTTCCCTTCCTCAACCCTCCCATCTCTTTGTAACATCTCCTCCCTCTCTTTCCCTCTCCTTTGATCTAGGATCTTTATCCTTTCCACAGTCTGTCGTCTCTCTCTCCTTCTTCCCATCCCTCTTCCACCTTTGTAGTCTGGTACTTTTCTTCCCCTCCCTCTCCAGAAGTCCATTTCTCTCCTTCCCTTATCCCCTTGTGATCTGGTATATCTCTCCTCCTCTTCCTTCTTACTCTATACCCTAGTCTGGAACCTCTCCTTCCCTCTCCCTCCAGTAGTCCATCTTCTCTTTATCTCTTCTTGTGGTCTGGTATCTCTTCTCCTTCTATCTCCTCCTCCTCCCTGCCATGGTCTGGCATCTGTCCTTCCCTCCCCCAAAGGTCTGGCATCTTTTTTTTTTTTCTTCCCCTTCCTCATGGTCCAGCATAATAACCACCTCTCCTGTAATCACCCCTGTGTTCTGCCCTCCACGGGAACCCAAAAGGCAGCAGCTCTTTCATTCTTTGGGCCTACAGCAGCGCGAGTGAAGTAAACATACTGCCTTCACCGTCCCAGAGGCTTTCCTTCTGTACTGCTTTGTGCCTTTGCGGGACAGGAAGCAATAGTAGAAGAAAATCCTCTGGGTTGCTGGAGACAGTGAGTTTACTTTCCTTAAGCTGCCAGTAGCCCGAAGAGAGAAAAAGCGGCTGCAATGATGGATCCTGCGGGAGGAAGGGGGGATGGAACCCCGGATTGAAGCATGAGCCGCGAAAAAGGTCTCTGCAGGCCGCCATTGGCTCACGGGCCTTGAAGTGAAGACTACTGCCTTAGGGTATTGACTATAAGCATATCAATATGAACCTTGAAGTTTTTGGTGAGCTACTACTAATCATTTCTGTAGCATTGCTAGAGGTACATGGGGCTGTACACATTATAAGCAGATACTTTCTCTGTCTTTAGTGGGCTCACAGTCTGTCAGTGGTCTTCATTCATTTTTAAGCTGGGACCACTTTGAATTCTAATGAGCTGAAGGAGAGCCACCAAATATCTTTCCATGCAGTGCCACAACACTTCTGACCAGTGTGTGGCAGTGATATCCATCCCCACCAGCACATCTTCAAACTTTATTTGCAGGTAGTCTCAAGGTTATGAGAATTTCCAAATGTATTCTTTTGTATATTGAGAAATGCCTTGTCTTCAAGCATGTGATTCTTCCCCATCCACTTTCCCCTTTCTGTACTGAGCCTGGGTAGGAAGGCAAAGTATTGGCAAAAACCCCAGAAAGATAATAAGAGGCTGCTCCAGAAGACTCTGGAGCCGTCATTGGCCCTGGGTCTTGCTTTGAAGAAGTGGTTTTATAGTTGGTGTAATGGAGGGTTAAGTGACTTGTCCAGGGTTACAAGGAAATGTAGTGGGAATCAAACCCAGTTCCCAGGTAAAGAACGACATGGTGACAAATTTTTCCCCATTCCAGCGGGAACTCATTTTCCCGTCCCATCCCCGTGGGTTCTTTTCCTGTCCCTGCAAGCTTTGTCCTCATCTGCACAAGCCTCAAACACTTACAATCCTAAGTGTTTGAGGTTTGTGAGGTTAAGGCAGAGCTTACAGGAATAAGACAAGGACAGCGACAGAACTCGTGGGGATGGCACGGGGAAATAGTTTCTGCAGGGACGGGGCTCACTGTAGCGGTAAAGGAAGCGATCCAGAGACAAGAAGACTTTGTTTAAGAAATGGAAAAGGTCAAAAACGGACAAAAAGTGGAAAAAGCATAAACAACATCAAAGCAGGTGCCATAAGGCGGTAAGAGGGGCCAAAATAGACTACGAGGAAAAAATAGCCAAGGAGGCAAAAAACTTAAAGCCATTCTTTTGATATATTAAGGGGAAACGACCCCCTGAAGGAAGAGGTGAGGCCGTTGGATGACCATGGAATAAAGGGAGTGCTAAAGGAGGACAAAGCCATCGCCAACAAACTGAACACATGTTTTGCGTCTGCATTTACTGAAGAAGATATACACAACATACCGGAAGCTGACAGGCTATACTCAGGAAACGAAGACGGGAAACTGACAGGGTTGACGGTCAGTTTAGAAGAGGTATGCAGGCAGATTGATAGGCTTCCATCTGAAGGTAATCAAGGAACTAAAAGGGGCTATAGCTGAACTGCTTCAACTAATAGCTAATCTGTCAATCAAATCAGGAAGGATTCCGGAAGACTGGAAAGTGGCGAATGTTGATCTTCAAGAAAGATTCGAGGGGAGATCCGGGATACTACAGACCGGTGAGTCTGACCTCGGTACCAGGAAAGATGGTAGAGGTGCTGATAAAGGACCACATCATTGATCACCGTGATTGGACACAATCTGATGAGGACCAGTCAGCACAGCTTCAGCAAAAGAAGATCTTGCTTGACGAACTTGCTGCACTTCTTTGAGGGAGTAAACAGGCAGGTAGAAAAGGGTGACCCGGTCAACATTGTATATCTGGATTTTCAGAAGGCGTTTGACAAGGTTCTGCATGAACGACTACTTCAAAAAATTGCGAGCCATGGAATCGAGGGTGAAATACTCATGTGGATTAAAAACTGGCTGGAGCATAGGAAACAGAGAGTGGGAGTAAATGGACAATACTCGGACTGGAAAAGTGTCACGAGTGGAGTGCTGCAGGGTTCGGTGCTTGAACCCGTGCTCGTCAACATATTTATAAACGACCTGGAAATTGGTACGACGAGCGAGGTGATTAGATTTGCAGACAATACGAAGTTATTCAGAGTAGTGAAAACACAGGAGGATTGCGAAGACCTGCAATGTGACAAAAACATACTCGAGAAATGGGCCGTGACATGGCAAATGAGGTTAACATGTATAAGTGTAAGGTGATTTATGTCGGTAACAAAAATCTTATACACGAATACAGGATGTCTGGTGCAGTACTAGGAGAAACACCCCAGGAAAGAGACTTGGGAGTACTGGTCAACAAGTCAATGAAGCTGTCCGCGCAATGTGCGGTGGTGGCGAAAAGGGCGAACAGAATGCTAGGAATGATTAAGAAGGTGATCACGAACAGATCGGAAAGGTTATCATGCCACTGTATAAGCCATGGTACGCCCTCACCTGGAATACTGTGTGCAGCACTGGTCGCCGTACATGAAGAAGGACACAGTACTACTCGAAAGGGTCCAGAGAAGAGCAACTAAAATAGTTAAGGGGCTGGAGGAGTTGCCATACAATGAGAGATTGGAGAAACTGGGTCTCTTCTCCCTTGAAAAGAGGAGACTGAGAGGAGATATGATCGAAACATTCAAGATAATGAAGGGAATAGGCTTAGTAGATAAAGACAGGTTGTTCACCCTCTCCAAGGTAGAGAGAACGAGAAGGCACTTTCTAAAGTTAAAAGGGGATAGATTCCGTACAAACATAAGGAAGTTCTTCTTCACCCAGACAGTGGTAGAAAACTGAAACGCTCTTCCGGAGGTTACAGGGGAATACAACCTCCAGGGATTCAAGGCAAAGTTAGACAAGTTCCTGCTGAACCAGAATGTACGCAGGTAAGGCTAGTCTCAGTTAGGGGACTGGCCTTTGACCTAAGGGCCACCACATAAGCAGACTGCTGGGCACGATGGACCACTGGTCTGACCCAGCAGCAGCAAGTCTTATGTTCTTATATTCCCAAGATCTTCTGCACTAACCATCAGTCTACACCACTTCACTCCACTTAATTGCATTTAAAGACAGTGGGGGGGGGGGGGAAATCCTATATGTTTTTGTTGAGAGAAGCTTCAGCCTTACTGTAGTAAGCTAAAAGGACAGCCTCTGTTGTTAAAGAACCCTAATGTAGTGTTGTTGGACCCAAGGACTACATTCCGTAGTTTGTTGGATAAACTAGTACAGTACATGATCCTTTATCTGAAATCCTTGGGACCAGGCATATTTTGTTTTTTTTGGAATTTTTTGATTTTCAGAATAATGTCAGAAAGTTTGGGCTCTATAGGGAGCAGGGCCAAATTAATGGATAGGCCCAGTAGGCATGTGCCTAGGGCCCGAAGTTGTCAGGGGGGCCCATTGAAGAAGCAAACAGAGGACTCAGGTTTTTTTTTTTGGGGGGGGAGGGGGTTCTTTCTGCAACGCGGGACTCCAGGAAAGATTGACAACACCGGGCCCCCCGGTATTGGCCTACCCCGGTATCGACGGCAACACATCCAGAATAAATGACATCAGAGGGGGGTGAACCGTGATGATTGCATCTGCCGGCTTGGATCAGGGAAGTAGTAAGTGACGTTGGAGGAGGTGGACTGGCAGACGCAGTCATCGCAGGACCTTGCAGCAACTCCCCGCATCCGCCGGTCCACCCCCTCTGATGCTACTAACTTTCTGAGCAGAGCAGGCAGCTAAAGTAATCGCATTGGTTAGTTTGGAGGGAGAGAGAAAGGAGCATAGAAGGGTGGTAAGGTAGAGAAAGGGGGCAGGGTGGTGGAAGGAGAGAAAGGGGGCAGAAGGTGAAGGAATTGATGTGCAGGAAAAGGGGAGAGATAAATAAGGGGGAAGGATACTGGATGGAATAGGGTTGGAGGGAAAGAAAGGGAGCAGATGCTGATGGAACTGGTGTGCAGGGAAAGGGAAGAGAGACATAAAGGGGAAGGATACTGATGGAATTGGATTGGAGGGAAAGAAAGGGGGCAGATGCTGGTGGTAGAAAACTGGAATGCTCTTTCGGAGTCTATCATAAGGGAAAACACCCTCCAGGGATTCAAAACAAAGTAAGACAGATTCCTGCTGAACAAGGATGTATGCTGGTAGGGCTAGTTTGAGCCCTGGTCTTTGACCAAAGGGCCGCCGCGTGAGCGGACTGTTGGGCATGATGGACCACTGGTCTGACCCAGAAGTGGCAATTCTTATGTGCTTAGATGCTGATGGAAGTGGGAGGAAAGGAAAGGGGAGAGTGACATAAAGGGGAAGAATACTGATGGATTGAAGGGAAAGAAAGAGGGCAGATGCTGATGGAATTGGTGTGCAGGGAAAGGGGAGAGAGACATAAGGCAGAAGGATACTGATGGAATTGGATTGGAGGGAAAGAAAGGGGCAGATGCTGATGGAATTGGTGTGCAGGGAAAGGGGAGAGAGAAATAAGGGGGAAGGATACTGGATGGAATTGGGTTGGAGGGAAAGAAAGGGGGCTGATGGAATTGATGTGCAGGGAAAGGGAAGAGAGACATAAGGAGGAAGGATGCTGAATGGAGTTGGTATGGAGGGAAAGAAAGGGGGCAGAGGCTGATGGAATTGGTGTGCAGGGAAAGGGGAGAGAGACATAAGGGGGAAGGATACTGGATGGAATTGGATTTAAGGGAAAGAAAGAGAGCAGATGCTGATGGAATTGATGTGCAGGGAAAGGGGAGAAAGGCATAAGGGGGAAGGATACTGGATGGAGTTGGGTTGGAGGGAAAGAAAGGGGGCAGATGCTGATGGAATTGATGTGCAGGGAAAGGGGAGAGAGACATAAGGAGGAAGAATACTGGATGGAGTTGGAGGGAAAGAAAGGGGGCAGATGCTGATGGAAGTGGGGGGAAGGGGAAGGAGAAAGTGAAATGCCAGATCATGGGGGTGTGGGAGAGGGAAGTTAAGGAGTGGAGAGAGTTGCTAAACCATTAGAGGAGGGAAGGGAAGAGATGGATACCACACCAATGGGGGGGAGGGAGAGGCAGACAATTTCTGGAAGAGGCATAGAGAGAGAGCAGATGCCATATGGAAGAGGCAGAGAGAGAGAGAGCAGACAGTGGAGAATGATGAGGAAAGCAGAAACCAGACAACAAAGGTAGAAAACAATTTATATTTGTTTTATTTCTTTTTGTTTTAGAATAAAGTATTTTTGTAGCTGTGTTTATAATTGTTTATTAATAGAAAATGGAAATAAGGTGATCCTGTTATTGGACTAATTTTAATACATTTTTTACTTATTCAGAGACTAACTCCTTTCCTCAGGTCAGTACAGGGATACTGTAACAGCAGTATTGTTTACTGACCTGAAGAAAGAGATTTTAACCTCTGAAAGCTAAGTGAGAAATGTATTAGTCCAATGAAATGACTGGCACTAAATTTTCTTCCTGCCATGCCTCCTACCTATATGCAAAATATAAATTGGTGGGCTTCCCAAAGCCCTGCCAGCTGAAGATCTCTTCCTCTAGGAAGGAATGGGGAGTTATAGCAGTACCGGACCCCGGAAGAAGGTTGTTCTTCAGTCGAAACATGGCCCATATCGGGTCTATGCCACAATTCTTACTATGCTCTTGTGACATTGTATATTTTATTGTGTCAATCTTTGCATCCTGTTCAAATAAACGTTTTTATCAAGATCATCAGTTCCACAGTTTTTGTTTTCTCTCTTGTTTCCATTTCCAAGCAGTAAAAGCAACTTTGAGGGTTTGGGAACAGAGTCTGCCACCCTTTGCAACCACAGGGACCACACTTTAGAAATGTGGCTTTTCCACGCTCTGTCCTCATCCACATGATCCAAGTGATGTCTAGCTCTGCTGTGAACTTCCTTTACTCTTTACTAAAACAGACACTGATGTGTTCAAACTAAAAGAAAAAATATATTTAGCTTTTCAATAATTTTATCTTAAAATGCATTGTTAGCACTTGATTACTATTGCTGGCTCATTTGCCTATGATGGTCATCACAAATATATACCATAGTTCCATTTATGCTCTCTGAGACGCATAATCTATAGGTGTTAGGGGTATCTGCAGATTCGATTTAAATTCCTCTTGCAGAAGGATAATTACAGGAGTGTTACTAGTAACAAAGAATAGAGGTGTAGGCTACACCTACACACCACTGATTATATATTAGATTTTTTTGTTCTCCTCACTCCACTTATCTCTCTCCATTTTCCTGCATTGGTTTCAACATGCCATGTCGGGGAAATCGACTACTTTGGTTCGTGTCAAATTTTTGGTTTTTGGAGCTTTTCAGTTTTTGTAATTTCAGATAAAGGATCTTGTACCTGTATTGTGCTTGTCAACTGTGCATGCTAAAATAAAGCTTTCAAAGTCAAAATCCAACTTTGAATGCAAGTTTCTCCATAATCTGAGACTGTTTTCTAGTTCAGTAGGTGTTGTTCTGGACAGATGGGTATTTTCCCCATGCTCACGAGCCATGCAAAAGGAATCCACTCCAGCTTTTTAACACCTCCTTCACTAGAGATCTCTGCTGCCCCGTTCAGTTTTTCCTTCTACTTTTAGAGCTGAGGCAGGCTGCAGAACATCTACACCGCAAGTTGCAGTGAGTTAGACTGTTACAGCCTATATAGAAAATGGGGGGGAGGGGCAGGGAGGAGTCTGAAAAAGTGGATTTAAAGGTTTTTACCCCTTCCTTTAGGGTTCCCCCATCTCTAAAATCCTTTTTTTCTGTGGTTTTTGGTTTTAGTTAAGCCATTTTGAGCCGGTTTTTGACACCAAAATGCTGCCACCATGGCCATTTTAGATGTCCTGATTTTTTTTTTTTTTTAAATTTTAATATTTTTTCAAAATTCTCCAGGACATTCAAAACTCCTCATTTTTCTTCAAAACTTGCAAAGATGGAGTCTTCATGCTTTTTTAAAATCCCTAATTCAGGTCAAATTTGTGCTGGATGGATGGCAGAAGAGCACCCTTGCACTACATGCCACGCAGTGCATAATGGGGCGGCGGGAGCCTTCGGACCTAGTCTACCCTTGTGTCTTGGGATCTGAGGAGACATTAGATGGTCTGTCTGGAGAAAAAATCTTCCAGAGCCCTGGAACATTTGCTCACCTAATCGTAGGAGTGTGAGAGACATGGAACCCAAGAGACGTAAGATGGAGTCACTTAAAGGGTACTCTGTGCTGCCTACTACAGCATTGTCTCCTGAATTTGTTAATCTGATGTGGAGAGCTTATTTGGCTGGCCAGGCGCACCAGGGGGCTTGAGTGCACTAGGGCGCCTCTGGCTCAGTATCAGAGACTGGCCAGGATCTGGTGGATCTTTCGGACAGACACTCTGAGGTTGAGGAGTCTGTTTGCCTTTGCTATTGCAGAGTGAACCATTCCTTATGGGAGACACAGGATCAAAGGCAGGAGCGAGAATGAAAGATACAGTGATGATCCTCGATCAGCTCTGTTAGAACTCTTTATTGACTCCCTCCAGGAGTTAAAGCTGGACTACTAGTCCTTCTCTTTTCTCTGGCATTCTCATGTAAGTATTTTGGTCCCAAAGCATTGGGATGCTCCTGAAGGATCATTAAAGGTAGCCAAGACAATGGCTCGGCTGTATCCAATGACACAAGATTGTCAGTTTAGCCTAAGGTAGATTCCTTAGTAGCACAGATAACCAAATGCATGTCCATGCCAATTGATGGAGGCATGGTATGAAAGGATATGCAGGATTGCAGAGTGGATGTGATCCTTAAAAAACAACAAACCAAAAAACAGTTTGAGGCGCAGACCTTGGGAATCAAAGTGGCTGCAGTGGCCTTTTTTGTGTCCTGCGCTTATCATACCATGTTGGTGGAAGGCAAGCCTTTGCCCTTTCTCCTATTAATAAGGGTGGATTATGTGGCTGATGCTTTCTATGATGACATTGGAGTCATGAGCAAAGTCTTGTCTTATTCTATCTCAGCCTGAAGTATGCTCTGGATCAGGCAATGGGCGAGAGATTCCACCTTCAAGACTATGCTCAGCAGACTTTCTTTCAAGGGACAACATTGTTTGGAAAAGGGCTGGATGATCTTTTGGCCAGCAAGACAGATGTCTGTTGAAATTTCTACTTGACAGCAGTCCACAAACCTTGAGAGGCTCCAGGCAGTCTAATATTTGTGGCTCCAGATGCTTTTGGCAGGAGAGAGATTTTCAGGACCTAGGTGGATCCAAGCCTCCAGTTCTCACCTCAAGTCAGCCTACAATAATGCACAATAATGCCAGGGACCAGAACTGTTCCCTGAGGATAGGGGGCTGGCTCTTAGAATTGTGAAGGCCTGGGCACAGATCTTGTCAGACTGCTGGGTGCTGGAGATCATTTGGAGCAGTCACAAGCTTGAATTTGCCCAGTCCTTAGTACACTGGTTTGTGGGCTCCCTGATGCAGTGCCCAGAGAAGGCATGCAAGGTCTTGGCTACAGTTCAGAGACTAATAGATATTCATCCCATTGAACCTGAACCACTCAGAAGACTGAAGACTAATTCTAGATATCACATCAATGTGCCTCTGAGGGTTCCATGGAACTGTTTACATGGAAACAGTGTAGTTGGTCATTACAGCGATGGTTCCAAGGGAATTTCTGGCTTCTCTTTATCTGAGGTAAGCCTACTTGCATATTTCCTTCTTTCTGAAGCACAAGGAGATCCTGAGATTTCATGTCCTGAACAACTTTTGTCTGGTGACAGCATTTTGTATGTTAACCAAGGTGATTGTGGTGGTAGCTGCACATCTCCACAGGACAGGATTGTAGGTGCATCCATACCTAGACAACTGGCTAATCAGAGCTCCGTCATTCTTGGAAGGAGAAAAATGGTGGCTCACGTGGCCCAGGTCATGCAGAGCCTGGGTTGAATAGTGAATTTCTGAAAGAGCCAACTGATTTTGTCCCAATCCTAGAATACCTGGGAGGAGTCTTCAACACGGCAGAAGGTTGTATCTATCTTCCAGAGGCACGCAGACAGAAACTTTGTACCTAAGTAATGAACTTGTTGGCCAAGCCAGCTCTGTCTGTGAGGCACTATCTCCAAGTGCTTGACCCTACGGCAGCTATGATGGACATGATCCCATGGGTAAAGGCTCACATGCATCCTTTCCAGAGTGCTCTGATATCATGTTGGTCACCACAGAAGGCCTCCCTGCATATGTTTCTGCCATGGACTTTGGAATCCCATGCCAGTATGGGCTGGTAGTTCCACTCACAGGCATTATCAAGGGGCATGCTTCTCAGGATAACTTTGTGGAAAATTGTGACAATGGATGCCAGCCTGTTTGGCTAGGAGACTCACTGCAAAGGATGTCTGATCCAGGGGCCTTGGTAGGCCTCCCAAAGGAAATGGTCAATCAATAGATTGGATCTTCGAGCCATTTGATAGGCATTACAGAATCTGGAGAAGAGTCTGTAGGGACAAGCGGTCTGAGTCTTCTTGGACAGTGTTACTGCGGTAGTGTATGTCAATCACCAGGGAGAGCATCAACAGTGCACAGCTCACTGTTCCGGTGGACAGAGTTTCATATTCAGGCTCTTTCAGCAGTGCATGTAGTGGGAGTGAACAATGTCCAGACCAATTTTCCTCAGCAGACAAACACTGGATCCAGGAGAATGGACGTTGTCTACCGCAGCCTTCCAATACATTGTTCATTGCTGGGGTTACCCAACGTTCGATCTGTTGGCGAAAGCGAGAGATAAGTTGAGAGCTTCTTCAGAAGATCCAAGCCCAGAAGCGCAAGTCTGGAGGCTCAGGTCCAGCCGTGGTCAGAGAATGGGCTCTTGTATATGTTTCTTCCATGGCCCATGATAGGGCAGATACTCCATAGGATAGCAAACCATCTGGAAAGTCATTCTCATGGCACCAGATTGACCACACAGAATGTGGTATGCAGATCTAGTGCATATTCAGAGAGGCACAGGTCTCAGACTACAAGTACATCTGGACCTTCTTTCTCAGGGGTCAGTGGTTATAGAAGATCTGGATCGCTTTGCTCTTATGGCATGGCTCTCGAGCTCGCAGCATTAGCAAGTAAACAATACTCGGAGATAGTGATTGGTACTCTTCTTAGAGCCAAAAAGCCTATGACGGTCTTTGCTTATGCTTAAGCATGGGTACATCTCAGCACTGGTGCATTAAGGAGAAGGCGGAGCTGTTTTCTGCTCCAATCACAGTGGAGTTAACTTTCCTCTAAAGCTGGCCTTGCCAAGGTTCTTACAATGATGTCCCTCAGAGTCCATGTGGTGGGACTCGTTTTCAGGACTCCAGAGTGTAAAGTTTTCTCGTCATGTCCTCTGGACATAGCCAGATTCCTAAAGGGAGTGCTATGGCTCATCCCACCAGTAAAATACCGTATTTTTCGCTCCATAAGACACACTTTTTATCCCAAAAAAGTGGGTGGAAATAAGGGTGCATCTTATGAAGCAAATATACCCCCACCTTCCCGGGCAGTACATTTAAATTGTGGAAGTCGGTGGACAGCTGCCTGCTGATTGTTGGGGCCCGCGGCACACAAGTGAGCTAATGCCTAGGCCCACCGGTAATCATCAGCAAAGCACCAGTGACCGGCACAATTAGGAAGTGTCGCAGGCCCAGGCATTAGCACACTTGTACGTCACGGGCCCTGACAACCAGCAGGCAGCCATCCACCGACCTCGACAATTTAAAGGTACTGCCGGGGGACTGGGATGGAATTTAAAGGTGCTGGGGGGCTGGGACGGAATTTAAATATGCTGGGGGGTATGTAAAAGTGATGATTGCTTGGGGGTGCTGGGATGGAATTTAAAGGTGTCGGGTATATATTAGTATATAATTTGGTTCAGAATGGGTTTTTTTTCTTGTTTTCCTTCTCTAAATCTGGGGTGTGTCTTATGGTGAGGTGCGTCTTATGGAGCGAAAAATATGATACCCATTTCTATCATGGAACCTTAATATGGTTTTGCAAGACCTCAGTTGGTTCCCTATGAGCCGTTAAGCGTCCTTGATGGATCTTACAATCAAGACTGTTTTTCTTGTGGCCATTACATCAGTGAGAAGAATCTCAGAACTACAGGCAGTTTTGTGCAGGGAGCCTTTCCTCAAGATCATGGAGACCAGAGTTTCTATGCAGATGATTCTGTTCTTTTTTTTTTTTTGAAGGTTGTTTTGGACTTCTGTGTCAATCAGGAAATAAGATTGCTGGTGTTCAGTCCACAGAATCAAAGAAGGACTGGATTTTGAAAAAGTTGGGCCTATTCTCCCCAGAAATGGGCCATATCGTCTTATCCCCTCTATTGAAAAAACCCGACCTTGACCCCTCTTTACCAGCCAGCTATCGCCTTGCAAATATCCCTCTCCTAACTAAGATGCTTGAGTCCATCATATCGACCCAACTTTCATCCTACCTTGAGAAATTCTCCATTCTCCTACCTTACCAATATGGCTTTCGCCCCAATTTCAGTACCGAATCCCTACTGACCTCCCTAATTTCCAAGATTAAACAACTTCACTCCCACAACAAGTTGGCCGTCCTCCTGCAATTCGATCTTTCTGCCGCTTTCGACGTCGTTCACCACGATATTCTAATCCACCAACACTCTGAGATTGGCATCAACTCTACAGTCTTCGAATGGTTCTCAAAATTTCTCCGTTCCCGATCCTACATTGTCAACATGAATGGCACCTCATCCTCTCCCTGGATACCAACCTGCGGAGTCCCGCAAGGCTCTCCTCTATCTCCTATCCTCTTCAACATCTATATTAGAGAATGACACAGTGGCGGTTTACCCGCGGCCACCGCATTTTAGCCGCGGGTCACCCGCCGAAAACGGGGAAGAAAACTAGCAGTCGCTGCGGCGACGGGGACAAGGCCATTCACCGCCCGCGGGGCGGTGAATGGTCTTGTCCAAGCAGTGAGGCATGAAGGATCGCGCGGTCCCCGCAGCTCACACCCGCCTGCCCAATCGATTCTAGTGTTTAGCCAGCTCTCTCCCTTCTCCTCACCTTAGTTTGTAGATTTTCTTTTTCGGCGACCCGCACGCTATCAGAGAGCCGCGCACCCGCTGCTGCTCAGTTTCGATCTTCTGCTCTGACACAACCGGAAACAGGAAGTTGCAGCAGAGCAGAAGATTGAACACTGAGCAGCCGCGCGTGCAGGTCGCCGAAAAAGAAAGCCTGCAAACTAAGGTGAGGAGAAGGGAAAGAGCTGGCTAAACACTAGGATCGATTGGGCAGGCAGGTAGTGGCTGCGGGGACTGTGCGATCGCTAGTGTTCCCGGCTCAAATTGGAAGGAGGGAGTGAAAGGGAAAAGGATTCTGGGCCAAGGGGATGAAGTCGGAAAGAAAAACCCACAGCAGGAAAGAAAGGGAAGGACTGGCAGGTGAGCCAGATGCTAGAAGCAGGGGGGGGGGGGAAGAAAGAGGGAAAAAAGCTAGATGGGGTTGAAAAGAAGAGATACACTGGTATGGAAGAGGAAGATAGGGGAAATCTGGACACAGGAAGGTAACAGAAAGAGGGGAAATTATGTGCATGGGGCATAGGGACAGAGACATAAAGGGGACATGCCATGGGGATGGTATATGGACACAGGGGGGGCAATGACAGATACATAGGGGAGATATTAGAAATGGAGAAAATAGGAGCACAGAAGCGAGATGGTTTGTGGGGATGGGACAGGGACCGAGCTTGCAGGCTCCAGTGGCTTGCACAAATTACATTGTAATGTGCCATGAAAATAAGAGGAAGGAAGGTAGATAGGCCACGCGAGAGGAGCTGAAGGGTAGTAGAAAGGAACAGATGGTAAAGGAGGGAGGGAAGGGTGGTGGTGGAAAGGAATAGAACAGACATTGAAGGAGGGTGGAGAGGAACAGACCCCCAAGGGAAATGTGGAAGACAGAGTGGGAAGAAGACAGATGCCAGACTATGCGGGAGCGGAGGGAAGAAGATGGGTGCTAGACCAATTGGGGGGGGGGGGTTAAGGGAGAGGCACAGTAACAGCAGATGGAAGACGCAGAGAGAAGACACACAGTGGATGGAAGGAATTCAATGAGAAGATGTGGAAAGCAGAAACCAGACAACAAAGGTAGAAAAAAAAATTATATTTATTTATTTATTTTTTGCTTTAGGATAAAATAGTATATTAGTTGTGTTGATAAAAATTTATAAACAAAGCCCTGCCAGCTGAACATCTCTTTCTCTAGTTCAGCAGCAGGAACTTTGATTTATAAGAAAGGAATAAGCTAAATATTACAGTACTAAGGCTTATATGGATGCAGCGGGGACGGTGAAGGGGCGGTGAATGGGATGGCAGTGGCGGTGACGGGGCGGTGAAAGGGATGGTGATGACGGTGACGGGGCGGTGAAGGGAACGGCAGTGACGGGGCGGTGCAGAGGATGGTGGGCCGGTGACGGGGACAGATTTTTTCCCCGTGTCATTCTCTAATCTATATGTCTTCTCTAAAACTCCTTAGTTTATCCCCCCTTGAAACAATTTATACCTACGCTGATGACATCCTTGTCCTTCTGGAGATCGACTCAAACCTCACCAATCTCTCAGAGAACATTTCCGCTTGTGTCTCGAACCTCCAATCTTGGGCCCACACCGTCCAAATGAAACTGAATGAATCCAAGACAAAACTTCTTTGGCTCGGCCCAAATTTAGCTCAGCTTCCCACCTCAATCCCACTGTCCTCTGGCTCCACACTGCAGCTCGAATTCTCCAGCAAGGTCCTGGGTGTCATTATCGATTCTACACTGTCCTTCAATGACCACCTCAACTCCCTGGTAAAAAAATGTTATTTCAGCCTCCATATGCTGAGGAAAGTAAGATCTTGTTTCCACCAAAATCATTTTGCCATTCTTGTCCAATCCATCATTCTATCCAGACTGGACTATTGCAATTCTATCTTCATAAGCCTAACAAAGAAAAACCTTCACAGACTCCAACGGATTCAAAATGCCGCAGCCAAGCTTATCTTTGCAAAAAGTAAATATGATCATGTCTCACCGCTCCTTCTCAAGCTTCACTGGCTTCCGATAATTCCCAGAGTCCATTTCAAATGCATTTTGCCTAACTTTCAAGATCATCCATGGCATCCTCCCCCCATTAATTCCGCTTTCTTGGAATTCATCAAATCCTAATACCACCAGACCCACCCAAAAACTGATGCTATCCTTCCCCTCACTAAAAGGCATTTCCCTCCCAGGAACCTCCCTCCACTTCAGACTCACCGAGCTCTGGAACAACCTTACCTCCCCCCTTCGCAACCTGAGTGCTCTCCAACCCTTCCGTAAACATCTGAAAACCTGGTTATTCTCAAAAATCTAACACTTCCCTCCTCTTTGACATCCTAGCCTGCTAACTTCCTTCTTTCCTCTGATCCTCTTCTAACCCTCTCCTTGTAGTTCCTTTCTCTTTACAATTCCTGTAAACCGTGCCGAGCTCCACAACCCTGGAGATGGTGCGGTATATAAACCTAAGGTTTAGTTTAGTTTGGATAGTCCTGAGGTTACTAATGAGTTCCAATTGTCTTGACGTTCTTTTGTGCTTACCAGTCAAGCTCGATGCAGCCACAATTTCCAGATGGATCTGCAGGGCCATTTCATCAGCATATATGGCCTGTGGAAAACAGTAACTAGTCGCCTTGAAGGTGCATTCAGCTAGATGCATGGCTTCTTCGTGGACGGAAGTTTGGACAGTTTCACATGAGGAGATTGTAGGGCAGTGTCCCGGTCCTCATTACATACATTTTCTAAGTTGTACAGAGTGGATGTGGCAGCAAGTGAGGTCTCAGTCTTTGGGTCCTCAGTGTTACGAACAGGCACCGAGGTCCCGCCCTAGTTTTCTGGGACTGCTTTTGTACGTCCTGTCCATCCAGAATGGCACACCTGTTGCACTAGATAGTAAGGTAAGAACCTAATCTCTCTAATATCTTTTCTAGTAGATAGGTGTGTCATTCTGGAGTCCCGCCCTGTCTATTATCTCGGTCAGAAAGTTTGAGTCCAACCTGAATATTTGGATGTCAGTCAGATCTTAAGGGTATGAAAAATAATCTGTTGCTATAACACATTGGAGGAATGTTTGAGCTCCAAAAATGTTTCTGATTTGATATTATTTTGATTGCAACTGAACCAAACAATGTTTAACGTGTTTGTTATATTTTCAGCCCCTTAAACTGGTTGAACAAATTTTTAAAGGTCTGACATGTGACAGCTACCACTATATAGAAATTCCAAACCAGTACTGTTCTTATAAGTCGGTCCTTTTCATCGAGAATAGTATTGCTATCTTATCTTGGTGAACTTAGATGTTATTATGCAAAAGAGCCATCAGAAGCGGCATTCCATGGTACACAAGATACCGAACTTATGGAGTTGTATGCTGCTATGGTTCTTCATCGGCTCAAACATATACCTTTAGATAAAGGTTATTGATGAATCTTTTATACAGTATATCTCTTGAATGTTTTTATAAGCTTATCTGTAGACTTCTGGTATAACGTAATTTTTGCTTATACCAAAAGATATTAAAGTGCACTAGAAAAGATATTTGCAAGGTAAGAACAGAGGTTGTCCTAATCCACTGCCTTTTAATCTTCTGCCAGGCTTGTACAACAATAGGAAGGGCTGGGAAGGGAACTTTTCCCTGGAGCATTGTGGCTCCTCTTAAAAGCTCCATATATGATTGTAGCTTTGTCAGAATGGCAATAAATGGTATCTTAGCATATACCAGGCCCCATAGTAAGGAAAAAATAGTAAATACTTTTTGCCTCACAGCTTCATCCTCAGCTGAGTTTACAGTACTATGAGTCTTTTTGAAATTGAGTTATTGCCACAATTTTAAATATGTAGGGCTGGATTCACTAAGCCTATCTTACCTTTCTGATCTGCGTCCTGGCGTCCGATTCACAACGTGTCATCATGCTAATTAGGCTGATCGGAGGCATACCTCCAACTGACCACACAGATTGCAAAAGAGTGATCCTGACGCATGCACAGACCATCTTCTTTGCTTGTAGATGGTCTGTGCATGCGCTTGCCCTCCGTAGCAACTTTTCTTTTTTTTAACTGGAACTCCTGCAATTGCCGCCCCAGTGCGAGCCCAGTTTTAACCCGTGGGTTTAAAGTGGGGCTGCACTGCAGCATGAACATGCCTTAGTGCAGCCCCATTTTAAACCCGCAGGTTAAAACGCTGACCAAAGAAACGAGCAGTTGGTGGGAAGATTTCTGCTTAGCAATGCAAACGCCCATTTGCTTTCACTCTCACAAGGGGTCACGGACGGTTTGCTCCAATTTAATCTCAGCCAAACCTGCCCCGCTTGATTTCAATGGCATCAATCAGAAAGAAGCCTCACCCCACCGGGAACCAAAACAATGTGTGCCCCCCCCCCCCTTCTTCCTGGTTGCTATTTCTACTGCTGCCATCTCCAGCCGCGCTCGTCACCCAGCGATAACGTTACTCCTTATACAAGGGAGCAGGCGGCATCCCACGGGTAACAACATGGAACGGTGTCCACTCAGGGCCGCCATCAGGGCAGTACTACCAGTCCTGCATTCAGGGGCCCGGAGCTGACAGGGAGGCCGGGCCAGTAGCGTACTTAGGGGGTGCGGTGCGCCCCGGTGCACGCCCCAAGGGGGTGCACAGGAGAGAGAGCTGAACGGGGACGATGGGGGACCCGCGGGATTAAATATAACTCAAGCCGCGAGGCTCGTCTTCTACTCCGACTGCCCTGCCGCTCACACAGCCGATCTGAAGTCTTCCCCGACGTCAGCGCTAACGTCGGAGGGAGGGCTTAAGAAAAGCCCGCCCTCCGACGTCAGCGCTGAAGTCGGGGAAGACTTCTGGTCGGCGGGACAGGCAGGAAATAGAAGACAAGCCTACGCGGCTCGAGCTACATTTTGCTGAGAAAGTTGCTAAGATGGGCTGGGAGGCAAACGGGGAACACAAAAGGGGGAGGGAGTGCGTTTTGGACACAAGGCATGAACTTGGGAGAGAGGAAGGGAGGGAAAGAGATGCTGAGGTGGGGGAGGGAATGCATTTTTGGACACAGAAGGCATGGACTTGGGAGAGAGGAAGGGAGGGAAAGAGATGCTGAGGTGGCGGAGGGAATGGGTTTTTGGACATAGAAGGCATGGACTTGGGAGAGAGGAAGGGAGGGAAATAGATGCTGAGGTGGGGGAGGGAATGGGTTTTTGGACACAGAAGGCATGGACTTAGGAGAGAGGAAGGGAGGGAAAGAGATGCTGAGGTGGGGGAGGGAATGCATTTTTGGACACAGAAGGCATGGACTTGGGAGAGAGGAAGGGAGGGAAAGAGATGCTGAGGTGGGGGAGTGAATGCATTTTTGGACACAGAAGGCAAGGACTTGGGAGAGAGGAAGAGAGGGAAAGAGATGGTTGTGTACATGGGGAATAGAAGAAAGGATAATTTTTGGTCATAGGGAGGGAGTGAGGTACAGACAGTGGCATACCAAGGTGGGGGTGGGGGCGGTCTGCCCCGGGTTTACGCCCCAAGGGGGTGCACAGGTGGCCACCCTCCAGTGTTCTTCCTAGGCTGGCAAACTGCGTCTCTTTAGCCACTTGAGTGCCACCGCCGCCATTAGGAACAGGCCGGTGCCAAGTTCTCCCTGCTTTTCCCTGTGGGGCCGACCAACTCTCGCCATCCGCGTCAATTCTGACATCAGAGAGGACGTTCTGGGCCAGCCAATCGCTGCCTGGCTGGCCCAGAACGTCCTCTCCGACGTTAGAATTGACGTCGAGTGGCGAGAGTTGGTCGGCCCCACGGGGAAGAGAAGCAGGGCGAACTCGGCGCCGGCCTGTTCCCGATAGCGGCAGTGGCAGCCTATTCCCCAGTGGTGGTGGCAGCATTTTCCCAATGGTGGTGGCATAGGGGAGGGCAAGGAGAAAGAAAGAAAGGGGGGACAGGGTGCCAGAAAAAAAAAAAAGAAAGGGGGCTGGGTGAAACAAAAAAAAATGGGGCACGGAGAGAGAGAGAAAGACAGACATACAGAATGAAAGGGGCTATGGAGAGAGAGAAAAAGAAAGGCAGGGTGAAACAAAGAAAAAGTTTGGGGAGGGAATGAGGTCTGGAGGAGAGGAAGCATATAGGAGGCTGAAAGAAGGAAAGAAATATTGGATGCACAGTCAGAAGAATAAAGTGCAACCAGAGACTGATGAAATTACCAAAGGTAGGAAAATGATTTTATTTTCAATTTAGTGATCAAAATGTGTCCGTTTTGAGAATTTATATATGCTGTCTATATTTTGCACTATGGCCCCCTTTTACTAAACCGCAATAGCGTTTTTTAGCGCAGGGAGCCTATGAACTTCAAGAGAAGCGTGGGGCATTCAGCACAGGTCCCTGCGCTAAAAACCGCTATCGAGGTTTAGTAAAAAGGGAGGGGGAATATTTGTCTATTTTTGTATAGTTGTTACTGAGGTGACATTGCATAAAGTCATCTGCCTTGACCTCTTTGAAAACCCGCGGAATATAAATGATAATTAACATTTTCTCTGTGTTTTTAAAATTTTATTGTTGGTAGATCATTTTGACTTGGCCACAAAGGTAAGGGGGAGGGAGGGGAGCTGCTGAAAGAGTCTACCTTGACGAGGTTGCAGGCTTACAAATCTTTTGGTCAAAGAGTGCGGCGACAGAGAAAAGTATGTGTGTATTCGGCCCATGGAAGAAGGGGGGGAAGGGGGTGCGGGGGGCCCAATAGGATTGCTCAGTAAGGGGCCCAGAAATTTCTGATGGCGGCCCTGTGTCCACTGTGCAGGTTGCTTTGGGGGAAGTATGGGATTTTGTGGCTGCAGAGCAGAGAGCAGGGCGGTATGTATGGGGGAAGTGATTGCAGGGCTGCAGGACAGTCGGCAAGGACGTGAGCGACTGGTCCTCAGCAATCGCTTCTTTTGTGATCGGCCAGCCCAGTCGGTGTTCCTTACTTTTTTTGTGAATCGCTGCTTTCCTACTTTTGTATGCCCTTCCCCTCATTTGCATGCATGGATCGGAATCTGATCAGGAGGCAGGTTAGTGAATCGGATCCAGGTCGCTAAGTGGTTGGGACTTAATCGGTGGGCTTAGTGAATCTAGCCCGTAGTCTCTACTGTGACCCTTCCTTTCCCTTCCACTATTTAACTTGACTATGGAAGTGGTAGTCTGTGGCTGAGAAATGTACACTGTGACTCTTTAAAACCCTGCAGAATTGTGTTTGAGTCATTGGAGACATTTTTCCACCTATTCTTTGATGGACCTCTCATATCCTCCACATTTTTTTGTATTTTGCTAGAGTCAAATATTTTTAGGATATTCAGTAATCCCTTCTAAAGGTCACTTTTGCTCTGTTAACCATTTTTATCTCATGGATATTTCTATAATTCTTGTTTTCATCCACCCTTTGTAATAGTGATATCTTATCAGAGGGATGCAGTTGTCTTAAATGGCTCAGTTGAGAGTTCACATGGAGTTCAGGCTGGTAATGATTAAATATCTTTAATGACCTGTATCAGATGTGTGTAGTCTTAAATCCATTTCCCAGTGGATAAATGTCTACAAGGCTTAAAAAAAAAAAAAAAATCAAAGCTGCTGATGATGGTAGTTGTGACAGCTTTTCTCTGCAAGCAGGGTGTCCTGGTTTCTCCTTACTTGGATGATTGGTTGATCCGGGGTCTGTTTTGACAGGCATGCAAAACTGCAGTGGAGACAGTAATATGTCTGCTATAGGCTTTAAGTTGGACTTTCAACTTCTGGAAGAGGCAGTTGACATCGTGCCAGTCCTTTGCATCTCTGGGCCTTTTCTTTGACACCCAGCAGGTCCATGTGTTTCTTTCCGAGGCACGCAGACACAGACTACAACTCCAGATCAGAGATCTCCTGGACTGTCCAGCTCCCACGGCCTGGCCTTATCTTCAGGTGATAGAGTCCTTGGAGGCATTCCTCCGGGCTAGAGCTCACATGCGCCCTTTACAGGAGTCCCTCCTCTCTTGGTGGTCTCTGCAGCATCATCCCCTTCAGCTTCTGCTCCCCTGGAAGGTACCAGCTCAAAGCAGTTTGGGCTGGTGGCTTCAGGGGGAGGCTTTCTGCCAGGGCAGGCTTCTTCAGATCTCAGAGTAGATGACTATGATGGATGCCAACCTGTCGGGTTAGGATGCTCACTGCGGTATGAGAACTCTCTGACAACGCCACGGTGTACATAAATGGTCAAGGGGCACAAGAAGTGCTCTCTTGGGCCAGCAAGCTTTTGTCCTGTTTTGCCAGCGGAATACCTTCTTCTGTCCCTATCGGCGACCCGTGTAGCTGGAGTTGACAATATGCAGGCAACCTTCCTCAGTCGACCAGTCCTAGACTTGGAAGCATGGTCCCTTTCGCGGCCAACTTTCCGTCTGCTTGTACAGAGAAGAGCGACTAAAATGGTTAAGGGGTTGGAGGAGTTGCCGTACAGTGAGAGATTAGAGAAGCTGGGCCACTTCTCCCTTGAAAAGAGGAGACTGAGAGGGGACATGATCGCAAAGTTCAAGATAATGAAGGAAATAGACTTAGTAGATAGAGACAGGTTGTTCCCCCCTCTCCAAAGTGGAGAGAACGAGAGGGCACTCTAAAGTTAAAAAGGGATAGATTCCGTACAAACGTAAGGAAGTTCTTCTTCACCCAGAGAGTGGTAGAGAACTGGAATGCTCTTCCGGAGTCTGTTATAAGGGAAAACACCCTCCAGGGATTCAAGACAAGGTTGGACAAATTCCTGCTGAATCGGAATGAACGCAAGAAGGGCTGGTCTTGGTTAGGGCACTGGTCTTTGACCTGGGGTTCGCCGTGTGAGCGGACTGCTGGGCGCGATGGACCACTGGTCTGACCCAGCAGCGGCTTTTCTTATGTTGAGGGTAGCCCCAGCTGGATTTGATGGCTTTAGCTGAGGACGCGATCAGGTGCTTCATCAGTCGCAGAACAGAGTCCGGATACTTTTTTATGTCTTTCCTTTCCATCTAACCATGTGCACCATCTCCTCCCTCTCTCTATGTTCCCCTCCATCCATGTGTACTATCCATGTGTACTTCTCTGCTTAGATCCAACAAACCACTAAAGCCTGTTGCTTCTTCCTCTATAATATCACCATCTGACCTCTCCTTTCTGAGCACACTATCAAAACCCTTATCCACATTCTCATTGCTTCTTGCTTAGATTACTGAGAATGACACGGTGACAAAATTAATCACCATCCCTGCAGATAACCGCTGGAAATCATCTCCCATGTCATTCTTTAAGGCGAGAAGGTAGAATTAGAGTATGAATGGGCACAACCAGTGACCCTCAAGCCTTGCACTGAAGAATGCTGGTGTAGAAGGACTGAGGTTGAGATAGATACTAAAGAATTACATTGGATTGTTTCCTACAGTTATTTGCAGGGATGGGAATGGTAATGAATTTTGTCACAGTGTCAAACTTGCTTATCTCAGGTTTTCCACTCAACTATCTTTCTCCCCGTCAATCTATTCAAAATTCTGCTGCACGACTTATATTCCACCAGAGCCGCCATACTCACATTACCCCTCTTCTCAAGTCACTTCATTGGCTCCCCATCCTTTTCCGAATACGGTTTAAACTCCTCTTACTGACTTATAAGTGCATTCACTTTGCAGCCCCTGAATATCTCTCCTCACTCATCTCCCTCTATGCTACTCCCCCCTCCCCCCCAGTGAATTCTATTCATCGGATAAGTCCGTCTTATCCATACCTTTCTCCTCTACTGACAACTCCAGACTTCGGCCCTTCTTTCTTGCTGCACTGTATGCCTGGAACAGATTGCCTGAGTCAATATATCAATATTGCCTGAGTCAATATATCTGTCTCTAGCAGTATTCAAATCCAAGCTAAAAGCCCACTTTTTTGAGGCTGCTTTCAACTCTCAACTCCCACTTACCATATGATAAGAATATAAGAAATGCCTTCACCGGATCAGACCATAGGTTCATCTAGTCCAGCGACCCGCACACGCGGAGGCTAAGCTAGGTGTTCCCTGATGAAGACCTTGTTTACCCATATCCCTCAATGTGATTTGCAAGAAGGTGTACATCCAACTTGCCCTTGAATCCTAGAATGGTTGTCTCCATCACAACCTCTTCCGGGAGAGCATTCCAAGCGTCCACCATTCGCTGTGTGAAACAGAACTTCCTGACATTTGTCCTGGGCCTGTTGCCCCTCAGTTTCAGTCCATGACCTCTTGTCTGAGTCACATTTGACAATGTGAATAACGATGTTTATCCCAGGACAAGCAGGCAGCATATTCCCACACATGGGTGATGTCACCGACGGAGCCCCGCAGCGGACAGCCTCGAAAGCAACTTGCTTGAAGATCTCGAGCTTTCGAGTGCTGCATCGCGCATGCGCGCGTGCCTTCCCGCCCAAACTAGGGGACGCATCTCCTGTGAGGATCCTCAGTTCAACGTTTTCCGCGGAGCTGAGAAGACTTGTCGACTTGGTTCCCGTAGCGTTGTGCCTTCTCTTCACAGCGGCTGAGTACTTTTTATTGTTTTCGGTCGCTGTGTTCTAATTCTATTTTATTTTATTATTTTAAAAAAAAACAAAAAAAAAACCATCTTTTTGTTTTTTCTTTGTCGTCGGGTTGGAAGATTGAGGCCTAGGCCTCTCTTCCCCGTTCTCGACACGGACTTTGTCCTATCTATGTCCCGGCCTGTTACCGGGTTTAAAAGGTGTTATCAGTGCGGCAGGACTATTTCCATCACTGATCCATATAGTCGGTGTATGATCTGTCTCGGGTCGACTCATCGCCCTGAAGATTGTCTTCGCTGCCTCACTCTTCAACCTCGTGCCTTCAAGCGCCGCTGCGACAGGTTTTTGGAACTTTTCCCTCGCATGGAGCCTGAAAAAGCTGTGGCCTCGGTCGAGGCATCTGTAAAATCCTCGACTTCGGGTCAAACCTCGAGTGCTAAAACCTCGACCTCGCCTCCTCGACAGGCCTCGGCCTCGAAGACCTCCGGGTCCTCGGCCTCGAAGGCCTCGACGGTGTCCTCGAAGCCTGGATTGGGGGGTAAGTCTCCTGCTTCCTTTTCAGGTACCATTCCTAAGAAGCCGACGGAGTCTACATCCATCCAACCTGGGGCTCCAGGTTTGACTCCGTCTTCTAGACCTTCTAAACGTGCTTCCAAGTCCAGGGAATACTCTCGATCGAGGTCGCCCTCCTTGGAACGCACGAGACCTCCTGTGACTCCGAGTCCTTTGGTCTCCGTCCCCATGTTTGAGGATATGCTTAAGTCAATTTTGACTACGCAAATTTCCTCAATAGTGGCTCAGTTGGTCCCGACCTCGACTCTGTCTTCGCACCAGCCTGAGCAGCAATCTGCACCTCGTCGACGATCTCCTCGTCGCAGGTCTCGATCCAGGGTTTCCTCGTCGGACTCCTCATCTGAACGTGGGGCTAAGCAATCGTTGCCTCGATCTAAACATAGATCTCGGTCTTCGAAGCTTACTTCTACAAAGAGCTCGAGGCACTCTGATCTCGCTTCCAAAATTGTACCTCGTTCTCATACTACTATTGCCTCTTCAGTTTCATCGAGGCATTCGAGGTCGAGGACTCCACCTTCGAGGCATTTGTCTCGAGATAAATCTCCTCTGGCTAAGCCTCGTACTCCGCGCACCTCTCCAACTCGGAGCCTTAAGCGGAAGCATTCAGCCACTCCCCCTCTGACAGGCAGTGGAGCATCATCCATCACTTTACATCTTGAATCGGAGCCTGTATCTCAGTATTCGCGCGAGGCTTCTCCATCTTTTTCAGTGGCGCCTCATTCTCGTTCTGCCTCTCCTGAGGAAGCCTCGACCTCGAAGTCTTCTTCATTTGCAAAATTTGTCTTCGACATGGGGCAGGCACTTAATATTGACTTACATTCCGATTCAAAATACACGCCTGAATATCTGGCGGATATGGAACTTTCTCATCCTCCTAAGGAGACTTTGCGTCTACCCATGACACCGGTGCTGAAGCAGACTTTTCTACGTAACATGGAGACTCCTTACTCTGTGACAGCTATTCCATCGAAGCTGGAGTCTCGGTATCGTACTGTTCCATGTAAGGGTTTTGAGAAATCTCAACTTTCTCACCAATCTCTAGTGGTGGAATCCTCCCTTAAGAAGGCTCACCCTTCTAAGGTGTCTGCAACAGTTCCACCAGGACGCGAAGGGCGAACTATGGACAAGTTTGGGCGCAGACTTTATCAAAATTCGATGATGACAAATCGAATTTTGAATTACAACTATGTCTTTACTTCATATTTTAATTATTTTTTTGAAGCAGTTGTCATCCTTTTGCCCAGACTGGCCCAAAGAACGCCTTTCTGAATACAAACACATTCTTCAATCTCTATCTCAATTGCGTCTATTCATGTTGCAGGCATCTTATGATGCTTTTGAGCTGTCCTCCAGAGTCTCGGCATTTGCAGTGGCCATGAGGCGTCTTGCATGGCTCAGGATAGTAGATATGGATCCCAATTTACAGGATCGGTTAACAAACCTGCCGTGTCAAGGTTCTGAGCTCTTTGATGACTCTATTGAAGCAGCTACTAAAAGGCTTTCTGAGCATGAGCGCTCCTTCGCCTCTCTGCTTCGTCCGAAATCTAAACCTTCTGTGACCAGAGCTTACAGACCTCCAGCTCGTCGTTATCCTATGAAGTCCACACCGGCTTTTTCTAGGCCTCCACCTAGACGGCCACAACAACAACGTCCTCAAAAGCCCCAGACACCTGCTCCAACCAAACCAGCTCCGTCTTTTTGACGGTCCAGTGATGAGCATTTCAACCTCCTTACATCCAAATTCCTCCCTACCCATCGGAGGTCGCCTTTCCCTTTTTTCATCTGTCTGGGAAACTATTACATCGGACCTTTGGGTCCTTACGATCATCCACGAGGGATACTCTCTGCGCCTACTTCAGGTGCCTCCAGATCACCCTCCAAGAGAGTGTCTTTCCAGTTCCTCGCAACTTCCCCTTCTTCTTCGGGAGGCTCGGGCTCTTCTTCGCCTTCGAGCGGTGGAGGAGATTCCTCCTCTCGAACACAACCAGGGGTTTTACTCCAGATACTTCCTGGTTCCAAAGAAGACTGGGGATTTGCGACCCATTCTGGATCTCCGAGCTCTCAACAAATTTCTAGTCAAAGAGAAATTTCGCATGCTATCTCTTCCGATTCTGTACTCCCTCATGGATCAAGGGGATTGGATGTGCTCACTGGATCTCAAAGAGGCTTATACTCACATTCCTATTCATCCAAATTTTCGCAAATATCTCAGGTTCAAGGTGGGGAACCTTCACCTTCAATACAGGGTTCTTCCATTTGGCTTGGCAACCTCTCCTCGGGTCTTCACCAAGTGTCTAGTTGTGGTAGCCGCGGCCCTTCGAGCCCGGGGATTGCAGGTTTTTCCTTACCTCGACGATTGGCTTATCAAAGCTCCTTCTCTTCCAGGGGTTACGCAAGCGACCCTTCAGACTATTTCTTTTCTTCAAAGTCTGGGGTTCCATATCAACTTTCCCAAATCTCAGTTAGTTCCAACTCGATCGATCCAATTTATTGGCGCAGTGTTGGATTCTGTTCAAATGAGAGCTTTCCTTCCCCTCAACCGGCAGGATACTCTCTTAAACCTTTGTCATCATGTAACTTCCCTGTCGACTATCACGGCTCGTCAAATGATGGTCCTTCTCGGACACATGGCATCTACGGTACATGTGACTCCTTTTGCAAGACTCCACCTTCGCATCCCTCAGTGGACACTGGCATCCCAATGGCAACAAACCTTAAATCCACCGTCTCGTCATATAACGGTGACTCCTTCTTTAAAGAAGTCTCTCCGCTGGTGGATGCTCTCTTCAAATCTTTCCAGAGGTTTGCAGTTTCATCATCTTCCTCATCAGAAAGTCCTCACAACAGATTCGTCCGAGTACGCATGGGGAGCCCACGTAGATGGTCTCCGTACGCAAGGGTTATGGACTGCCACGGATCGTCGATGTCACATCAATCTGTTGGAACTCAGAGCGATATTTCTTGCTCTCAAAGCTTTCCTTCACATCCTTCACGACCAAGTAGTCCTTGTTCGGACGGACAATCAAGTAGCAATGTATTATGTCAACAAACAGGGCGGGACGGGTTCCCACCCTCTGTGTCAGGAAGCTCTGAGATTGTGGCATTGGGCGATTTCACACAACATCCTTCTTTGCGCTGTTTATATTCAGGGTATTCAGAATTGCCTTGCAGACAAATTAAGTCATAGAAACATAGAAACATAGAAATAGACGGCAGATAAGGGCCAAGGCCCATCAAGTCTGCCCACCCCAGTGATCCTCACTATCTATCTTTGCGGATAGATCCCACATGTCTATCCCATCTGGCCTTAAAATCCGCCACACTGGTGGCCTCAATAACCCGAAGTGGAAGACTATTCCAGCGATCAACCACCCTTTCAGTGAAGAAGAACTTCCTAGTGTCACTGTGCAGTTTCCCGCCCCTGATTTTCCACGAATGCCCCCTTGTTGCCGCGGGACCCTTGAAGAAGAAGATGTCTTCTTCCACCTTGATGCGGCCCGTGAGATATTTGAATGTCTCGATCATGTCTCCCCTCTCTCGACGCTCCTCGAGTGAGTAGAGCTGCAAATTCCCCAACCGCTCCTCGTACGGGAGCTCCCTGAGTCCCGAGACCATCCTGGTGGCCATTCTCTGGACCGACTCCAGTCTCAGCACATCCTTGCGGTAATGCGGCCTCCAGAATTGCACACAGTACTCCAGGTGCGGTCTCACCATGGATCTATATAGTGGCATAATGACTTCAGGTTTACGGCTGATGAAACTCCTGCGTATGCAACCTATGATTTGCCTTGCTTTGGATGAAGCTTGCTCCACTTGGTTTGCCGACTTCATGTCTTCCCTGACAATCACTCCCAAGTCTCTTTCTGCTACAGTTCTTGTCAGGATCTCGCCATTTAGGGTGTAGATCTTGCATGGATTCTGGCTTCCCAGGTGCATGACTTTGCATTTTTTGGCATTGAAACTGAGTTGCCAGGACCTAGACCAGTGCTCCAGCAGCAGTAAGTCATGCACCATATCGTCTGTCATTGCTTTTTTGTCTGTTGTGCTTTTGCTCACTACATTGCACAGTTTGGCATCATCGGCAAACAATGTTATTTTACCTCGAAGCCCTTCTGTCAGGTCTCTTATATAGATGTTGAACAAGATCGGGCCTAGGACGGAGCCCTGTGGCACTCCACTTATCACCTCCGACATCTCGGAGGGAGTGCCATTCACCATCACCCTCTGAAGCCTACCTCCAAGCCAGTTCCCAACCCATTTTGTTAAAGTGTCGCCCAAACCTAAAGAACTCATCTTGTTCAGCAACCTGCGGTGTGGCACGCTATCAAATGCTTTGCTGAAATCCAGATAGACGATGTCCAGGGACTCACCAACATCCAGCTTCCTCGTCACCCAGTCAAAGAAGCCGATCAGGTTGGATTGGCACGATCTCCCCTTAGTAAATCCATGTTGGCGGGGATCCCGCAGATTCTCCTCGTCCATGATCCTATCCATTTGGTGTTTGATTAGGGTTTCCATTAGTTTGCTCACTATTGAAGTGAGACTCACTGGTCTGTAGTTTGCCATATCCACCCTGGAGCCTTTCTTGTGTAGTGGAATGACGTTAGCCGTCTTCCAGTCCATCGGGACGTTACCTGTACTAAGGGAGAGATTAAAGAGCGCGGATAGTGGTTCCGCCAAGACATCTCCCAACTCCCTGAGTACCCTAGGGTGTAGGTTGTCAGGCCCCATTGCCTTGTTGACCTTGATTTTTGACAGCTCGCAGTAGACGCTGCTGGGTGTAAATTTGAAATTACTAAACGGGTCTACTGATTTAATCCTTGTATGTGGTTGAGGGCCGATTCCCGGCACCTCGCGGGTGAAGACTGAACAGAAGTATTCATTTAACAGTTGGGCCTTTTCCGAGTCCGTCTCCACATGGTCTCCGTCTGGTTTTCTGAGTCGTACTATCCCGCCTGAGTTCTTTTTCCTGTCACTAATATACCTGAAGAAGGATTTATCTCCCTTCTGGATATTCTTTGCTAGAGACTCCTCCATGCGGAATTTGGCCTCTCTAACTGCCGCTTTGACGGCTCTTGATTTGGTCAGATAATCTACTCTGGAGTCCTGTGTCCCTGATTGTTTGTAAGAGATGAATGCTTTTTTCTTCTCTTTGATGAGGTCTGAGATCTCCATAGAGAACCACTGTGGCTTGTTGTTCCTACTTCGTTTGCTTACTGATTTAACATAGCGGTTTGTTGCTTCCTGTATGGTGGTTTTCAAAGTTGACCACATTTCTTCCACGCTGTTGGTATCTGCTTGGGTTTGTAGCGCCTGGTGAACGAAGTCTCCCATGTCCTGGAAATTTGTGTCCTTGAACTTGAGAACCTTGGTCAATGTGGTAGATTTCGTGAAACCTTTCCTGAGATTGAACCAAATCATATTGTGGTCACTGGAGGCCAAAGTTTCACCCACCGAGACCTCTGTGATACTTTCTCCGTTGGTAAGTACCAGGTCCAAAATTGTCTGATCCCTTGTTGGCTCAATTACCAGTTGCCTGAGTCCTGCTCCATTCAAAGAGTTTAATAGCTTCCTGCTGCTGCCGGAAGCAGAGGAAAGCGTGACCCAATCCACATCGGGCATGTTGAAGTCACCTACCAATACTGTGTCCCCCCGCAAGGTGATATTCTCTATATCTCCGATTAATTCCAAATCTAGGTCTTCTTGTTGTTTTGGGGGTCTGTATACCACGCCAAGATATAGGCATTTGTCCTTCCCTCTGGCCAAATTTACCCAAAGGGATTCCCCAGTGTACTGTACATCTGTGATTCTGGTGACCTTAATGTCATCTTTAGTATATAATGCTACCCCACCTCCCATTTTGCCCTCCCTGTCCCGACGAAGCAAGTTGTAACCTGGTATGACCATGTCCCACGCGTGGGAGTCTGTGAGCCAGGTCTCAGATATCGCCACCACATCCAGGTCGGCATTCCTCATTTCTGTCTCCAAATCTAGGATCTTGTTTCCCAGACTGTGGGCGTTGACGTACATAGCCCTCCATGTTGTGTGCTTGTTGTATCTCAGTGGGGACAATCCCTCTATATCAACTAGACCACCATTAGTATTTTTCGCTTGTCTCTTACACTCCCTAGACCCAGAGCTACAGCTTGTACCTATCCCGGACTCCCCATAACTGCAGTGCGCTCCTATCAGAGACTTGGTAATGTGTGTACCCTGTGGGGGTATTCCCGTTTGGGCTACTTGAGCTCCTTTAGTGCAATTTGCAGCGTGTGCACTCTCGCTGGTCCCAGAATTACAGTGTGTACTCCCTCTAGACCTAGAATTGCTACGTGTACTCCCCTTAGACCCAGAATTGTAATGTGACCCAATGCAGTGTTTACTTAGTTCAGTTCCAAAATAGTATTGGTAGCCCGTACCCTCCCCCAACTCACCTAGTTTAAAGCCCGTACCCTCCCCCAACTTACCTAGTTTAAAGCCCTGTGTAGTAGGCGGGCTAGACGGTGTCCAAGGACGTTCTTCCCCCTCTTGGTCAGGTGTAACCCGTCTGGTCCAAGCAGTCCCTGCAGTGCCTCTCCGTGGTGCAGGAACCCAAAGTTCATCTCCCTACACCATTCCTGCAGCCAGTCGTTCACCCTCCGGACACGATCCTCCCTGGCACTGCCCTTGCCCCTCACTGGGAGGATCGAGGAGAAGACCACCTGCGCATCCATCCTCCTCAGCTTCTCTCCTAGGGCTCTGAAGTCTTCGGGTATGCTTTCTAGGGTGCCCCTGGCAGTGTCGTTGGTTCCGACATGGATGAGAATCATAGGGAAGTGATCTTGGGGCTTGATGAGTCTGCCAAGGCTAGCAGTTACATCCCGGATCTTGGCCCCCGGCAAGCAGCAGACCTCTCTTGACTGCAGATCTGGTCTACAAATCGGTCCCTCGGTGCCCCTTAGCAGTGAATCCCCGATGACCACAACTCTGCGCTTCCTAGGGGTGGGCCGACCTGTGGACTCTGGAATCGGAACCGTCTGTTCAACCACTTCTTGTACCTCGTTGTCAGGACCTTCCTGTAGCAGCTGGTATCTGTTCTTAAGGGGGATATGTGGCGTCGATGTAGAGCTGCCCTGTATGTGAGAGAGAGAAACTGAATTAGGTTTTCTGCGTTTACCTGTGGATGAAGTCACCAGCTGCCAGGTATCGGCGTCTCCAGTGACTTCCTGAATTCCGACGGTAGGATTCAAGTCTGAAGTTCTGGAAGCTCTGGGTGACTCAAGGATGGTCTTGTCAGGCTCTGGTTCGGCGATCTGAGACAGTTCCTGGATTATTCCGTCGATGAAGGTCTCGTCATCACGGATGCTCCTTAAGCGTTGGATCTCTTCTCTCAGACTCCTCAGCTCTATCATAAGGCTTTCATCTGGTTGATCAATTGGTTCTGTCTGAGTGGAGGCTGAAGACATCTTTGAGGGGATGGCCTCGGTCTGTACAGAGACCTCTGTCCTCTGTCCAGGCTCCCCCTCAGTCTGTACGAAGACCGTAGCCATCCCCTGGGCACTCTCGGCGACTGAGCTGCCTGTCTTGACTGAAGTCTTGCTGCCTCTAGTTCTGCCTGCCATATATAAAGGTTTTTGTATTATTAATTAATTAATTATTTATTTATTTATGTTAAATTTTTTTTTTTTTTTTTTTTTTTTTTTTTTTATAGATATGTCAGAATGTGTTGAGGTTGGAGGGATAAGTTAGGATAGAGTGGTTGGTGTGGTCCACTTGTTAAGTGTGCTTGTTAGTTAGGTAGGAGTAGAGAGTTGAAATTTGAAAGACCTGGAAGAGGGAAAGATTGAAGAAAGACTGACGTTGATT
Source organism: Geotrypetes seraphini (assembly GCF_902459505.1). Lineage (NCBI taxonomy): Eukaryota > Metazoa > Chordata > Amphibia > Gymnophiona > Dermophiidae > Geotrypetes > Geotrypetes seraphini. Next base: position 91,988,343 of record NC_047091.1, on the reverse strand, counting down.
GGTAAATTGGCTAGTTGTAGGATTTTAGAGACCAGCTGAAATAGATAGCCCTTCCTTGATGCCCTTCTTGAGGCCCTTCTTGAGGCCCTTCGCAAAGGCGCGCCGAACGGCCGTGCGCCGTTGGCTCGAGCCCTTTTATGGGGGGGAGATCTGCTGTGACGTCGGGGAGGGTGGGCGGAGTTACCAGCGCGTCCCGTCCGCCTCCTCCTCCGACTCTGGTGATTTCAGCGCTCCTCTCCGCTGCCCTGCTTTGCCTCCTCCGTCATTTTTACAGTCCTCCGCTGCTTTTTCTCCCCTTTCTCTGTCTCCTCCGCTTCCGTATGCTCTCCGCTCCCTTTCTCCGCCTTCACGTCCTCTCCGTGACTCTCCGCCCCTTTCTCCGCCTCCCTGCACGCTCTCCGCCCCTTCCTCCGCCTCTCTGTATGCACTCAGCTCCTCTCGCGCTGCTATGTGCCTCCTTCCTCTCTCTCTGTTAGATCAGCCTGCCTGCCCTCTCTCCCTGCAAGCACCCTCTCGCCTCTCCCACGTGCTTGCCTGGCTGGTCTAGTGCTGAGGACTCCTCGTTGGCTCGAGCCCTTTTATGGGGGGGAGATCTGCTGTGACGTCGGGGAGGGTGGGCGGAGTTACCAGCGCGTCCCGTCCGCCTCCTCCTCCGACTCTGGTGATTTCAGCGCTCCTCTCCGCTGCCCTGCTTTGCCTCCTCCGTCACTTTTACAGTCCTCCGCTGCTTTTTCTCCCCTTTCTCTGTCTCCTCCGCTTCCGTATGCTCTCCGCTCCCTTTCTCCGCCTTCACGTCCTCTCCGTGACTCTCCGCCCCTTTCTCCGCCTCCCTGCACGCTCTCCGCCCCTTCCTCCGCCTCTCTGTATGCACTCAGCTCCTCTCGCGCTGCTATGTGCCTCCTTCCTCTCTCTCTGTTAGATCAGCCTGCCTGCCCTCTCTCCCTGCAAGCACCCTCTCGCCTCTCCCACGTGCTTGCCTGGCTGGTCTAGTGCTGAGGACTCCTCGTTGGCTCGAGCCCTTTTATGGGGGGGAGATCTGCTGTGACGTCGGGGAGGGTGGGCGGAGTTACCAGCGCGTCCCGTCCGCCTCCTCCTCCGACTCTGGTGATTTCAGCGCTCCTCTCCGCTGCCCTGCTTTGCCTCCTCCGTCACTTTTACAGTCCTCCGCTGCTTTTTCTCCCCTTTCTCTGTCTCCTCCGCTTCCGTATGCTCTCCGCTCCCTTTCTCCGCCTTCACGTCCTCTCCGTGACTCTCCGCCCCTTTCTCCGCCTCCCTGCACGCTCTCCGCCCCTTCCTCCGCCTCTCTGTATGCACTCAGCTCCTCTCGCGCTGCTATGTGCCTCCTTCCTCTCTCTCTGTTAGATCAGCCTGCCTGCCCTCTCTCCCTGCAAGCACCCTCTCGCCTCTCCCACGTGCTTGCCTGGCTGGTCTAGTGCTCGTCTGCTTCAACCTCACGAATGGACGCTCAACTCCCCCACACTTCGTCAAGTATTCACTCGATGGGGGACTCCTCGGGTGGATCTTTTTGCGTCACCCAACAACTTCAAACTTCCTCTGTTTTGTTCCCGCATCTTCTCACCTCTCCGTCTCGAGGCGGATGCTTTTCTACTGGATTGGAGGAGTCAGTTCCTTTACGCCTTTCCTCCTTTCCCTCTGATCCTCAAAACCCTTGTCAAATTGAAGTCGGATCATGCCACGATGATTCTCATAGCACCTCGGTGGCCCCGACAACCTTGGTTCTCTCTTCTTCTTCAACTCAGCATCAAGGAACCTCTTCTTCTGCCAGTTTTTCCCTCTCTGCTCACTCAGAGTCAGGGATCCTTACTTCATCCAAACCTGCAGTCTCTTCATTTGACAGCATGGTTCCTTTCTACCTGATGGACTCTGCTACATTTTCTCAATCTGTTCAGGATGTATTTCTGGCTTCCAGAAAACCGTCCACTCGTCAATGTTATAGCCAAAAGTGGACCAGATTCTCGTCTTGGTGTTCCACTCATAGTCTTCAGCCAACTTCTTCTTCTTTGGCTTCTGTTTTGGATTATTTGCTTCATTTATCCCAATCAGGTCTTCAATCCACATCTATTAGAGTTCATCTTAGTGCAATTGCTGCTTTCCATCAGCCTTTGGAGGGGAAACCACTCTCGGCAAATCCTCTAGTTTCTCGTTTTATGAAGGGTCTTTTTAATCTCCATCCACCTGTCAAACCACCTCCTGTTGTATGGGATCTTAATGTGGTCTTGGCTCAACTGATGAAACCTCCTTTTGAACCTATTGACTTAGCTCATTTTCGATATCTTACTTGGAAAACTGTTTTCTTGATTGCTCTCACTTCAGCTCGTCGAGTTAGTGAGTTGCAAGCTTTAGTCTCGGATCCACCTTTCACAGTTTTTCACCATGATAAGGTGGTGCTCCGTACACATCCCAAATTCTTACCTAAAGTAGTGTCTGATTTTCATATCAATCAATCTATTGTCCTACCGGTATTTTTTCCTAAGCCACATTCTCACCCTGGTGAGGCGGCTCTACATACTTTAGATTGTAAACGTGCGTTGGCTTTCTATCTTCAACGTACTCAACCTCACAGAAATTCTCCTCAACTTTTCATTTCTTTTGACCCAAATAGATTGGGTCATCCCGTCTCGAAGCGTACTATCTCCAACTGGATGGCTGCGTGCATTTCTTTCTGCTATGCTCAGGCTGGTCTTCCTCTACAGAGTCGAGTAACGGGCCACAAAGTCAGAGCTATGGCGGCTTCTGTTGCTTTCCTCAGATCAACTCCTATTGAGGAAATTTGTAAAGCTGCCACTTGGTCCTCGGTTCACACTTTCACTTCTCATTATTGTCTGGATACTTTATCCAGGAGGGATGGCCACTTTGGCCAATCTGTTTTACAGAATCTTTTTTCTTAAATTGCCAACTTCCCTCCTCCCTTTTTACTTAGCTTGGAGGTCACCCATGTGTGGGAATATGCTGCCTGCTTGTCCTGGGATAAAGCACAGTTACTTACCGTAACAGGTGTTATCCAGGGACAGCAGGCAGATATTCCCACAACCCTCCCACCTCCCCTGGTTGGCTTCTTGGCTTGGTATCTGAACTGAGGATCCTCACAGGAGATGCGTCCCCTAGTTTGGGCGGGAAGGCACGCGCGCATGCGCGATGCAGCACTCGAAAGCTCGAGATCTTCAAGCAAGTTGCTTTCGAGGCTGTCCGCTGCGGGGCTCCGTCGGTGACGTCACTCATGTGTGGGAATATCTGCCTGCTGTCCCTGGATAACACCTGTTACAGTAAGTAACTGTGCTTTCTTGCTCTATTTTGTCAAATTCTTTTAGCATTTTTAAAGTCTCTATCATATCCCCTCACAATCTTCTCTTCTTGAGGGTGAACAATCCCAGTTTTCCGAGGCGTTCTTTGTAACTCAAATTCTCCATTCCTTTTACTAGCTTCGTGGCTCGCCTCTGCACCCTCTTCAGCAGTGTTATATCCTTCTTTAGGTAGGGAGACCAGTGTTGGATACAGTATTCCAAGTGTGGTCTGACCATTGCTCTGTAAAGCGGCATTATGACGTCCGCTGATCTACTCGTGATTCCCTTCTTTATCATGCCCAACATCCTGTTTGCTTTCTTTGCCGCCGCTGCGCACTGAGATGACGGCCTCAGAGTCCTGTCTATCAGTACCCCCAGGTCCTTTTCTTGTTCGCTCTTTCCCAATGTTACACCTAACATTTTATATTTATGTTCCTTGTTTTTCCTGCCCAGGTGCATCACTTTGCATTTATCTATATTAAACTTCATCTGCCACTTTTCCGCCCATTTCTCCAGCTGGTTCAAATCTCTCTGAAGTTCTTCGCTGTCCTTTTGTGACCCAACTGCCCGACATAGTTTTGTGTCATCTGCAAACTTGATTATATTACTTGTTGTTTCTTCTTCCAGGTCATTTATGAAGATATTGAATAAGATGGGCCCAAGAACCGAGCCCTGGGGCACACCGCTTGTCACCTTCTCCCAGTCCGAGAACTTCCCATTTATGCCCACCCTCTGCATTCTGTTTTCCAGTATATTCTTAGTATACCCGCTATATACCTTGTCGAACGCTTTCTGGAAGGCCAAGTATATTATATCCACCGGTTCTCCGCTATCGATACTTGTCATTCTCTCTGCAAGAAACCCCTTTTTGTTCCATCTTTGTCTGTCCTAATTAGATTATAAGCTCTTTTCTGAGCAGGAACCATCTATTACATGTTGAATGTACAGTGCTGGGTATGCCTTTCAGCTGTAGAAATGATAAATAGTACTAATACTACTTTCTCCTCTCTCTCTCTCTTCTTCCATATTCCCATATATCAATAAACAGTATTTCTGTTACATCCACTCTGGAGTCATTATAACAGGTCTTTCATTCCAACTCGCGAACCTGGTGTTCCAGAAATCCAACACTTTTTTCTCTCCTCTGCTCTTCCCACTTGGCAAAGTGGTGCAGAGCTCACTGCAGTTTTAATTCCTGCAAGCAACCCATGTAGAAGTCTTTCTGATCTTCTCTGCTTCATTTTTTGTTGTTTTGCTTAGTTAGTTGTTTGTTTGTTATTTTGTGGCCCTAGTGCCTGGAGACCCTTTGGGGCTGCTGTTCCACAGGGCAAGCTTCGTATGGACTTGGTGGAGCCAGCCTGCTATATGCTGCCTTTGAGGCTCAGGATCTATCCCACAAGGAGCATGCTTGCCTTCTGATCTTGTCAGAGGTTTAAGTTCAGGCTGGATCGATGCACCCTATGTAAACCCTTGGGGTATCAGGGCATAGGCTGCATTTTCCCACCACCGGTTGTGTGGTGAGGTTCCATGGAGATGGAGGTTTTGGTCAGGGTCTGTCCAATCTGCAGCCTGTTTGGAGAAAAACTGAGGCAGAAAATCCTTTCCCTTCACTTCACTCAAACATGAAATTGCTGACCTGTTAGTGATCTTTAACCTGTCGCTAAAATAGTCTATAGTACCTGGATATTGGAGGATAGCCAATGTTACACCTATTTTTAAAAAGGGTTCCAAGAAAGATCGGGAAATTATAGACCGGTAAGCCTGACTTCAGTGCCAGGCAAAATGGTGGAAACAATTATAAAAAATAAAGTTGTGGAACACAGACAAACAATGATTTAATGAGATGGAGTCGGCATGTGTTCAGCTGAGGGAGTTCTTGCCTTACTAATTAGCTTGACTTCTTTGAAGGTGTGAATAAACATGTGGGTAAAGGTGAGCCGGTTGATGTAGTGTATCTAGATTTTCAGAAAGCTTTTGACAAAGTTCCTCATGAGAGACTTCTGAGAAAATTACAGTCATGGGATAGGTAGCAAAGTTCAGTTGTGGATTAAGAATTGGTTATCGAATAGAAAACAGAGGGTAGGATTAAATGGTAATTTTTCTCAATGGAGGACAGGAAACCATGGAGTGCTGCAGGGATCTTTACTGGGACCGGTGCTATTTAACTTATTTATAAATGATCTGGAAATTGGAACGACAACGAGTGAGGTGATTAAATTTGCAGATGACACTAAACTGTTCAAGGTTGTTAAAACGCATGCAGATTGTGAAAAATTGCAGGCAGACCTTAGGAAATTGGAAGACTGGGCATCCAAATGGGATATGAAATTTCATTTGGACAAATGCAAAGTGATGCACATTGGGAAGAATAACCCAAATCACAGTTACCGGATGGTAGGGTCCACCTTGGGAGTTAGCGCCCAAGAAAAGGATCTGGGTGTCATTGTAGACAATATGATGAAACCTTCTGCCCAATGTGCAGCGGCGGCCAAAAAAGCAAAGAAGATGCTAAGAATTATTTAAAAAAGGGATGGTTAACAAGGCTAAGAATGTTATAACGCCTCTGTATCGCTCCATGGTGCGGCCTCACCTGAAGTAATGCGTTCAATTCTGGTCTCCTTATCTCAAGAAAGATACAGCGGTGCTAGAAAAGGTTCAAAGAAGAGCGACAAAGAGGATGGAACTTCTCTCTGCTGAACCAGCATGTAAGCAGGTAAGGTTAGACTCAATTAGGGCACTGGTCTTTGACTTAAGGGCCGCCACATGAGCGGACTGCTGGGCACGATGGGCCACTGGTCTGACCCAGCAGCAGCAATTCTTATTTTCTTATGTTCTTAAGACTAAAAATGTTAGGGCTCGAGGTCCAAGATGGCGACTGATAGCAGGACGGGCTGAGTTGCTCATCTTAGAACAGCGATTTTTGGAAGGAATTTCTTAGCGGTAGTTTTACTTACCACGATGCCTAAGAGACGCGGCCGGAGCACTGCTTCTGTCTCACGGCGCTCTGGAACTTCAGGTCTCAGCAATATTCAGGTTCTTCTGAGGCATATGCAGGAGGTCTCAGCAACATCGGATGGCGGCCTGCTGAGGACACAGGGAGGCGATCCCGTGGTGGACACTCTTGGGCCCGACACTACTCTAAGCCCCGATGTTAGGGCACCACCCCCGTAGCCTCAGATTACCAGCTCTCCCAGGGGCGGGGAAACCCCGGATTCTGAGGTATTCTTTTCTCCAGAGGCAAGCAAGGATCTTCAGGAGAGCTTGGAGGCTGGGGCTCGTACTACAAGGGCCCCAATGGAGATATTTGGGGCAATACCAACTCAGCATGAGGGGGAAGGACAGAAGACATGCCCCGAAGAAAATCTTCAGAACAGTGAGCACTTTACACTCACACAAGCTCCAATTGTATTGATTAAGCCTGCTGAAGTGACTAGATTCCATTTGAGACTTAATGGCTGATTTTAAGACCATTATTCCTACCTTCCAACAAATTGAAGGGAAAATTAAGGAACATAATAAAGAATTGAAGGATATAAGAAAATAAATAAATACTTCTAATTCATCTATTCAGAAAATTGAAAAGGAAATTATGATATCAAAACAATTGCGAGAGACTTTAGTTAAAGATAATATTAACCTAAGGAAGAAAATTGAAATGCTTGAGAACAACTCACTTAGTAATAATTTAAGGTTAATTAACTTTCCAAGACTTGATTTGGTAACACCCAGAGATATGCTTAAGAGATATCTAGTGGAAATTTTGGAGATATCTGAAGAATTGTTACCACCATTCTCACGGGTCTACTATTTGCCTGATAAAGGACAAAACCAGCAACAAAAAGAAAAATCTTCAGACCAAGAACCCTTAAATATTTCACAAATTCTAGAGATATCTGAGAAAGACTTAGCATCATCAGCCACTATGATTATTACTTTAGCTTTACCAATTGATAAAACATGGTTGTTAAATCTTTACTTTAAAAATAGACATAAAAGTTTCCTTGGTCACAAAATATAAATGTTTCCAGATTTGGCACGGGAGATGCAGAAGCGCCACCGTGAATTTCTTCTTTTAAAACCTGGGGTTATACCTTTGGGGGCAACTTTTTATTTGTATTGTGTGTTACCTTACTGTTAAGTATGTGTTTTTTGAACCATCTCAATTGACAAACTTTGTGGCAATGTCTCGTCTGAATGGAAGTAATCTTTGAGCCCTATAATTTGATTATTGATGACCTCATTTCAGTGCTATAGCTTTCAGTTTCTTGTGTAATTATTAGTATTTTTCTTTGTTTTGCCATTTTTTTCCTTGATTCTTGGACCCTAAGTTGAGGACTTGAGGATAAATAGTAAATTTATCAACTTATGAGTTATATTTACATTGTATTTAATATCTATGCTATTATTGCTTTCTGTACAAGTGTAATACTTGAAATTTAAATTTAAAATCAATAAAGCTTTAAGTGATTAAAAAAAAAAAAAAATGTTAGGGCTCTTCAGCTTGGAAAAGAGACGGCTGAGGGGAGATATGATTGAAGTCTACAAAATCCTGAGTGGAGTAGAATGGGTACAAGTGGATCGATTTTTCACTCCATCAAAAATTACAAAGACTAGGGGCCACTCGATGAAGTTACAGGGAAATACTTTTAAAACCAATAGGAGGAAATATTTTTTCTCTCAGAGAATAGTTAAGCTCTGGAACGTATTGGGTCTGAGAAATGGGCAGAAAATCTCATCCTATGCCAGTTTCTTGCAGTTACGTGAAACACAGGTGTACAGAGTCCTGGGACCTCTTGCAGGCCGTTACTGGGTCTTGCAAAGAGCTGATTTCAGCCCCGATATGTGGCTTTTCCACAGAATTTGTTCAGCTCTTGTGGAGTGTGTACCTCATGGACCTAGCCCATGCAGCACAACCAATGGGCATGGCACCAGTTTCTCTGTCAGGGCGTTCACTTGTGGGGGTTCCTGTTTGAGCTCCCAGTTCCCCTGTCATCATGGATCTGGATGGTCTGCTTTGGCAAACTGATTCCGTAGATACTGTGTCCACCCTGGATACCGTTTGCGGTACGGTTAGCCAGCTGGTCTTTGAGAGCCCCGAGATGGGGCATGACCCGTCTTGTTCATCAGCTGTTTAAGTCTGCATTTATCTATCTTTTTATAGCAGATGCCATAAAGGAACTGGACTTGGAGGTTCAGCCCTCCATGTCTCAATGCACCGTCATGAGTCGTTCTAATACTCGGATGTCCTTTTTTCTGTCACAGCCTGATCTCACAGCTCTGATTATGGAGCAGTGGGGAACTCCAGAGGGTTCTTTTAGGCTAAGACCATGGCTAAGCTTTATCCCATGGCATCAGATTTTCAGAAGCTCTTTGAGCAGCTGAAGGTGGATTAATTGGTTGCTCAGGTGACCAAGCACACTGCCTTCTCTAGTGAAGAGGAGTTATGCTGAAGGATTCTCAGGATCGCAGGATAGACATGGGTCTGAGGAAGCTTTTTGAGGTGGCTTCTTTGGGTATTAAGGCTGCAGCATCTGCTTCCTTCACAGCGCGTGCTTGTCACGCTAAGTTGTGCTGCGATTCTTCAGTGGAGGACGATGCCTCCCTCCAGTTGGTGCTGGTTGGAGTTGACTATGTAGCTGATGCCTTATATGACCTTATTCGGGTGTTAGGCAAGGTTTCAGCTTATGCTGTTTCAGCTTGTAGAACACTCTGGATTCGCCACTGGTCTGGAGATTCGGCCTCTAAGAAGTGACTGAGCAGGTTTCCTTGCAAGGGTCAAATGCTTTTTGGCAAGGAACTGGATGAACTGATGGCCAGTGTGGCAGACCGCCGTCCTACGTTCCTACTGGATAACATGCCTCGGCATTTTGTCTGGGCAAGGTCGTGGCAATTTTGGTCACTCCCACTGGTTTTGCCAAGGCTCCTCAGGGTCTTCTGGCCAGAGATATTCCCAGATCTACAGACATTATTCCAACCCTAGACACCAACAGACTTTGTGTTCTCACGCCAGCACCGTTTCTAAGAAGTCACAATGATGCCAGGGTCTCATCCACACCTCCTCACATTGGAGGGCAACTGACAGCGTTCCTACAGGAATGGGAGCAATCTCCTTGGACAATTAAGGGGCATGTCCTGGACATCATACGGAAGAGGCACAAGATAGATTTCTTGTGTCTTCTTCCAGATTTATTTCTGGATTCTCCAGCCGAAGGCCAGACAAAGTGTCCAGGGTATGAGAAACGCTGCAGCAGTTCTTGGACATTAAAGCTGTAGAGCCAGTTCTCGAAGAAGAATTGGGCACAGGGAGAATCTCCTCATACGTTAAGTGCCAAAGAAAGGCTCAGAGGACTGGAGACCCATTCTGGATCTCGAGGGCAGTCACTACATTTTTAAAAATTCCACAATTTTGAATGGAAACACTTCAGTTGGTTGTGGCAGTGGTGACTCCAGGAGAATTTCTAACATCTCTGGATTTGACAGAAGCTTATCTTCATATTCCTATTTTTCGGGGCACAGAAAATATCTGAGATTTCATGTTCTCCAGCAACATTTCCAGTTTGCAGCGCTTCCTTCAGGCTGGCAATGGCCCCTGCACTTTCACCAAAGTTATAGTGATAGTGGCGGCTCACCTCTGCAGAATGGGGATCCAAGTTATTCCCTGTCTGGATGACTGGCTGATCAGGACTCCGTCCAAGCTGGAGTGCAAGCAGGTAGTGGAGATGGAGGTGTCTCTGCTGTAGCGCCTTTGCTGGATTTTCAATTTCAAGAAGAGCCAGCTAATGCCATCTTAGACCTTGGAATATCTGGGAGTTCAGTTCGATATGGTGCATGGTCATGTTTTTCTTCCTGAGCCATACAAACAGAAGCTGCAGACACAGATCATGGATCTCTTAGTGCTACCAACCCCGACTGCTTGGCATTATCTTCAGGGGTTGGGTTCCTTGGCAGCCTCCCTGGAGTTTGTTCCCTGGTCCAGGGTGCATATGTAGCCTGTACAGCAGTCCCGCCTGTCTCGGTTCCCTCAACATCATCCCCTTCAGATAATAATCCCTTGGATGGAGACCGCGAGGAGCAGTCCATGCTGGTGGATTCATGGAGAGACCCTGTTGAAGGGCATGCCCCTTTGATTCACAGAGTGGGTAATGCTCATGATTGACCCAGTCTTTCCAGTTGGGAAGCTTATTTCAGTGACCTCTCCATCCAGTGGACTCCCTATCAAAAGAGTTGGTGAATCAACAGTCTAGAGCTTTGAGCCATAAGGCTGGCATTGAGGGTGCTAGAGAACACCCTGGAAGTAAAAGCATGTGTGTTTTCAGACAATGCCACTGCAATGACGTATGTGAATTGACAGGGGACACCAGAAGTGCTCATTTGAGTTGGGAGGCATGGATGCTTTTCTAGTGGGCAGAAGTGCATCTCCAAGCTCTCTCCATGGCACAAGTAGCCAGAGTGGAAAATGTGTAAGCAGATTTTCTCAGTTGCCAAGCTCTGAACCCTGGAGAATGGTTTCTCTCACAGTGGGCATTAAGTCTCATTGTGTGTTGTTGAGGCAGACCAACGATAGACTTGATGGCTTCATCCAGAAGCTTGAAAGTCAAGTGCTTCTTCAGTCGAAGTTCAGAGCCAGGAAGCCTAGGATTGGACGCGTTGGTTCAGCCCTGGCCAACTTGGGAGCTCCTGTACGTCTTTTTGCCATGTTTTAGGGTGCACAGCAGTTCCATTTCGCTTACGGCTCAGGGGATTGCTTCACCTGCGGCCACCCCTGCGATGGCCTTTTCCTACTTGGCACCTTAATATTGTACAGAAGGGGCCTGCTGAAACGCCTTTTGAGCCACTTAAAGATGCATCCCTTTTCGACTTTACAGTCAAGACTGCGTTCCTCGTGGTGATCATCTCAGCCAGGCATATTTCTGAACTGCTGACTCTCTCATGAACTGCTGACTCTTTATCTGGATCATGGAAGCAGGGATATTCCTCCATACAGTTCCTTCTTTTCTTCCAAAAGTGGTTTTGGATTTCCAGGAAGTTTGTTTTTCATCCCATGGGGTTGGAGTAAAAGGATAAAATCTTATTGAGACTAGATGTATGAGGAGTCTTTCTTCACTACTTAGAAAGAATCAATTAATTCCGTCTTTCTGACCATTTGCTTTTTCTGACTAGTCAATCCAGGCATGGTAGGCTAGTATCCAAGGCCTCTATTGACAAATGGATCCGCATGGCCATTTCATCAACTTCACATTGCCTGTGGTAAGCAGCTGCTGGTTTCTCTCAAAGCTTACTCGACCAGGTTTGTCGCAGCTTTGTTGGCAGAGTCTTGAGTGGCTCATCCTGCTGAGATTTCTAGAGTGACTTCTTGGTCTTCCTTTCATACATTCACAAGAGTTTACAGAGTGGATGTGACGGCTCAATCTGATGCTGCCTTTGGGGCCTCAGTTTTGCGGGCAAGCTCTTCTGTCCTACCCTAGATGTTGCCATTGCTTTGGTATGTCACCTATCATGCTTACTCAAGTGGATGTAACAGAATGGAAAATTAGGTTCTTACCTTTAATCTTTTCCATGGAGAAGTCTGTACACCCCACCCTCTGTCTATTCTAATTCTTTCTGTATTGCCTGCGTTTTTTTTGCTTCGGATGTTTCTCCTTTCAGGCCTAAGTAACTTCCAACCAGCAGTTGGGCCCTGTGGGGAATCATTATGCATGAATTCAAAAGGGCCTGGGATAGGCACGTGGGATCTCTCAGAGAGAGAAAGAGATAATAGTCACTGGGGATGGGCAGACTAGATGGGCCGTTTTGCCTTTATCTACCATCATGTTTCTATATGTGAGTACATAATCCCCCCACTGCCCCAGGTACATTAGGTAGATTGTGAGCCTGCAGGGACAGACAGGGAAAAATGCTCGAGTACCTGAATAAATTAATGTAAACCGTTCTGAACTCCCCTGGGAGAACGGTATAGAAAAATTGAATAAATAAAATAAATAAAATATCTTAGCTGTTGGCTAATTTCAGGTTTGTGCTTGTTGCACACAGCAAGTTGATTCTTATTGCTGCCATGTTTGTGCTTGATTTTCATGTTTTCTTTTTTTAATTGTTCTCTTATATTTTGCAGAACAGAATAGTGTTATGTTTGCGGGGAAGTTTCCCTTGCCCTCTTCTCTGTATGCTTTGTTCCAGTGATGTTTGATTGCTTTTGAACTCAACTGTAGGGGACTCTGTGTTCCTCTGCTATGTGAGAGGAGCAGAAGTCAGTGTGTAGCTTTCTGCAAGACCCAGTTCACGGGTACAGATCGAACACTTATCATACTAACTCCTCTGTGGCATGAGGCAAATCTAAATAGGTGAGAATCTAATCTTCCAGTGTCTTACTGAAATCTACCATTATCCCAGGACAAGCAGGCAGGTATTCTCACTAGTGGGTGATGTCATCAGACAGAGCCCCGGTACGGACGTCTCACAAGCACGTGTTGCTTGTAGAAACTTAAAGTTTCTAGATGCCCGCACCGCGCATGCGCCGGTGCCTTCCTACCCGGAGATCCGGGCGTGTCTCCTCAGTTCTTTCTTTTCCGCGGAGCTGAGAAGTTCAACTTCTTCATGCGCTAGCTGAATTCAGTTAAATTTGCCTTCCTTGTCCGCGTTTTCGTTTTCTTTTAATTACAGTTAACAGTTCTTTTCTTTTTCAAAAAAAAAAAAAAAAAAAAAGGAGAAGATTATTTCCTCCGGCGGGTCGAACGGGCCGGCCACGTGGCTCAGGCCCACTGGCTTCGACCTCGCGGCGGAGATTTTCCGGCCTATGTCCCGGCCAATCACCGGGTTTAAGAAGTGCAGCAAGTGCCAACGCGCGATTTCACTCACGGACCCTCACTGGCGCTGTTTGCAGTGTTTGGGCCTTGACCACATCCCGAAATCGTGCGGGCCTTGCTCTACCCTTACGGCACGCTCATTCAAGCGGCGTTGCCTATTGTGGGAATCGATGTTCAAGATGGACGCAGCTAAGGATCCCACAGCCTCCACTTCATCTGATACCTCCCCGGTTCGGGCGAAACCGGCATCGACCACCCCTGCATCGAGTGTGGTGAAACCGGCATCGCTCACCCCGACACCATCCACGAGCTCGACGTCGGTGCCTGCCCCGGTCTCCTCGGTTCAGGTACCTCTTCCTTCCACAGTGCCACCAATGGTCATCAAAGTGCCGAAAGCTACTAAGCAGAAGCACTCGACCTCGAAGGAGCGCGATGTCCGTGCAGGAGGACCCCCTTTCGGTGCGGATCCCTCCCGTATCGGCTTCGCTACGGTCCGTGCTGGAAGCTCAATTCGTTGAGCTCATGCAGACCATCGGACCCGGGCTCATCGCTGCCATACAGGGTGACCTCCCGGTACCGATCCAAAGGGGCGGTCCGCCCCCTCCCCCTCCCCCACACCGTTCGACCTCGACAACCGACGAGGACGAACGGGGGGAGGGCGGCGATGCCCACGCGGCAAGCCTCGCTTACCGATATGCCGCCATTAGAACCCATTACGCCTCCGCGCCAACATGGGACCAGACCTCCGCTCGATACTCGAAGCCCTGGGCATAGTCAGGAAGAGTTCTTCCGTACTCCTTACCAGACTTGGGTAGCATCGCAAGAACCCGCATCGCAAACCCAGTTGCGATCCACCGCTTCCAGCCCTATCCACTTGGGGGCCTCGGGAGACCATGCGATGCACAGACGATCCCGATCCCCGTCCCGCCACCGAGACGGGCACCGATCGAGACACTCATCCTGGCACTCCTCACGCCATTCGGAGGTGTCACCGCAGAAAAAACTGCAACGTAGGGGATACTCCTCATCAGAGGTGTCCCCTCCGAGGGGCCCGGAGTACGAGGAGTCATCGGTACCCGATTCTCCTTGTCACTCCCCGATGTCCACAGACCTGGAGGCCTCATCCTCCTCCAGCCCGTCCCACAGGCCGACGCTGGCGGAACAATTGTCCTTCTCATCATTCCTCTGACAAATGGCGGATGATCTGGATGTGACCCTTGACACGGGCTCCAGATACTCCAAAGAGTATCTGGACACCATGCACTTACCTAACCCTCCAACGGAGTCGCTTCGGCTCCCCTTGCATAAATTACTGGACCAGACCTTCATGCAGTGCTTCGAAACGCCGTATTCCATACCGGCGATCCCCAGCAAACTCGATGCTCGATACCGCATCGTGCACCATAAAGGGTTCGAGGGCCCCCAACTCTCCCACCAATCCCTACTGGTCGAGTCCTCCCTTAAACGCTCTCATCCCTCCCAGGTCTACGCCTCTGTACCGCCGGGCCGAGAGGGAAGAACGATGGACAAATTTGGTAGAAAATTCTACCAAAACTCCATGATGGCGTCACGGGTGCTAAACTACAACTTCTTTTTCTCTTCCTATCTGGAGTTCTTCTTGCCAGTACTCCGCAAGTTCACTCCGTTCATAGACAACCAAGCTCGATTCGAGTTCGAGGAAGTGGTAGCCTCCCTCTCCCAATTACGACTCCAGCTGATGCAATCCTCCTTCGATGCATTCGAACTCTCGGCACGCGCCGCCGCAAGCGCGGTAGCTATGCGTCGCCTGGCATGGCTCCGTACTATCGATATGGATCCCAACCTACAGGACAGACTCGCCAACGTACCATGTGCTGGAGCTGACCTGTTCGATGAGTCTATCGAAACTGTTACCAAGAAGCTGTCGGATCATGAAAAATCCTTTCAATCCATCCTACGGCCCAAACCCAAACCTCAACAGTCTCGACCTTCCAGGCCACCCCTGATTTACCAGCGGCGTTACATGCCCAGACAAACGCCCGCTGCGAGACAGCCTGCGAAGAGACAACCCCCCCAGAAGTCTCAGCAAAAAGTCCAGCCACCCGCTGTACCTAAGGCTCCCCAGCCCTTTTGACGCCCCTCCCGGGAGCATAACCTCGGCCTCTCCCATAGGGGGCCGCCTCCATCTTTTTTACCACAGATGGGAGGCCATAACCACGGACCTATGGGTCCTCTCCATCATAAGAGAAGGATACTCTCTTCAATTCCACCGGGTCCCCCCGGACCATCCTCCAAGAGAGTATCCTTCAAGCTCGACGCAGACCGCCCTTCTTCTTCAGGAAGTCCAAACCTTACTTCAGCTTCGGGCTGTCGAGACGGTCCCGTCAGACCAATTGAACCGAGGGTTTTACTCCCGGTACTTCCTCGTCCCGAAGAAAACGGGCGACCTGCGACCCATTTTAGACCTTCGGGCCCTCAACAAGTTCCTGGTCAAAGAGAAGTTTCGCATGTTGACTTTGGCTTCTCTATACCCCCTCCTCAAGCAGAACGACTGGTTATGCTCCCTGGATCTCAAGGAGGCCTACACTCACATCCCCATTCACCCGGCCTCCCGAAAGTTCCTCAGATTTCGGGTGGGAAATCTGCACCTACAGTATCGAGTGCTACCATTCGGCCTATCTTCGTCCCCCAGAGTCTTCACAAAGTGCCTGGTGGTAGTGGCCGCAGCACTCCGGGACAGGGGTCTACAGGTCTTTCCATACCTCGACGACTGGCTCATCAAGGCCCCGTCAGCCCCAGAGGTCACTTCGGCGGCCTTGGCTACAACCTACTTCCTCCAGAATTTGGGCTTCGAGATCAACTTCTCCAAGTCCCATCTACAACCCACCCAGTCCCTCCCCTTCATCGGAGCGGTCCTGGACACCACCCGACTCCGAGCATTCCTGCCCCGGCAACGCATGGAGTCTCTTCTTCATCTCTGCCAGTCGGTGGCTACTCGCCAAACCCTACCGGCGAGACAACTGATGGTGCTCCTGGGCCATATGGCCTCCACAGTACACGTGACACCCTTTGCCAGACTCCACCTCAGGATCCCCCAGTGGACCCTGGCATCACAGTGGAATCAGACATCCGATCCACTATCCAAACGCATCGTAGTCACACCTGCTCTTCGGCAGTCTCTACTTTGGTGGATGACCTCTTCGAATCTATCCAGAGGTTTGCTGATGCACTCTCCCCCCCATCAGAAAGTTCTCACAACCGATTCGTCGAATTACGCATGGGGGGCCCACCTGGAGGGTCTCCGCACCCAAGGATTCTGGACCAGTGCGGAAAGACTACACCAAATCAATCTACTAGAACTCAGAGCCATCTTCAATGCGCTCCAAGCTTTCCAACATCTACTTCACGACATGGTAATCCTCATTCGCACAGACAATCAGGCTGCCATGTATTACATCAACAAGCAAGGGGGCACGGGCTCGTCCCTCCTTTGCCAGGAAGCTCTACGAGTCTGGGACTGGGCGGTGCGCCACAACGCCCTACTCAGAGCAGTATACATCCAGGGGGAGAACAACGTCCTAGCAGACAAACTAAGCCGTCTGCTACAACCGCACGAATGGACTCTCCATTCCAACCCCCTTCACCAAATCTTCACGCAATGGGGGACGCCTCAGATAGACCTCTTTGCGGCTCCCCACAACGCCAAACTGCCTCAGTTTTGCTCCAGGATCTACACTCCTCATCGCCTCGAGGCAGATGCTTTTCTACTGAACTGGGGGAAACGATTTCTATATGCGTTCCCACCATTCCCGCTGATCCAGAAGACTCTGGTCAAGCTGAAACTCGAACGGGCCACCATGATTCTAATAGCCCCTCGGTGGCCCAGACAACCTTGGTTCTCCCTCCTACTTCAACTCAGCAGCAGGGAACCAGTACCACTTCCAGTGTTTCCTTCACTACTTACTCAACATCAAGGATCACTACTTCATCCCAACCTGCAGTCTCTCCACCTGACAGCTTGGTTCCTCTCAACGTAACCCCTCACCAATTCTCACAAGAAGTGAGGGAAGTCTTGGAAGCTTCCAGGAAGCCCGCCACTCGACAATGCTACTCCCAGAAATGGACCAGATTCTCCTCATGGTGCGTTTCTAAGTCAAAGGAACCTCAGCGAGCTTCCTTATCCTCCGTGCTGGACTATCTCCTGCACCTATCTCAATCTGGGCTCAAGTCCACATCCATACGAGTCCACCTGAGCGCTATTGCGGCGTTCCACCAGCCTCTACAAGGGAAACCCCTCTCGGCCCATCCGGTGGTCGCCAGATTTATGAAAGGACTCTTCCATGTTAACCCTCCTCTCAAACCACCCCCAGTGGTTTGGGACCTCAATGTAGTCCTTTCCCACCTCATGAAGCCCCCGTTTGAACCACTCAACAGGGCCCCTCTGAAGTATCTCACCTGGAAAGTGCTTTTCCTTGTAGCCCTTACGTCCGCTCGCAGAGTCAGCGAACTCCAGGCATTGATGGCGGACCCACCATTCACAGTATTCCACCATGACAAGGTGGTCCTCCGCACTCACCCGAAATTCCTGCCTAAGGTGGTCTCCGAATTTCATCTCAACCAATCCATTGTACTTCCAGTATTCTTCCCTAAGCCTCATTCTCACCACGGAGAATCGGCCCTTCACACTCTGGACTGTAAACGTGCCTTGGCTTTCTACCTGGATCGCACCAAGCCACACAGAACCACTCCTCAACTTTTTGTCTCCTTCGATCCTAACAAGTTGGGAAGACCCGTATCAAAGCGCACCATCTCTAACTGGATGGCGGCTTGTATCTCTTTCTGCTATGCCCAGGCTGGATTATCACTCCCTTGTAAGGTCACAGCCCATAAGGTCAGAGCAATGGCAGCCTCAGTAGCATTCCTCAGATCAACACCAATCGAGGAAATTTGCAAGGCTGCCACCTGGTCCTCGGTTCACACATTCACCTCACATTATTGTCTGGATACCCTCTCCAGACGGGATGGACAGTTTGGCCAAACAGTATTGAAAAATTTATTCTCTTAAGTCGCCAACTCCCCCTCCATCCCACTGAGGTTAGCTTGGAGGTCACCCACTAGTGAGAATACCTGCCTGCTTGTCCTGGGATAAAGCAATGTTACTTACCGTAACAGTTGTTATCCAGGGACAGCAGGCAGCTATTCTCACGTCCCACCCACCTCCCCTGGGTTGGCTTCTCAGGCTAGCTACCTGAACTGAGGAGACACGCCCGGATCTCCGGGTAGGAAGGCACCGGCGCATGCGCGGTGCGGGCATCTAGAAACTTTAAGTTTCTACAAGCAACACGTGCTTGTGAGACGTCCGTACCGGGGCTCTGTCTGATGACATCACCCACTAGTGAGAATAGCTGCCTGCTGTCCCTGGATAACAACTGTTACGGTAAGTAACATTGCTTTATGCATGCTTAAATGTGCAACAGCCCTAAAAAGGAAAAAAATACACCAGAACTCTTGAAAGGAGTTGGGTATAGATGAGTAGCTTTAACTAGGGCTGGTGATTTAAAAACAAGAGGCTTCTGGAATTCCAGAGGTCATCTTTTATGTAATAATATTTAGTTAGATTTATATCTCGTCCTCCCCAATGAGCTCAGAATGGGTTACGGGTTGACATGCATAATGCATTGACAAATGGGTTATAATTTACATATGTACAGTGAGGGTAGAATTACTTGGGGTGATATACAGTCAGTCACCACAACATAACTGAGACACACTTTGAAAATTACAAAACATCCCAAAAAACCAAGAGCAACCAAGAGCAGTCACAAGCAACCGAATATGGAAATTTAATACCAAACAATTATTGCCATTTCCTTTTACATCTCCCCCTTGTGCAGCTTCCAGGGTAAATTATCAAAAATTTACATAAACCCTGCTATCATAGGAGTTTAGAAGTTATGTAGTTATGCAACATCAGAAGACACACTAGGCATACTACTGTTGTCAATGAAAATTGATTCATTTGGTCCTGTAACAACTGTATCTTGAAATAGTTGAGAATCAGGAGATGATCTTGGTAAATTTGTAAATTTATCTGAATTATTATTTTTTTTTAATAGCTCAGGTTGTATCAAGTTTGAAATCATGCTAGCTCAGCTGTGATGCTCTCCTTTCCTGGTTCCAGGAAGAACCGAAGAAGGTATGTTTCACGTATGACCTGTTCTTGAATCTGGAGGGAAATCCCCCTGTGAACCACTTGCGCTGTGAGAAGCTCACCTTCAATAACCCCACCAAGGATTTTCTACGGAAGTTGCTGAAGGCAGGAGGGGTAAGTATGCACATAAGTGCCAGCTTTGGTAGGCAACCAGAGTTAGGATTTTGCAAAGGAGTCTTTTATTTCTGTTCAGAATTTGCCTTTTGCGTATTCCCTAATGTACAGTAAAATGAAAGTCCCCCCTATATCTTCTGTTATTGCATATGTCATTGCTACACAGAATGAATGGTTTCTGATCTTTAAACATACTGTAATATTTATTAGACAAAGGAAACTTGAGTAACACAACATAATTTTTAAATTACTTCATATATTTAAGGAACAAAGTAATCCAACAACCATATCACCCATGTGAAAAAGTAATTACTCGGCCATCCAATTGATCAAATTTAATTGATTTAGTAGACTGAACACAGCCAGGCTTGATTTCAGCAAGCCAGGGAAAGGGGATTGGGATTTAATATACCGCATTTCTGTGGTCACAGTCAAATTATATTCTATATACTGGTACATATTTTTTTATCTGGGGGCAATGGAAGGTTTGTGACTTGCCCGAGTCACAAGGATCTGCAGTGGGAATCAAACCCAATTACCCTGGTTCTCAAGCTGCTGCACTAACCATTAAACTGCTCCTCACCATCACTGCTTGTCTCACGTTTGGAAAAGCACACCTGGATGATCCCAAACCTTTTGGGATAATGCTCGTTGGACAGACGAGTCAAAAGTTGAATTCTTTGGACAACACATGTCCTATTATATCTGGTGTAAAGTAAATTCAGCATTCCACAGTAAGAACATTATACTTGCAATCAAACATGTGGTGATAGAATGAAGGTGTGAGGATGTTTTGCTGTCTCCAGGTATTGGAGAACTTGCCATTATCCTAGGACAAGCAACAAGAAGTCAGTTCTTTTTTGATACATATGTTTTTCCTGACTTCCTTTTGATATTCATTAACCCTGATTTTGCTAAAGGAAATGGATTATCCTAGGACAAGCAGGCAGCATATTCTCACATATGGGTGATGTCAACCATGGAGCCTGGTACGGATAGTTTGATAAGTGAACTGTCACTTTAAGTTGAAAAACTTAGCACCTGCCTGCACTGTGTATGCTCAAGTGCCTTCCTGCCCGACACCAGCATGAGCCCCTCAGTTCTTTGTTTTCTGCAGAGTGAAGAAGTTTTTCATTGAACTCAGTTTTTTGTTGCCTTCCCGCTTCATGTCTTTTGATTTCTATTCTATGTTTTTTTTTTCTTTCGAGTTTAGTAATTCGTTTTTATTTTTGACGGTTTAAAAAAAAAAAAAAAAAAGAACTTTATCCCAGGACAAGCAGGCATGATATTCTCACATGTGGGTGACGTCATCTACGGAGCCCCGATGCGGACAGCATTTCAAGCAAACTTGATTGAAGATTCAAGCTTGCTGGCTGCACCATGCATGTGTGCCTCCTGCTCCACTAGAGGGCGCATCCCCTCCTCATGGTCTCCAGTTCGATTTTTTCCGCTGTGCTTTTTTTTTTTTTTTAAACGTATTTTTATTAGCAGTGAAAGATACACCACCCAACAGGGCGCAACATCAAACTACATTGTGGCAGTAAGTGTCCATAATTAGCATAAGAACAATAACAGAGGCATAGCCCCCCAAACAGATCCCCCCGCACAGTACAGGGTGCAACAGGTGCAAAAGGCTGCCAGGGCTATAAGTGGTATAGGACAGCAGAAATAGATAAAGTCGCCCAGTGGGGACGGCAATCCCACACCCATTTTTCTTTTTTTTGATCACACACTACACCATCCACACCTCTCAAACTAAGCACACATTCTCTCGCTCCCCTCCCTCCCTCCCTCCCTCGCGTCCCTGGGACATCAAAGCATAGGAGCGAGAAGAATCATCAGAGCATATCATGGACTGTGTACAAGGAGAACAGAGATTGTAACATCTAGATGGGCGCCAGTCCCCCTTCCTGTTCATGTGATGGCACCAGGTCCCTCAGTCTCTCCCACAGACCTACATAATGCTGTTTAAGCACACTCGGAGACCGGGCATACAATCGAATTTCGAACTGGGTGACTTCCCGAAGTCTATTCCTCCAGTGCGGGATCGGAGGCGGCTCCGCCTACATCCAATAAGTCAAAATCAGTTTTTTCACTACAAGAATTACATTATAAAAGAACCTGCATTGGGGGACAGTGAAACCCTGATCCTGGAGGGATGTCTGCAGACCCAGGAGGAGAAACCCATAGTCCCATTCAACAGTACGTTGCACAGCACGCTCCAGTAGGGTGAGGGCCTCCCTCCATACATCCAATTTGGGGCATTCCAGAAAAGAGTGGAGGTGCGTGCCTACACTGGTCTTGCATTTGACACACGAATCACTGTCCCAGAGCCCTATGCGCGCACCTCGCTGAACAGTGAAGTAGGCCCGGTGGAGAATCTTATACTGAAGTTCTTGAAAGTCAGCAGATTTAGTGTAAGAGTATAGAGTGCTGAAACAAGCTAGAAATTGTGGTTCAGATATTTCCTGTCCTAGGTCCCTTTCCCAGGCAGAACGCACAGGAGTGAGCACCGACAAGGGAAGAGATGTTTTGAGTACTCTGTACCAGTGAGCAAGGGAATTGGCTATGGGCGGGGTGACCGAAAACAGAGTGTCCAGAGGGCCCTTAACCCAAATTTTATCACCCCCTCTACGCTCAGCATCCCAGTAGTGGCGCACTTGGAAGTAAGAAAATAGGTAACAAGAAGGAAGGCCCCACACATCCCGCGTTTGTTGGAAGGATGGGAATCCATCATGAGATAACTCAAGGAGGTGTTACATTGCTTCGCAGCCTCGAGTTGCCCAATGCTGAAATACTGATCTACCCCAGCCCGGTTGAAACCTGGAGTTCCCCACCAGACGCAGAAAAGGAGACACCTCCGTCGACAACCGCTGTCTGCGCCGCCACCAGCGCCATGCCATTCGGAATGGTCGTAGAAAACGGAGGGGAACAAGGTATCGCCTCCCCGGATCGTCCTGACGGTGTAATGTATTCAGAAAGTGAAAAGGGGAGCTCCAGTCGACTAGCCAGCCCCGAGGGGAATAACGATAGCACCCAGTGTAGCCCTCATGGATCCATCGCATAAGAGACGCTACATTATAAAGCCGAATATCCGGGACATTGAGTCCCCCCAGGCCTTTATCCAAAGTGAGTTTGGACATCGCTATCCGAGGTGTCCGGGACCTCCATATGAAACGAGAAATAGCAGATTTAAAAGCATATTCGTCCCGCCTGCTAAGCCAAAGGGGCATAGTCTGCAGGGGATACAGAAGTTTCGGGAACAAAACCATTTTTACCAAAGCTACCCGTCCCAGGATACCCAATGGCAGCTCCTGCCAAGCCTGACACAATTTTCCAATGGCGTCCAGTTGTCGCCTAACATTGGCATTATAAAGAGTGGGCAGATCGGTACTGAGATAAATACCCAAATAGCGCATTGGTTTAGTCGCTGGGGTAATGGGCAACACCGCATGCCAAGGCTGCGGCGGGCCCCCTGACAGCAGGAGGAGTTCCGACTTGCTACAATTAACTTGTAAACCAGACAAGGCTCCGAAGGCTCGGATCACCGCCAGTGCTCTAGGCAGGTGCTCAGAAACCTGGTCAACATAGAGTAAGATGTCATCGGCAAATAAGCTGATTTTGCATTTTTGCCCTCTGACCACTATACCCTTGATGTCCTCATCCTGTCGGATCTTGGCTGCTAGGGGCTCTATAGCCAACAGGAAAAGAAGAGGGGATAGAGGGCAACCCTGTCTCGTACCTCTCTGCAGGCTAAAGTCCCCAGTTAAGCCCCCGTTAATCATTAAGCGCGCCCTGGGGTCATGATATAAAGCCGTCACCCATGCCAGAAACCCGCCCCGAAAACCTCCCCTGCGTAAAACCCAAAAGAGGTAGTCCCATGAAATGCTGTCAAATGCTTTTTCCATATCTAGTCCTGCCACCGCCTCCTGGCCTCCCGGACCCACTCTGTCGTAAATCGCGCCCAAGACTTTCAGCAAGTTCATAGAAGCGTATCGGCCTGGTACGAACCCAACCTGATCCGGATGGACAAGATCAGGGAGGAAACGGTTCAAGCGCCTCGCCAATGTCACGGCCAGGAGTTTAATATCTTGATCTAGAAGGGAGATGGGACGAAATGACCCCACCAAGTCCGGATCCTTACCGGGCTTTGGGAGCAGAACTATGTGGGCCATATTGTCCGGAAAGGGGCCTCCCGTCTCTGCCACTGCGTTATACATGGAACTCAGGGGTTGTGCTACCAGGTCCTCAAGAATCCGATAATATTCAGGACCAAACCCATCCGGACCCGGAGCTTTCGCCAATTTGGGGGACCGGATGGAGACTCGGAGTTCAGTCTCAGATATAGGGAGACTCAGCGATGCAGACTGCTCCTCCTCCAGGTGAGGTAGAGATAGGCCCCAGAAAAATTCTGCAAGAGCGGTCTCATCTAGCGGCCGTTTACCATACAGGGACTCGTAATACTTGACAAACTGTTCAGCAATTTGGCGTTCCCCCTCATGCCGGGTTCCCCTGGTGTCGCGAATCGCCATGATGAGTTGGCGTTTTTTATATGGTCGCACAAGGTTCGCCAGGAGTTTCCCCGTTTTTCCCCCCCCCACCTGTGCATGTTGTACCGCTGAAACGCAAGTGTTTGTTCCGCTCGCTGATGAAGTAAGATCTCAATGCGGTCTCGGATTCTCTTATGTTCCGTTCTATCAGAATCCGACAAAGAGGAAATATGGGCCCTGCGGAATTAATGCAGTTGTCGCGTAAGTGATAAAAGTTCCGCCCCCCTAGCCCGGCGCTTGGCAGCCGTGTATGCAATCACGTGGCCCCTCAGGACTGCCTTAGATGCGTACCAATAAGATACCGGTCCTATTTCAGGAGTATTGTTCGTGGCCTGATAATCTACCCATTGCGCCCGCAGGTATGTTCGAAATTCCTGATCATGATACAAATACAATGCCATTTTCCAAGAAGAGGCCCTGCTACCAGCTGCGAGGGTCAGGGTAAGATCCACGGTAGCGTGGTCGGATACCGTAGCTTCCACTATGTCCGATCTAGTGACTCTGGGGAACAACCTTTGGTCCAGTAATATATAATCTAGGCGTGCGTACACTTTGTGGACATGTGAATAAAAGGTAAAATCCGAATCATACGGGTGCAATGCCCGCCAGACGTCCACCAGGCCTAGATGCTGTGCCAAGAATCCCACCCCCTTATTATCATGGTCCCTTAAACTACCCCTTGGAGGCTTGCAATCCACCCCTGGGTCTGCAGTGATGTTCATGTCTCCCCCCAGGATCACCTGGTAATCCGGGTGGGCCGATACCATAGAAAGAACTGTGGAGAAAAATTTATGACAGTAAGAGTTCGGTGCATATAAATTACAGAGCAACAGCTTTAGACCCCAGACCTCCCCCATGACAATAACATATCTCCCCTCCCAATCCGTCATTTGTTTATGCAAGACAAAAGGTAGCCGCTTATGAAATAAAATAGCCACCCCCCTCTGTCGGCCCCCAGAAGTAGAGGAGAAGACTTCCCCGACCCAATTCCTCCTCAATTTGGAATGTTCAATCTGAGTTAGGTGGGTCTCCTGTAAAAAGGCCACATCCGCTTTCAGGTTACGCAAGTGGGTGAGTATGCGGGATCTTTTAACCGGGGACCTGATGCCATCAACATTGAAGGTGGCAATCTTTAGATCAGCCATAGCAGAGAGAGGGACAGGTTACATATTGCACAACCCCGGGGGCCAGCAACTTCCCAGGAGCCCAAGGAATCATCCATTTTTCACCAGCCATTCAAGAACTGAGCCTTGGCAGAAATAACAGATAGGTGCGGACGAGGCCTCCCAGCTAAGCCTCGCCTCCCTCAGCTGCCAAATGCCCCATGTCCCAGCAACCTGAGCCCCCACGTACCCCCCCCCCACACAACCACACCGCATTCACACACCCCCACACATAATCTCCCCCGCAGCCCCCCAGCAACCCCCCCCCTCTCCCCAGCCCCCCATGCTGCACCCTTCCCGTCAGCATACACACCCATGTGTACCCCCCAGCCTGCCCGGAGAACTCCCCCCCCCTCATGTCTCTCCCCCTCTGCATCCCATAAGGTCCTATTATCCCTGCAAAAATAAACATAAACATAACGCTGAATTCAGTAAGGTGTCTCTAATCAAGTCCATGCCAGATGTCGTGTAAATGCCACAGTATACCGGATCAGATGTCAAATTGGCCGCTACATTCCCTGCCAGGCAGATCCCAGAGGGCCCAGCTGATGGAGAGGGGCCAGGAATGGAGTTGGGCCCCTTGTCAGCACAAAGATCACCAAGGTATGCAGTCCGCCAGGATAGTCCCCCCGCATCCAGCTCAGTGGCTGGTTCTCGACCTGGGGAATTGTACACTCCACGGTAGCCAGAGTCTCACATCCATAGGACATGTTAGAAGAAAACACTGAAGCAGCCGCCATCTCCGCACTCTTAGCCCTCAGTGCAGCAGAGAAGGAAAAGTTAGATGACATGCATACCCTCTTTAGCTATATCAGACAGAGGAAGTTTAGCTAGCAGGTAATTTAGCCAGAAACGCCTTGGCTTCATCTCCAGAGTGGAAAGTCAGGGTTTTGCCATCATGCCAGACCCGAAGATTCGCCGGGTACACCAGCGCGAATTTGATTCCTCTGTTATGGAGGTCCGTGCAGGAGGGCGCCATGGTCTTGCGTTGGGCCGCCACCCGCACGGAATAATCATTGAACACGAGGACCCGAGATCCCTTGTAGTCCAGGGCCCCAGCCCTGCGATAGGCCCGGAGTAGCATTTCCTTTTCACGCCAGTTAACATATCGGGCTATTGCAGTCCTCGCTCTCCCCCCCTCCGCCGGCCGAGCTCCAATGCGATGTGCCCGCTCACACGTGAAACTCTCAGCGCCCCCGGCCAAGCCAAATTGCTCCGGCAGCCACTTGCTAAAGGCATCGTAAAGGTCCTGCTCGCTTACCGTCTCCGGGAGCCCGATCAACCGCAGATTATTTCGGCGGCTCCTGTTCTCCTGTTCGTCCAGGGCTGCCAGTAGCTCCCGGTTGTTTTTTTGCAGTTCCTCCACCTGGGTGGTTAGGCCCGAGCACGTGTCCTCCTGGTCGGACACTCGCTGCTCCACTTCCGCTAGCCATCGGCTGTGGGAATCAAACTTCTCATTCATCTCATCCACAGCCGACTGTATTTTATTTAGCCTGTCCGCCAGCGCCGCCGAAACTGAACGCATGATGTCTGTGATCCAGTCACCAGCCGGGATTGTGAAAGTGGCCGGTTCCGCCGCCATTTTGGAGGGGGTGAGAGAGGGCTTGTCCCGGGTTCCCTTTGCCGATTTTACTGGCATGCCCCGCTCCGGCGTGTTCTCTCCTTCGGGCTATGGAGGAGCAGGTAATAGCATCCGATGCCAGGTACTCGCGGCTCCGTTAGGGATGCAGAGAAGCTGATTTTTCGCCGATATTTCGTCCGTGGGGCGGGAGCTCTCCGACAGTGTGTCCGCTCAGACAGGCTGCATCACGTGACCCCCCCGCTGTGCTAAGAAGACACGTTTTTCTTAGCGCTGCCCTAGTGCCTTCTTTGCACCGCAATTTACTATTTTTCTTTTTTTTTTCTTTTCTTCGTAAAAGTCGCTGTGCATAATGAAAAATTTTTTCTTCCTGCTCATCGCGCTTTTCGCGCCTTTTTCTCGCAATCCGGGGGCTCCCGGATCGCCGCGACCGCGAGGCCTGATTGGCCGCGGCCGCCTGGATGTCCCGGCCCATTACGGGCTTTAAAAAGTGCACCGGGTGCGAGCGTCTTCTATCTCTCACAGACCCGCATCGCTGGTGCATCCTTTGCCTGGGGGCCGATCATCCAACGGAAACTTGCCCCCGGTGTGCAACTTTTCAACAGCGGGCGCTCCGCCGACGATGGGCCTGCATGGCAGAGCTATTCGCTACCAATCAACCCTCGGCCTCGAGATCGGCCCTGGCCTCGATCTCGGCCTCGAGTACATCGGCCCCGCCTCGGGACTCGACTTCGAAGACCTCGAGCTCTCATAAGTCCTCTGCCCCGGGTAAGTCCCCTCTTCCCTCCTCAGGTTCCACATCGTCGAAGAAGCCAACCTCGGGGACAATGGCCGCACAGAATGGAAACTCCTTACCCCCGGCCCCGGTAAAAACCCCGAAGACCTCGGGACGTGCCTCCACCCCTCGGGAATGCTCCGAAGTGAGATCACCCCCGGTGGATAGCACAGCGGCCTTGGACATGCCATCGATGCTGTCCATGCCCGTATTCCAGGACCTGCTCCGAGCGATGATCACAACGGAGCTATCCGCTGCCATGGCTCACCTTCAACCGGCCTCGACCTCGCATGCGCCGGACCAGCCTGAGCAACGCGCCGAGACCCCTCAAGGAAAACCGCGCCGTTCTCGTCGCCTCTCCTCTTCATCGGATTCCTCCCCGAGGCATTCGAGGCATTCAAAATGAAAATCGAGACCCCTCTCTAAGAAAGCCCGGAGTTCCCCTCCGGTACGAGGGCGCACCCCCTCGACTCGATCGGGGGAGCCACTAAGGGTCACCGAGCTGTCTCTTACCAACCCACAGCTCCTATTGACTCCCCCTCGGTCCGGAGCTCCAGCCCGAGGCCCTAGGCTTTCGCCGAGGGAGTCCGGGGAGGGATCCCTGACCAGGCACCGGTTGGTCCCCAGAACCCCGGCGGCGTCCCCGAGGGGCTCCTCGAGGCGACGCAGGTCCTCGACCCCGGAGCACTTTCACAGCGCATCTCCGGTATCGGACCGAGGATCCTAGCGAGAGCCCCGCTATTCGAGGGAGGCTTCTCCTTCCTTCTCAGCCAAACGGCGGTCTCGGTCACCGTCCCCGCAAGGGGCCACGGGACCCCATCGACCATCCTTCACGAGGTTCGTCCAGGACATGGGACATGCCCTTGACTTGGACCTACAATCTGACTCAAGGTACTCCAAGGAATACCTGGCGGAGCTGGACATGCCTTCCCCACCCCGAGAGTCCCTCCGGCTACCACTGAACCCGGTACTCGGGCAGACCCTTATCAGGAACCTCGAGACTCCTTACATGGTGATGGCGGTCCCATCCAAAATGGAGTCTAAGTACCGGACGGTACCTCACCCGGGGTTTGAGCAACCACAGCTGTCCCACCAATCTCTGCTGGTGGAATCATCTTTGAAAAAAGCTCACCCCTCTAGGGTGTCCGCGGCGGTCCCCCCTGGACGCGAAGGCCGGACACTGGACAAATTCGGACGCCGGTTGTACCAGAATTCTATGATGACCGCCAGAGTACTGAACTACACCTTCACTTTTTCCTCCTACCTGAAGCACCTCATTGGGCGGCTCACCTCCTTCTTGGAGAGCTTACCCACCCCTCGCCAGACAGAGTTCAGCCTCCTCCTCGAGGATTTTTCCAACCTCAGGCTACACTTGTTCCACGCCGCTTACGACGGCTTCGAGCTATCTTCCAGGGTCGCAGCCTTCGCGGTGGCCATGCGCCGGCTGGCATGGCTACGATTCGTCGATATGGACCCCAACCTGCAAGATCGACTAGCCAACCTCCCCTGCCTCGGGAAGGAACTCTTTGACGACACAATCGAAGCTGCTACGAAACGGCTGTCTGAGCACAAACGCTCATTCGCGTCCCTTGTCCGACAGAAGCCTAAACCACAGACCTCTCGCCCCTTCCAGGGATTACCTCGACGCTACCCCCAGAAGTCCACACCGGCCTTTTCCAGGCCACCGCTGCGACGCCCCCAGGCTCACTCTAGGGCTCCACCAAAGTCACAGCCCACGGCGTCGGCGAAGCCATCTCCGTCCTTTTGACGGAATGAGCGGACAGGGGCGGGCCCCCTCCGCACCTCCACCGAGCCCCCTCCCCATCGGGGGCCGCCTTCAAGCCTACTACCCTCACTGGAAAGCCATCACGTCGGACTCATAGGTCCTTGGCGTGATCTCATCAAGGTACTCGCTCAACTTTCAAGAGGTACCCCCCGACAGTCCACCGAGCGCGTGCCCTCCCAACCGAGCGCAGTTGCCCCTCCTCCTCTCCGAGGCACAGGACCTCCTCCGCCTGCGGGCGGTGGAACCGGTCCCCCAAAATCAAAGGGGCCAAGGGTTTTACTCCCGTTACTTCCTGGTACCGAAGAAGATGGGAGACCTGCGCCCGATCCTAGACTTGAGACACCTGAACAAGTTTCTAGTACGGGAAAAGTTCCGGATGCTTTCACTTCCGATTCTTTACCCCTTGATCAGCGAGGGCGATTGGCTCTGCTCCCTCGACCTGAAGGAGGCCTACACCCATGTTCCGGTGCACCCTGCTTGCCGCAAGTTCCTGCGCTTTCAGGTGGGAGACCTTCACCTGCAATATTGGGTCCTCCCCTTCGGCCTGTCCTCGTCCCCCCGAGTCTTCACGAAGTGCCTCGTAGTGGTCGCGGCTGCCTTACACTCCCATGGTCTGCAGGTATTCCCCTACCTGGACGATTGGTTGATCAAAGACTCGACCAGGGAGGGGGCTATCTCAGCGACCCAACAGACTATCACTTCTCTTCAGTGTCTGGGGTTCGAGATAAATTTCCCAAAATCCCAGCTACGCTCCTCTCAGTCCTTACAATTCATCGGGGCCGTGCTGGACACGGTCCGCCTTCGCTCCTTCCTCCCCCCTCAGCGTCGGGAGGCATTGGTAAATCTGAGCCAACAAGTCTCGAGATCGAACTCGGTCTCGGCACGACAAATGATGACGCTCCTCGGCCATATGGCCTCCACAGTCCACGTTACCCCGCTTGCTCGCCTTCATCTGCAGTTACCACAGTGGACTTTGGCATCACAATGGCGACAGGATCGGGACCCGATCAACCGCCACGTGACAGTGACTCCTTCCTTGTGAAGATCGTTCCGTTGGTGGACCGACTTCGAATATTTCCAAGGGTTTGCTCTTTCTCGCCCCTCCACACCACAAGGTCCTAACCACGGACTCATCGGAGTACGCTTGGGGAGCTCATGTGGACGGTCTCCGCACTCAAGGTCTGTGGTCCGCAGAGGATCGTCGCTGCCACATCAACGTGTTGGAACTCCGGGCCATCTATCTCGCCGCGGTGGCCTTCCAACACCTGCTTCACGACCGGGTGGTTCTCGTCCGTACGGACAACCAGGTGGCGATGTACTACATAAACAAGCAAGGAGGGACGGGGTCCTGGTCCCTCTGCCAAGAAGCTCTACAGCTCTGGGAGTGGGCGGTCTCCCAAAACATCTCCTT
The DNA here is from genome assembly GCF_902459505.1 of Geotrypetes seraphini. Lineage (NCBI taxonomy): Eukaryota > Metazoa > Chordata > Amphibia > Gymnophiona > Dermophiidae > Geotrypetes > Geotrypetes seraphini. The sequence goes on along the minus strand of NC_047091.1, from coordinate 91,957,673 downwards.
TCGAGCGGTTTACATCCAAGGGAACAAAACTGCCTGGCGGACAGGCTCAGCCGCCTCCTCCAGCCACACGAGTGGTCCCTGCATTCTCAGGTGCTGCGACAGGTGTTCGACACGTGTGGGACTCCCCAGATAGATCTGTTCGCCTCCCCCGACAATCAAAAACTGCCTCTCTTCTGTTCAAGGATATACTCCCCGGACCGTCTCGAGGCCGATGCCTTCCTCCTAGATTGGGAGGGAAAGTTCCTCTATGCGTTCCCGCCGTTTCCTCTGATTCTGAGGACGCTGGTCCATCTAAAATCTCTGAGGGCCACTCTGATCTTGATCGCTCCTCGATGGCCCCGCCAGCCTTGGTTCTCCCTACTACTTCAACTCAGTGTCAGGGAACCTCTGCTTCTGCCTGTCTTTCCCTCTCTGCTATCTCAGAGTCGGGGTTCACTGTTACATCCCAATCTTCAGTCTCTTCATCTGACTGCTTGGTTTCTTTCCCATTGACTTCCTTCCCTGTATCTCAGTCGGTCAGGGAAGTGTTGGAGGCTTCTCGGAAGGTCTCGACCAGACTCTGCTATTCTCAGAAGTGGACTAGATTCTCGTCCTGGTGCTCCTCTCACCGCCAGGACCCGGTGTCGGTCCCTATGTCCTTGGTTCTGGAGTATTTACTCCATTTATCTCACTCTGGCCTGAAGACCAATTCCATTTGAGTCCATCTCAGCGCCATTGCTGCCTTTCATCAGCCCCTGGAAGGGAAGGCCCTTTCACTCCATCCCTTAGTTTCCCGTTTCATGAAGGGGCTCCTGAATGTTCATCCTCCCCTCAAACCGCCTCCGGTGGTTTGGGATCTCAATGTGGTTCTAGCTCAACTGATGAAACTTCCATTTGAGCCTATGGATAAGTGTCATCTTAAGTTCCTCACTTGGAAAGTGATCTTCCTACTCGCTCTCACTTCTGCTCGGAGGGTTAGCGAGCTGCAGGCCTTGGTGGCGGACCCATCTTTCACGGTATTCCACCATGACAAGGTGGTCCTCCGCACTCACCCTAAGTTTTTGCCTAAGGTGGTGTCTGATTTTCATCTCAACCAGTCCATTGTTCTACCTGTGTTCTTCCCCAAGCCCCACTCTCATCGCGGAGAGGTGGCGCTTCACACTCTTGACTGCAAGCAGGCGTTGGCCTTCTACCTCCAACGCACCCAGTCTCATCGGACGGCCCCACAGTTGTTTTTGTCCTTCGACCCCCAACAGGTTGGGGCACCCAGTTTCCAAGCGCACCCTGTCCAACTGGTTAGCTGCTTGTATTTCTTTCTGCTATGCTCAGGCTGGTCTCGCGCTGTACGGTCGAGTTACGGGACATAAGGTTCGAGCGATGGCAGCTTCGATAGCTTTCCTCAGGTCCACACCTATCGAGGATATCTGCAAGGCTGCCACGTGGTCTTCGGTTCATACTTTCACCTCACACTACTGCCTGGATACACTGTCCAGGAGCGATGGCCGGTTTGGCCAATCGGTCTTACGTAACCTATTTTCTTGAATTGCCAACCTCCCTCCATCCCTTATCAGTTAGCTTGGAGGTCACCCACATGTGAGAATATCATGCCTGCTTGTCCTGGGATAAAGCACAGTTACTTACCGTAACAGGTGTTATCCAGGGACAGCAGGCATATATTCTCACAACCCGCCCACCTCCCCGGGGTTGGCTTCTTTGCTGGATATGTGAACTGGAGACCACGAGGAGGGGATGCGCCCTCTAGTGGAGCAGGAGGCACACATGCGTGGTGCAGCCAGCAAGCTTGAATCTTCAATCAAGTTTGCTTGAAATGCTGTCCGCATCGGGGCTCCGTAGATGACGTCACCCACATGTGAGAATATATGCCTGCTGTCCCTGGATAACACCTGTTACGGTAAGTAACTGTGCTTTTCTGTCAAAGATCTCTTCCGTCCATGGCGACGGCTTGTGCAGCGGTAGTTAACGTTTTTTTTGTTGCTGACCTTTTTCAAAGGTTGGCAGTTTTCTTCTGTAACACTTCTTTAAAATAATTTCTTTTTTCTGTGCCCATTTTTCTGTCAAGAACAGTTCTTCAGCATGAACATGGACGGTGCCAGGTCTTTGTAGCCTTTGACATTGAAAGCATCGACATCAGCATTGGCATTGCAGAACATTCCAGCATTGGGGAAGCTAGCTAAGAGGCTATCTGCTTCCCAACAAGTGCCACAGGTCTCTTCAGCATCAAGTCACTCGATGCAGACCAAACAACGACGCCACCGCTCCCTAGCTTCACAGGTGGTCTCTCCTTCACGGTGTGCATCCTCATCGAGGTCACCCATACCAAGACAACTTGCTGCACCGATAGTACTGGCTGTTGAGCCTATAGTACAGGTGCATTCTTCAGGTCTCTACAGTATTGAGTCAGTTGATGCAGACCACACATCGATGCCGTCGCTCCCCAGCTTCGCAGGTTGACTCTCCTTTATGGTATGCATCGAGGTTGACCATTCCAAGACAACCTGATGCACCAACGGTACCGGCTGCTGAGCCTATAGTACTGGTGCATACTTCAGGTTCAGGATTGAGTCAGTCAATGGAGACCACGCATCGATGCCATTTCTCCCTGGCTTCATGGTGTGCATCGAGGTCGACCATTCAGGGACAATCTGCTGACTGATGGTACCGGCTGTCGAACCTATAGTACTGGTGCATACTTCATCTTTTTTGTAAGCGTTGCAGGTCTCTACAGCATCGAGTCAGCTGATGCAGACCGCTTATTGATGACAACATTCCCCAGCTTCACAGGTTGTCTCTCCTTCATGGTGTGCATCAAGGTCAACCATTCCGGGACAACCTGCTGTTCCCCCGATGGTACCGACTGTGGAGCCTTTATTACTGGTGCATACTTCAAGGTGTCAAAGGTCTTACCAGCAACTGAATGCAGGACATACATCGAAGTCATTGTGTTCTAGCTTCACAGGTTGACTTTTCAGTATTTATTCTTTTTGAAGTCATCTACTCAGAGTCAACCTGCTGCACCAAGAGTACCACCTGTTCAGCCATTAGTACCGGTTCATACTTCAAGATGCCAAAGGTCTCAACAGCATCCAGTTATTTGATGCAGACTACTCAATGACACCACTGTTTCTTCAGCTTTCTATGTGCATCGAGACAACCTTCTGCATCAATGGTACCAGATATTCGCTTACTGATACTGGTACATGTTTCAGGACAAGCCTACATGAGTCCTACAGAAGGAAGTTTGGCACACCATGCTGGACCTTGCATACATTCCCTGGGTACCGTCCCACTGCAATTTTCACTAGGAGGCCTTTAAGTAGCAGGATTAGTTATCCATCATAGCTTCTTACTACTCATGGAATTTCTAACATTGTTCTTATATCGACCTTCTATTTCTTCTCATCAACACGCTCTTCTCCATGGCATTGTTTCTCAGGTGTTTAAGTGAATAGCAGATGCGTAGCGATCCTTGTCATCATCTTCATGGGATTGATACTGAGATCATCCTATTTGTACTCAAAAGACTGGACTTTATAATTTTCATTCAGGCTTTGCTTTTGCTTTACTTATGCCTACTCTTCCAGCATTCCTTTAGATCTGTTTTTACAAGAAATTGCTTCCCAGGACCAGTTCTTCAGTAGATATTTTCTTTCCTGGATATATGATGAACTCAGCACAGTTCTGCTTTAAGTTTAAAGCTCTTACTGACTCACTTGCTGAGTTCTACATGTTTGGAACAGTGCTTCATTTTCTTTTTGCAATGAAGCAGCTATGGCTCAGTGGTTAAAGGTACTGTTTCTCTCTTCCAATTTCAACACCATTATCAAAAATTTTTGGCTGGCAAACAGAATTTTGTTTTTTTCCCAATAACAACACATAAGGAAATTATCTGTCTCTAACCAGTATATTTTTCTGGAGCAACTTTCTATAGTATCAAATTCATAGACTGGAATTTGCATATTAAAGTCAACCTCTGCTGCTGATCTATAGCATCTGCTATGTTGTGAGCTCTGAGATGTCTAGTTGCAAGGAGTCTTGCCCTCTCTCAACATAGGAGTTGGAATACTTGAATAACAGTTTCTTTTCTTTTTGAGTCAGGGTAGATTTATCTCTGCCTCTTTCTCAACTTACCTGTTAGCTTCAGAGGATCTAGATGTTCGGTCTTCGTTCACCTGACCTTTGGGACCTACAACTGTATTGGTAGATGAACCACCAACAATTTTAATAAGCAGTTTGTCCTTCAGCCTGACCTCAAGGAGGCTTCATCAGAGTGGCGTTATGATGGCAGCAGCTTTAGTGCCAAGCCATTTTTTCCCTGTCTTGACAATTGGCTACTATATGATGCTTCTCCTCAAGGATGCTCTCAGACATTCAAGTTTGCAGTTAGCTTTTTGGCATCTCAGCTTTAGTCCTCTCAACCACTGTAATTCATAACAGTTTTGCGTGAAATAATTATACTGTGGGCCTTCCTACTTCAGCAACGATAGGACCACCTGTTTCAACTTTCCAGTCAAGTCTTTCATCTTCTGTCTATTTCAACTAGACAATTGATGGGACTCTTGGATCACATGGCTTCAATCCATATTACTTTCTTCATGAGACTTCATTTTTGAACTGCCCAGTAGTTTCTGGCATCTACAAAGTATCCAGTTTTCATTCTTTTTTTCACAACCGCGTTCATCGCAGTGGGGGTTGACTTTGTCCAGTTTTTTCCAAATGGCTGCTGTATCAGATGTCTCTAGATCAGCCAATTCTGACCACATACTCTTCCAAGTACTATATGTTTCGCTCCATAAGACCCACCTGACCATAAGATGCACCCTAGATTTAGAGGAGGAAAACAAGAAAAAAAAACATTCTGAACCAATTTCTCCCTGCCAAGCTCTGCACCCTGTCCCCCTCCCTGCCAGGCTCTGTCCCCTGTCCCCCCCCTCTGGTGGTATAGTGGTAGGCCGTGGCAGGGCACAGAGCAGGCAGGAAGGCAGGCCCCACCCCACCCCCAGTACCTTAAATCATCCCCCCATACAACCACGTGTCCCCCCAGTACCATACATCATCCCCCATATCCCCACATGTACCTTAAATCATCCCCCATACCACCCACGTGCCCCCCAGTACCATATATAATCCCCCAGATACCCCCAAGTACCTTTTTTAATCATACCCCCTCAGTACCTTTTTTAATTCCTCCCTCTTTAGATGGCTCTCATCTTTCCCAGCCAGCAGCGCATAGGCCAGAAATGCAATGATCAGGAGCAAGTCCGTGCTCTTGCCTAGGCCCATGCTGATCTCCGAATGGTTGCAGTCAGTTCTCACGAGTCCCGTGAAAACTGACTGCAGCCATTCGGAGATCAACGCAGGCCCACGCATGAGCGTGGAGGATTTGCTCCTGATCTCTGCGCTTCTGGCTGGGAAATTTGCTAGACCACCAGGTACGAGGCATCAGGCAGGTGGGATTAAAGATTAGGCAGCGGTGTTTTTATGTTTTGTTTTTTTAAAAATATGCAGCAGCGACGATTAAAAATATGTGGCAGCGGGGAGGGGGGGGGGTATGTGGCGGCGCCAGCGGGCTTAAATTTGTATCTTCACTTCATAAGACGCACTTACATTTCCACCCCCTTTTTGGCGGTGGAAAAAGTGCATCTTATGGAGCAAGAAATACAGTATTCTTGCGAACCTCACCTGGACAGTATTAACACATGAGCCTGTTCTGGCATGAGCAGACATTTCTATACATGTGTTGAAACTTAAGCGAGTTGGAATACTTTTAAGTCTTTTCATCATAGCATATTTAATCAACTCTTCTTACTGTGCATGAGCAATCAACTTGTATTCTACTGCATAATCAAGCGTGACAGTATCAGTTTTTCTATTTTTCTGTCAGAAAGCCAAGAGGATTTGGAATTACTCGATTGCTTGAAACATATTTCTAAACCTTATCTATATTCAACAAGCAACAAATACTCTTGTCGACAACCTCAGCTGATTTCTTCGGCAGCACGAGTGAACGCTCACCTCCCTGGTTTTGCGTCACATTTTCTCTATTTCTAAGACTCCTCAGATACTCGTCTCCTGTTTCAGACACTATGTTAAGGATCCAATATCCTTCTAGATCAGTGGTCTCAAACTCAAACCCTTAGTGGGGCCATATTTTGGATTTGTAGGTACTTGGAGGGCCACAGAAATAATAGTTAATGTCTTATTAAAGAAATGACAACTTTGCATGAGGTAAAACTCTTTATAGTTTATAAATCTTTCCTTTAACAGTTAAAGGAAAGATTTATAAACTACTAGCTGATTACCCGGCGTTGCCCGGATATTTATTTTTCCCAAAATGTCCAACCCCCTACATGTCCCACCCCCCTATGTCCCACATGTCCCACCCCCCACGTTACCCCCCCACATGTCCCATATGCCCCACCCCCATGTCCCAACCCCCTACCCTCCACATGTCCCAAAGGAATGTCCCTCTCTATGGGGCTGAACTTAGACTTAAACGGCATCGGGAGTGTCGGTATTCATCTCTGCGAGCCCGAAAACTATGGGTTGGACATTAATATCTGTCGCTTTTGATAATTTTAACATATCACCCCCTTCCCACCCCCACAGTATTTTACCCCGTCCCACCTGCACAATATTTTTCCCCAGATAGTAAGTCATATATGTACCAAGTTTGGTTGAAATCTCTCCATGCGTTTCAGAGTTATGCTGAGTATTCATCTGTGAGCCCGAAAACACTATGGGGTAGAAACTAAAATCTGTCATTTTCAATCATTTTTACATATCCCCCCTTCCCACCCCCACAGTGTTTGTCCTCAGATAGTAAGTAATGTGTATGTCAAGTTTGGTTGAAATCTGTCCATGCATTGAAGAGTTATGCTGGAACATACATACATACATACACACACACACATATATTCAAATTATAATGTGAAATATTTGACAAAATGAATACAATACAACTAACGCAAAACTTGATTATAAACAACATTTTTAGTTTCACCTCCAGGAGCAAGAACATATAAATTCTTGGGTGAACCCACCCTTGAGCAAGCAACATAGAGTTGTGGGCCGCGAGACCCCCAGAACATATCACCCCAGGTAGTGAGGGATCTGCATACCAAGTTTCGTTCAAATCGGTCAAGCCGGTTTTGAATTACTGTGAGAATGGCAGCTTTTTACATTTTTTCCATTGACATGAATGGGTGAAATCTGATTTTCTGGTTGTAGCTCCGCCCATGTGTGCAGGTGGGCCGCGAGACCCCCAGAACATATCACCCCAGGTAGTGAGGGATCTGCATACCAAGTTTCGTTCAAAGCGGTCAAGCCGTTTTTGAATTACAGTGAGAATGGCAGCTTTTTACATATTTTCCATTGACATGAATGGGTGAAATCTGAGTTTCTGTTTGTAGCTCCGCCCACTTGTGCAGGTGGGCCGCGAGACCCCCCAGAACATATCACCCCAGGTAGTGAGGGATCTGCATACCAAGTTTCGTTCAAATCGGTCAAGCCGTTTTTGCGTGATCGCGGCACATACACACATACATACCTCCGATTTTATATATATATATATATAGATAAAGAGTTTTACCTTATGCAAAATTGTCATTAACTATTTTTTCGGCGGCCCTCCAAGTACTCTATTTTTTCTGCAGCCCTCACATTTAAAGTTTAATATCTTTCCTTTCTCAAAACTGACACATTTCAGTCACTATATTGAAAATAAAATCATTTTCCCTACCTTTGTTGGCTGGTGACTTTATTTTTCTGTGCATTTAACTATGTTTCCAGAGTCTTCTTGTCCTTTGACTGGTTTTCTCTCCGTCTTCACTTTCTGCCTTGCATCCATCTTTGGCATTAACTTAATATTCAATTTTTCTGCTTTCTTTTCAAAATCTACGTTTCCATGGCTTACCTTCCCTTCTATCTCTCTCTTCTTCTGTCCCTATTCCCATGGTCTGACATCTCTTTCTTTCCTTTCTCTCCCTCCCTCCTTCCTTCCTTTCCCCTGGTCTGGCATCTGTCTCCTTCCCTCCCCCAACTTTTTATTTCTTTCACCCTGCCCCCTTCTTTCTTTCTCTCTCTATCCATGCCCCCATTCTATCTATGTCTGTCTGTCTTTCTCTCTCTCTCTCTCTCTCTCCGTGCCCCCTTTCTTTCTTTTTTTCTTTCTCCATGCTTTCTTTCTTTCTTTCTCTCTCCATTCCCCTTTCTGTCTGTGTCCCGTTTCCCTTCTTCCTTTCTGTCTCCCTGTCCTCCCTTTCTTTCTTTACTTCTCCCTGCCCTCCCCCAAGCCACCACCATTGGGGAACAGGCCACCACTGCCGCAATCGGGGAACAGGCCACCACTGCCGCAATAGGGAACAGGCTGCCACCACCACAATCGGGGAACAGGCCAGCGCCGAGGTCTTTACTCTCCCTGATTATCTTCCCCAGCGCGAGGCCGACCAATTCACGCCACCCGACGTCAATTCTAATGTCGGGGAGGAACTTCCAGGCCAGCCAGGCAGCGATTGGCTGGCCCGGAACTTCCTCCCCGACATTAGAATTGACGTCAGGTGGCGAGAATTGGTCGGCTCCGAGCTGGGGAAGATAAGCAGGAAGAGTTAAGACCTCGGCGCTAGCCTGTTCCCCGATTGTGGCGGCAACAGCCTGTTCCCTGATTGCGGTGTCTTGGGGGAGGGCAGTGGGAAGGGAAGCAGATTGAGGACCCCTGCTTTAGGCGAGGACAGATCGCGGGCCGCAAAATAGTCCCTGGGGGGCCGCATGCGGCCCATGGGCCGCGTGTTTGAGACTGCTGTTCTAGATCATACCCTCTCTTCTCATGCAGAGTTGAAGTTTCTTTTACATCCCATTCTGCAGTTGTTTTATCTGACACTTCTATTTGGGATGACCTCATCTAATGCTGATCTTCTGCTCTTTTTACAATCATTTGGGATCTCTCTAGGAATCCCTTCTTCATGGCAGTGTTTCCTACAAAATATGGTTTTCAGCATAGTATGGTATTCATCATCAAGATGCTTTATCATCTGCCATATCTTCATTATTGGAATATTTTTTCGGCTTTTTCAATTCATGGTTTAAAATCACATTAGTCAAACCTCACAATTTTCAGTGTTTTCTATGCATTTTACTGTTCAAGTTCTAACTATTCATCTTTTAGTTGACAGTTTATGAAAGCACTTGTCAACATCAGACCATTTCTCAAACCTCCTCTACTGGTTTGGAATCTTGCTGTGATTCTCTCCAGTCTGCTACAGCCTCCATTTTAACCAGTGGCCTATGCTCTTAACTTCTCACTTAGGAAATTGAATTTTCTTTTTATCTCCACTGCTTCTGACTTCTATGACAGTTTCACACCTTGGTATGGGACACACCTTTTTTGATTTTTTACCATGATAAGGTGTTTCTCCACATTTTTACAGAGGTAGTCTCGGATTTTCATTTCCATCATTTCATTGTGCCACCAGTTTTTCTATTTCTCATTCTGCCAGTCAGTTCTTCATACCTTCTACTGTAAATGTACCTTAGCTTATTTACAAAAAGTCTCAAGTCTTATGGAGCATTGCTTCAATTACTTACCTCTTTTCATACTAACAAGTTGGGCCAGTCCACCACCAAAAGTTCTATTTCCACATGGCTTGCGGCCTGTATTTCTTTTTGCTGTGCTCGGGAAGGGCTGCAAATTGGAGATCTTGTAACAGCTCTTAGAATCTGGGCTATGCAGCGCTAGTTGCTTTCTTATGTTCCACTTAAATTGCTGATATCTACAAAGCAGCTACTTGTTCCTCAGATCACACATTCATCTCTCTCTATTCTCTGGACTTCTTTCCATTCGCAATGGTCACTTCAGCCAAGCAGTATTATAATTTTTATTCTCTTATCTGGCTAACTCTCCCCCATCTCATTATAGTAAGTTAGGGAGTCCCATATGTGTGAATATGCTGCCTGCTTGTCCTAGGATAAAGCACAGTAACAGGTGTTAACTGGGCACAGCAGGCAGATAACTCAAGGGGCTCATGCTGTAGTTGGGTTGGAAGGCACTTACACATGCGTGGTGCAGGCAGTTGCTAAGTTTTTCAACTTAAAGTGACAATTCTTGTCAAACTGTTCGTACCGGGCTTGGTGGATGATGTTGCCCATATGGATAACACCTGTTACAGTAAGTAACTGTACTTTATTGAAGGACCATGAATCCTACACTGTACCAGAAAACTCTGGGTTCTTTGTTAGGAGTCACTGCCCAGGAAAAGGATCTAGGTGTCATTGTTGAGGATACGTTGAAACCTTCAGCTCACTATGAGGGGGCTGCTAAGAAAGCAAATATAATGTTAGTAATTATCAGGAAAGGAATGGGAAAACAAAGATGAAAATGTTATTATGCCCATGTATCCCTCTATGGTACAGCTGCACCTTGAATACTGTGTGCAGGTCTGGTCACCATATCTCAAAAAAGATATAGTGGAATTAGAAAAGATACATAGAAGGGTGACAAAAATTATAAAAGGGATGGGACAACTTCCCTATGATGATAGGCTAAAGCAACTAGTGCTCTTCAGCTTGAAGAAAAGATGGCTCAAGAGTGATATGATAGAGGTCTATAAAATAATTAGTGGTGTGGAAAGGGCAGATGTGAATCACTTCACTCTTTCCAAAAATACTAGGACTAGGGGACATGCAATGAAACCTACTAAGTAGCTTCCTCGACCTTACCGCTCACAAGACGTCAATTGACGACACTCGCTGGGAACATGTCCCCTGGTCTGACCACTTCCTAGGGGCTTTCTGTCTCCCCATCTTTATGTCGCACCTTGGGGCTCCACCCCGCACTTCCAACCCCATTACCTTCCGCAAAAAAATCACAAGCGACCTGTTCTGGTCTAAATTTCTCAATCTATTCTCCTCTGCCCCTAAGCCTGCAGATTCAGGTACTAATTGGCATAGCTGGGTCGCTCTCTCCAAATCCACCTATCTTTCCCTCGCCCCCTGTTCCACTAAATCCATCTCCTATCCCCGCAAGGCCCCTTGGTTTCTCCCATATCACAGAGAGCTAAAACAGAAATGTCGAGCTCTGGAGCGCATATGAAAAAAATCAAAATGTCCTATAGACAGACAGTCCTGGAGAGACAATATCAAGCTGTACAATACAGCATTAAAAAAAGCAAGAAAGAACTTCTATGGTGACAAAATCTCCAGGTCCAACAATCAAAGCAGTACTCTATTCAACATCTGGCGCTCCCTAACCTCCAAAAGAGACCCCACCGTGCTCCCCTCATCTCCCTCAGCCGATGTTCTAGCAAAATTCTTCAACGATAAGGTTTCTTCCTTGAGATGCTCTTTCCCTCCTTCAGTCTCTTACAACTCCCTAGTGCCCATCATTTCCACTCCCACCCTAATGGTCTCCAACCCTATCCCAGCTGACAGATCCTGGACCACCTTTGAGCGCGTATCTGAATCCCTGGTCCTCAATCTCTGCCTCAAACTGAAATCCTGTAATTGCTCCTTGGACCTATTCCCCTCCTATCTATACGAGAACATTCCCGCTCAGGCTATTTCTTCTATCACCATTCTCATAAACTCCGCCCTTCAGTCGGGCCATTTCTCCCCAGAAATGGGTCATATCACCTTGACCCCACTACTGAAAAAATCTGACCTTGAACCTTCCATACCATCCAACTATCGCCCAATTGCAAATATCCCTCTCCTAACCAAGATGCTAGAGTCCATCATTTCTTCCCAACTCTCATCATACTTAGAGAGATTCTCTATTCTTTTACCCTATCAATATGGCTTTCGTCCTAACTTCAGCACCGAATCCCTACTGTCTTCCCTGATTTCAAGGGTTCAACAACTTCACTCTCGCCGTCCTCCTACAATTTGACTTTTCCACTGCTTTCGACGTTGTTCACCATGATATTCTTGTTTACCAACTCTCTGAGATAGGTATCAACTCCGCAGTCCTAGGTTGGTTCTCTAAATTCCTCCGCTCTCGTTCTTACATTGTTAACATGAATGGCACCTCATCCTCCCCCTGGAAACCGAATTGTGGAGTCCCGCAAGGCTCTCCACTATCCCCTATCCTTTTCAACATCTATATGTCCTCCCTAAAACTCCTCTACCTATCCCCCCTTGAAACAATTTACACTTATGCAGACGACATCCTCAAGACCGATTCGAACCTCACCGACCTGTCTAAGACCAAATCCTCTTGTATAATGAACCTACAATCCTGGGCCCACACTGTGCAAATGAAATTGAATGAGTCCAAAACAAGACTTCTTTGGCTCGGTCCAAAACTAGATCACCTACCCACCTCCATCCCACTACCCTCTGGCTCCTCTCTGCAGCTTGAGTTCTCGAGCAAGGTCTTGGGCATCATCATTGATTCCACATTGTCCTTCAATGACCACCTCCAATCCTTGGTAAAAAAATGCTTTTTCAGCCTTCACATGCTGAGGAAAGTTAGATCCTGCTTCCATCAAAAACATTTTACCCTCCTTGTCCAATCCATCATCCTCTCCAGATTGGACTATTGCAACTCTATCTACTTAAGCCTAACTAAGAAAAACCTCCACAGACTCCAACGGATTCAGAATGCCGCGGCCAAGCTCATCTTCGCTAAAAGTAAATTTGACCATGTCTCCCCGCTCCTGGCCAAGCTCCACTGGCTTCCGATAATCGCCAGAGTCCACTATAAATGCGCCTGTTTAACTTTAAAAATCCTATATGGTATCCTCCCTCCTTTTATCCCTCTTTCTTGGAATTCCTCAAACCCTAATACCACCAGATCCTCCCACAAATTAAAACAATCCTTCCCCTCGCTAAAAGGCATTTCCCACATAGGAAAGCTAGGGACCTCCCTTCACTTCAAAATCACTGAGCTCTGGAACAACCTTACCTCCCCGGAACTTGAGCTCTCTCCAAGTTTTCCGCAAACATTTGAAAACCTGGCTTTTCTCAAAAAATGTAAGTCTCCCTCCAACTTAGGAATCAAGGAAACTCTTATATCTTGGCATCCCAAGTCCTCTAAATTTTCTTCACACTTCTACCTCTAACTCTCTGTTGTAGTTCCTTCCTATTTCTCCTACTGTAAACTGCGTCGAACTCTACGAACGTGGAGATGATGCGGTATACAAACCTAAGGATTAGATTAGATTAGATTAGATGTAAAACAAACCGGAGAAAATATTTCTTCACACAACGTGTAATTAAACTCTGGAATTCGTTGCCCAAGAATTTGGTGAAATCAATTAGCTTAGTGGGGTTTAAAAAAGGTTTGAATAATTTCCTAAAATAGAAGTTAATAGGCCATTATTGAGATGGCTTGGGAAAATCTACTGCTTATTCCTAGGATAAGCAGCATAAAACCTGTTTTACAATGTGGGATCTAGCTAGGTACTTATGACCTGGGTTGGCCACTGTTGAAAACTTGACACTGGGCTTGATGGACCTTCGGTCTATCCCAGTATGGCAATTCTTATGTTCTTATGTCCAGTCATCGGTCCCCGAGTTGGAGCTGAAGGTAATTGGGTTATGCAGCAAGACAATGATGCAGACTTGCTTGTGTATTCTGGATGGGAAGAAACAAAATCCAAGATTTGGATTGGTCTAGTCCAGTGGTTTCAAACTTGCGGCCCACCAGGTACTATTTTGAGGCTCTCGGTATGTTACCATTGTTCTGGAACATTGCCCACCTCGCTGCTGTAACCTCATGCAAGCGCTTTCCTACGTCTGTACGCGATTGTGAGGTGGAGTCGAGAGAACATTTGGTGTCCGGTGCTGGAGGAGGTGAGAGCTGAAGGCGGTTGCGGATGCGACCATCGGACACTTATGGCACAAGTTTTCCAGGCACAGGTTGGACATTGATTCTCCCCTCTACAAAAATAGCCTAGAAGACTACACCGAAAATCTTGTCTCTTGCAGTTGATACTTTAGATTAGAATCTAAATCACACTTTTGCATGAGGTAAAACTCTTTATAGTTTATAAATCTTTCCTTAATTGCTTCTGATAATTTCAGCTATACACAGCTGAAAGCAGTGCAACATGCAGAAAGTGAAGTTTAGATAGTTTTTCACTTTCTGCATGTTGCATTGCTTTCAGCTGTGTATAGCTGAAATTATCAGAAGCAATTAAAGAAAGATTTATAAACTATAAAGAGTTTTTTACCTCATGCAAAGTTGTCATTTCTTTAATAAGACATTAACTATTTTTTTCGGCGGCCCTCCAAGTACCTACAAATCTAAAATGTGGCCCTGCAAAGGGTTTGCGTTTGAGACCGCTGGTCTAGTCAGTCTTGTCTTGAAAACAGTGGAGATGCTGTGGCAGGACCTGAAATGATCAGTTTATGCATAAGAACCTACACATGTATTTGAATTAAAGCAGTTTTTCAAAGAAGTCAGCTAAGATTCCTCAACAATGATGTGAAAGACTAATATCAAATTATAGGAAGCATTTAGTTGTAGTTATTGCTGTTGAAGATGGTGCACTTTGTTAAATGATAATTTAAAAATTGTTGTATTTACTTAGGCTTCCTTTGTTTAATTTTGCATTGTGATTAAAGATCAGAAACCATTCACTGTGGCATGTAATAGGGGACATTTTTTCTCATCATTGTATGCTTTTCATTTTTGTTTGTTAATTCTCTGTTTTGGAGCAGCCATACTGTTCCTTTGTTTCTGCTTATCTGTGCCGTCACTTAGATATGCTTCCTCTATGTTGACTAGGATGGTGAATGGGACATCCACCCCTAGACACGTAGTGAAAGGGCCTTATCTTTCTCACTTGAAATGTATATGGTAAACTGCAACTCATCATCCCAGGACAAGCAGGCAGTATATTCTCACATGAAGGGGATGTTATCCACAGAGCCCGGTATAGACAGTATAAAATGTATGCTGTCACTTTCTTAGAAGTTTTGAGACTGCCCATAAGGTGCATGCGCCTGATAACAGCTTGCGGGACTATCAGTTCTTAGTTTTCTGTGGAGCTAAGAAGTCGGGGTGTGGGGGGGGTTGAGTCATTCCAAAAGCGCTTAACTACATTTTTGTACCTTCCCAAGATTATTTTTCTCATTTCTTCAGTTTTTACATTGTTACCTTATTTAATATTTATTATGTTTTTTTTCCCCTTTCCATTTTTCTTTCCCTCGGACCCTACTCAGTCTGATTTCAGGCCGGGAGCATCAAGCTTTTCTTGGCTACAGCTTAACTTGACCCCTGGGACAATCAAGTCCTTTGACCTCCGGTGGTTTTTCCTTCGATGTCAAAGCCTTCTAGCAGCTTTAAAAGATGTATTAGGTGTAACAGGACTATCTCAGCCACTGATCCACACAATTGGTGTCTTCAGTGTCTTGGTCCAGAACTACCGGGTGGGCTCTTGCTCTTGTTGCTCAAAGCTTAAAAAAAAATCTTTGAAGGCTCAAAGACTTCAGCAATGAAAGCTGTTTGGGACATTGGGAACATCTAATATTTTGACAATGTCTGCTGCACCAGACACTGAAAGGCACCAGCCAGCAACAGCATCAGTACTGACACCGGCATTGGTGCCTCACTCAATGCCTGCTCCCTCAGTACCACCATCAGGATCTGCTACTAAATAGGCTAAGAAGCATGGCCATACTTCACCTTCCTGACATACTTCAACGTCATCTCAAGCGTCAACTCCCGAAACACACTAAACGTCGATGCAAAGAACCACGCTTTCTATCTTTACAGCGGGTGTCCCCTCAAAGGCGTCGACATTCCTGTAAGGGTCACTATGCCAGTGGATCCCCTATTGGAGGTCGTTTCAGCCACTTCCACCATCGTTGGTCTCTCATCATAGTAGATAGTTGAGTTCTGAGTGGTAAGACAGGGATATGCTCTTAATCTGCACAACAGACCTCCCTCCTTCATCAAGAACTCTTGGCCCTCCTGCAACTCAGTGCCATCAAACCAGTGCCGCCTCTGCAGAAGGGTCAGGGGTTCTACTCCAAATACTTCCTCATTCTGAAAAAGACTGGAGGGTCTACATCTGATTCTCAAACTCTGGGCCCTCAACAAATATTTAGTCAAAAGGAAATTCTGAATGGTCTCCTTGGGAACCCTTTATCCACTTGGAAAAGAACTGGCTTTGCTCTCTAGATCTCAAAGAAGCCTGCATATATATCCCCATCCTCCCAGCCCACAGAAAGTATCTTTGCTTTCAAATCGGAACAAATCACCTCCAATACAAGGTGCTACCTTTCAGTCTAGCATCAGCACCCAGAGTATTCACAAAATGTTTAGTTATAGTAGCTGCAACACTCTGCTCATATGGCTTCATGTATTCTCTTATCTGGATGACTGGCTGATTAAGGCGTTGTCACCCAAACAACCCATCTAGCCACTAGCTCCTGGAACTTCTAGGATTTGCAGTCAATTTCCAGAAGTCATATCTCCAATCAACCCAAAATATGGAATTCATTGGCACTCTAATGAAAACAATGCAGACTCATGCATACCTCCTTCAACTGAGACTAGATACCCTACTTCACCTCTGAAAACATGTCTACTCTCCATACCATCAAAGCAAGACAGATGATGTGACTTTTGGGACACATGGCATCAACGGTTCATGTCTCCCCATTTACGCGTCTTCATCTCGGAGATCCTTAGTGGACTCTTGCCTCTCAATGGTCCCAAGCCACAGATCGACTTTCCTAGAAACACCCATATTACATCAATCCCTTCTGTGGTGGTTGGAACTGAAAAATATTTCCAAAGGCCTCTCCTTCCATGTTCTTCCACATCAGAAAACACTAACAGATGCCTCCATGTTTGGATGGGGAGCTCACCTAGATGTCCTTCTCATTTGGGGCACTTAGAGTATTCAAGAAAAAGCTCTCCACATCAACCTCCTAGAATTCTGAGCAATTCACAATACTCTTCAGATTTTTCAAGATCGCTTTCTCAACCAAGTACAGTAATACTAATTTGGACAGACAGTCAAATAGCCATGTACTGTATAAACAAGGAAGTACAGGGTCTTGCCCACTCTGCTGGGAAGCCATGCAGATCTGAAATTGGGCAATTCCACGCAACATCTTCCTCAAGACTGTATCTAGCAGGCAAACAAAACGCTTTGGTAGACAGACTGAGCAGATTCCTTCAACCTCACAAGGGGTCACTCAGCTCAACTGTAGTACATCAGATCTTCTCAATCTGGTGAACTCCGCAAATAGATCTCTGCGTCTCCTATCACAAACTTCCACACTTCTGTTCTAGACTATACTCATCTCATCGTCTGGCGGTAGATGCTTTCCTCCTAGATTGAACAAAATATTTCTCTATGCATTCTCTCCAGTTCCTCTGATAGAGAAGACACTGTTCAAACTGTGACAGGAACCAGCCACCATGATCCTCATAGATCCAAAAGGGCCAAGTCAATCCTGGTTCCCCCTTCTCCTTCAACTCAGTTTAAGGGAACTCATTCCACTGAACTTTTTCCACCTTTGCTACCAGAACGAAGGGTCCCTTCTCCATCCCAATCTTCATTCTCTAACATTCACAGCGTGGTACCTCTCTCCCAATGGATAGATGAATTCACTCTCTCTGGCTCCAGTATTGGCCCTAATCCAGATACGGGCTCCAGTATCGGCCATAATAGATGCTTCCAGGAAACCATTCACTTAACGTTGCTACCATTTCAAATGGACTCGATTTACTCTTTGTCACCAACAAATATTACTTCTGGACACTTGTCTTCTGTCATCAGTTCTCGATTATTTTTTGCATCTCTCCAACTCTAATCTAAAGATCACCTTAGTGAGGGTGCATCTCAGTGCTATCAGTGCTTTTCATTTGAACAATAAACCTCTGTCTACACACCCGTTGGTTTCTAGGTTCATGAAAGGCCTACTACATTCAAAACCTCCAATCAAACCTCCTCCAGTTGCATGGGACCTCAATGTTATATTCACCTTGATGAAGTCTCCATTTGAACCAATAGTGACTTCATTACTCAAATATCTCACAAGTCGGTGAACTCCAATCACTTGTCTCAGATCCCCCATATACAACATTTTATCATAATAGTTGTCCTTTGCACTCATCCCAAATTCCTACCAAAAGTAGTCTCGGAATTTCATTTCAATAAGCCTATATTTCTGCCTGTTGTCTTCCCAAGACCACATTCCTGTCTTGGTGAAGCTGCGCTCTATACATTGGACTGTAAAACAAGCTTTGGCTTACTACCTGGATCGGACCAAACTTCATAGAACTTCCACTCAACTATTCCTGTTATATGATCCTAATAGATTAGGAACTCCTGTAACCAGAAGAACAATTTCTATATGGATAGCAGACTTTTGTCTCCTATGCTTGGCCTGGCCTATTGCTGGAAGGTAGTGTTAAAGCACATAAAGTAAGAGCAGTGGAAACTTTAGTAGCTTACCTATGTTCCACTATATTTGTAAAGCGGCAACCTGATCCTCAATTCACACTTTCACATCCTACTGCTATCTGGAGACTCATTCCAGAAGGGATAGTTGGTTCAGTCAAGCAGTTCTACAAAATTTATTCTCTGTTTAGATGCCAGCTTCCCTCCATCCCTTCCATATTAGCTAGGGAGTCCCAAATGTGAGAATATATACTGCCTGTTTGTCCTGGGATAGAGCACAGTTATTTCTATTATCCAGGGACAGCAGTTAGATATTCTCACAACCCTCCCACCTCCCGTAATTGACTGCTTAGAATTTTGACTGAACTGATGGTCTCACGAGCTGATGTCAGGTGGGAAGGCACCGGCGCATGTGTGGTATGGGCGGATTTGAGACTTCTGAGAAGTTTAAGGTGACAGTACACTTTTTATACTGTTCTGGTCTGTACCAGGCTCCGTGAATGATATCACCTTCATGTGAGAATATCTGCCTGCTGTCCGGGAATAACATCTGTTACAGGTAGGTAACTGCTTTCTCTGCTGCTTATAAGTACTCCCCCCCCCCCCCCCCCCACATACACACACCAGTGCGGAAGATCATCAAAAATCTATAATAAGAAAATGAAGAAAAAATATCCAGACACCAGGAAAGCTGGAAGCCTACTTTTAGTTTTGTAATGCAACTGATCCAATTGCCACAGATTTTATCACTTGAGCTGTGGCAGGAAACTACAGTATTTGAATGTTGTCACTATTGCAGATCTGGAAAATAAGATTTAAAGTCTTATTAGTGGCTTAATAAAGGCTTAAAGCACAAAAGCTATGGACATGAAAGACTCTTTTGGGTTTTTGACCTATAGGGATGGATCATAGCGAGCCTTGTTCTGATTTGAGGAGCATGCATCTGGCACTACTGAGCTTATATTTTTGTGAACATTGTTGACCGTTTTTGCTTAGCATGTTTTCCTCTTCTGACCTCTGCATGGGTTTCTGTTTTAGGTGATGGTAATGCCAGAAGGAGCTGATACTGTGTCCAGGCCTAGCCCAGACTATCCTATGTTACCCACAATCCCACTCTCTGCTTTCTCTGATCCGAAGAAAACCAAACCATCCCATGGATCAAAGGTCAGTGAGGAGTAAGGCTTCACTTAAGAGAAGTTATGTATAAGTAGGATAGCTCTGGTGTACCTTTATATTTCAAATGATGATGGCAACCCTTTTTTCTATTATGTCAGAACCAGACCAATCCAAGATCTATACTGTGATTGACCAGCAGATGGAGATAAAGAATATGGAATTGTGTTGTGCCTTATAAGGAGCGTATGCTGCTCTCAGTATTCAGTATTTTCTATCTCCGGCAGATGGTAGATGTCTGGTGCTGTGGCTCAAGAACAGGACATTTTTAAGCTCCTTGGTCAGTTGGTGACTGCTGCTAGGGGAAAGGATTTACTTTTATTTTTTAAATTTAATTATAATAATCCTAAGATAATGCCTAATGGTGCCAGGTCCCTTACCCCCCTGCCTTCAGTTTGACTTTTCTGCCTTTGGTTCTGGAAATTACTCCTTTCTGACTAGTGATCTCAGAGTGTTTGAGAAAGACAACCTTAGGGGGGTAAATCTTTTGGAAATTTTGTCTCTTCCTACACTAGCCCTGGTGGGGATTTTGTGCATATCTACTTATCTGCTCCTCTGCTCCAGCTGTTTGGCATTCTCTGGTTATTTTTCCTCATGGCAGCTCCTGTTGAGACTGTCTAAAGGTGCTCTTCTCTAAGGAGAAGCAGGCAGCATATTCTCACATATGGGTGACATCATCCACGGAACCCAGTACGGATATGTACCAAAGTATACTATCACTTACAAAATAAACAAACAAAAAACTTTAGCATTGCCTATTCTGCACGTGTGCATGTGCCTTCCTGCCCGACCTCAGCTCATGGGTCCCTCGGTTCTTCATTTTCCGTGGACCTGAGTAGCTGTGTCATAAAGCTCTCTTAAGTACATTGAAATTTCTTTTGATTTATTGTGCTTTCCCATCATTTTCTTTCATTTTTAGTCAGCTTTTTTTCTGCGTGTATATTATATATCAGTTTTGTGAGTTTTTCATATACTTTTATTTTAGGCCCATCAGTGCTTTCTTCAGACGGTACCATTGTCATCTGTCGGTTTATTTTCTCTTCAGCTTCACAGCATTGGAGCCTTTCAAGTTTCATGCCAGCTATTTTTCCTTCCATGTCTACTGTGCCTCACGGTTTCAAGTGGTGTGTTCGATATAACAGGGCCATTTTAGTCACTGACAAGATTCAAGTTTATTAAGTCTTGATATACCGCTTTTACAAACCAAAGCGGTTTACATCTTTACAATTTTTAAAAAAAATAGTTAAAAATCAGGGGAATGACAAACAAAAGTAACTAATGACAAATGACAAACTAAAAGTAACTAATGAGACAAAAATAAAACGAGGGGAGAAAGGGCAAGGATACAATATTAAAAATAAAAGGAAGAGGTTCAGGGAAGGGGTATGGCTGGAGCAAGCATCTTTACTGATTCCCCCCGCCCCCTTCCTCCTGTTATCAATCGTAGATTTCATAAGTGTCTTTAAAGAGAAAAGTTTTAAGATTAATTTTAAAGTTATCTAAATTAGTTTCTTGCCATAGGGTAAGGGTAAGTGCATTCCAAGGTGTTGGCACAACTACCAAGTAGATGGTTTTATGTGTTGTGTTGTAAAAAAGCTGCCGGATTGAAGGAATGGTTAGTAGATGTTGCTGAGATGATCTCAGTGACCTAGAGGATTCGTAAGGGATTAGAAGTCTGTCAATGAACATGAAAGAGTGATTAAATTGAACTTTAAATGCTAGTAAAAGAGTTTTAAATGAAATTCTGTGACTGATGGGTAACCAATGGGCTTTTTTAAGAAGAGGAGAGACATGGTCAAATTTTTTTTGTTTTAAAAATAATTTTAATAGCTGTATTTTGGATTATTTGTAATCTCCTGATCTGATAGAGGGAATTATAATAGTCTAAGATGGAGATGACTAAATAATGGATTAGAATATTGAGAGATTTTAGATCTAGAAGAGATGAAATAGAGCGTATCATCCTTAGTTTGAAAAAAAACATTTTTTCACAACGGCGCTGATTTGGGCTTTAAACGAAAGAGTATTGTTGAGAATTACGCCTAAGAGTTTAAGTCAGTATCGGTTGGATTGGAGTGGAGGAGATGCATAATTGGGACTTCAACATTTCGTTTCTTTAATTGGAAAAAGCATGGTCTTCGTTTTGTCGATGTTAAGGGCGAGTAAATTTTGCTGATGAGGGTAAGTGTTTAGTTGATTTCCTGAATTTGTGTGGGGTTGTCTGATTGAATAGGATGAATGAGTTGAATATCATCCACGTATGCAAAGATAGTAAAGCCAACAGATTGTGCAATAGTAAGGAGAGGAGAAAGAAAGAGATTGAATAACATTGGTGATAGAATGGAGCCTTTAGGTACTCCTGAATCTTGTGAGTAAGATTCTGATGACGATAACAGGTGTGTTAAGTGCCTTGGTCCTGACCATTGGGACATTTCTGGTACCCTCTACTCTTCGCATGCAGAAGAGGTTCCTTAAAGCCAGGAAATTACAATTTAACAAATTTTTTGGTACTACTTCGCTTTTTTCCAACGAGCTGGTGTTTCTTAGTGCAGCCTGATTCAGGAAAAAAAATTTCGATTCGATTCAGCCTATTGAATTGGTTTTTCAATTCGATTTGGTGTTTTTTTGTTGGTTTTTTTTCCCCCAAACATCCTGATGGGTTTATTTTATAGCCTCTTCACCCCCTTTGCCTTCTCCTAACCACACTGGCGCTGTGGTGTAAACAAAATTTAAAAAATGACTTTTCCTCTCTCTGTTAAATCCTAGCTCACGTTTGCGGTCTAACACCAGCTCTGGCAGGATGCACGTTTCAAATCTGACATATTGTAATCACAAAACAGAAAATAAAATTAGTTTTTCTACCTTTTGTTGTCTGGTCATTATACAAATCTTGTTGGTCCCAGGCTCTGGTTGTCTTCTGATAACTTGCTTGCCAGAGTCTCCTTCTTTCTTCTTTCTGCATGCTAACCATCCATCTGCCATCTCTGTCCTCCCCTTCCATTTCCCTTCCATCCCCAGGAGGTCTGGCATCTTTCCTTTTTTTCGTCTCCATCCACAGATCCACCTTTTCTTAACTACCCTTTCATCCAGCATCTCTCCCTTTCTTTTCCCAACTACCCTCTTATCCAGTATCTCTATCCCCCTCCCTCCACACCATCCCTTGTGTCCAACTTCTCTCCCTTTCTGTTCCTTCCCTCCCTAAATCCCATTGTCCATCATTGTCCCTCTCCTCTATTTTCAGACCCATTATTTATTTCCCCCCAAAGTCCGACATATGCACGTCACTTTGAACCCCCCTTCCTTCCCTCCCTCCGTGTACTTTTACACCAGGGCCCTCCTCCCCTGAAGGCCTATGCCACCATTACTGAAGGCCTGTCTGTCCCTCCTGAAGGCCTGTGCCACCATCCCTGAAGGCCTGTCCCACTTGAAGGCCTGCATCCCCCCAAAGGCCTGCCTGCCTGTCCCCCCCCATGAAGGTCTGCACCTCCCCCTGAAGGCCTGCATCTCCCTCTGAAGGCCTGTTCCCCCCCCCCTTTGAAGGCCTGTCCTCCCCCTTAAAGGCCTGCATCCCACCCTTGAAGGCCTGCTTGCCTGTCCCCCCCCTTGAAGGTCTGCCTGCCTGTCCCCCTTGAAGGGCTGTCCCCCCCCTGAAGGCTTGTCTCCCCCCCCTGAAGGCTTGTCTCCCCCCATGAAGGCTTGTCTCCCCCCATGAAGGCTTGTCTCCCCCCATGAAGGCTTGTCTCCCCCATGAAGGCTTGTCTCCCCCCATGAAGGCTTGTACCCCCCTTGAAGGCCTGCATCCCCCCTTGAAGGCCTGCATCCCCCCTTGAAGGCCTGCATCCCCCCCTTGAAGGCCTGCACCCCCCCCCCTTGAAGGCTTGTACCCCCCTTGAAGGCCTGCCCCCCAACCCTGAAGGCCTGCATCTCAACCCTGAAGGCCTGCATCTCAACCCTGAAGGCCTGCCTGCCTGCCCCCTCTGAAGGCCTGCCCCACCCTCCACCCTGAAGGACTGCTCACCCCCCCCTTCAGAGCTGTTTCCTCTGCCATGGTCCTGCCCCTTCTCTGATGTCAGAGGCAGAATCGCGGTGGAGAAAACAGTTCTGAAGCAGTGCAAAGATCACTAACATCGCGATCTTGTCTGCAGGCTGCTTCTTTAAGGTAAACGGTGCGGGGAGGCCGGGGGGGGAAGCGGGAGGCCAGGGCGGGAAGCCGAATGCCAGGGGGTGGAAACGGACGCCGGGGGGGAGGAAACCGGACGCCGGGGGGAAGCCGACAGCAGCACTTCCTGACTGACCCTCCCCCCTTGCCCTCTAAAGCAGGTGAGGCAACGGCGCTGCCGCTCCTGCTTTAGGGGGAGAGGGGGGGAGGGTCAGCCAAATCGGGAAGCCGATTTTTTTTTTTTTTTATCGATTCGAATCGATTCACCCGAAGTGAATCGGTGAACCGATTTGAATCATGAATCGGGCAGCACTAGTGTTTCTACATCTGATCCTCAACTTCTTGCTGCATCGACATCGAACTTTGCATTGACTATGGAGCATGGTAATAAGGCCTTGCATCAGTAGGAATATGCATCCCTGCCTCATGACTCCAAAGATTCACATTAAAAAGTTAAGAAATGCAAACATCACACAGATGTGTCATGTTTGCATCTAAAGACACCTTAGACCTGCATGCATCGATCAATACTTTTGATAGGGGTTCATTCACATCGTCTCTTTAATTGATGACCCATAAATGTCAATGCATTCCTCCGAAGACCTTCCTTGATTTTTCCACAGATGAGTCATATGTCATACTGTCTGACCATTCCTCTCCTCCATTATGTTCTTTTCTGCCTGAGGGTTTGTCATTCACCAGCTTTATCAGACAAATGGGTCAGAAGCTGCCCAATAAAATGGAGTCTGAAGAGCTGCCTCAATCTGAGCTTATAGAGGCTTTGGACTGTAAAAAGTGACCTAAGCACTGTATTAAACTCCTGCTTCAAACACAAATGAGGCACTTTTTAAAAATTGAGAAGCTCCATTAACGATCCTAGTAGTACCTCATAGGCTGGGCATTTTATACAAGCTCCAACCTTGTCCAGTTTTTGATAAGCCTCAGCTTCAACATTAATCTTTATTGATGGAATCAGCTTTGAAGCATACCCATAGTTCTCATACAAACACCAATACTCCATCTGGCAGAGAGGGCAGGACACTGGACAAATTTGGCAGGTAAATTTATCAGTCTACTATGCTGGTTAACAGGATTCTAAATTATAATTTCTACGTGACTTTTTATTTGAAATCTGTAATCAAACAAGCCTCCACTTTTCAACATCTTCCATCTGGCCACTGTAAACAATTCAGGCATTTGGTCCAACACTGGTCGCCGTACATGAAAAAGGACATTGTACTACTTGAAAGGGTCCAGAGAAGAGCGACAAAAAATGGTCAAGGGACTGGGGAAGTTGCCGTACAACGAGAGGCTAAAGAAACTGGGCCTCTTCTCCCTTGAGAAGAGAAGACTGAGAGGGGACATTATCGAAACATTCAAGATATTGAAGGGAATTGACTTAATAGAGAAAGAGAGATTGTTTACCCTCTCCAAGGTGAAGAGAATGAGAGGGTTCTCACTAAAGTTAGAAGGGGAAAGATTCCATACAAACGTAAGGAAGTTCTTCGTCACCCAGAGAGTGGTAGAAATCTGGAATTCTCCTCCGGAGGCTGTTATTGGGGAAAGCACCCTTCAGGGATTCAAGACAAGGTTGGATAAGTTCCTTCTGGAACAGAACATATGCAAGTAAGGCTAGACTCAAATAGGGCATTGGTCTTTGACCTAAGGGCCACCGCATGTGCTTGAATAAACTATTGACACAATCCTAGACGAAGAAAAACTACGTGATCCACACCAACACGGGTTCACCCGGGGTAGATCCTGCCAATCTAATCTGATTAGCTTTTTTGACTGGGTTACTAGACAACTGGATGCTGGAGAGTCACTGGACGTAGTGTATTTGGACTTCAGTAAAGCATTTGATAGCGTCCCTCATCGAAGATTACTGAACAAGCTAAAATCGATAGGATTAGGAGACACTCTAACTACATGGGTTGGGGATTGGCTGAGCGGCAGACATCAAAGGGTAGTGGTGAACGGTACCCCATCTGAAGCATCGGACGTGATAAGTGGAGTGCCGCAGGGCTCGGTCCTGGGTCCGATTCTATTCAACTTATTCATAAGAGATATGACGCAAGGACTTAGGGGAAAGGTATCGCTGTTCGCAGACGACGCCAAACTTTGCAACATAGTAGGCAGAAGCTTATTACCTGATAGAAGAGAAATCAAAACTCATCTCTTCAAAAAACACTTTCCTTCATCTTAACCTCAACATAGCACTAGAAATTACACACACGAACACCCCTCCATAAATATACCTAAACATTGTACAACTCACTTCATCAACCTACGATTTATCTACTACGTGCTCCAAATTTTTCCTGGAAACTTCCAGACTAACAATTGTAACTTGATACATTCCTGATTCTATGTACTGTAATATTCCTGAATTTGTCCAGTCTCTTAAATTGTAATCCGCTTAGAACCGCAAGGCACAAGCGGAATAGAAATCTGTAATGTAATGTAATGTAATGTAATAATATGACACACAATCTACTGCTGCTGGAACAATGGTCAACTACTTGGCAGCTTGGCTTCAATGCTAAAAAATGCAAGGTAATGCACCTGGGAAAGAGAAACCCGCGTAGAGCTTATGTACTAAATGGTGAAACCTTGGTTAGGACCACAGCGGAACGCGATCTAGGAGTGATCATTAGCGAGGACATGAAGGTTGCCAATCAAGTGGAGAAGGCTTCCTCCAGAGCAAGACAAATGATGGGGTGTATCCGCAGAGGTTTCGTCAGCAGGAGACCTGAAGTTATGATGCCGTTGTACAGAGCCATGGTGAGGCCTCACTTGGAGTACTGCGTTCAGTTTTGGAGACCTCACTACCGAAAGGACGTGCTGAGAGTCGAGTCGGTGCAGCGAACAGCCACCAGGATGGTCTTGGGGCTCAAGGATCTCACGTATGAAGAAAGACTAGAGAAATTGCGGATGTACTCACTTGAGGAAAGAAGGGAACGAGGAGATATGATTGAAACGTATAAATATATCACGGGGCATATCGAGTCAGAAGATGATATCTTCCGGCTCATGGGACCCTCGACCACCAGAGGGCATCTGCTAAAAATCAAGGGAGGGAAGTTTCATGGCGACTTCAGGAAGTATTTCTTCACCGAGAGAGTTGTGGATCATTGGAACAGACTCCCACTCCAGGTGATAAAAGCCAGCAGCGTGACGGATTTTAAGAGAAAATGGGATACTCACGTGGGATCTTTAAGGGAGTAAACTCAGGGGGGGAGGATACTTGGAATGGGCAGACTTGGTGGGCTATAGCCCTTTTCTGCCGCTTTTTTTCTATGTTTCTATGTTTCTATTCCTGTAAAAAAAAAAAATTTCCTTAGATTACTCCTGAGCCTATCACCTCTTAACTTCATCCTATTTCCTCAATTTCAGAGCTTCCTTTCTAATGAAAGAGACTCGCCTCGTGTACATTTATGCCATGTATGTATTCAAATGTCTCTCTATTATCTCCCCTCTCTTGCTTTTCTTCCAAAGTATACATATTTAGATCGTTTATTCTTTCCCCATACACCTTATGATGAAGACCACCGACCAGTTTAGTAACATTCTGTACCAACTCCATCCTGTTTATATCTTTTTGAAGGTGTGGTCTCCAGAATTGTACACAATATTCTAAATGAGGTCTCATTAGAGTCTTATACAGGAGCATCAATACCTCCTTTTTCCTACTGACCATGCCTCTCCCTATGCACACTAGCATTCTTCTTACTTTCATTGTCGCCTTTTCAACCTGTTTGGCCACTTTAAGATCATCACATACTATCACACCCAAGTCCTGCTTCTCTTTTCATGTCCTCCAATCCTATCAGCTGTTTTTTTCAGGTACTCCTCCCATTTCATTAAAATCCACATATTTGAAATCCAGCTGTTATATCAAACCAAACCATTTGATGATCACTACTTACCATGTGGGCAACCACTCTGACATTGAGACACTTTTCCTATTTGTGAGCACCAGATACAGTATCATTTTTTTCCTCATGTGTTCCATCACCATTTGTCTGAGCAGAGCCCCTTCAATGGCATCCATGATCTCTTTACTTTTTCCTATTCTGCAGACAGAACTTTCCAGTCCACATCCAGTATGTTGAAATCACCCAGCAACAGCATTTCCCCTTTCTTTCCTAACTTTTGGATATCTGTAACCATATCTTTATCAAGCTGCTTTGATTGGATCTGAGATCTGTAGACAACACTCATGTAGATAGACATTCCATCTTCTTTTTTCAAAGCAATCCATATTGCTGCTCCCTTTCCCCAGTCCTCCTGCATTTCAGTTGCTTGGATATTGGTCTTTACATAGAAAGCTACACCTCTACCTTTTTTGACCATCACTCTTTCCTAAAAAGATTATAGCCTGTTATATTTGTGTCCCATGTATAGGAATCACTGAACCATGTCTCTGTGATAGCAGCAATATCCAAGTCTGCATTTAACAACAGGGTTGCAGATCATGATTTTTGTTACTTAAGATCTTGAGCATCTGTGGTCATTGCTTCACAGCTACCTTTCAATGACAATCTCTTTTTTTTTTTTTGTTTAGTCTCACTTCCTGTTGCATTGGTAAGAATTGAGTTGCTAATATTGTTTTCATTGTAATGTAATGTAATTTATTTCTTATATACCGCTACATCCGTTATGTTTTAAGCGGTTTACAGAAAATATACATTAAGATTAGAAATAAGAAAGGTACTTGAAAAATTCCCTTACTGTCCCGAAGGCTCACAATCTAACTAAAGTACCTGGAGGGTAATAGAGAAGTAAAAAGTCCCAGGATGTCTTTACTATTTATTTACTACTTACATCTCTCTTCTTTTGCTGGGATTGGCCACCAGAAGTGACCTGCATATAAAACACCACCCCCACCTTCTAGTTTAAATGCCTAGAAACATATTACCTGAATTTCTCAGCAAGGATTCTTTTTCCTGCCATGGTAAAATACTGCCCATCATTATTCTTGTTTTTCCATGTATTACCCCATCAAGTAGCTAAAGCCTTCTTGATGACTCCAGGCTTTGAACAGCTTTAAGTTCTTAGTAGTGCTGCCCGATTCAAGGAAAAATTTTTTGGTTATATTCAGCCTATTGAATCAATTTTTTGATTCGATTTTCCTTCCCAATTGTGTGGTGTTTTTTTTTCAAACATCCTGGTGGGTTTATTTTATAGCCTCTTCACCCATTCCACCCACTTTTCCTCTCCCACCCACATTGGCGCTGAGGTGTAAACAAAAGAAACAAACAAAAAAAGACTTTTCCTCTCTCTGTTAAATCCTAGCTCACGTTGGCGGTCTAATACCAGCTCTAACAGGATACACATTTCAAATCTGACACATTGTAATCACAAAACAGAAAATAAAATTATTTTTCTACCTTTTTGTTGTCTGGTCATTATTCAAATCATTTTGGTCCTAGGCTCTGCGACAAACGTCTTCTGATAGGTCTCTTGCCCGTTTGTCATTTTATTCTTTCTCCATGCTAACCATCCATCTTCCATCTCTGTCCTCCCCTTCCCTCCCCTGGAGATCTGGCATCTTTCCCTTTATTCATCTCTATTCCCGTAGCTGCAGCGATAGACACCACCGTCCACCATTTCTCCTTTTCTCAACTGCCCTTTCATCCAGTATCTCTCCCTCCTTCCCCACCAGCTCTCCCTTTCTAACTACCCTCCTATCCAGTATCTCTCCCCTCTCCCCTACACATCCAACTTCTCTCCCTTTCTGTTCCTTCCCAACCTAAATCCCATTGTCCACCATCTCTCTCCCTCTACTGTTTTTAGAACCATTATTTCTTCTATCCCTCCCTCCTCTCCCCTGTCCATGATCTCCCCCAAGTTCATCTCTCCCTCCCTCAAGTTCATCTCTCCCTCCCTCAAGTTCATCTCTCCCTCCCCCAAGTCCATCTCCCATTGCCATTATCTTCCCCCAAGTCCATCTTCCCCCTCCACCATCCATCTTCCCCCTCCACCATGTTCATCTCTCCCATCCATCTTCTCCCCATCTCTTCTCCAGTCCACCAACTCCCAAAGGTCCATCTCCCCTCTGCCCTCATCTACCTTTATTTTGACAATACATGTTGTCAGCGACCCACTCCTGCCGCCACTCCTTAGGTCTTCTCTCCATTGCGGCCCGCCCTCAGTGAAAACTTATTTTTCCCGCTTGGGTGACCGAATGGAGAGAAGATGCCTGGAGTAGCAGCAGGGTAGTGAATTGCATTCGCTACCGCCGCTTTTGCCTGGCTGGGGAGGAAAGGAAAAATACTTCTGGCTGGGGAGGAGAGAGCCTGCTGCCGGTCTGCACGCAGAGACCCGTTCGGGCTTTCTCTCTGCCACCGGAGTCCTTGCTTCTGATGTAACTTCCGGTTTCGCAAGAGGGCCAACGAATCGGTAAGGTCAGTTTTTTGCCAAAAGAAATTGATTTGAATCGATTCACCCGAAGTGAATCGAGAATCGATTCGAATCGCAAATTGGGCAGCACTAGTTCTCAGTATTTTGTACTCTTTTTCTTACCCTTTTCATTAGTAGGCAATACTTTTGAAAAAGCTACTCTCTTTATAAAAGGTTTTGACCCCCCTCCACCAGCTCCCGAAAAGCTTTCTGCGCTACAAATAGGGTATTGTTGGCCAGGTCATTTGCTCCCAGGTGGATAACATCAGTGTTAGAATTCTTAGTGTCTTCCCTAATTATACTGTGTTTCCCTGAAAATGAGATCTACCCCGAAAATAAGCCCTAGCAGGATTTTCGGGGTAGGTCTTAATAATCCCTACCCCCCAAATAAGCCCTAGTCCTGGGATTCTCTGGCAGTTCCCCTCCTCTCCCTGCATGAGAGATTGTAGGGAGGGAAGGATAGAAGCTGGGCAAGGGTCCTGCTGCATGAGGGAGGGGAGGAAATATGCTGCACTTGTGGTGGAGAAAAAGGAAAGAGGAAGAATTGGGGTGAAGGAGAGGAAAGGAGAGATAATCATGTACATACCCCGAAAATAAGACCTAGTGCGTTTTTTGGGCCTAAAATTAATATTAGACTCTGTCTTATTTTCGGGGAAACACAGTAGTTAGTATTTGCCTGATACGCCTAGTAGCTGAGGTTCCTGGAAGGCATTTCACTATTTTGGGCTCCTTATCCTGTGTTTAAGGTTAATGCCTCTGATAATGTAATCCCCTAGCAGCAATAATTTTCTGGTTTGAACTTTATTTATGCTTTGGGGGTGCTTTTCTTCTTGAGTTACTGGTTCTAGTTCCACCTCAATTCTTTTTTTTCTTTAGCATCACAGTTCTCTAATGGAGCAAAGGAATTCTGTAGGGGTAACAGTTGTGAAAGTGGATGTTAGTTATCGCACATCTCCGTCTTCCTGAGCCTACTGTGACCCATTTGTTCCTGCCTTGTTTTATTCTTTGAGGCAGTGGTGGTAAATTGGTGGTTCTGTGGAGTGATGGAAGCTGTTTTAATTGTATCCAGTTCCTGCTTAAGTTTTCAATGCTCCTTTTTAATACTAACAAGCTGAAGACAGATGATGCAAGCTTTAAGCCTCCAGATGGTGTGCCTTGGAACTAAAGCACCACATTGATTTAACTGAATAAGTCATTTTGATTGGTTGGAATGGGAATTGACTGAGTATTCCTGATAATTAGGTTGTCTATATAAGAGTAGCAAACCCTGGGATAGGTGGGATTATAAGTCCCATTGAGTCACCTATCAACCGTTCAATAGGAGGTCTAGCAATGAGACACTATGACCCAAAATTCTGTTGGAATCTAACCTTTTGTCTTTTAAATCTACAAAGCCCCAATAAATATAGTTAGCAGTATGAAAATCAAGGGCCAGTTTCTAGAGTCTATCTATCTAATCAGAGCTAGGCAGAAAGAGAAGGGAAAGCTTTTGGGTGGGTTTTGTTTTTTTTCTAGGGGAGTCTAGGTTAGAAGTTGGACCACTTCACTACATTTAACTGATAAACAGCACAGTTTAAATCCCAGTAGATAAAATAACTCAGTAATCAAGTCTACAGAAAATATATCAAGTAACAAAATCTTTAAGTAGGCAGCTGTGATATTAAGAATAAGTCAATCACTTAGCAGCCTCCAGGTTCAGAACTTGCTGGAAACCAGAAAGTACATGTTGCGTTTCTCATTTGATGCGTTTGATGGTACTTCACAAATATCAGCAGTGGCCACTACAACATGCAGACAGGCCTGGCTCAGAATATCAAGCTTGGATTCCTCTGTCCAGGACTGCCTAATATCCCATGTTTAGGGGATGACCTATTTAGTGATCGAATTGAGGAGGCCACAGAAAAAATTTTAAAAAGCATACAGATTGCATTACCACTTCAGCAAAAGTACGCTCCTCAATCCTCAAAATCAGCTTGCTGGTATTCCATTGCCTTTAGATGCTCCACTTACTTTTCTTATAGAAGACACTACAATCAATCTTCTTCTACCTCTCGTCTTTCTACCCAAAGGTGACCCAGGCAACAAAAATCCAAATCTCAACAGCAACCCAAACTACAGTCTTTTGACTTGCTACTAGAGAGCATAGCCAATATTTCTCTTTTTCTTCCACTAGATCTTCCAATAGGGGACAGGAAGATTCATCACTAAATTCGTTGCTGGAACCTCATTGCCAGAGGTTATACTCTCAATCTACTTTGCAAACTTCCGGACCACCCTCCAAAAGAGTCATCCTCCAACAAGAGTTTTCTGTCCTCCTCCAGCTCAGTGTAATACAACCAGTTCCTCTGCGGAAGAAGAGCCAAGGGTTCTACACCAAGTATTTCTTCATACCGGAAAAAACTGGAGAACTCCAACCAATTCTGGACCTCCGGACTCTCAACAAGTACTTGGTAAAGGAGAAATGCCATTTAATTTCTCTAGGAACTCTGCTACCTCTGTTGGAGAGAAATGACTGGCTCTGCTCTCTAGATTTAGAAGAAGCTTTCACTTACATTCCCATCTTACCTGTTCACAAGAAGTATTTCAGGTTTTGAGTGGGCTCTCGACATTTCCAATATAGAGTTCTTCCTTTTGGTCTAGCCCAGTGGTCTCAAACTCAAACCCTTTGCAGGGTCACATTTTGGATTTGTAGGTACTTGGAGGGCCGCAGAAAATAAAAAATAGTTAATGTCTTATTAAAGAAATGACAATTTTACATAGATAAAACTCTTTATAGTTTATAAATCTTTCCTTTAACTGTTAAAAGGAAATATTTTTAAACTATAAAGAGTTTTACCTCATGCAAAATTGTCATTTCTTTAATAAGACATTAACTATTTTTTCAGCGGCCCTCCAAGTACCCTATTTTTTCTGCGGCCCTCACAGTTAAAGCTTAACATCTTTCCTTTCTCAAAACTGACACATTTAAATCACTATATTGAAAATAAATAATTTTCCCTACCTTTCTTTTCTGGTGACTTTATTTTTCTCTGCTTTTAACTATGTTTCCAGGGCCTTCTTGTCCATTGACTGGTTTTCTCTTCCTCTTCACTTTCTGCCTTGCATCCATCTTTGGCATTAACTTAACATTCAATTTTTCTGCTTTCTTAATCTACTTTTCCATGTCTTACCTTCCCTCCCTATTTCCATGATCTGACATCTCTCTCCTTCCCCCCCCCCCCCCCGTGTAACATTTTTCTTTCCCTTCCTCCTGTCTGCCCCCTACAGTCCATCTCCCTTCCCGGCTCCCTTCCCAGTCCAACATTTCTCCTTCCTTTCCACCAGTCCAATATTTTTTTTTCTCTCTGCCTCCTGCATGCTTCTCTGGTCCTCCATCCCTCTCCCAACCAACATCTCTTTCTCCCTCCCTCCATGAGTCCAACTTTTCACTCTATGCCCTCTCCCCTTCCTCAGTGTAACATTTCTCCTTCACTCCTTTCTGTCCTCCCCAACCATCTCACTCTCATGATTCCAACACTTTCTGCCTCCTGCACACTTTCTCTCTCTGTCCTTGCCTCTTTCCCTCAAATGGCATCCCTCTTTCCCACCCCTAACCCAACATGCTCTCTCCCCATGCACCATCTCACCCTATCCTCCAGTGTGTAGCACCTTTTCTTTCCCTCCCTTTCTGCCAGGTCCAGCAGCACCTCGTCTCCCTTCCTTTTACCTCCCCCCCATGTCCAGCAGTACCCCTTCTCTGCTCCCCCTATCCAGCAGTACCCCTTATCCCTTCCCTGCTCCCCCTGTCCAGCAGCACCTCTTCTCCCTTTTATCTCCCCCGTCCAGCAGTACCCCTTCTCCCTTCCTTCCTTCCCTGCTCCCCCTGTCCAGCAGTACCCCTTCCCTGCTCCCCCTGTCCAGCAGTACCCCTTCCCTGCTCCCCCTGTCCAGCTGTACCCCTTCTCTGCTCACACTGTCCAGCTGTACCCCTTCTCCCTTTCCATCTCCCCCATATCCAGCAGTACCCCTTCTCCCTTTCCGTCTCTCCCATGTCCAGCAGTACCCCTTCTCCCTTCCCTGCTCCCCCTGTCTAGCCGTACCCCTTCTCCCTTCCCTGCTCCCCCTGTACAGCAATACCCCTTCTCCCTTCCTTTTACCTCCTCCATGTCCAACAGTACCCCTTCTCCCTTCCCTGCTCCCTGTGTCTCGCAGTACCCCTTCTCCTTTCCCTGCTCTGCCTGTTCAGCAGCACCTCTTCTCCCTTCCTTTTACTTCCTTCCATGTCCAGTAGTACCCCTTATCCCTTTCCATCTCCCCCTGTCCAGCAGTACCTCTCCTTTCTGTAGCCTAGTGGCAGCTCACTGTGTACTTTTAACTTAGTCACACAACTGCCGCTAGCATTAGTTTAGCTTTAGTTGCAGTTTCATCAGGCAGCCTTGGGACTTTTGCTAGGCTGGCCGGCCTCGCATCATTGAAGTGGGCTGGCCTAGCAAAGGCCCCTCGGCTGCCTGATGAAACAGCGGCTAAACTAAAGCTAGTGGTAGCTGTGTGACTAAGTTAAAATCACACTGAGCTGCCGCTGCTGGTTCAGGGGTGAGAAGAGGAGTTCCAGCAGCGTATCACCGGCAGAAAGCAGGAAGTCAGCTGGTGTCGGCGATCGAGGCAGAAGGCAGGAAGTCAGCTGATGGCGATCGGGGTAGAAGGCAGGAAGTCCCTTACTTGGACAATTGGTTGATCAAAGCCTCAACATCGCAACAAGCTCAGCATTCTATCAACTCTATAATTCATCTACTGGAACTTTTTGGTTTCATTGAGAGCTATCAAAAATCTCATCTTCAACCAACTCAAAACTCTAGAATTCATCAGAGCTCTTTGGACACAACAGAAACTCATGTTTATCCCAGGACAAGCAGGCAGCATATTCTTTACGCATGGGTGACGTCACCGACGGAGCCCACGGTACGGACCTTTTTACTAGAAAGTTCTAGTTGGCCGCACCGCGCGTGCGCGAGTGCCTTCCCGCCCGACGGAGGAGTGCGTGGTCCCCAGTTTCTTCGTTTCCGCGGAGCGAAGAAGACGTGTGTTTTTCAACGTCGTTGAAATCCTCCTTTTGCCTTCCCGCTCGCGTTCTTTTTTCGGTTTTTTCACCTTCGGGTGCTTTTTTCTTTCATTTCAAAAAAAAAAAAAAAAAAAAAATTTTCATTCTTTTTGCTTTATTTTTCGTTTCTGCCCCGGCGGGGCCTGTTGGCACGATCCAGGCCTCGGGGTTTGATTTTGCGGAGGCCGTGTTCCCATTCATGCCCCCGCAGCCCGGTTTTAAGAAGTGCCAGCGGTGTGCACGCCCGATCTCCCTCACTGACCCACACAACTGGTGCTTACAGTGCTTGGGACCGGAACATCGGGCGGATTCCTGCACCCGCTGTGCCACTCTTAAAAAACGCACTTTAAAGAATCGTCAAATCCAACAAAATCTACTGTTCGGCACCGGCCCGATTATGGATTCGACCTCTTCATCTGCGGCACCGTCGAAATCGACACCGACCACTTCGACACCGCCTGAGTCGACATCGGCGCCTCCGGCGCCAGGTAAGCCGGCTAAGAAGCCTTCCACCCTTGAGCGCCCTCCCACCTCGGGGACGACGCCAGTCCTTTCGGCTCCACGCCGAGCCAAAAAACGCTCCACTCCGATTTCGGTGAGTGCCTCGTCATCGGCCCCCTCATCGCCGGAGTGTAGAGCGGCACCCATGGAACCAAAGAAGAAAAAAGTGGTTCCGGTGCCTCCCCTGGATGACCGCATTGCGGCCATCCTCCAGGACCAGTTGCAGGACCAACTCCACAAGCAACTTAAGCAGCTCTTACCCTCTATCTTGGCACCGCTGCTCTCGGTACCAGACCGGCCCGAGTCCCACACCGTCCAACCGGTATCCACTCCATCGGTACCTATGGACTCCTCCATGCCAATTCTCTCGGCACCGCATCTCCATTCCCATGCCGAGACTATGGCCTTGACGACGACCGATCCTCCTCGGGACCGAGCAGGACACCGGTCTCCCCACGACTCTGACCGGCACCGTACTTCCCGGGACCGAGACAGACACAGGTCTGCATCACCCGGTAACGTCTCGGTACGCTCAGGCAAATCTTTGTCTAAAACTCACCATGCCGAGCCTTCCACTCCAGTCTCTCGACACGCACATACCGATGTCAGAGACCCGGACCTATGGGAACAATCCCCTACCGGTACCGAGGAGGATGCATCGTCGTCGGACGAGGAGCCTTCGGCACCCGATACCGCATCTAAACCTGAACAATCTTCCTTCTCAAAATTTCTCAGGGAGTTGTCGGGTGCTTTGTCTTTGCCACTAGAATCTGACTCTAAGAAGTCACAGGCTTTCCTGGAGGCATTAGATTTCGATCAACCTCCCAAAGAGTTCCTAAAGTTGCCCGTGCATGATATCTTACGGGAAACTTTTTATAAAAATTGGGAGAATCCGCTAACTGTGCCTGGGGCCCCCCGTAAATTAGACAGCCTCTATAGGGTTATACCAATCCCAGGATTTGATAAACCCCAACTCCCTCATGAGTCTCTCCTGGTGGAGTCCACTTTAAAAAAGACTCAGGGCTCCAGTGTTTATGCCTCCACCCCTCCTGGCAGAGAGGGCAAAACTATGGACAAGTTTGGCAAGCGGCTCTATCAGAATGCCATGCTTGCCAACAGGGCGAATAACTACTCGTTCCATTTTTCTTTCTACCTCAAACATCTGGTAATGCAACTCTCCGCCATGCAAAAATACATGCCAGAGCATAAAGTTCCACTTTTCCAACAGCATGTCTCCAGCCTGCTTCAACTGAGAAAATTTATGGTGCGCTCTATCTATGACTCTTTTGAGCTCACCTCCCGTGCATCGGCCATCGCTGTGGCTATGCGCCGTCTGGCCTGGCTCAGGGTCTCTGATCTGGATGTAAACCATCAAGACCGATTAGCCAACGCCCCATGCCTTGGTGATGAATTATTCGGAGAGTCCCTGGATACCACCACGCAAAAACTCTCTGCCCACGAAACCAGATGGGACACTCTTATTAAACCTAAGAAAAAGGCTCCACCTGCTCGTCCTTACAGGCCACAGACCTCATACCAGCGCAGGTTCTCCGCTAGGCCGCTCAATCCACCTCCACAACAACCTAGGCGGGCCCGCCAACACCAGCACGCCCAGGCTCGGGCCCAGTCTAACCAACCGGCCAAGGCTCTTCCTCCTGCCAAACCCTCTCAGCCCTTTTGACTCCTCTCTCCAGGGCTTAGCCAGTCTTCCACCCTCATTGCCTCTTCCTCAGCCAATCGGAGGCAGGCTCCGCATCTTCGTCAGCCGTTGGGAGGTCATCACATCGGACCAGTGGGTCCTAAACATCATCCGCCACGGCTACTCTCTCAACTTCCAGACTCTTCCACCAGACAATCCTCCCGTAGAGTCTGCTTCTCTTTCAGCTCAAACCCCCCTCCTCCTGAGGGAGGTCCAATCCCTCCTTCTTCTCAATGCCATCGAAGAAGTACCTCTGGAACAAAGGGGCCGGGGATTCTACTCCCGTTACTTTCTAGTTCCAAAAAAGACAGGAGACCTGCGTCCCATTCTCGACCTCCGGGACCTCAACAAGTGTCTCGTCAAGGAGAAGTTCAGAATGCTCTCCCTTGCCACACTGTATCCTCATCTCTCTCGGAACGACTGGCTATGTTCCCTGGACCTCAAGGAGGCCTACACTCACATCCCAATCAATCCGTCCTCACGTCGCTACCTACGATTCCAGGTGCACCATCGCCATTATCAGTACAAGGTGCTACCTTTTGGCCTGGCCTCATCACCCAGAGTGTTCACCAAATGCCTGATTGTGGCGGCGGCCTTCCTCCGGTCTCACAACCTCCAGGTGTTTCCCTACTTGGACGATTGGTTGGTGAAAGCACCTACGTCTCCACTTGTGCTACAAGCCACTCATCATACCATCTCTCTCCTCCATCTTCTGGGGTTCGAGATCAACTACCCCAAGTCACATCTGCTTCCCACACAGCGACTTCAGTTCATCGGAGCCGTTCTCGACACCACCCTAATGAGGGCGTTTCTCCCCTCCGATCGTCAGCGAACTCTGCTCCGCCTGTGTCGTCAGGTGCTCCTTCATCACTCCATTTCTGCCAGACAAATGATGGTCCTCCTGGGCCACATGGCCTCGACGGTGCATGTGCTTCCCCTGGCACGACTCCACCTCAGGACACCTCAATGGACTCTGGCCAACCAGTGGTCACAGACCTCGAATCTTCTTTCTCATCCCATCTCTGTGACATCGTCTCTTCAGCGATCTCTACAATGGTGGTTGGACTCCTCCAATCTTTCCAGGGGCCTTCTTTTTCATCTGCCCCCGCATTCCATGATCATCACCACGGATGCCTCCCCTTATGCATGGGGAGCTCACCTGGGGGACCTACGCACCCAGGGTCTTTGGACCCCGCAGGAGCGTCTTCATCATATCAACTTCCTGGAACTACGAGCCATGTTCTATGCTCTCAAGGCCTTCCAGCACCTTCTTTGCCCTCAGGTTCTGCTCCTGTGCACGGACAACCAAGTTGCCATGTACTACATCAACAAACAGGGCGGCACCGGATCTCGCCTCCTTTGTCAGGAGGCTCTTCGCATTTGGACCTGGGCCACGGCCCGCAGTCTCTTCCTCAAGGCTGTCTACATCCAGGGCGAGCAGAACTTCCTGGCCGACAATCTCAGCCGCATCCTTCAACCTCACGAGTGGACTTTGGACCCTCCCACGCTCCACTCCATCTTTGCTCGCTGGGGCACTCCGCAGGTGGACCTATTCGCAGCTCCTCACAACCATCAGCTGCCCCAGTTCTGCTCCAGACTCTTCTCTCCTCATCGTCTGGCCCCGGATGCATTCCTTCTCGACTGGACGGATCGGTTCCTCTATGCCTTTCCTCCTCTACCTCTGATGTTGCGGACTTTATCCAAACTCCGCAGGGACGGAGCCACCATGATCCTCATAGCTCCCCGGTGGCCTCGTCAACACTGGTTCTCCCTTCTACTTCAACTCAGCTCCAGGGAGCCCATTCCTCTACCTGTGTTTCCTACTCTACTTACACAGCAACATCAGTCTCTACTACATCCCAATCTGTCTTCCCTCCACCTGACAGCTTGGTTTCTCTCGGGCTGACCTCTCCAGGAAATCTGTCTCAGCCTGTCCGTCTCATTTTGGACGCCTCCAGGAAACCGGCCACCCTCCAATGTTACCATCAGAAGTGGACCAGGTTCTCCTCTTGGTGCCTCCGTCATCATCACAATCCCACCTCCTTAGCGGTGGAAACTGTTCTGGACTACTTACTCTCCCTGTCCAACGCAGGCCTCAAGTCTACCTCAATCAGAGTCCATCTCAGTGCCATCACGGCATTTCATGAGCCTGTCCTAGGAAAACCTCTCACGGCTCACCCTCTGGTTTCCCGATTCATGAGGGGCCTCTTCAACATCAAACCACCTCTGAAGCCTCCTCCGGTCGTCTGGGACCTGAATGTGGTTTTGTCTGCCCTCATGAAACCTCCCTTTGAGCCACTTGCCACAACTTCGCTCAAATTTCTGACATGGAAGGTTCTTTTCCTCATTGCCATCACCTCTGCCAGGAGGGTTAGTGAGCTTCATGCACTGGTTGCCGATCCACCGTTCACTATTTTTCACCATGACAAGGTGGTTCTGCGCACCCATCCAAAGTTCCTTCCAAAGGTGGTCTCAGCTTTTCACCTCAACCAGTCCATTGTTTTGCCTGTGTTCTTCCCGAAACCTCATTCACATCCCGGAGAACAGGCATTGCACAGTCTTGACTGCAAGCGTGCCCTGGCTTACTATCTTGATCGTACAAGAGCTCACCGCTTGTCCCCTCAGCTCTTCCTGACCTTCGACCCGAATCGTTTGGGTCGACCGGTCTCTAAACGAACGCTATCCAACTGGCTTGCAGCTTGCATTGCGTTCTGTTACGCTCGGGCCGGTCTGTCACTAGACGGTGCTGTCACGGCCCACAGGGTAAGAGCTATGGCCGCTTCTGTTGCTTTCCTCCGTTCCACACCCATTGAGGAAATCTGCAAGGCGGCCACCTGGTCCTCAGTTCACACATTCACTACTCACTACTGTCTGGATGCTTTCTCCAGACGGGATGGGCACTTCGGCCAATCTGTACTTCAGAATTTGTTTTCCTAATGGCCAACCATCCCTCCTCCCTCTTTGTTAGCTTGGAGGTCACCCATGCGTAAAGAATATGCTGCCTGCTTGTCCTGGGATAAAGCACAGTTACTTACCGTAACAGGTGTTATCCAGGGACAGCAGGCAGATATTCTTACGTCCCACCCTCCTCCCCGGGTTGGCTTCTTAGCTGGCTTATACTAACTGGGGACCACGCACTCCTCCGTCGGGCGGGAAGGCACTCGCGCACGCGCGGTGCGGCCAACTAGAACTTTCTAGTAAAAAGGTCCGTACCGTGGGCTCCGTCGGTGACGTCACCCATGCGTAAAGAATATCTGCCTGCTGTCCCTGGATAACACCTGTTACGGTAAGTAACTGTGCTTTTCCTACTCAACAAAGACTTGGCAATTTAGTTCACTTATGCCATCAAGTCTGTTCTTTACCACTCTTCTCAGTGCATTAAATGTTACGCCTTCTAGAACACATGGTGTCAACAGTTTGTTATTCTATTTGTATGCTTACATCTCAGAACATCACAATGGACTCTCTCCTCCCAGTGGACTCAGGCCACAGACTCCCTGTCTGCACAAATACAAGTGACCTCGGAGCTTTGTCAAGTTCTGCATTGGTGGCTTGCTCCATCAAACCTCTCCAGAGACCTACTCTTCCAGCCACCTCCACATCAAAAAGTACTCAGCATAGATGCATCAGTACTGGGCTGGGGAGCTCACCTTGATGATCTCAGTACTCAGGGAGCATGGTCGCCTTGTGAGCGGGATTTCCAGACCAACTTGCTGGAACTTCAAGCAATCTGCAATGCACTCCACACCTTCCAGGACAGGTTACAGAATTCGGTGATCCTGGTTCATACAATCTATGTTCTATATAAACAAGCAGGGGGGCTCAGGGTCTTTGCCAGGAAGCCGTACTAATCTTGAAGGTGAAAAGAATGTGCTCACAGACCAAGTTGAGCAGGTTACTTCATCCTCACGAGTAGTCGCTCAACAATTCAGTCTCTTGTCAGATCTTTGCAGTTTGGAAACTCCCAAAGTTGATCTTTTTGTCCCCCCCCCAACCACAAACTTCCACTTTATTGCTCCAGACTTTACACTCCTGTCTGCCTTGAGGCGGATGTGTTTCTCCTAAACATTACCTCCTCTAATGCATTTCCCCTTCTACCTCTTGTAGGAAAAATTCTACTCAAACTTCACCAGGAGCAATTCTTCATGTTTCTGAATGCATCCCATTGGCCTTGTAAAGCATGGTTCCCTCTCCTGTTACAGCTCTCTACCCTGTTAACCTATCACTCTACAAGTATTTCCAATCCTACTCATCCAAAAAGAAAGCTCTCTCCTTCACCCCAATCTTCGTTTGTTGACACATATCTTTCTTCCAAGGAATAAATGCTTTTTCACTTTCTGCACCAATGTTAGACATCATTGAAGCTTCCAGAAAACCTTCTACCACACATTGCTATAAGTTTAAATGGACTCATTTCACCATCTGGTGTTTAACTCCCTTGAACAATTCACCTGTCCTTTGCAGTCAATCTTGGACTTTCTACTTTACCTTTTTAATTCCGGACTTAAAACATCTTCCATCTGAGTGCACCTTAGTGCAATTAGTGCATTTCATTCCCCATTGGCTAACAAACCTCTCTCTGTACATCCATTAGTTTTCAGATTCCTGAAAGGCCTTTACCACATCAAACCTCCTCTAAGACTACCTACTGTTGTCTGGGATGTCAGTGTGGTTCTTTCCATTTTAATGAAATGTCCTTTTGAGCTCATCTCGACTTTGACTCTTAAATATCTTTCCTGGAATGTAGTTTTCCTAATAGCTCTTACATCTGCATGTTGAGTCGGTGAACTTCAAGCCTTGGTTTTGGATCCACTGTATACCAGATTCTACCCTGATGAGGTGGTTCTTTGAACTCATCCAATGTTCCTTATTTCACCTTAACCAATCCATAGTGCTACCAATCTTCTTTCCAAGACTGCATTCTCACCCTGGTGAAGCAGGTCTCTACACCAGACTATAAATGAGCCTTTGCTTTCTAAGTAAAGTACTGTACTTAGATTGCACCAAGTTTTTCAGAACTAACTCAGCTTTTTGTCTCATTTGATTCTAACAAGCTGGGATTTCCTGTTACCAAGATAACAATATCCACTTGGCTAGCGAACTCTCTCTTTGCTTAAGCTCAAACTGGACTAATGCTAGAAGGCTATGTTGCTGCTCATGAAGTGCGATCTATGGCGTCTTCAATTGCCCATCTTCACTCTACACCTATTGCAAACATTTGCAGAGCGGCCACTTGATCCTCAATCCTTAGTTTCACGTTTACTACTTCTTAGATCAACACTTTAAAAGAGACAGTAAGTTTGGTCGGGCAGTAAATTTATTCTCTCTTTAGAAGCCATCTTCTCTCCAGCTCTTTGGGATTTCATCAGGCTCATCATAGTTACCTTTAACCCTCTTGCTAGAGGCATGAGCCTGGCAGCTTGAAAGTCCCATTTGTGAGAATATGCCGCCTGCTTGTCCTCCAAGAAAGCAAAGTTACTCACCTGTAGCAGATGTTCTCCGAGGACAGCAGGCAGATATTCTCACAACCCTTCCACCGCCTCTAGTTGGCTTCTTAGCTCTTTTATGGAACTGAGGAACCCATGAGCCAGTGTTGGACAGCCAGTCTGGCACGTGCAGGTCAGGCAATGCTAAAGTTTTTAATAGTTACAGTACACTTTGGTACATGACCATACTGGGTTCCATGGATGCTGTCACCCATATGTGAGAATATCTGCCTGCTGTCCTCTGAGAACATCTGGTACAGGTGAGTAGCTTTGCTTTGTGGATCATGGAAAGCTGTATGGATACTCGTTTGCCCAGTTAATTGAGCAAGCATGAAGATTTAGTTGATAAATGAGAGAAGGTCTTCAACTCTGGGATATTTTGATTACCTTCCTCCTCAGAGGTATTGCTTGTGAATGAGGCTTCCTATACTGATGCCTTGTTGACTGTGGGTGTGGTGGCCATCTTGGATAATTGCTTAGCCTGGGTTTCGCTTCCTCTGCCAGCTTTAATTCCTTCACTGCTGTATTTCTCTATGAAAACAGCAGCAGCAAGCTGAGTCAAGTATTTTTTCTTTGCCGAGTGTATTGAAAGCTTTTTTTTTTCTCCTGACTTTCTGTCCATCAAGCTTTTTAAGGAGATCTCGGTCACAGCATTCTCTTTGTGCTGTCTTTCTTCTACCTGATTCTGTTCCCTCCAAGAGGATCAGATTGAGACAGAGGGACAATTTATATGCTGAATCCTTACATTTACCAGAACTCTCTCATTCTTCTTTTTTGGCTTCTAACACTTCATTTCTTAGGGACATGGAAGAAGGGGATATTCTTACTGAAGGAGATGATCCTAAAGTTCTTTTGTAGACAGATCAGCTTCCTTAAGTTTTTAGAAGTATTATAGCTGAGACCCCTCGGTCCTTCTCTCATCAAAGGGATTTCATTTTACATGGTCTTAAGGCTCCTAAGTTCTTTTCTGTTCATGAGCATGTTTTAGCCTTAATTTCTGCAAAATGGGACCTTCCAGATGCAGACCTCAAAATACTTAGGAGCTCTGTCCTATCTTTACCTCCCTCTGAGAGAGTTTTCATTTGTCTAAGGTGGATTCAGCGGTAACTGCTTTCACTAAGAAGACTACCATTCCTGTTGAAGATGGCAATCTTTTAAGGATTTACAAGACAGAAAAGTAGAATCTGCACTAAAATAATTGTTTGAAATAGAATCTTGAAGACTTAGATCCTCTGTTTATACTGTTTATGTGGCTAATGCCTGTCTTTGCCAGGTTCAACAAGGTTCATATAATGAACAAGTTCAAGATTATCTTCCTTGTCTTGAAGCATGTTTAGCTTATATGACTGATGCTCTTTATAGAAACATAGAAAACATAGAATAATAGAAACATGACGGCAGATAAAGGCCAAATGGCCCATCTAGTCTGCCCATCCACAGTAACCATTATCTCTTTCTCTCTCTGAGACATCCCACGTGCCTATCCCAGGCCCTCTTGAATTCAGACACAGTCTCTGTTTCCACCACCTCTTCCGGGAGACTGTTCCATTCATCTACCACCCTTTCTGTAAAAAAGTATTTCCCCAGATTACTCCAGAGCCTATCACCTCTTAACTTCATCCTATGCCCTCTCATTGCAGAATTTCCTTTCAAATGAAAGAGACTCGACTCATGCACATTTATATTACAAAGGTATTTAAACGTCTCCATAGAACAACAATAATAATAATAACAACAACAATCTATAAGTCAATCTCAAAAAATATATATAATGTTATTAGCCAAGGGGTGGAAAGGCCCACTGAAAAACCATTCAATTAAAGTGCAGGTAAAGCCTCAACTCAATTTTATATGCAGACGGCAACCCAATGAGTTTTCAGCCGTTCTTATTCTGTATCATGGGCAAAAAACTCCACTACTTAAAATGTAATCTTTCAAACCGGGAACGTATCCCACCACT
Source organism: Geotrypetes seraphini (assembly GCF_902459505.1). NCBI lineage: Eukaryota > Metazoa > Chordata > Amphibia > Gymnophiona > Dermophiidae > Geotrypetes > Geotrypetes seraphini. The sequence goes on along the minus strand of NC_047091.1, from coordinate 91,912,857 downwards.
GTGCATAGGGAACGGGTAAAAGAACCTATGGAAAGGTTTCACTTATCTTCACAGCTGTTAATCAAACCAGGATCGTGATCCAACGCAATGATCTTCCTGTAACAACAATTTTGGCATTGAAGTGAAGATAAGGAACGTCTCCATCATATCTCCCCTCTCCCGCCTTTCCTCCAAAGTATACAGATTGAGATCTTTAAGTCTGTCCCCATATTCTTTATCATGAAGACCACACACTATTTTAGTAGCCTTCCTCTGGACCGACTCAATCCTTTTTATATGTTTTTGAAGGTGCGGCCTCCAGAATTGTACACAATATTCTAAATGAGGTCTCACCAGATTATACAGAGGCATCAATACCTCCTTTTTCCTACTGGCCATACCTCTCCCTATGCAACCTAGCAACCTTCTAGATTTCACCGTCACCTTTTCAACATGTTTGGCCACCTTAAGATCATCACATACAATCACACCCAAGTCCCGCTCTTCTGTCGTGCACATAAGTTCATCACCCCCTAAACTGTGTACCATTCCCTCTGGTTTTTGCAACCCAAATGCATGATCTTGCATGTCTTTGCATTAAATTTTAGCTGCCAAATTTCAGACCATTCTTCAAGCTTCGCCAGGTTTTTCTTCATGTTATTCACAACATCTGGCATATCTACTCTATTGCAGATTTTGGTATCTTCCACAAAGAGGCAAATCTTATCCGACAACCCTTCAGCAATATCATTTATAAAAATGTTAAAAAGAACAGGCCCAAGAATGGAACCTTGAGGCACACCACTGGTAATATCCCTTTCCTCAGAGCAATCTCCATTGATCACTACCTTCAATCACCTTCCATTCAACCAGTTCCTGACCCAGCCTGTCACTTTGGGGCCCATCCCGAGGGCACTCAGTTTATTTATTAGATGTCTGTGTGGAACACTGTCAAAGGCTTGCTAAAATCTAAATACACTGCATCTACCGCATATACTCTCTCCAATTCTCTATTCACCCAGTAAAAAAAATAGATGAGATTTGTCTCACAAGATCTACCTCTAGTGAATCCATGGTTTAGAGCCCTTTCTCACTCTGTAGCCCTTCCTGTCACAATTCATCATTTTCTCTGGTTGAGAAATTGGTCAGCTGATGCAGCTTCTACTAAGTCATCTTAGTAAGCCTCCGTTTAGGATCAAGTTACTTTATGAAGAAGAGCTTAGTTAAAATAAGCTTTTTGAAGATGAGCTTAAGCTCTAACATCTTCCTTCAGCAGATTTAAATTTAGAGACAGTGTGTGCTTTCATCCTGGAAGTTCAACCCAATGGCTTAGCGAGGGTAGGAAGTGCCTGGGGCAGTGGCACCCCACCTTCTTCTCCACCCCCACCATATATGTGTCTTCCATCCCCCCCAATCCCCCCCCACCATGTGCGTGTATTCCATCCCCCCATACCTCTTTAACTCTTCGCCAGCACAAGCAGCATCTTCAACCTGTTGCCCACACTAGCACTTCGGCTCTCCCTCTCAGGTTACTTCCTTATTCCGTGACCACTAGACCACTCCTCCCTCCCTAAAGATTGGGGATCACAAATATCTCATCCTCAAAATGCTTCAAGGACTACTCAGTGGTGGAATCCAGGTCCATTGATAGGGGACTATATTTTTAGTGGACCTAGTGTTTAAGTGGCAATGTTGAGTTGTGGATTAGGAGCTGGTTATTGAACAGAAAACAGAAGTTAGGTTTAAATGGCCATATTTCTCAATGGAGGAGTGTAAATGGTGAACTGCCTCAGAGATACATATTGGTACCAGTGCTATTTAACTTATTTGTAAATGATCTGGGAAGTGGAACGATGAGTGAGGTGATTAAGTTTGCAGATGACCCTAATACTACTACTATTAATTATTTATAGAGTACTATCATGCATACACAGCACTGTACAGAGTCACACAGGCGACAGTCCGTGCTCGAAAGAGCTTACAAGACAGACAAACAGGATGTTCAAAGTTCTTAAAACGCATGCAGACCTTAGGAAATTGGAAGACTGGGCATCCAAATGGGAGATGAAATTTCATGTGGACAAATGCAAAGTGATGCTTGTTGAGAAGAATAAACCAAATCCGTTATTAGATGCTAGGGTCCACCTTGGGGGTCAGGGCTCAAGAAAAAGATGTGTGTGTCATTATAGACAATACGATGAAACCTTCTACCCAATGTGTGGCAGCGGCCAAAAAAGCAAACAGGATGCTAAGAATTATTTAAAAAGGGATGGCTAACAAGACTAAGAATGTTATAATGCCTCTGTATTTCTCTGTGGTGCGACCTCATCTGGAGTATTGTTTTCAGTTCTGGTCTCCTTATCTCAAGAAAGATATAACGGTGCTAGAAAAGGTTCAAATAGCGACCAAGATGATAAAGGGGATGAACTCCTCTCATATGAGGAAAGACTAAAAAGGTTAGGGCTCTTCAGCTTGGAAAAGAGATGGCTGAGGGGGAGATATGATTGAAGTCTACAAAATCCTGAGTAGAGTAGAACAAGTGGATCGATTTTTTTCACTCCATCAAAAATTACAAAGACTAGGGGGCACTCGAAGTTACTTGGAAATAATTTTTAAAACCAATAGGAGGAAATATTTTTTCACTCAGAGAATAGTTAAGCTCTGGAATGCATTGCCAGAGGTTGTGGTAAAAGCAGACATAGCTGATTTTAAGAAGGGTTTGGACAATTTTCTGGAGGAAAAGTCAATAGTCTGTTATTGAGAAAGACATGGGGCAAACCATTGCTTACCATGGAATGTTGCTACTCCTTGGGTTTTGGCCAGGTACTAGGGACCTGATTGGCCACCGTGAGAATGGGCTACTGGGCTTGATGGACCATTGGTCTGACCCAGTAAGGCTATTCTTATGTTCTTATGCTTAATAGTTATTTCTGTTCAGTGTTCACAGATGAAAGACTGGAGGTAGAGCTGCAGAAAACAAATGCAAATGGGAATAGATGTGTAGTAGATCCAGAAAGATTCTCAGAAGATTGTTTGTGAGGCGCTAGCTATATTAAAAATAGACAGTGATTTAGCTTGACAGGATACATCCCAGGGTATTCAAGAAACTCAGAGATTCTTACAGTTCCATTGTCTCATCTTTTCAATCCTTCCTTAGAGTCTGGCTTGGTCCTGGAGGAATGGAGAATGGTGGATGTGGTTCCTCTACACTAGAGCAGAAGTAAGGAGGCGGTTGGGAATTACAGGCCTTTTAGTCTGACCCTCTGTAGTGGAAGATAATGAAATTTCTACAATTGAACGGACTGCAGGACCCGAGTCAACATGGTTTTACAAGAGGCAGGTCTTGTCAAATGAATCTGATTGATTTCTTTGATTGGATGACCAAACAGTTGGATATGGGAGGGGCGCTAGATGTTGTGTTCTTGGACTTTAGCAAAGCTTTCGACACGGTGCCGCATATGAGATTGAAAAATAAACTGAATGCATGCGGTATGGACCCTAAAGTAACAAACTGGATTTAAAGCTGGTTAAGTGGAAGGAGATAAAGGGTAGTGGTAAATGGAGTTTGCTTGAAGGAAAAGGATGATGATAGTGGTGTGTTGCAATAGAGTGGCCTTGGGCCGACTCTATTTAAAATCTTTGTGAATGATAATGCAGAATGACTGTCTGACAAAGTTTTGTTTTTTCACGGGTGATACCAAGCTCTTTAATGCTAAAAAATGCAGGGTCATGCACTTGAGCTGTAAAAATCCAGAACAGTATCGGAGGCGAGGATCTTCTGTGCACTTATATAAGTGATAAATAGTAGTAGTACCGTGTTTCCCTGAAAATAGGACAGTATCTTATATTAATTTTGGGTCCAAAAAATATACTAGGGCTTACTTTCGGGGATGTCTTATTTTTTTTCATGTACAACAATCATCTCTCCCTTCCTCTCCTCCACCCTAATTCTTCCTCTTTCCTTCCCCCCCCCCATGTGCAGCATCTTTTTTCCCCCTCTCACCTATCCCCTTATGCTGCATCTTTCTATCCCTCCCTCACATCCCCCTGTGCAGCAGAACTCAACCGACCCTCCCACCGTGAGAGTGACATACCTCCACTCTGAGGCCTCCTAAAGCAGCAGGAGTGGAGGTTGCTATATTATCAGCAAATCAGGCAGCACTAGTGTCAAGGATGGAGTCAGGGAGTGTTGGGGACATTCGGGGAGGGGGGGTTGGGGGTCAATCTTAACTAGGGCTTATTTTTGGGGTAGGGCTTATATTAGGAGCATCTTTAAAAATCATGCTAGGGCTTTTTTATGGGATAGGTTTTATTTTCAAGGAAACAGGGTAAAAGACTTGGGGGTGATTGTCTGATGAGTGTTGGTCTTTAAGGTGGCAGCAGCAGCATCGTACATCACACAGGCTTGTAATTCAAAGTCACATCATGCTCGAGGACCGGATGCAGACGTAAAGCCCCAGTTCCTTAAATTTGGAATAGATTATGTGACGGATACTCTTTATGATCTATTCAGGATCCTGAGCAAGGTTTCTCAATATGTTGTTTCCACTCGTGGAATGCTCTGGATCAGTCAATGAGTGGGAGGAGGTTCATCATTGTAAGCTACACTGAGCAAATTGCCATTTTTAAGCATCAATTGCTCTTTGCTAAAGGGCTGCACGATCTTATGGCCAGTTTGTAGGATTGAAAGCTAAAGTCTACCTGACAGCAGAGCAAGAGCCTCTAGGGGGGTCAAATCGAGCTAATTTTCATGACTTTCTGGACTTCTGCTAGTACTTGTTTGGACCTTTGGTCCAGAGATCTTTTCAAGGTTTGAGACAGAGAGTTGGGAGTGCTAAACATCTCTAAATAATTAACCACTATATATTCTATATATTCACTGGAGCCCCTCTCCCAAGCCCATCAGCAGGGACAGAAAGCCAAAACCCAAACAAAAATAGTAAAGTGGAGAAAAAAACTCAAGTTAATCTTCATGGGTTAAAAAAAACCAACCAACCACTTTGTCACATGTCAAATAATCCAAAATAAACTTCAATGTTCTACTTAGTATATACTGTATACTCGAATATAAACTGATCCAAATATAAACACAGGTGACCCTTTTCCCCCTAAAAAGGAGGTAAAAAAGTTGACTTGAATATAAACTGAGATTAGAAACTTGGGTGATCCTGGTGAGCTAGTTTACAGACATCCTAGCCATAAGAGTTAACACAATTTTTTTTTAACATTAAAACATTTTTATTAATGCAATATTCCTGAGAAAGGGGATTTTGATCTCCAAAAGATAGTATAAAATGTATTAAAATTAGTCCAATAAAAAGATTACCTTATTTCTATTTTCTATTTATAAATGTTTATTAATACAACTACAAAACTACTTTATTCTAAAGCAACAAAAAAAATATTTTCTCTACCTTTTGTAAGCTCTGGTTTCTATTTTCCTTCTCGTCATTCTCCATTCCATCCAGCGTCTGTCCTCTTTCTCTGTTCCTTCCATTTTTCTCTGTCTCCACGCCCTCCCCCATACTCTGGTATCTCTACTCACTTATTCATCCATCTCTCCCTCCCTTTCTTCCTGATGGTTTGGCATCTTATGCTCCTTCCCCCCTCCCCGTACCCTGGCATCTCTCTCCTCTCCTTCCCTTCCATCTATCCCTCCCCATCCATGCTTTGGTATCTCTTCTTTCTTTTCCCTCCCTCCCTCCTTTCTCCCTGGTCTGGCATCTCATCTCCTTTGTTTCTCCCATGCCCTTGAATCTCTTCCTTCTCCTCCATGGCCTGGCATCTCCCTTCCTTCCTTTCCCCATGGTCTGGCATATATCTCTTTATCTCCTCTGCCTTCCCTGGTCTTCCTTCTCCCTCCCTCTCTCTCCCCAATCAGGTACAGCATTTCTCTCCCTCTCCCCTCTCTCTCTTTGTCACCATCCAGTCTGTTGCACAACCTTCACAATTTGCTGCTCTTGGCATCAGGCCTTCCTCTGTTTCTGCAAAGGCAGGACCTGGCACAGAGGAAGACCCTACGCCAAGAACAATGAATTTGGAACACTGCTGCTCGGAAGATGTTGTTGATGCTGACATGGTCGTCAGACCACCCAGGGTGAAATCCCCCCCCCCACCCGGTATGCCACTGGACACTACCCTGTCTAGGGGGGGTGCTATCCAAAATACATGCCCCTACCTCCTGAGTCACTGCAGATTTGCTGACCTCCATGCACCTCCCCATAGTCACTGACCCCCTTAACACCTGTAGGTTCTGCTGAATGTTGAACTAGGCAGAGCCTTGAATATCTGCGCAATCACATGGACTGCCAGCTCCCGCTCCCTCTGAGATTATCAAAGAAGGCAGGAGCCAGCAGTTCTTGAGCATGCACAGATGCTCAAGGCCCGCCCGGTTCAACATATAGCAGATCGGCAGCAGCGCAATCCACGAGTGCATGGAGGTCAATGGCTTGGGAGGCTGCATGGAGGTTAGCAAATCTGCAGTGGCAGCACCAACAGGTATATGGGGTTCAGAGACTAGGGAGTGGGAACATGTATGTGGATAGCAGCACCAGGGATGGTGCATGTATTGTGGATAGCAATTCAGAGGGGAGGATGCCCTGTAGTTCAGCAGGAAGAGGACAACTGTACTAAGTGGTCAGGTGGTGGCTCGAATATAAACAGAGACCCCCCATTTTTGTGACTTAAAAATCTGTTTATATTTGAGTATATATGGTATAAGGAGTGAATCGGTTCCACTCTGATAGTCATACACAGTTATATTCAACACATAATGTTTAGTTTGTCACACCTGTGCCCTAAAGAGCATGGTGGGCAGTTAGGTAGTGACACGCTGCTTAAATCTGGTGTGGGCCCCCTGGAACTATGGGAGCCTTTCAGGATGTTTATCCCTAGGCAACGGCCTAGAATTGCTCTTTCAACTGGTCTTCCAATGAACACCACTTAGTCAGAATGGTCGTAAGAAAAAAAATAAATAATAAATGTATTCTTGTATACCGCCCAACCACAAAGTTCCAGGCAGTTAACAGCAAAGAAGAACTGTACAATCAGTGAAAGATACATCAAGTTTAAAAAAATGAGCGATAAGAAAATTACATAGTTATTTAACAAACTTATCAAACAAGTGTGTTTTAAAAAATTTTTTGAAAGCATTATAAGAATCTGTTTGACAAATAAGCGGGCTTAACCAAGCATTCAGTTTGCCTAGTTGAAAGGCAAATGTCCTATTCAAAAATTTCTTGTAACGACAGTTCTTAACTGAAGGATACATAAACATTAACTTATTACGAGTATTTTTCAATGAGGTATAAAAATTAAATTGAGAGGCTAGATATCCTGGAGCCAAACCAAAAAGAGATTTGAAACAAAGACAACAAAATTTAAAAAATACGTGCCTCAAAAGGCAACCAATGTAATTGCCGATAAAATGGGCTAATGTGATCATATTTCTTCAGGACAAAAATTAAGCGCACTGCTGTATTTTGTACTAATCCCAATGGCCTCAAAATCATAGTCCTTATCATGAGCTTACTAATGCAACACAAACATAAGCCCATCACAGGTTTTCATGAAAGCAAAAACAAAATATAATCAACAGAAAAGATTTGTATTGTAAATCCAAAATCAGGTTTAACCCAGTTGCTGGCTCTGGGCTTGGTAGGTGAATTAAGCACAGTCCTCTTCACCAGAACCTCATTCTGGGAATGTTTGAAGTTTTGACTTCTAGACAGTAAGTTCCTATTTCAGCAGAGAAACAACTTTATGGCATTCATGCAGCAGAGAAACAATAATGGTTCTAAAGGACAATCTTAGTCACAAACCAGGATAGTGGTTAGCAGTGAAAATATACCAGCATTTTCTCACAGAGATTTTCACTATGTTTTAAGAGAAACATGCAGGCACTCTGCAATCAATGGGCTGCTATGGCAACAGCTAGCAGCTGGTCTCTGAGCACGGAGCTTTGTCAGCAATGATTCATAAGCACAAAACAGGCTGAGTTTCCTGCTCAGCGTTTGACTTAGTTTAACCACTGTTCTGCTCAATGAAATATACAATTCCTTAGTTTTAAGGCACAGAGAAAAAAATGCAGAAAACTTTACAGTCCCAAAAATACCTTCTCTTGCAGCACCCACAGTCTGCATACCAGGAAAAAACAGCAAAGGAAAACATCCAGCAAACTCATGTTTGTTTCAAGCCACTTCCATTTGCTCTGGTCAACTTTCAGCTGCAGAACTGTTGTCCTCAACAATCATAGCCTCTGAGGAAAATAATTCTGAAGGCAGGTTATCTTCAGCTTGCTCCTCTGTCATTTCCCAATTCATGCTGTGTACCTCAGCTGCCTGGTCTGAGGTAAGCTCAGTCTCTCCCCTTGCTCTCTGTTGAGCCTCACTTTAAGCTAAGGAAAACCACACCCCCTTGGCTTCTGAGGGGGAAGGGCTTTCCTTCCTCAGCTTGTGACGTTTCTCTGAAAGAAAACTTTCTTTCTGATTTTTGCCTCACAGGAACTGGGTAATACTAGGGCAGAGATTTCCTGCTTTGCTTTGGCACTGCCTCAGGTAAGGCAAACCTTTCCTGTTCTTGTCTGTCCTGATATTCTGTGTCAAACTCATCTTCACTGCTCATAGGGTAGTCAGCTAAATTACTGTCATGGGCCCTGATCTGGTCTATCCTTCTGCACCGGGGTTTGAATGATATTCTATATTCTCCTGTGATAAACCTTAGTATTGCAGTAGGTTTGTCACAAGTTCCCAATTCATATATACTAGCAAGTATCAACACGGGGACATTTAGCTGCATACTTCAAGGTTTCAAGGTTTATTAAATATTTGATAAATCGCTATATCTTTATACAAAGCGATGTACATTAAAATACAATTAATTAAGATAAAAACATACAATAAATATATAAACATTAGATATTGGACAAGACAGACAACAATTGGGAGGAAAGGGAGGTTAAAGTTACATATCTTATAATCAGAAACACATTTAAGGGTAAAACATTGAGGAGGTAGTAAAATTCTTGAAACGGAAAAAATTTTATTAAAAAGCAAAATTTTTATGTATTAAAAATCTTTTTAAAAAGAAATGTTTTTAAAGATTTCTTAAAAGAGGGAATGTCTTTTTCATTTTTTATATATTGGGGCAATAAATTCCACCATTGGGGGCCCACGACTGAAAACATGTCTAATCTACGGGTGCCTATAATTTTTAAAGATGGAATAACTAATAAGTTTTGGGAAGATGACCTAAGTGCGCGTGCGGAGCTATAGGGAATTAGCATTTTAGAAATGCACTGAGGTTCTTTGAAAATCAAGTTTTTAAAAATAAGTAGTAAAACTTTATATTGTATACGCTGGCAAATAGGAAGCCAGTGTGCGTCTTTGAAGAGTGGAGTGACGTGATCAAATTTCCGAGCATCATAGATTAGTTTTATTGCCGTGTTTTGAACAATTTGCAGTTGTCGTTTTTCCTTTTGAGTAATATTAAGCAACAAAGAGTTGCAATAGTCCAGTTTTGATATTACCAATGAATGAATTAAGATATTGCGGGATTTGGATTCAAGAAATTTAGAAATAGATCGAATTAGACGTAATTTGTAAAAGCAGACTTTAACTATGTTGTTAATGTGATCTTTAAATTCTAATCTTTCATCAATTATAACACCCAAGATTTTCGTTTTAGGAACGATTTCGATTGGTTTATTATTAAGAAGGAAAGGAGAATTAAGTCTAATGTCTCTTTTCCAGTTAAAAATCATAGCTTTTGTTTTATTTATATTTAATGATATAGCACATGCCAGTCCATCAACTTCATAATCTTCTCTGGTGCACTCCCATATCCCACCACCCTACAGGGAATCCCCATTTCACCAAAAAGCTGCGTCGGGGGTTCATCCTCTATTTGGAGGGACTTGTCGGCAGAAGGGAAGACATTGGAGCAGGCCTCTGAAAATTTTTCATTGTGGCATGGTTTACCTATTGACAGATGTTAGGGCTGAAATGTTTGTATTGTCATCTGATTGTTTATCATTTTTATGATTATAATTATGTATATATTTTTGTTAGCTGACGAGGATGGTAGATCATGTGAATTATAAATCATAGAAATAAATAAGCATTCTGAGACCATCAGGTCATTATCTAGGCCCACTCCTGGCTTGGCTGCCTCATCCAGGAGGTACTGTGGCAGGGGGCAAAGGAGGACATGACTCAAAGGCGCAGGTGTCAGTTGGTCCTTGAGGGCCACAATCCAGCCGGGTTTTCAGGATTTCCCCAATGAATATGCATGAGATCTATTAGCATACAATGAAAGCAGTACATGCAAATAGATCTCATGCATATTCATTGGGGAAATCCTGAAAACCCGGCTGGATTGTGGCCCTTGAGGACCAACTTTGACATCCCTGCTCTAAGGCAAAGGTTCCTCCCCTATCTTGTCCACTTCATAATACCCAGAATTGCTGCTCCTGTCCATAGCAGCTGAGGGCTTGGGAATCCCAGCCAGCCCTCCAATTAAAGCATGGGATGATCTTTTGACTGGCTCCAAGAGAGCATAGCTGCAATAAATGTAGGTATTCCAGATGACCTGTTGGTAGAGAAGCTGAACTTTTTTTTTTAGGCAGGGTGGCCTTTGTAACTTCAGGCCAATGAGTTCTTAATCTTGAGAGGCTACTCTCTACAACTGGGAAAAAAAATGCAGAGAGCATCAAAGCTAAACTCTCAGTGCAAGGAATTGCTTACAAATGAACACTCCTTTGTTGCAGTCCAAAGTGATTGAACCCATTTCTTGGGGTGGGGGTGGAGGGTTTTATTCCAAGTATTTCTTAGTAACAAAGAAAACAGGTCAAGGAAGGAATGGAATCCCCCATGGGCATGGGAACTCATCCCATCATGGCAAATTATTTTCCTGTTCCTGTCCTATTCCTGCATTTATCCTCATCTGCATAAGTCTCAAACACTTTAAGGTTATAAGGCTTGTGCGGTTAAGGCAGAGCTTACAGGAATGGGACAGGGACAGTGACAAAACTTACAGGGAAGGGTCAGGGAAATTGAGTTCCTGCAGGAAAGAGGACAAATTTGTCCCTGTGTCATTCTCTACTCTGAACAAGTATTCAGTAAAGCAAAAGTTCAGGATGGATTCGTTGGGCATCCCTACTCCTCGTGATTTGGGAACAAGATTGAGTGTGCCCTCTGGATTAAAAGGATTCCTACACCCATATGTAGGTAAATTTCAGTTACAGGAAGTATCTGAGATTTTGAGTAGGGAACCACCACTTCCAATACCACATTCTTCTGTCAGTCCCCAGGGCCTTAATAAAATGCTTAGCAATAGTTGCAGCATTGCTACATAGACTGGGGAGGTATTTGTTTCCCTGCCTGGATGATTGGCTGGTCAAGAGCAATCGGAGTTTATAGGAGCCCTGCTAGATAACAGCTCAAGCCAGTCCAGTGCATGGAATCTCTGACCTCTGTGGTACTGCAAATTTGTCAGAGCCAGCAGGTATCAGCTTGGAAGTTATAGAGATTAGCCTCAATAGTGCGTATCACATCTAGCTACACCTCAATTTGAGGTTGGCCTAATGAACTCTAGCTTCCCATTGGACCAGGCCAGTGGGAACCTAGTGGATGTCATTGTCATTCCTACTCACAGTAACTCTGTCTTGGTGGCTCATTCGCAGCAATTTGGTCAAGGGGCTACCATGCCAAATGTTTCCACCTCATAGGACATTAACAATAGATGCATCCAGCCTCGGCTGGGGGTTCATGCAGATTGGCTCTAGTCTATACCTAGGGTCAGTAACACAGGAGAGACGATACAAAATCAATCTCTTAGAGCTAAGGGCCATATGGATAACTCTAAAGAATTTCAGGGATTGGCTGCTAAACTCATTCTCATTCAAACAATTCTGTTGCAGCAATGTACTGCATCAATAAGTAGTGAGGCACAGATTCATACCTCCTTTGCCAGGAAGCAGTTGGAATATGGCGCTGAGCTTCCTCCCATGGGATAGTGCTGAGAACCATCTATCTGGCAGGAAAGAACAGCTCTTTGGCAGGCAGGATAAGTCAGGTCATGCAGCTACATGAGTGGCCACTGAAAAAGGTCATAGCCCAAGGGATCTTCTGAGAGGGGGGCCATCCCTTGGTGAAACTCTTTGCCACTAACTTGACCCACAAAATCCCCCACTGCTGTTCTAGAATGGGATCCCACATCAGACAAGCCTTGGATGCCTTTCTCCTGGAGTAAAGGAAAGGCTGTCATTACACACATCTCATAGTGAAGACTGTCCTGAAACTTAAGCAAGACCAGGGAACTATGATCCTCGTCGCCCTTTACTGGCCAAGGCAAATATGGTTCTCTCTACTTCTGGAATTAGCTTCCATGAACTCGTGGAAACTAGAATGCTTTTCAACCCTCATTCAGAATGAAGGGTCCCTCTTTTGTCCCAGTATTTAGTCCCTAGCCCTCTTGGCATGGATGTTGAGAGGCTGGAGTTTCACTCCTTATATCTATCAGATGCCTCCTGAGTTTTGCTTGCTTCCAGGAGAGATTCCTCTAGAAGGTTGTTTGGTTTCAAATGGAGGAGGTGTGAGGGTAAGACCCTCAATTTTTCTCCTTTCCTATACAAAACTGCTTGAATATTTTCTGCATTTGTTTGGTCTCTGAATCAGCTTTGTAAGGGTCCACTTTGGTGCAACTGGAAATCACTATGTAGAGAATAAGTCCATCTTCACTTACCTTTAGTTGTCCAATTGATGAGGAGATTGTTCTTATTCAGACTTCTGCCAAGCCTCTCACACTATCATGGGGTCTCAGTGTTTTTTTAATCCAGCTGATGAAAGCTTCCTTCAAGCCACCTGACACCTGCCCTTGAAATACCTCATCTGGAAGATTCTGTTTTTGGTAGCGATCACTTCAGCCTGCAGGGGTGAGTGAGTTCCAGGCCCTAGTAGCTGATCACAGCAGAGTAGGTCTATATATGTTTTCTAAGGTAGTATTGGAATTTCGTCTTAACTAGTCAGTTTTCTGTCAACATTTTTCCCAAAAAGCACAGTTACTTATCTGTAACAGGTGTTATCCAGGGACAGCAGTCAGATATTCTCACATGTGGGTGACATCATCCATGGAGCCCGGTACGGACAGTACTAAAGTGTACTGTCACTTTAAGCTTTTGCAAAGCTTCAAGACTGCCCACACCATGCACATGTGAGTGTGTTCCCACCCTATATTGGCTTGCAGTTCGTCAGTTCCGTAAGCAAGTTAAGAAACCAACCAGGGGAGGTGGGAGGAATGTGAGAATATCTGTCTGCTGTCCTCGGATAACACCTGTTACAGTAAGTAACTGTGCTTTAACCTAGAACAAGCTGGCAGCACATTCTCACATGTGGGACTGCCTAGCTTACTAAACGGGATGGAGGGAGAGTTGGCCATCAGGAAGAAAATAAATTCTGTATCACTGCTTGGCTGAAACAACCATCTTGTCTGGAATAGGATTCTAGAGAGTAGTGAGATGTAAATGTGTGAATTGTGGACCAAGTAGCTGCTTTGCAAATATCTTCAATGGGAGTGGAACACAAAAAAGCTACTCATGCTGCCATAGCTCGGACCTTGTGTGCTGTAAAATGTCCCTTGAGCTGCAGCCCAGCCTGAGCTTAGCAGAAGGAAATGCAGGCCGTTAACTAGTTCATTTGTTTACAGGCAGACCCAACCTGTTAGGGTCAAAAGAGATGAACAGTTGAGTTGAAGACCTGTGTGGCTTAGTCCTCTGTATGTAGTAAGCCAGGGCATGTTTACAGTCCAATGTATGAAGAGCAGTTTCTCCAGGGTGAGAATGAGGCTTTGGAAAGAACACAATGGATTGATTTAGTAACAACTTTCAGAAGGAATTTAGGATGATTTCTAAAAACCACTTTATCATGATGAAATACTATAAATGGTGGATCACAATCCAATGCCTATACTCACTCGATGAGCAGAAGTGACAGAGAACAAAAAGACTACTTTCCAAGGGAGAAACTTAAGATGAGTAGTTGCCAGTGGTTCAAATGGTGGCTTCATCAGATTGGTGAGGACTACATGAGATCCTAGATAACTGTAGGTGGTTTTAGTGGAGGTTTCGAGTTTGAGTCCTTTCATAAACCGGGAAACAAGTGGATGAGTGACTAGAGATTTATTACTGAAAGGAACATGGGAAGCACCAATAACACAGAGGTGAACTCTAACCAAAAGTTGGATAAATGGAGAAGGTAGTTCAGTACTGAAGAAATAGAAGTTGTAGACAGATCCAGGTGATGGAGATTACACCACGAAATGAAGCGTGTCCACTTGAGTCGATAGCAGTTCTGAGTAGAAGGCTTTCTGGAAGTAGCTATAATGGCTTGTACTGAGTCAGAAAGATTAAAATCTGTTGAAGTCAGGCTGAGAGGTACCAAGCTGTTAGGTACAGAGGTTGCAGAAAGGCATGTAAAAGAAATCCTTGACTCTGAGTGAGTAGTAATGGAATTGAATCTTTGAAACTCAGTTGAAGTAGAAACAAGAACCAAGGTTGTCTGGGCCACCAAGAAGCTATTAGGATCATGGTAGCTGACCCTTGTTTGAGCTTGACTAACATCTTCAGAACCAGAGGAATTGGTGGAAATGCATACAGGAACTTGTTTGACCAATCCAGAAAAAATTCATCCACTTCCAGACGATGAGGAGAGTATCTGTCTGGAGCAGAATTGATGTAACTTGTGGTTGTGGGTATACACAAACAGATCTATCTGAGGAGTTTCCCCCAAAGCGAGAAGATGGTTGTGCAAGATTTTGAAGTTGAGAGTCCACTCGTGCGGCTGAAGAAATCTGAGCTTGTCGGCCAGGGCATTCTGTTTCCCTTGCACATACATGAGAAATATATTTTGAGGAATTGCACAGTTCCAAATGTGTATGGCTTCTTGACAAAGAGGAAGAGAGCCCATTCCTCCTTGTTTGTTGATGTAATACATGGACATTTGATTGCTCTGATCGTTCAGATGATGGTCTTACCTCAACTGGACTATTGCAACTCTGCCTATCTTGGCATCATCACCACTCATCCTCAAACTGCAGCTCATCCAGAACACAGCCATTAGACTAATCTACAAACTAAAGAAATATGATTCAATCACAACCTTCATCAGGCAACTACACTGGCTCCCAATATCATCCCGAATAATTTTCAAAACTTCATGTATCCTACACCAGCTCCTCTCATCCAACTATTCTCTACTGTTTGGTCGACATCAAGAAGAATCCTTAACAGAATTCAACTAAACCTGCCATCCACAAAATACCTCCACTACAAGAGAATTTTCCACTCTATGCTAACTTATCTGGGTGTAAAAACCTGGAATGACCTCCCAGAAGCAATCAGGAAAGAGACAAACTACACCGCATTCAGGAAAAACTTAAAGACCCACCTCTTTGACATTTAACTGTTCAGCTTCTGTATTGCACCCCCTACTTCTAGGCCTCTCCCCTTGCTTCTCCATATCCCCCCTCTAATTTCCCACTTCCTCTTTGATCTGTCGCCTTGAGCTTGTATAGGTGTGTGCGACTCACAAATGGAAGATTAGATTAATTAGCTTGTTCGAACAAGAAGGACTTCGTTGGAAAGACGATCCTGAATCATCTTAAGAGCATTGCGAAATACCCAAAGTTCTAAAAGGTTGATATAAAATGCCTTCTCTCGAGCCATCTGGGTAAGCTCCCCATGCATACGTGAAGGCGTCCATTGTGAATACTTTCTGATGTGGAGGGATGTGAAATAGCAAACCTCTGGAGAGCTTTGTTGGTTTCAACCATCTCTGGAGAGATTGACGAAGAGGCGAGGTGACTTTGATCCGTTGGGATAAGGGATCCGTGACCTGAGACTACTGAAATGCAAGGTTCTATTGTGCTGATCTGAGATGAAGTCGAGTGAAGGAAATGACATGAACTGTGGATGCCATGTGACCCATGAGATGTTTCATTTGCCTTGCTGAGATATGTTGCAGAGTGGACACATGATGGCAAAGTTGAAGCAAGGTGTTTTGTCTTTGCTGCGGTAAGAAAGCTTTTAAGAGTCATGTTGAGCACAGCTCATATGAATTCCTGAGAAGGTTGAAAATGAAATTTGGAAACTTGACTTCGAAGCCTAGAAGCTGAAGAAAAGGTATGGTTACTTGTATAGCTGAGTGCACTGCTTGAGGCGATGCAGCTTTTATCAAACAATCATCTAGATCAGAGATTCTTGGTACGCGTACCCCAGGGGGTATGTGTACCATTGTCAGGGGGTACGTGACACTGGCGCTGTATATCTCCCACCCTCCTTTTGCCATTGCATAGATCCCGCCGTCCTTGTCTTCTCTCCCAAACCCCTCCCCCCGGGTGCTTGAGGCAATGCAGCTTTTATCAACCAATCGTCTAGATCAGAGGTTCTTGGTACGCGTAACCCAGGGGGTATGTGTACTATTGTAAGGAGGTACGTGTCATTGGCGCTGTATATCTCCCACCTTCCTGCTTGTCTTCTCTCCCAAACCCCTCCTTCCCCACCCCCCCGGGATGAGTAGCTGCAGGTCACTGTGTGCTTTTAACTTCCTCACACAACTGCTGCCAGCATTAGTTTAGCTGCAGACTCAGGGCTTGTGCTAGGTCGGCCACCTCCGATGATGCAACTTCCTCTTTCAGCAGAGGTGGGCTGGCCTAGCAAAGGCAGCAAGGCTGCCTGATGGAATTGCCATCTAAACTAACACTAGCGGCAGCTGTGTGGTGAAGTTAATAGTACACTGTGAGATGCTTCTAGGGTTGTGGAGAGGTACTGTTGGACATGGGGAAAGGAGGGATGTTGCTGTACAGGGAAGAGAGAAATGATACTGCTGGACTTGGCGGAAGGGAAGGAAAAGATGCTGCTGGACTTGAAAGAGAAAGGGAGGGAAAGAAGAGGTGCTATATGCTGCAGGGGAGGGTGGGATGGTGCATGGGGAAAGAGCATCTTAGTTGTGAGTCGGGTTGGAAGGAAGGAAGAAAGGAAGGGAAATTTTTGCAGGAGGGGTAAGTAATGGGAAGGGGAAATTGGACATGGAGGGAAGGGGAGATAAGGTGCATGTGGAGAGAGCATGTTAATTGTGAGTGGGATTGAGAAGGAGGGAAAATTGTTGCAGGAGGGATGAGATTGGCGAAAGAGAAATGGACATGGAATGGAGGGGATGGAAAGATGATGCATGGGAAGAGAGCATCTTACTTGTGAGTGGGGTTGGGGGAGGGAAGAAGGAAAATTGTTGCAGGAGGAGTGATAGAGGGAGAAATGGACATTGGGTGAGGGGAGGTAGAAATGGTGCATGGGGAGAGAGCATCTTAGTTATAAGTGGGGTTGGGGGGGAGATGGACTGGGGGTGTGGGAAGGAGGGATGCCACACTCAAGGGAAGGGGCAAGGAGAATGAAAGCGTGCAGGAGGCAGAAAGTGTTGGACTCATGGAAAGTGAAACGGAGAGATGGATGGGGAGGGTAGAAAGGAGAGAAGGAGAAATATCACACTCGGGGAGAGGGCAGAGAGTGAAAAGTTGTACTCATGGAGGGCGAGAGAGATATTGGTGGGGGAGGGAGTGAGGACTGGAGGAGAGGAAGTGTGCAGAAGGCAGAGATAAAGAAATGTGGTCTGGTGGATGGAAAGGAGGCAGAAATGTTGGACGGGGGGGGGGGAGAAAGGGGGAAGGGAGATGTTGGACTGCAGGGGACAGAAAGGAGGAAAAGAGAGAGAAATGTTACACTTGGGGGGGGGGAGAGAGATGCTAGACCAAGGAAGAAGAGGAGAGAGAAATACCAGACAGTGGGAAGAGGGGAAAGGAAGGAGAGATATGTCGGACCACTGGGAGGAGGGAGGGGAGGAGAGAGATGTCTGGCCATGGAAATGGGGATGGAAGGAAAGAGAGATGCCAGACCAGGGAAGAAGAGAGAGATGGGAAGAGAAGGTAAGATGTGGAAAAGTAGAGTTTGAGAAGAAAGCAGAAAATTGGGAAAAAGTTGAATATTAAAAGTTAATGCCAAAGATAGATGCAAGTTTGATCCAAACAGACCAGGGATTTTACATTACAGTCCACTTGAGGGGCAATACTTTCAAAATAGAACAAAACACAAAAGACCCCCCTCTCATCAATACTGGGCAAGTTTCTCAAATAATATCATCATATAACATTTAAAGGCTTTTAAGTATTTAAATGGGCTCATAAGCTCTTCAGCAAGGCGCCACAGCAGCGGTACAATGTCGCTGGAAAGGTGCTTGAATTTTAATCATAACACATTGCATGGAGGATTCTCGCTTCTACTGGAGTGGCAAATGTTATAGCTCTACAAAAGCTGTTTAACAGTAGACCACTTATCTGAAAAGGTCAGTTCACGGCTCCAACACAGTCTGTGTTCGCTACGCTACATCAGTAAGCCGGAAGGATAAGCTTTTTATATTGATTTTATTTGCAGTGTGCAGTGCCTGAGTCCTTTGGTCTACACACTCCAGTAGAAGCGAGAATCCTTGCTCCATGCAATGTGTTATGATTAAAATTCAAGCTGTGGCGCCTTGCTGAAGAGCTTATGAGCACATTTAAATATTTAAAAGCCTTTAAATGTTATATGATGATATTTGAGAAACTTGCCCAGTATTGATGAGAGGGGGGTCTTTTGTGTTTTGTTCTATTTTGAAAGATGGATGCAAGGCAGAAAGTGAAGGAGAAAATAAATCAATGGATAAGAAGGCCCTGGAAATACAGTTGAGCCACATACAAAAGGAAGTGTAGCCAGAGACTGGAAAAACATGATTAGAAAAATAAAATCACCAAACAACAAAGGTAGGGAAAATTATTTTCTTTTCAATTTAGTGATTGAAATGTCATTTTTGAGAATTTGTCTGCTGGGTATATTATGTGTATATGAAAAATAAATGGAAGAAATTGCATTACAATTAGTAATGATGGTGGTGTCTGAGATGTAGAACATAAGAATTGCCACTGCTGGGTCAGACCAGTGGTCCATCATGCCCAGCAGTCTGCTCCCGCGGTGGCCCTTAGGTCAAAGACCAGTGCCCTAACTGAGTCTAGCCTTACCTGCATACGTTCTGATTCAGCAGGAACTTGTCTAACGTCTTGAATCCCTGGAGGGTGTTTTCCCCTATAACAGCCTCCGGAAGAGCGTTCCAGTTTTCTACCACTATCTGGGCGAAGAAGAACTTCCTTACATTTGTACGGAATCTATCCCCTTTTAACTTTAGAGAGTGCCCTCTCATTCTCTCTACCTTGGAGAGGGTGAACAACCTGTCTTTATCTACTAAGTCTATTCCCTTCATTATCTTGAATGTTTCGATCATGTCCCTTCTCAGTCTCTTCTTTTTAAGGGAGGCCCAGTTTCTCTAATCTCTCACTATAAGGCAACTCCTCCAGCCCCTTAACCATTTTAGTCACTCTTCTCTGGACCCTCTCAAGTAGTACCGTGTCCTTCTTCATGTACGGTGACAAGTGCTGGACGCAGTATTCCAGGTGGGGGTGTATCATGGCCCGGTACAGCGGCATGATAACCTTCTTCAATCTGTTTGTGATCCCCTTCTTAATCATTTCTAGCATTCTGTTCGCCCTTTTCGCCACCGCCGTGCATTGCGCACAGGTATCATGACTTGTCGACCGGTACTCCCCAAGTCTCTTTCCTGGGGGGGTCTCTCCGAGTACCGCACCAGACATCCTACATTCGTGTATAAGATTTTTTTTTTGTTACCGACATGCATCACCTTACACTTATCCATGTTAAATCTCATTTGCAATGTTGCGGCCCATTTCTCGAACATGTTTGTCATGTTGCAGGTCTTCGCAATCCTTCTGTGTCTTCACTACTCTGAATAACTTTGTATCGTCTGCAAATTTAATCACCGTCAACCCTGTCAATTTCCCATCTTCGTTTCCTGCATATAGCCTATTGGCATCCGGCATGTTGTGTTTATCCTCTTCGGTAAATATAGATGCAAAAAATGTGTTCAGTTGGTCGGCGATTGCTTTGTCCTCCTTTAGCAACCCCTTTATTCCATGGTCATCCAACGGCACTACTGCTTCCTTCGCGGGTCGTTTCCCCTTAATATATTGAAAGAACAGCTCGAAGTTTTTTGCCTCCTTGGCTATTTTTTCCTCGTAGTTTCTTTTGGCCCCTCTTACTGCCTTATGGCACCTGCTTTGATGAGGTTTCTGCTTTTTCCAGTTTTCGTCCTTTTTGACCTTTTCCATTCCTTAAACGAAGTCTTCTTGTCTCTGATTGCTTCCTTCACCACTACAGTGAGCCACGTCGGTTCCTTGTTCTTTTTCCTCTTGGATCCCTTCTCTAACTCCCGGACTTCTTTCTCAATGGTTTCCTCTGTCTTGGAAGTTTTCTGTCCACTCTGTCTTCCTCCTCCACTTCTTGAAGTGCTTCTAGTTCCAGTATTCTGCCTTCCAAAGGATATCAGAGGTGACTTTAATTGTTAATAAGATAGCTGTTGCTGAGGGGCAGAGAGCCTGACTTGAATGGGGAACTTAAAATTGCTGTGTTGTGCAAGCGTTATATTTGAAATATATATAATATATAAAATATATATATATATATTTATAAATATAATATAAAATATAAATATAATATAAAATATATATATATATATATATATATATATATATATATATATATATAAAATATATATATATATTATATATATATATATATTTTATATAAAATATATCTTATATCTATATATATAAAATCGGAGGTATGTATGTGTGTATGTATGTGTGTGTGTGTGTGTGTATGTGCCGCGATCACGCAAAAACGGCTTGACCGATTTGAACGAAACTTGGTATGCAGATCCCTCACTACCTGGGATGATATGTTCTGGGGTTCTCGCGGCCCACCTGCACACGTGGGCGGAGCTACAAACAGAAAATCACATTTCACCCATTCATGTCAATGGAGAAAATGTAAAAAGCTGCCATTCTCACAGTAATTCAAAAACGGCTTGACCGATTTGAACGAAACTTGGTATGCATATCCCTCTCTACCTGGGGTGATATGTTCTGGGGGTCTCGCGGCCCACCTGCACACGTGGGCGGAGCTACAAACAAAATCACATTTCACCCATTCATGTCAATGGAAAAAATGTAAAAAGCTGCCATTCTCACAGTAATTCAAAAACGGCTTGACCGATTTGAACGAAACTTGGTATGCAGATCCCTCACTACCTGGGGTGATATGTTCTGGGGGTCTCGCGGCCCACCTGCACACGTGGGCGGAGCTACAAACAGAAAATCGGATTTCACCCATTCATGTCAATGGAAAAAATGTAAAAAGCTGCCATTCTCACAGTAATTCCAACTACCTGGGGTGATATGTTCTGGGGGTCTCGCGGCCCACCTGCACACGTGGGCGGAGCTACAAACAGAACATCAGATTTCACCCATTCATGTCAATGGAAAAAATGTAAACAGCTGCCATTCTCACAGTAATTCAAAAACGACTTGACCGATTTGAACGTAACTTGGTATGCAGATCCCTCACTACCTGGGGTGATATGTTCTGGGGGTCTCGCGGCCCGCCTGCACACGTGGGCGGAGCTACAAACATAAAATCAGATTTCACCCATTCATGTCAATGGAAAAAATGTAAAAAGCTGCCATTCTCACAGTAATTCCAACTACCTGGGGTGATATGTTCTGGGGGTCTCGCGGCCCACCTGCACCCGTGGGCGGAGCTACAAACAGAAACTGAGATTTCACCCATTCATGTCAATGGAAAGGATGTAAAAAGCTTCCATTCTCACAGTAATTCCAACTATAAAACACTTTCTATGACACTATAACCACTAGAGACATTGTTTCTATTCTACCACGGACACCATACATATAGAGTTTGTATGTTCTAACTGTGTTTGTAACTGTTTCCTTCATGCACCCCAGTTCATAATGTTATTACATTACATGAGTACTCACATATGCTGAACTAGGAACACAGGTTCCATTCTGAACCGGGAAAAAACTGCATGGAGTTTCTTTTCAACCTGAGTTTCCACATATTGAGTTGTTTAAATCAATACTGAAACTTTTGGATGCCACTTATTCCAACAGATCTTCCTTTTCAGTTTAAGAGATTGCAAATTCCAGTGAGACTTGCATTCTCTATCACAATCAACAAATCACAGGGACAGACTATTACATACTGTGGAGTGGATTTAAGATCCCCCTGTTTTTCCCATGGACAACTCTATGTTGCTTGCTCAAGGGTGGGTTCACCCAAGAATTTATATGTTCTTGCTCCTGGAGGTAAAACTAAAAATGTTGTTTATAATCAAGTTTTGTGTTAGTTGTATTGTATTTATTTTGTCAAATATTTCACATTATAATTTGAATATTGTACTTTTTATAAAGCTGTTAAAAAATAATTTCATTCACCACTATAAAGTATCTTTATTTGAATCCATTTACAGTGTTATTGCTATAATTAAATACCCGTGCAACTCCGGGGCATCAGCTAGTATATATATAAAATATATAAGAGTGGAAAAAAAAAAAAAAAAGAATGTGAATAAATATAGAGAACCCAACATTGAGACAGACAGCTGTGATTCTCCTCTCATCTTTTCTTTTGGGCCATATGAGATGCCCAAACAAGAGAAACAAACATGATGTAAGTGGCAGCAGAGCCCAGTGCCGAGGAGGATGTTTGGGGCAATGGCAGATGCAAATTTATATTTTAAACTGGATGGCTTAGATTGTGAGAGAGTATTAGGATTGTCCAGAAAAAGCTAAAATTGTGAAACCTATGCAAATTAAAGTTTTTCCCATGAATTTGATTGTGGTTGATCAGAAAATATAATAAAAATTTAAGCCAATCCTGGGGTTCCTCAAAACCACTGATTACATAAAGCTCCATTTTTCTTAAAATTTGCTAATTTTGCTTAATGGAGCAAATTATTTATTTATTCATTCATTTCATTTTCTATACTGTTCTTCCAGGGGAGCTCAGAACAGTTTATATGAATTTATTCAGGTACTTAAGCATTTTTCCCTGTCTGTCTCAGTAGGCTCACAATCTATCTAATGTACCTGGGGCAATGGGGGGATTAAGTACCCAAGGTCACAAAGGAGCACATGAGTTTGAACCCATAACCTCAGGGTGCTGAGGCTGTAGCTTTAACCACTGCACCACACTCTCCACCCTATAACTTTTATGTTTTCACACTTAGCAATGATACATTGATTAAAAAGACATTTTATATCAAGTCTGTTTTATTGAAAAAGAACAATAAATCAGTACAGAAATAACATTAGAGTCTTCTATATGCTTATTATAACAAGTGGTGTTGGATTCTTTGGAACCACAAAAGTATAGGAAAACATTCTCCTGTCATCAAATAATAAAAAGACATTTTATATAAAACATCTAGCAGTATTTTATTAAATGAACCTTCAATATCTGCACTTTATTTTAACAGAAATTTAACATACTTCACTAATAGCTAAGCATGTACACTTTGGTGTAGTCATCTACCAGTGAAGGTCCAAACACTCAAGCATACTATGTCTTCTTGAAATAGGATAAAGACCGAGTGCAGCGTGAGGCCTTGTTGCAAGGAGTTGAACAGCATCACAGGCTTTATCCCGACTATCTCAAGAAGACTTTGAGTGTTTGGAACACTATTGGTAGATGACTACACCAAAGTGTATGTGTTTAGCTATTAGTGAAGTATGTTAAATTTCTGTTATTTTCCACAATAAACTGCAGATATTGAAGGTTCATTTAATAAAATACTGCTATAATTTTTGCATAAAATGTATTTTTATCATTATATGGTGACAGGAGAATGTTTTGGTTGTAACACTTTATTAGTGGGGTTCTAAGGAATCCTACCTCACTTGTTTTGGAGACTCTAGTGTTTATGTACTGATTTTTCAGTAAAACAGACTTTGCATAAAATGTCTTTTTATCAATGTATCATTCCTAATTGTGAAAACATAAAAGTTACAGCTATAATACCAAGAAATTTGCTTCATTAAGCAAAAATAGCAAATTTTAATAAAAATGGAACTTTGAGGGACTCCAGGATGGGCACAATCAAATTCATGGGGAAAACTTCAATTCACACAGGTTTTCCAACTTTAGGTTTTTCTGGACAACCCTAGAAGTACCTGTATGTAATATATGTAAACTACTTTGGTTGTACCACAGAAAGGCTGTACAGTACTCCCCCCCCCCCGAAATTCACAGGGGTTCCACCCGCGAATTTCGAAAAACCGATTGATGTAGCCTGACTTTAGTACAGGAAGAGGTGGTTGGAGCATATCACAAATTACTGAGTCCGCGAACCGCGAATTCGCAGAGGAACACTGTATATCAATTCCCCACCTCACCATGGCTTTGTAAATAAGTTAGCTGCATTCCTCTACCATTTTGCCTCTTAGTTGTGGATTATTATTCCATCTCTAGCAAGTTTTAATAGCCATTAAACTGTGGTTTCCTTTTCACTGCTCATTTTCCTGGTTGTAGTTGGGTGGTGAAGATCAGCCTATATTGACTCTCAAATATCTAAATAATAGTGATTGATTACTAAATGGGCACTGAAACATGTTAGACATTTTATTAAATATTGTATTCTTTGTTCTTAGTATGCAGGTAAAGATGGTAATAAAATATCTAAACCACACAAAGTAACTAAGGAGCACAGAGAGAGACCAAGGAAAGACTCTGAGAGCAAAACCTCCTCCAAAGACACTGAGCGAGAACAAAGCAAGACATCAAAGGACTCTTCCCGAAAACCAGTGGAGAATAAACTGCCTAAGGAGGAAAAGGCCCCACCCAAAGCAGCTTTTAAGGAACCAAAACTGGCTTTAAAGGAAGTGAAGTTGGAAAGCATGTCTCCCAAAGGAGGCCCCCCACCTGAGGCCAAGTCTTCAGTTAAGAGGCCTGCCAATGTGGACTCGCCAAAGCCCAACACCAAAAAGCAGAAAAAGAGCAGCTCCAAAGGTGTGAAAACTTTCCCAGCCACCTCTCCCCGCACTTCTTCTTCCTCCTCCTACCCAGAAAAAAAGCAGCCCAAGGAGAAAGTGAATGTCAAAGCTGAGAAGGTAAAGTCTGAGAATGAAGTCAAAGAAGTGAAGAAATCCGTAGAGGTGGAAGAGTCTAATTCTGAAGATGAAGCTTCCTCGAAGTCCGAGGTAAGTAATAGGACCTTCATCCAGTGAGTGGGGGGTGTGGAGGGGGAGAATGTGCTTTTCTATGTCATTATGGATGGAATTAGAAACTATGCAGTTTTGTAAGATCCATATTCAGTGCATATTAAGTCTTTGTCCAATATAAAACACTTTCCTGAAGCTAATTAAGTATAGTATTTTGTTTCTGGGATGGAGATTCAAATTTAATTCATCCTTTGGACTCCTCCTTATATTTGACAGATGGGAGTGGGTGTGCAGTTGTAGTAGTCTTTGAGGACAATGGCTGATTGCCAAAAGAGGTAGGTAGTGTATATAGTCAGTTACATTTTCCATTTCATAATTTCCTGCTTCTCCCTTCCCTCTTTCCTGTCTCCTCTCTTCCTCACGTAGCTTCTTTGGGTTTCCTTTCCCACCCCCTCTCATTTTCTCCAAACTGTTTGGCTTTGTCATGCTGTCCTGCAGAATTTGGAGCCACAGACAGGGGAGCTAGTTTTGAGTAAGAGAAACTTGGCAGCTTAAAGGGAGTGGGCATTGTAATGGAAGAGGTTTACCTTTTCACGAGCTTAGCCAGTAGGCATCTTAGAAACAGTGCGATGGGCAGCATTTTGTCAGTGTTCTAGTATCAGATACCCTGTCCCTCTAACCTGCACCATGCTATTTTGTATATAAACTGAAGTACTCTAGAGACAGGAAAGTCCAATATACTCGAGTATAAGCCGACCTGAATATAAACCAAGATAACCTTTTCCCCCAAAAAGGAGGAAAAAAAGCTTGACTCAGATATAAACCAGGGAGTTAATATTCAAGTGTCCTGCCCTGCCAGACTCTGCACCCATCACCCCTCTGTTCCTGCCCTGCCAGGCTCTATACCTCCCCCTCTGCCCTACCAGGCTCTGCACCCTGTCCCTCCTTCCCTCCCGATGCCTTGCAGGCCTTCGTCGGGCCTACCGTAAAAGCTTGTGGTCTAGCAGTGAGCCGGGACAGGCCTCCTGTCCCGACTGACTGTTAAAAATTTTATCTTCTTGGTGTACATTTAAAATCCCTGGTGGTCCAGCAGTGGGGCGGGTTAGGAGAGATCTCGCCTGCCTCCTGTCCTGGCTGACTGTTAAAACTTTTACCTTCCTTGCCTCCAAGGCGTATCTTGATTCCTGCCCCGTGCAGAGCCGCAAGTGATTGGCTGCTGAGAGTTTCCCCCCAGATCCTCCTCTGCCCAGAGCCCTAATAAATAGAGTTTAGGATCTAGTGTGAATGTTGTGTGGTCACAATAATCTCTTTGTGTGCCCTACAGTACAGCTATATTTTAGGAATCCTACCCCACCACCAGATATGATATAATAATCTTTAACTCCACACAATGTCTCAAACATTGTACCCTGCTCCCTGGGAATATTTTCTGTCCAGTTATTTCAATATAATTTATAGCCTGGTATCACAGTCTGATGTTTTTGTCTGTATTACTGTATAATAAACTTCCTCTTCTGATGTAGACGCTGCCAAGAAGACAGTGTTGGGATACTAGTTAGAACATAGATCTGGATAAGCAAACAGTTGTTAACATGAAATTATACTGTATACAGTATTATAGTGGTAGCCAGATGCAGAATTGCATTTGCATGAAAAGAGTGTGTGCCTAGGAATAGAATGGGCTGATTAATGGAGAAGCTTACTTTAATTTGAAATAAGCAGACAGAATTGAACCTATATGGGCTCTATTTGTAGAGTTTCTAAGAACAAGGTCCTGAGAGGGTTATCAAAGACAAGCAGATTAGGCTAGTTAGGCCTAAAGCAAGGAGTAAATGTAGTAGCAAAAATTGAAGATATGTTGGAATTGAAATTACAGTTGTGTGTTTGAATATCTGCTATTCCATCTTTCAGTAAAAACAAATAAAACAATGTACAGACTAAAAATAGAAAAGAGGAAAGGAACTAGGCCAGAAAAGAGAACCAGATGGAGAAAGACCTGGCTAGTTGGCACAGGCCCCTACTGTCCAGGTGACCTCAGGGTTGGGTGGAAGAGGGTGTCTGGCCAAAAAGTATTTTTGACAAGACTGGAAACATACCAAAAATAGCACCAGAACTAAAATTCAGTCGGCCTCTAGACCATCTTCTGCATTAATGGCATTTTGAAATCGATTGATTCATACTGACTGATCAGATGTTATCAGCAGTGTACCAAGCCAGAATCGTACTCTGCGCAACAGGCCCCATAGCACCCACAAACTTCTCGCTATGTGGTAGCTGAGAGGAGCAGTTTTGGCATGCCCACTTCCTTTTCACCCTGCATGGCCGCATTGCTTGCATGACCCTTAGTATAGCCCTGATTTTAGCCCCAAGTGTGTGTTATCTAGAGTCATTCCATGAATACAGGATGCAATTGTAGCAACTCAAATACATTTTTACTGATTTCATGATGAAAACAGCAAAAACATGTTTTATTTCCTTGTGCTTCCTATACTAGACTTCTCTGGCTTTCATACTGAGTCCATCCTTTGTTTTTATGCCTCTGCTAATTGTCTTTTGAAATATATTGTTGTGCAGTTTCATTTCCTTCCCTTTTTGTTCCTTCCATCATGTTCTAATCTATTTAAATTGCTGATTTTCTTTAATAGCTACTGTAAATTGCTTTGGTGACATTTGTTTGAAAGCAGTATATAAAATCTCAAGAAATAAACTCTTGCATTGATAATGGGTGGCCCTTTTTGTATGCATGAGGAACACACAGGTGGCTTTCCTTGTTGAGCAAACTGGTCAGATGCATTATATGCTTTATCATGAAACTCTTGTGTGATGGAGCATTGATAATGTGACCATTTATTTTTTTCATCAAAACAGGACATCTATTAATATTCAGTCCCGCCCCCAACCCTGCCCTAGCCACACCCCCAATCCTGCCCTAGCCCCACCCCAACTCCGCCCCCAATTTCTTCCAATCATTTTTCATGTACACATCTTATTAATTTATAATGGTAATCATAAAATTTTTAAAAACCACAAAGCACACTATACACAGAAAAAATGTTAATTATCATTTATATTTAGGGGGTTTTCAAAGATGTCAAGGCAGATGACTTTAAAATATGCAATGTCACCTAAGTAACTAGAAAAATAGACAAATATAGTGCAAAATATAGACAGCAGATATAAATTCTCAAAATTGACACATTTTGATCACTAAATTGAAAATAAAATCATTTTTCCTACCTTTGCTGTCTGGTAATTTCATGAGTCTCTGGTTGCGTTTCCTTCTGACTGTGTATCCTTTCTTTCTTTCTGCACTCAGGCCCAACAATTGTCCCTTTCTGTTCCCTCCCTCCTTCCTTCCTATGTCCTCAGTGCCCCCTTCCTATGTCCTTAGTGCCCCTTCCTATATCTTTAGTACCCCCAGTGCCTCCTTCCTATGTCCCCCTCACTGCCTTCCAGCATTTGTCTCCATACCCTCCCCTATGCTCTGGCATCTCTCTCTTCTCCTTTCCACTCTAACCCATGGTCTGGCATCTGTATCTCCTTTCCATCTCTTTCCTCTTCTTCCATCTCCCCCTCCCACTCCATTATCTGGCAACTCTTCCTTTCTCTCCTTCCTCCTGGTCTGGTATCTGTCTCCTCCCCCTCCCCCCATATACCCTGACATCTCTCCCCCTTCCATGGTCTGGTAGCTCCTTTCCTTTCCCTCCCTCCCATGGTCTTGGCATCTCTTTCATCTCCTCTCCCTTCCCTGGTCTTCCTTCTCCCCTCTCTCTCCCCAATTGGTTGCAGCAGCAGCACTTCTCTTCCCCTATCCCCTCCCCAATTGGTTGCAGCAGCAGCACTTCTCTTCCCCATCCCCTCTCCAATTGATTGCAGCAGCATTTCTCTTCCCCTCTCCCCCCCCTTGGGAGCAGCAGCAGCTTTTCTCTTCCCTCCTCCCCCCCTTTGGGTGCCGCAGCTTTTCTCTTCCCCCTCCCCCTTGGGTGCAGCAGCATCAGCAGCTTTTCTCTTCTCCCCCCCCTCCCCTTGGGTGCAGCAGCAGCAGCTTTTCTCTTCCCCCCCCTTTGGGTGCAGCAGCAACTTTTCTCTCCCCCACTCCCCCCTTGGATGCAGCAGCAGCTTTTCTCTTTCCTCCTCCCCCCTTGGGTACAGCAGCTTTTCTCTTCCCCCCTCCCCCCCTTGGTTGCAGCAGCTTTTCTCTTCCCCCCCTCCCCCCTTGAGTGCAGCAGCAGCAGATTTTCTCTTCCCCCTTCCCCTTGGGTGCATCAGCAGCTTTTCTATTCCCCCCCCCTTGGGTGCAGCAGCAGCAGCTTTTCTCTTCCCCCTCCCCCCTTGGGTGCAGCAGCAGCATTTCTCTTCCCATCCCTCCCATCGGCAGAGTCGCAAACTTCCTTCTATCGCTGACTTATCTTCCATAGGTCAGTGACGGAGGGAAGCTTACAATTTGCTTCGGGCCTTCCACGTTGCCGGGTCCTCCATTTGCAGAAACAGAAAGTAGGCAGGAGTCGGACCCGGCAGCGAGGAAGGCCATAAGCAAGTTGTAAGCTTCCCTCCGTCGCTGCCCATAGCGAACTCTTGCTCCGGGGCTTGAATGTGTGCGTGCCGGCTTCCCTTCTCTTCTCCTCCTCCCCCCCTTCCCGGGGACATAATTTCCGGTTTCGGAGGGAAGAGAAGGGAAGCCGGTACGCACACGTTAGAGCCCCAGAGCGTGGGTTCAGTTTGCATGCTGGAGTCAGCCCAGGAAGGAGCATCGGCGGCAGCAGCAGGATTAGCCAGGTGCGGAGAACGCTGCAGGGGTTTGGCTCTGGAGGGACCACCGTCCCCTTGTCCCCGTGCACAGCTTCAGGAAGCTGTCCCTGAAAATGGGACATTTTGGCGTCCCGAAGCAGTGGCTCAGGACAACAGGACAGTCCCGTTGAAAACGGGACGTATGGTCACCTTAAGCATACATATCACAATCTTAGACTATCCCATGAGCAGATCTTTAAAACACAATCTATTTTGATTTTTAGGCTTCTGGAAGCTACTAATATAAAGCTAAGTAAAGTCTTTAATAATGTTTAGTGAATTGTAAGTTTGGATTGTTTGCATTAAACAATGTTAAATTCTTAAAATGACTAAAGAGATTATTCCATAAAATGAAAGTATCTATGTGCTACTTCACAATTCAGCCTATCTAAGGGAAGTGTAAGATGTCAAACATTGGATCAGTACAGTTTAGGGGGAAGTAAAGTACTTTTTGTGCACTAAAGAGGAGCAAGACTTGTGTTTGATTATATGTGATGATTTTAAGATAGTCAAAAAAAAGCAACAGCAAAAGCCAGAAAGATGTTTGGATACATAGGGAGAGGAATGGCTAGTATGAAAATAGGTGATAAGTTTTCCAAGACCTGTTTTAGAGAATTGTGTATAATTCTAGAGATCTCATCTTCAAAAAGATAAAGGAGGAAGTCTGTGGTTTTCATCACAAAGTGTAAGGGGACAGACTTAGAGATCTCAATGTGTATACTTTGGAAGAAAGGGGAGATGATAGAGACATTTAAATAACTGTAGCATAAATGCATAGGAGGCAAGTCTCTTTCAATTAAAAGAAAGGTCTAAAATGAGAAACCATAGGCTGAAGGTGAAAAGAGATAACTCGTAGACTTAGAAGTAACCTAAGGAAATAGTTCTTCATGGAAGGAGTGATGAATTCGTGGAACGGACTCTCAGTGGAAATGGTAGAGAAGACTGTATATGAATTCAAGAAGGCTTGGGAAAATCATAGGATCTCTAAGGGAGGGGAAGGGATAGTAGATGGTATGGATGGCCAAACTATTGTAGATGGTCTTTATATGCCTGCATCTTCCTACGTTTGTTGATTTTTCTGATCTGAAGAAGGTGATATTGCCTCAAATGCTAATTTTTAAAAAATCATCTTTTCTTCTGTTTTATTTCTATTTATTGGGGTTTTTTTTCTAAAAAGTCCTATGTAAAATTGACTATATTAGGAGCTATTGAGGCTATGTTGATTTCAGGTGCTTATATTTTGATTGATGGTGGTATCTGGCCACCAATTTGGTTTTTGTTTGTAGTAGATTATAGTTTTACTATCAAGTGTTTCAGGGTTTTGTTTACAAATGCAAGATATTTAAAAGTAAATGCTGAAATGTGTGTATTTTGGGAGTCCAGGCATTAGAAATTTAGAGGAAGCTAGAGGGCTCTTCTCGAGGTGGTGGTACTGTTCATTCGAATTGAGGTGGATATTTTTTTGCCCCTTTAGAAGTAACTGCTGTAATGTGAACCACTGTCATGGGTTTATTATGATTGGCTGTGACTTGTTCAAAGATGGCACAAGGTGGTTTTTGAAAGGCCACAAACTTCATAAAAACTTATGACAGCCACTTGATTTGATATTACATTGTGTTAGGTGGTCTTCAGCTGCTTTTGACAGCTCAGTAGTAGTTTAAAGCAGTGTTTCTCAACTTCTTCAAGCCAAGTACCCCTTAAGTTTAACAAGTATGAACCGCGACCACTGACCTGCCCAAGCTCTGCCCCAGACACCACCCACATAATGATAGTACTAATTATAATGTAATTTCTTCCATTCATTTTTCATATACACACACAATATAATCTTATTAATACAAAGCACACTGCACGCAGATGAAATTTTAATTATTTATATTCTGGGGGTTTTCAAAGAGGTCAAGGCAGATGACTTTAAAATATGCAATGTCACCTCAGTAGAAATTTCTGCCACTAACCCATTTAAGCAACAGCAGAGTAGTGCTAGAGAAGCATGGACCGCCAGTCCAAGACTGCAAAATTAATTGCAAGCATGGCATTGACCACAGTGGCTCCACCAGAGGGTTGAGGAGGAAGGAGGGCGGGAGACCCACACAGTGCTGCGTACCCCCACCAGCAGTTTGTGTACCCCCCTAGGGGTACGTGTACTGTGTGTTGAGAACCTCTGGTTTATAGTGAGGCAAAAGACAACTGCTTAACATTTTATATGCTGATTTAGAAAAGGCAAGCAAAAACATCCAAACTTATTATTATTATGTCCTTGCTAAATGATCATTTTCTCTGGCCCAGAACTCTTTTGCTTTTTGCTTAATTATGTTCGTATGTTTAGCCATGACACTTTCTGGCTTTATCAATTCTTGGTTAAAAGACAAAATCCAACAAAAAATCCTTTTGCATTAGAAGCAATTAAAGCTGTATCAAGCCAACTATGTTTTAATAGCTGCTCTCAAGCTAAAGAATTTCTTTCTAGTAGTTGGTCCCCCAATATGTTGAAAAAATAAATAAGAGAAGCTTCCTCTAAATTTCTAATGCCTGGACTCCCAAAATACACACATTTCAGCATTTACTTTTAAATATCTTGCATTTGTAAACAAAACCCTGAAACACTGTTGATATTAAAACTATAATCTACTACAAACAAAAACCATATATATAAGAACTTGTTAACATATGAAGAACACACTAATAGCACTGTACAGGTACTTTAGCACTTCTCTAGCACTGTGAGGGTGAACTGTAATTGTCCAAAAGTTTCAGAAAATGTGACTCTCAAACTGATGAATGCCTGGGTACAAAAACTGAATAAAACGGTGATGGTGGTGGGTGGGGAGATAATGCTTCCAACTAATATTAAGTGACATGTAAATAACCTGGAAACTTTGGTACACTGCCTGTTGATTTATCTTCTTCCCTTTTTTTCTTTGTGCTCTGTTGGGGGGAAAGTCCGCCCAGTCCAGCGCTTCCAACTCCAGTTCTGACTCCAGCTCTGACTCCGATTTTGAGCCATCACAGAACCACAGTCAAGGTAAGTCTTTGTTCTCCCCCCCCCCCCCACCCAAAGTCGTATGTTGCTTTTGAGAAAAACAAACTGAGTTATTTTAAACAATTGTATTCATTCTTTTAACCTGTGCTGCTAAAAACACTATCTGCCATATGCAAGTCTGCAAGCTGTGTATAAAATAGGCTTTGCTCACATGTGTGGGGAGCTGGGGAAGATGGAAACTACTTGTGTATATTGTTTATTTCCTTAATTTAGCCTTTTTATTTTGCAGATAAGATTACCCATATACACACTTCTAGTGCAAAAGACATACGAGTCTTGATCCCTGGGTTGTGTACCCCTACTTGGGGAGTTTGTGTAGAAGGCATCGTCTACATTTTTTGTCTCCGTCTCCTCTGACACTACTTTGTGCTCCTCAATTTGTCCTTCTACATGCAAGTTGAAGATGTTTATCTGCTCTGCTCTGTTCTCTGTTTTTATTTCAGGGGGAGAGGGGTTGCCCGTACTAGGGCTTTTTTGGTGCTATGAAGCACCCAAGTTCCCTGGGTCATCTGTGCTTCAGTGGAGAAGCAGACCCTCGGTGTCGGAGGTCTGCAGCTAGGAGGGCTACCCTGATACAAGTCACGTAAACCTAGGCAGCCTGCACTAACATTTTTTTGTCTCAGGGACTGTTCACCTAAAAGCAGTGCTCACCCTGGTTGAGACCTGAGCTTGATCACAAGCTGATTGGCATCCATGTCTGTCCCTGGAACTTTATTGGATGCTGTCTGTGTTCCTCCCCCCACCCCCTCAAAGAGGAGTGAGGAGTTATGGGGTTCAGGGTTCAAAGCTCTAACACAATCTGACTGGCAGTCAGAAGAAACAATAGATAAAGGCAAAAACTGCAGTGGTGATGTGCAAGATACCAAGTCTTTAATGAACAATCTTAAAAGGACAAATATAGTCATAAAACAGTTTGTATCCAAAAGGATTAATGAACCCGGATCTGACATGGTCCGTGTTTCAAAGAAATAATCCTTCTTCAGGGGTCCTTATTTGAACAATTAAGTGTGTGTGAATAAAATATGGAAAATTATATAAGAGTAAAATGGTAACAGCAAGGGAATAATGTGAGAAGACCCAAATATGTGATCCGAGTTATGTATAATGTGAAACAATGTTGTGCAAAATTCATAGAAAGTGAAAGTGAGCATACAAAGAAAAATGTGAGCATAAAAACATTTAGTGAAATGAATGAAATATACATAAGAGTTAAGTCAGAGATGAAGTGTGAAGTAAGTGAAATCACTCACAGGGAAAAATAAAGGGAAATGAAAGGAAAAGAAAAGATAGGCTTTAATAGAAGCAAGGATCCATACCTAAATAGTAACATATACAGGAAACCTGATGGATAACTGGAATCAGCTAAAAAATGTATAAGTCCATAATCATTATGGATGCGTTATATGGAGGGAAATAAAAAAGGAAATTATATGGTAAAATAAAGAAATATTGACATGTACAGAAACGCGTGAGGAAAATCAACCGTGACTGAAAAGTATAACTGTGACCGGAGGAAAAATACTTGTAGAACAGTAGCGTGAAAGTGATGTGTAAAAATCAAATGAAAAATGTGAAGAAACCAGATTTGGCTATGGAGAGTGTTGTGACCTGTGCACGGTAGCGTGGTGTATGATAAATGGAAATCCAAGACAAGCGGAGTGAAAGGTACAAGGTGAGAAAATGCATGGTCGATAAATGAGACGGGGAAATGAGTTACTAAGAACTCTTCTCCAAAATAAGCAACAAAAAAGGTAAAATGAAAAGGAGGGGACCTCCGTGAGAAAAAAAAAGTGAGAAAAGGGGTGGGTAAACTGAGTGAAGGGGAACATCTAGTTGCCATCTAAAGAAATAATGTCAGATACTGAGAAAAAGAACCAAAAAAGTATATTGAAGGATCAAATGTGATAAACTTACCGCTTAACAGCCAAACAAACTGTGAGAGCTCCTATGCAGTGCAGGACAGCAGCGGAAGTGAAAAGTCACCCCAGAGGAAAAGAAACAAATAAAGTTCTGAAAAGTGTGAACGTAATGACGTCAATGTGAGTGGAAAAAGCATCTGTTGGGATTTGTATGCTTGTCTGAGGCAGTAAATTTCCACCATTTTCCAGCTTCTGTGAAAGCTGAAGCAGGCGCACAGTATCAGCAGCACAGTGAATACTTGCTATTCTCCTCTATGGGGCACATGGGGGGTGGGGGTGGCGGAAGGGGTAAATTGCAGTTTTGAAGGTTTCTGGAGCTTGTCATAAGTTCCCCACCTCTAAAAACCACTTTTTTAAAATTTTTAATTGATAACTTTTATTAAAAACATACAAGACAGGAGTGCAGTGGCTCTTCAGCACTCCCCACCACAAATAGTAAAATCGACATACACTATAAACAAGCCTACCTCCCCCCCCCACACAAGAAACTAAAATCCCATCTCAGAGGCCAGATCTACGTTTCTAAGTCCAATAACAATGTCATATGCAGGCTAAATGTCCCAAACAATGATATTTACGAGCAGTAAGCTGGTACAACACAAACCAGTCATCCATCTTTGCTACTACTCTAGCACAGTCAGTCGCCTGGGGAAGCTTCCAAGAGGAGGCCATCACCAGTCTAGCCGCTGTAAACCAGAGTTTACAAAAGGTGGTCTCTTGCTCTTCAAAAGTAGAGAGATAGTGATGAAGAAAGGCTAAAGCCAGCTGGAATATTACCAGTTTTCCCCAAATTAAAAACAGAAAACCCTTTTCCAGATTTTTGGCACTTTGGTTTATTTCCATCGGGCTGTGTTTTTTTGGCACCCTCTTACAGCTGTGGCAGCCATCTTGGATTTTCGGTCCTGATTTTAAAAATCTCTGCCTCAGAAACAGCTCAGTTTTGCTTAAAATAAATAAATATGGACTTCTCAGGTATTTTTACTCTAAACATCATTGATTTCATCCTGCTGTTTTCTTTGTTTGCATTGTTCCTGTGGGTGTGCGTCCTGTTGGACTTTTGGTGGCTTTTTTACCCTAAATTCATGCCAGATTTGTGCTGGATGGCCACCTGAGGAGTGTCCTTGTTTCCTGTGCCACAGATCACATGAGTGGGGCAGATTCACTGAGCTAGGCCCCCTCTGGTCTCTCTAGGGTGTTGGAGTCGCAGGTGGCTCAGTTTCTGGGGAAAACCCTTCCCTGGAACTTTCAGTCAGCGATTTGGCATCATCTGCGAAGCAATGGCACATGGAAATATTTGGGCTCACACTGAGGCAGGAGGAGTCATTGGAGGTTAATACAGGCTCTGGGCTTTACCCTTGTTTTTCTTAGACTCGTGTTTGAAATATATATGGGTTATTAGAGCCCATTTTTCCTCTAGGGAACAGCCGGCTGTCTCACGTGGGGGTTTTCCCTCATAGTGTGTGGCTCTCCTGTGGCAGCTTAGTCTAAAGAGCCAGAGGTCCAGTTGGAGAGAGACTGGGATGACTGGAGGGTCTGAGTCAATGCCCTTACTCCCCCAAGAGGAGTCCTCATTTTTGGAGTATATGGGGTCCCAGGCGGGGGCTCCGGTTCATGAGTCTCTGATGCTGCTGGACCAGGGAGAGGATCTGATGGTGTGCCGTCGTCCTAAACTGATGGCTTTGCTAGAGGTCATCACTGAGTCTTTGCAGGTACTAAAGCTAGAACCCCCTCATACCTCCACTGTTTAATAATTTTTGTGTTTATTATACCGCCCTTTCTGAGCAGGACAGGTCAGAGTTGTGTACATGTCACAATAATAATAAAACTCAGAAAAAGAACTCCATCTAAAACAGGAAAGTTAATAATCAAAAGAGCACACATAAAAGGTAAAAATTTAAAATCAATAGCTAGGCATTCAAGGTTTCATGGTCCCAAACAGATCAAGACACCCAGAGTCATAACCTATGTTCCCTCTAATGTGAGTGTGTGTGAGTGATCACTCATAGTTTTTGTTAGCATCGCTCAGAAATTTAATGTCCGCTCAGATACGGAGCAACTCTAACTACCTACCTGCCTATATATGCATTGGACCACTGTGCTCTGGTGTGCTTTCAGCTATGTCAGTCCTCTACCCCGGAACAGGAATTGACGTCTGAAGGGGCAGAGGAACCGACACACCAGAACACAGCAGTCCGACGCTTATATAAGTAGGATGTATGAATAAATTAGTTTCAAGCTGATTGACCTACCTTTTCGATTTAGTAAGTTGGATTCTTGTACAATCCTACTTTATTCCAGGACCAGTGGGTTATTTCTGTCTACCCACCAGGACTTTGTAGGAAGCCTCAAATTTCAGAGACTTAAACCCCACCCCCTCTTATCTCAGCACTGGCCCTCTAGGAATCAGTTTTCCTTCCTACATGCTAGGCTGTAGAAGTTTCTCTTTCTGCTCGTGTTTTATTTCGTATGATTTAAGCCTTTGCGTTTGCTAGTTTTGCCCTCGTGCTGCGGAGGTTCCCTATGGGAATAGCTCTGACTGCTGGAGATCAGACCTTTGGAAGTCTGCATCTGGAGGGTTCACTGCCTGCAAGTATGCCCTCTGGACAGCCTGCACATCAGATCGGAGCTCAGGGACCATTCCCTTGGGAGCTTACTCACCCCAGCTTCGTCTGCTGGTGGGTCGAGCACAGGCTGCGTGGTTCCATGGAAGCATTCATCCACCAGATGTCTGAGCGGCATGTCCAAGGGTGGTGGAGGTACCCAGCCATGGAAGTCCAGCTGGTGGGGAAGTCAGGAGACTTGAAGTCCAGCTTTCCAGCTCTCTAAGATAGAGGATCTCCTTGTAAGCTGTTTCAGCTCTGTATGCAGTGTTTTACCATTCAACACATGTAACAGTGAGTACAGGCTGACAGCCTGAATCAGCAATTTTGGGGGGTTTCTAAAAGGGGATTTTGGGTGGTTTCCCTGCATGCCCTACCCCTCTTCCCTAAAATACTAAAATTGCTGTTTTTGAGGGCTCCCTGTGTTTTTCCTGGGCTATTTCTAGTGAAAATCAGCACACACGGCGGCCAACTTGGATTTTCCCTGATTTGATTTTAAAGTTATTTGTAGTACCTTCAAGCTTTATTTTTGCAAGAAAACCACATAGAGGGCCTCCCCAGGGCACGATGTGATATTCATGCCTTATTTGCAGTGGATGGCTGTTGGATGCGCAGCCATATTACACGTGTGCTGTGGCCTGCAAGGGGTGCGAGAATTGCCCAGAACAGGTGCGTTCGACCTCTGAAGAGGGTCTTCTCATGCCTTCTGCCTGACACCTGCAAAAATGATGTCCAGGAGGGGCCCTGGGGAGTACACAGGTGGACGCTATGGCAAAACACAAGCACGTTTCAGGAGATAAACCTTGTAAATCCTCCAAACATTAAAAAACTGGACCGCAGGAGTCAGCTTCTGCCATAGAGGATGAGTTTTCCATGGTTTCATTAATATGATGTTATCAGGCGGCTAAGAAATCTCTGCCTCTCTCCCTTCCATCGGCGTCCATGCTGGCCACAGGGACTCCTGCTCCTTTGGATTAGGGACTTTTCTCTTGCCTCCCCTTGGGGGTGCCAGCAGGTTAGCTGGTAGTGCCCACGGTTACGCCATACACTCTTTCCATACCACATCTGCCGCAGATCTGACAAGTCTTCAGGATCTAGATCATTGGAGCCCTGGAACTGGGGGAGGACCCCACTGTGTACAGATTTTTCAAGCACGCACATCTGGTGGATTTGATCTCTGAATCTCTCCAGGTATTAAAGCTGCAGTCTGAGCAGCCTGTCATTATGAAATGTTCCCTCATGAGTGACCGGATGCCACAATCCACCTCCTTTCCTGATCATCCTGACCTAATTCGGATTCTTACGGATATTTGGGAGGTGCCTGAGGGTCCCTTGAATTGTGTTCTTGCCATGCCGCAGCTTTATCCCATGGCAAATGCATTTAACAAGTGCTTTGCTTCCCCGAAGGTGGATTCATCAGTGCGGTAGCTCACCAGCAACTGGGGGAAGAAGGGAAGTCCTGTTTAGGATCGGCATGTGGATTTCATCCTTAAGCATCTGTTTGATTTGGCAGCTGCTGGCATTAAGGCGGCATCGGCCTCTTTTGTGGCACAGGCATGCCATTCCAAGCTCCACCATGATCCTGTCACACTGGTGCTTCGTGATTTGGATTTTCTGATCTCGGGAGTAGACTACATGGCTGATGCCCTGTATGACATCTTGAAAGTCTTTGCTAAGCTTTCTGCCTATTCTGTTTCAGCTTGCAGGATGCTCTGGATCTGGCAGTGGTCTGGTGATTCATCTTCTAAAGCGACCTTGAGCCAGTTGCCCTTCAAGAGACAACTGCTGTTCAGCCATTGTCTGGATGACCTCATAGCCAGTGTGGAGGATTTTGCAGACCTAAGTTTTTACCTGTGACTAGATCCCGTTCTTCCAGGGGTTTGGGACACTCTAATGTTCATCCTTTCAGTTGCTCTTATTTGTACTTGGCAGTCGCTTTTCAAACATCCTTAATCATCCTATCAGCTTAAGGGGAAAGCTTATATTGGAGGCCACTTCCTATTTTGATTTTAGGAAAACATTAATGACCTGTCTGTTTGACATGTCTACATCCTAGAATTACAACTTTTTAACTCATTTTATTCCTTAACTGATGTACTTCAATTTTACTGTTTCTTAATTGATGTGTTCTAATTTTAACTGATTGTTTTTATGTTATCTCTATTTTGATTGTATGTATTTTACCATGCTGTAAATTGCTTTGAACCTTTTTTTGGTATAGCGATATATAAAAATAAATTATTATTAAGTGCCGTTGGCTCTTAAACACAATCCACGAGGGGTATTGCTACTTCTTGGGTGACATGTACTCTGATTCCAGCTGTCTGGTCTTCCCTATACGTGTACATGAAGCATTACAGAATGGACTTGCAGCAAAGCAGGACACAGCTTTTGACACAGGAGTTTTATCTTCCAGTCTTCATGAGTGCTTCCCATAGTTTTATTGCTTTGGTATGTCCCAAGCATATGGACCAGTCTATTGGGCTGCTTAGGAAGGAGAAATTAATCTTACCTGCTAACTTTCTTTCCTTTAGATGCTCCAGACTGGTTCAGAACCCTCCCATTACAATTTGGAAGGCTCAGAAGTGAATTGGGCAGTCTGCAGCAGTGTTGTGGGGTTTTCTGTTGATTGATCTGAATGTTTGAATATAGTTTGAGAATTGCCATTGTTTTTTCTTCTCATAGAAAGAAGGCTTGGCTTGACATGGGAGCTTGGATGGCAACAATGCTGAGTACAGAAAAAACAGCTCTATGGGATTCTCTCTGTTTAGGGAGAGCACCTTATTTCCATTGAAATTATTGGGATCTTGCTTTCTGTATTGCCGCTTTGACTCTTCTTGGCTGCCAATGGTCTTCTTTCTCCAAGATCTTTGAATGACCAATGGATTTTCCTGCCTCAGTCACTTCTTGCCCCAGCCAATCAGGTTTCAATGCATATTCATTGGGGAAATCCTGAAAACCCGACTGGAATACGGCTCTCGATGACCAGAGTTCCCTACCCCTGAGCTAAAGCTAACTGGGTTATTAACAAGGCAGTGATCCAGATCACAGAAGTCTAGATTTGAATGGCTCAGGAGAAACAAAATTAAAGTTATGGATTAGCTTAGTCAAAGTCCTGACAAACCCAAAGTGCTAAATTCTGCAATGCTCGTAGGAATTCCATGAGTGTCACTGTATTTAGCACTCCAGGCAGCAGTAGAAACATCTACCGTTGCTTAATAAAAGGGGGGAGGGACGTTATTTCATAAATGAAAGAATTTTTTAAAAAAGTTTTATCAGATTTCATTTGTCTTAATATTGCATTGAATTTAAAGATCAGAAACCATTTGGTGTAACATATGTGGAATAATAGGGGAAATCAGGGAGGGGAAAACTTTTTCACATAGCTGTATAGCACAGGTATACCTTAGAGATAAGTTGGTGACCAGCAAAAATTTGTACTTCGATGCTCTTGCAAATAGACAGAAAATAAGAGAGCTCAAGGTGTTAAATTTCTGTTGTGTGTGTGCTTCTTCTGACCAGGTCCATTGCATTCCATGGTGAAGGATCTACAGTCTGGGGAATCAGATGATGATGACAGTTCTTCAGGAGAAGAGGCACGAGCAAAGACCAATCCGGTTAACAGAGACTCGAGGTACTGAAACTAAGTCTTGAGCCATATGGAGGTGACTATCTAGTTCTGAGGTGACTTTAACCAGTAAACTGAGCAGATCTGAGCAAGACATTGCTAAGTCTCATTCCCTGTACCAATATTATGGGGGAGGAGGAGATTTTAAATTTTTATGAGCTAAACAAATACCACTAGGCAGTTATAGGTAGATTTCAGGGGGTTTTTCCCAGATGATTTTACCTTGGAGTCTCTCTTTAACTCCCTTGTCCTTTTTTAATTTTTAAATTTCAGATTGAGCCACAGTGACAGTGACAGTGACAGCAGTGAGGATTCCTGTCAGCCTAGTCGAGAGCCACCACTTGTCCCAAAGGCTCCCCCGGTTAGCAAGGTACAGTCTTTGGAGCAGAAGTCTTTGGGTTGCCTTCTCCTTTCTAGGGAGCTTCTCTATGCCCTCAGTGAAGGACTGACTTTAGAGAGTAGCAGAGTGTTACAGAACCTTTTAACTTCCAAATTGAGTTGCTTGTGACAGTCATCTTCCTAAAGCCAAATTGGTACCTTTGTCAATTTCAGCAGAGAGGCTAAAGGCTACCAAGGCAATTAATAGAGCAAAGTTGACATCCTTTTGCAAACTAGTTTGAGAGAGTTTCCATTACTGCTGCCTGTACTTTACTTGTTCTGTGCCAGAGCTGGGTGTGTGAGGGTTGAGATT
The DNA here is from genome assembly GCF_902459505.1 of Geotrypetes seraphini. Lineage (NCBI taxonomy): Eukaryota > Metazoa > Chordata > Amphibia > Gymnophiona > Dermophiidae > Geotrypetes > Geotrypetes seraphini. The sequence continues at coordinate 91,871,042 of NC_047091.1, read as the reverse complement.
ATAATATTCATCAGGCAGAATATAAGCTTCAGGGTGGCAATATGATGTAGTGTGACAAGATGGCCAGAGCCAAGAGGGTTTGCCTAGGGTATAAGAACATAAAAATATCCTTACTGGGTCAGACCAATGGTCCATTAAGCCCAGTAGCCCATTCTCATGGTGGCCAATCCAAGTCACTAGTACCTGGCCAAAACCCAAGGAGTAGCAATATTCTATGCTACCAATACAGAGCATCACAGTCTATTTTGGCCTAAAGTAATGTATAGAAAAATATTTCTTCTACAGAGCAAGCATTGGCTTCCCCCATGTCTTTCTCAATAACAGACTATGGACGTTTCCTCCAGAAACTTGTCCAAAACTTTCTTAAAACAAGATGCAAAAGGCATAACTGGTAGGGTAAAGGAAGCAACAGTGCCTCTGCAGTTTTGTCGGTGAGATCTCAGTTCTGGAGGATGTACCTCCAAAAGGATATAAAGAGGGTTGAGGTCTAGAAAGCCTACAGAAATGGTGAAGTGGCTGCCCTAGAAACTGAGTTTATATACCCAAGAGGAGAGAGGGTGGGGAAAGGTTTAAATGTAGAAGAGGAAAAAAAGCTCTAGAACAAGGGCTCTTGACCCAGTATTTGAGACACACCAAGCCGCCAGTATGTTTTTCAAGATATCCACAATGAATATGAATGGAATAAATTTGTACGGAAATCTATTTTGTTTATATTCATTGTGGTATCCTATAAGTCTGATTGGTTTGGTTGTGTCTCAAGAACTGGATTGAGAACCCCTACGAAGCTCAATGGGAACAATGTCAGAAAATTTTTTCCACTGAAAGGATGGTAGATGCATGACACATCCTTGTGGGGAGCAGCTCTGACAGACAAAACTAATATTAGACTTAAGAAAGACTGTTTGGAAGAAATAAGGGGAAATTCAAAGATGAGTAGGGAATCTGGGGCACTGGGTAAAGCCTCAATGGGTCTTTTGGTCTTAGCTGTGATTGTGAGGGAAAACTTGCTTTGCTCTACCTATGGGGATGTGGTAAACATAGGCTTCCTGTTCTACCAAACCAGCACCTGCCGTTCTTTTCTCTGTGCTTGGGATTTCAGAAAGGAATCGGTTCTGAATCGTATGAACTCTGTAGTGCAGTTTATGCTGGGTTGTCTAAAAAGACAGTGAGAAAGTTATAAAGGGAATAAAATCTATCAGTGAAGGTTGTGACTTGAAGTACAAAGTTGTAATCGGGTGTATCACTAATTCTATTATGTTGGCTATTAGAGGTGTGCAAAGGAAAATAAATGTGTTTCATTTTTTAGATCATTTTTGTACTTTGGCTTACAGACACCTTTGATCATGGTGTTCTTTTCAAAACAATTGTATTTTAGCCTGTACCCACTCAGATCTTGTGGTCAGTATTGCAGTATAAAAAATTTGTAATAAACAATAATCCTTTAATTCATTTCAGAATTGAGCTCTTGCATGTTTAATATACAGTGCTGCATGCATCTGGTAGCGCTATAAAAATGTTAAATGGTAGTAGTAGCATGATAAAGCTTGATTAGGATATGTAATGGTGTTTCCTTATCTATCCATACCATTTTCAATTTTCCAATCACTATTGAGGGTGTCACACTACAGTCAAACAGTAATATCAAGATCCTAGGGGTTATATTTGATCAAAAACTAACCTATCACGACCACATTAGTAGCATTGTCAAATCAACTTTCTTCAGACTATGTCAAATTTGTTCTGTTTCAAAATTCTTATGCCCCAAGTCACTTAACACATTAATTCACTCACTGGTAATTCCAAAAATTGATTATTGTAATGCTCTATTTAAGGGAATAGCCCAAAAGGAAAAAAGACGTCTACAGATCATTCAAAATGCCTCAATTACACTTATTACAAAAGCCAAGAAATTTGACTATGTGTCGCACCTTCTTAAGAAAGCACATTGGCTTCCAGTAGCTCATCGCATAACATATAAAATATGTTTGCTAACTCTCAAGTCCCTTCTTTATAAAACACCCGCCTTCATTCATAGACTCTTGATTCCTTACACTCCAGCAAGATTACTTAGGTCTAACGACCAACTTTTATTAACTGTTTCCTCTCTCAAACACATTAACACACGGCGGCAATTCATCTTCTCCGTCACAGCTCCCCAAACATGGAATTCCCTCCCCATTAATTTAAGGGAAGAACACAACCCTGACAGATTCAAGATCAAGTTAAAATGCTTTCTTTTTAAAGATGCATTTGACTGCTAGAAAGCTAGATTAGGAGCCTCTAATGAACCTTATTCTCTGACTTATTTTAAGTCTACTGCTTTTACCCTTCCTGTTGTTTTCTCCTTATTTATCTTATTTACTATCAACAATTTGTATTTCTTTCCCCATTTTTCCTTCTGTTTAGTATGTTCTGTCAGGTTAGTTATATTTGTTTGTTTTTTTCCCCCTCAGAAATTTGTAATTTTACTTTTTGTACATTGCTTAGAATTTTGAATAAGTGATTAATCAAATTTTTAATAAACTTGAAACTTGATTCCTTACAAGTTGATATTTGCAGTTCTACCAGCAGATGGAGACTAAAAATTACTAAGTGACATCACCCTATTAGTTCCTGTGTAGCCATGAGTCAGGCAGTATTTCACAGTCTCCCAACAGATGGTGGGTGAGTGCCTGTGCAGCCCTGCTCTAATTTAGTCTTATTTTGGGGTGCATCATTTTTTGGCCCTGCAAAAAAGAAAAAAACTCCAGCTCTCAAATATTTTTACCTAACAAAAAGTGCCTTTGACTGTTCTTTAAGGGCTAGGCTCCCTTTGGTCTTGTCTCAGGGGTGTATACTCTGAAACTTCTGATTCATGACCTCTACCTTGAGTTGTTCCTGTGCCTTGGCCACCTCCCCCCTGAGTGGTGAGATATGACAAATGCATGAAATGTCTAAGAAACAAGAAGGGAGAGTTAAAACCAATGGGACACTGTCATACCGGGGTACAAGTTATATCGAATGGTGGATCGAATCGGTGGAGGCGTAGCATTATATGTTAAGGAGGGCCTTGAATTGAATGGACTAAAAATTCTACAGGAGCAGAAATACACCTTGGAATTCCTATGGGTAGAAATTCCATGTGTAAGAGGGGAAAGGATAAGTGATAGAAGTGTACTACCATCCGCCTGACCAGGATGAACGGACAGATGATGAAATGTTATCAGAAATTAGAAAGGCTAACAAACTGGGTAACAGTTAAAATTGGTGATTTCAACTACCCTGATATTGACTGGGTAAATGTATCATCAGGGCATGCTAGGGAGATAAAATTCCTTGATGAAATCAAGGACTGCTTTATGGAGCAGCTGGTTCAGGAATTGACAAGAGGTGAAGCAATTCTAGATCTAGTTCTTAGTGGAGCTTATGAATGGGTTAGGGAGGTAACGGTGCTGGGGCCACTTGATAATAGTGATCATAACATGATCAGATTTTATATAACCCCTGGAATAAGTTTACACAGAAAATCCAATACAACAGCAAACATTGAATACAGGACAAAGTCTGCAGCGGTCAAAACAGCAGTCAGGGAGGCCAAACTTCGTATGGAAGAAACTCTAGCGAAGAACATCAAGAAAGGGGACAAATCCTTCTTCAGATACATTAGCGACAGGAAAAAGAACACAAACGGGATAGTACGCCTTAGAACGCCAGACGGCAATTATGTGGAAACTGACTCCGATAAAGCCAAACTACTGAATGATTACTTCTGTTCAGTCTTTACCTGCGAGGCACCAGGGCACGGGCCTCGGCTGGATGCAAAGCAAAGCATGGATGACCCATTTCAGAAGTTTGAGTTCACGCCAGCTGATGTTTACAAAGAACTGTCAAGACTCAAGGTGAACAAAGCCCTGGGACCGGACAATCTGCACCCAAGAGTGCTCAGAGAGCTATGCGATGTTTTGGCAGAACCGTTAGCCATGCTCTTCAATCTCTCCCTAAGTACGGGGAGAGTCCCCCTGGACTGGAAAACTGCCAATGTTGTTCCTCTGCACAAAAAGGGTTGCAGAGCGGAGGCTGCGAATTACAGTCCAGTAAATCTCACATCAATAGTGTGTAAACTCATGGAAACTCTACTTAAAGGGAAATTAGACACGATATTGGATGAGGGGAATCTGAGGGATCCCTGTCAACATGGATTCACTAGGGGCAGGTCATGCCAATCCAACCTTATCAGCTTCTTTGACTGGGTGACAGGAAAGCTAGACTCGGGAGAGTCTCTGGACATAGTGTACTTGGATTTCAGTAAAGCGTTTGACAGTGTCCCACACCGAAGATTATTAAACAAGATGAAATCGATGGGGTTAGGTGAGAAACTAACGGCATGGGTCAATGATTGGCTGAGTGGAAGACTTCAGAGGGTGGTGGTCAATGGCACCCTCTCTAAGACATCAGAGGTGACTAGCGGAGTGCCGCAGGGCTCAGTCCTGGGACCATCCCTTTTTAACATATTCATAAGGGACTTGACCCGAGGGCTTCAGGGAAAAGTAGCGCTGTTTGCCGACGACGCCAAACTGTGTAATATAGTAGGTGAAAGCGATCTCACGGATGGTATGGCGCAGGATCTGATCAAGTTGGAAAACTGGTCCTCCACATGGCAGCTGGGCTTCAACGCAAAGAAGTGTAAGGTGATGCATCTCGGCAGCAGAAATCCATGCAGAACATACACCTTGAATGGAGAAACACTAGCTACGACCTCAGAAGAACGGGACTTGGGAATAATCATCAGTGCAGACATGAAGGCTGCCAAACAAGTAGAGAAAGCCTCATCCAAGGCAAGGCGGATGATGGGATGTATCAATAGAAGCTTCGTCAGCCGAAACCTGAAGTCATAATGCCACTGTACAGAACCATGGTGAGACCTCATCTGGAGTACTGTGTGCAATTCTGGAGGCCACTTTACCGTAAAGATATACTTCGAGCTGAGTCAGTCCAGCGAATGGCCACTAGGATGGTCTCCGGACTCAAGGATCTCTCATACGAGGAAAGACTGGGCAAGTTGCAGCTCTACTCTCTGGAGGAGCGCAGGGAGAGGGGTGACATTATTGAGACATTTAAGTACGTCACAGGTCGTGTCGAGGTGGAAAATGACATATTCTTTCCTAAGGGACCTTCAGTCACAAGAGGGCACCCGCTCAAACTCAGAGGAGGGATATTTGGTGGTGACACCAGGAAGTACTTCTTTACAGAAAGGGTGGTGGATCACTGGAACAAACTACCGGTGCAGGTGATCAAGGCCACTAGCGTGCTCGACTTTAAGAATAAATGGGACATCCACGTGGGATCTCTACATAGGTCGAGTAGCACTCTGACTTAATGGGGTGGGTCATTGGAGTGGGCAGACTTGATGGGCTATAGCCCTTTTCTCCCGTCATCTTTCTATGTTTCTATGTTTCTAACTTTAAAAAAGGAGACTATGATAACATGAGGAGAATGGTAAACTTAAATGTGCAGCTGTAAAGGTTAAAAATATACATCAGGTGTGTATGTTGTTTAAAAATTCCATCCTGGAAGCCCAGACTAGATATATCCATGTATTAGAAAAAGGAAGAAGGAAGACCAAACATCTGCCAGCGTGGTTAACGAGTGAGGTGAAGGAAGTTATTGGAGCTAAAAAAGAATCCTTCATAAAGCAGAAGGATCCAACTGAAAATAATTGTAAATACAAGAAATATCAAGTCAAATGCAAGGCTGTAATAAGAAAGGCGAAGAGAGATCTTGAAAAGAAAATTGCACTGGAAGCAAAAACACACAGTAAAAACTTTTTTAAGTATATTAAAAGCAAGAAGCAGGGAAGAGAATCGGGTTAGACCGCTAGATGACCGAGGGATAAAAGGGGCTATCAGGGAAGACAAGTACATAGCAGAGAGATTAAATGAATTCTTTGTCTCGGTCTTCACTGAGGAAGATGTGGGGAGATACCGGTGCCAGAAATTATATTCAATTCTGATGAATCAGAGAAACTCAAACAAATCTCTGTAACATTGGATGATGGATCAATTTGACAAACTGAACAATAGCAAATCGCCTGAACCGGATGGTATACATCCCAGAGTGCTGATAGAATTGAAAAATGAGCTTGCAGAGCTATTCATCATTTGTAATTTTTCTTTAAAAACCAGCATAGTACCAGAAGACTAGAGGGTGGCCAATGTGATGCTGATTTTTGAAAAGGGTTCCAGAGGTGATCCAGGAAATTATAGACTGGTGAGTCTGACATCGGTGCCAGGCAAAAAATAGTAGAGACTATTGTAAAGAACAAAATGACAGAACATATATGTAAGCATGGATTAATGAGAGAAAGCCAACATGGTTTTAGTCAAGGGAAATCTTGCCTCACCAATCTGCTGTATTTCTTTGAAGGGATGAATGAACATGTGATCCTGTTGATATTGTGTATTTGGATTTTCAAAAGGCATTTGACAAAGTACCTCATGAAAGACTTCTGAGGAAATTAGAAAGTCATGGGATAGGAGGTAATGTCCTTTTATGGATTGAGAACGGGAAAGACAGAAAACAGTGGGTATAAATGGTCAATGTTCTCAATGGAGAAGGGTAAATAGTGGGGGTTTCCCGGGGGTCTGTGCTGTGACCGCTGCTTTTTAACATATTAATGATCTAGAGATGGGAATAACTAGTGAGATAATTAAATTTGCTGATGACACAAAGTTGTTAAATTGCAAGAAGATTGTGAAAAATTTCAAGAGGACCATGTGAGACTGGAAGACTAGGTGTCAAAATGGTAGATGACGTTTAATGTGAGCAAGTGCAAAGTGATGCATGTGGGAAAGAGGAATCTGAACTATAGCTATGTGATGCTGGGTTCTGTATTAGGATACATTGAAACCCTCAATTCACTGTGCGGCGGCTGCTAAAAAGGAATGGAAAACAAAGATGAAAATGTTATTATGCCCATTTATCGCTCTATAGTACGGCTGCACCTCGAATACTGTGTGCAGTTCTGGTCGCCTTATTTCAAAAAAGAATTAGCGGAATTAGAAAAAGTGCAGAGAAGGGTGATAAAAGGGATGGAACAACTTCCCTATGAGGAAAGGCTAAAGCGGGGTTCCTGTTGTCAGAGGCTAAGAGGAGGTTTTGCTTTGGTGGTGGGACACTTTGTCAGCTGGATACTGTAAGGAGAGCTATTACCTGATTCAGTGGCTGCTCCCTCTGAGAAGCTGCATTGCTGCTCTTATGCCTTGCAATGTGTAGTTTCTCAGCAGCCTTTTTGCTACATCTGTACAAGTCCTGCTATTGAAGATTCTGTGGCTCCAGGGACTTCCCAGAAGTAGTACTAAGGCTGGGTGGGAAATTCTGGAGAGACAGCATGCTGGAGCCAATTTGGGTCCAAAGAGCATGGAGAAGCCTGCTCTGGTGGGGATTTCCACCATTTTAGATGCACTGGCATTAATGTAGTCTGTCGGAAGAGCTCTCAGAGCTCACTAGACAGCATACTTGGGGGTCCTTAAGGATCTGCAAACAGAGCTGCTCTCGGGGTGGGGGGGACGACAAACAATTGACTGCATTTGTCTGCTGGACAAGAACATGATGACTTGGGCTTGGTAGGATCTCTTACTGCTTGAATGAGCTCATTAAAAAGGAGGACTCTTGGGAAGATGACCTTCAGGAAGGTCTCTCCAAGGTTTGTTTTGCAGAAGATCCCTGTGTAGTCTATTTTCCTATGCTAGAGCTCCCTTCGCTGATATCTGAAGTTTTGCAAGTTCTCGATGTTGCTGAGGATCAGCTGGATGTGCCTAGGAAGCGGGTGCCTCTTTTGAAGGGCATTAGGAAATCAGCTAAGATCTTTTTTCTGGATGAAGATCTTAAGAAAATGGTAGAGTCAGAATGGTAGTCTTCTGATGCAACTCTGAGGATTGGTAAAGCTATTGATAGGCTTTACCAGCTGCTGTTGACAGAGCAGGAACAGCTTAGTTGATCTAGAGTGGATGTGCTGTTCACAGCTGTTATTAAGAAAATGGTGATTATCCCAGGACAAGCAGGCAGCCTATTCTCGCATATGGGTGACGTCATCCACAGACAGCCTCACAAGCAGACTTGCTTGTAGAAACGTAGAAGTTTTGAGTCAGCCGCACTGCGCATCCGCGAGTGTCTTCCCGCCCAGCGCAGGGCGAGTCTCCTCAGTTTTCCACGGAGCCGAGAAGTCCGTCTTTGACATTCTGCACTAAACTTCGTTGCTTCGTGCCTTCTCTCACCGCGGTTTCTGTTCTTTTTCGTCGCAAATCGCTGTTACTTTCTTTTATTTCAGTTTTTTTATTTAAAAAAAAAAAGACTCATTTTTTTCTTCGTTCGACTGGCGGGGCAGGCCGCTCAGCCACAGCCTGTGTGCTTCGACTTCGCAGCGGCTATTTTCCCTCCTATGTCCCGGCCAGCAATGGGCTTCAAGAAGTGTAGCCAGTGTCAGCATGCGATTTCCCTCACGGACCCACACCGTTAGTGCCTTAAGTGCCTCGGGCGTGACGACAATCCTAAGTCTTGCGAGCGCTATGCTACTCTTCAACCTCGAGCTCTTAAACATCGTCGGATTTTAGTGGAGAAGCTCTTTGGGATGGACTCTTCAGTGACACACTCGACCTCGAGCGCTGCCTCAGTCCCACCGCTTCCATGTCTCCGACCTTGAGTCTCATCCGACCTTCCTCGTTTGGGATGTCTCTGACCTCGAGCCTATAGTCTTTGCATGTGGTCCAGTTTCAGACTTGGATCCACAATTGCAGGCTTCTCTGCAGACCATGTTGGAGCAGCAATTTGTTCAGTTATTGAGCAAATATGGTTCTGCCTCGACTCCACTTCCTGCAATCCAGCCTGGGCAATCAGCAGTCTCCCGCGAGGTCGAATCCCTGCCTGTGCCTCGTGCTGAAGTTACACACTCAGTGCAAGGAGCAGAGTCTTTGCGAGTATCTGGTCTGGCATCTACACACTCTAGACAAGGAGCAGAGTCTTTGCGAGTGTCTTGACAGGAATTCTCACACTCCATACAAGGAGCAGAGTCTTTGGGAGTGCTTCGAGATTCCTTGATCCAAACCACTGAGTTTAGATCTACGGCTTCTAGCCCTATTCATTCTCCTGCAGCTTTGCCTGTTTCCATTCATAGGGCGAAGTCTCCTCGATCCTACTTGAGACCTGCTTCCAGGCATCACTCTCGTCGTCGATCGAGGCCTTCTTCGCGGCATCCATCGAGGTGCAGGTCTTCTTCCAAAGAACAGCCTTGTTCGTCCAGGCCTCATTCGAGACCTTCCAGCTCTTCGAAGCCTCCAACTCCTCGATCGAGATCACCACTTTCAGACCACGAGGACTCAGCTGCTTCCATTGCCTCCTCCATCTCAATATTCTTTGGATTGCCATTTCTCCAGAAAGGCTTCTCCTTCATTTTCTGCTCGAGGCGCCTCGAGGTCATCAAGCCCCTCTCGAGGCAGGGCCTCGGCTGATCAGCTGTCTTTCTCCTCTTTCCTTCGTCAGATGGCTGATGACCTGGACATTAAATTAGATGCTGGTTCTAAGTACTCTAAGGAGTATCTCGAGGAAATGCATCTGCCTCAACCACTTGCAGAGTCTCTAAAGCTTCCTCTTTAACCGGCTTTTGTCTCAGACTTTTACACGCTGTCTGGAGACTCCTTATGCCATTCCTGCTGTTCCAGGCAAGTTGGACTCGAGGTACAGAACTCTCCATTGCAAGGGCTTTGAGAATTCACAACTATCTCATCAATCCCTCCTTGTGGAATCCTCTTTGAAAAGATCCCATTCTTCCAGGGTCTATGCCACAGTTCCTCCTGGAAGAGAGGGTAAGACCATGGACAAGTTTGGACGTCGACTTTATCAGAATTCTATGATGTCCTCCAGAGTCCTCAACTACAATTTTTCACTTATCTCAAGTTCCTTATTGATATTCTTCCAGGTTTTCTGAAGAACCTGGATCCACATAGACATTTTGAGTTCCAAGAAGTCACTGCTACTCTGTCACAACTCAGATTGCATCTTATAATGCCTTCAAACTGTCTGCCAGGACCACTGCTTTCTCGGTGGCGATGCACCACTTGGCCTGGCTTTGCACCATTGATATGGATCCTAATCTTCAGGACTGTCTGGCCAACATTCCTTGTGCAGGCAATGACTTCTTTGATGAATCCATAGAGGCGGTCACTAAGAAATTGTTTGAACATGAGAAGTCCTTTGCCTCCATTGTCAGACCAAAGCCAAAGCCAGCTCCTGCAAAATCTTCACGCCCTGCTCCAGTTTTCCAGAGGTGTTATACTTCCAGGGCAGCTCCTTACACTCGAGCACCTCCCAATAAACAACAGCAGCAACAGAAACCTCAGCCTTCTGCTGCGCCTAAGGCTGCGCAGCCTTTTTAACTGTTTAAAACAGAGCATAACCTCCATTGTTCTGTCTCTGTCCTCCCTTCCTCCCATTGGCGGTTGTCTCCATCTTTTTTTTCCATTGATGGGAGACCATTACATCTGACCTTTGGGTACTATCAATCATCAGGGAAGGATACTCTCTTCACTTCACTCAGGTTTCACCAGAGCTTCCTCCAAGAGAGTATCCTTCCAATCTATCCCAGACCGCCCTTCTTCTTCAGGAAGCTCAAGCTCTGCTTTGTCTCCATGCCATCGAACTGGTTCCTCTGGAACAGCAGAGCAGGAGGGTTTTACTTCCGTTACTTCCTAGTTCCGAAGAAGACGGGCGATCTATGACCCATTCTGGATCTCAGGGCACTCAACAAATTTTTAGTCAAAGAAAAATTTTGCATGTTGTCCCTGGCGTCCCTTTACCCCCTTCTAGATTAGAGTGACTGGTTATGCTCTCTGGATCTCAAGGAGTCTTATACTCATATTCCCATTCATCCAGCCTCCCGTCGATATCTCAGATTTTGCGTGGGGAATCTGCATTACCAATACCCAGAGCAATCTTCAATGCTCTCAAAGCTTTTCAACACCTTCACGACCAGGTAGTCCTCATTCAGACGGACAACCAAGTCGTCATGTACTATGTCAACAAACCGAGGGTCTCTCTGTCTTTGTCAAGAAGCTCTGAAGGTTTGGGACTTGGCAATCCTCCACAACACCTTCCTGAAAGCTGTCTACATTCAAGGGGCAAAAAACTGTTTGGCAGACAAATTGAGTTGTCTTCTGCAACCTCATGAATGGACACTCAATTCCTCACCTCTTCATCACAATTTTTTTGCAGTCTTCATTCACTAGACCCTATCTCTTGTTCTCTCTCATGGTTCTAGACCAGTGTTCTTCAACCTTTTTACACCCGTGGACCGGCAGAAATAAAAGAATTATTTTGTGGACCAGCAAACTATTAAGACTGAAATTTTTAAAAATCCATTTCCGCCCCATCTCCCCGAGCTCAGTCCCCACAAACCATCTGATCCCATCTACACAAGCCGCAGTTATGATTTTATATTGAACATATTTTATTAAAGAATAAAAAGAAACAATATTCTGAACAATTGTGATTTTATAAATACAAATATACAGAGCACGGACCAACAAAACCCCTGTCTCCCCTCCCCTTCACATATATCCCCTCTACTATCAAGAAAACTGAACAAGCCAAGTTATTATAGAATGCTACACAGAAATATCATGCTAACAATACTGCAGTCCACATTTATGTCTCTAGCAGGTTATATATTTCAAATCTGATATATTCTAATGACAAAATAGAAATTTTTCTACCTTTTGTTGTCTCTGGTTTTTGCTTTCATCTTCTTTTCATTCTTTTCCTTCCAACGTCTGCCCTGTCTCTTCAATCCAGCATCTGCTCGTTCCATCCACCATCTGCCCTTTCCCCCTTCCATATGTATCTGACTTTTTTCTATGCCCCTCTCCCCTGTCCATCCAGCCTGTGCCTCCTCTCTCCTTTTTACATCATTCATTCCAGCTTCACTACTTTCTTCATTTTTATCTCTCCTACACTAGATCTAGCATCTTTATCCCTCTCTCATTTCTCTGCTGACCCCCTTTCCAGCATCAATATCTCTCTACTTTCTCATTCCTCACTCTCCCCTTTCCCTCATCTGATCTCTCCATTTCACCCTGACCCCCTTCTCCTCCTGTAATCTCCATGCCAGCTGTTTCCTTCTTTTTTCCCTTCTCCCTTCCCTCTTTCCTTCTCCCTTCCCTCCTCCCCCTATCCAACATTAACTCTCTTCCCATCCCTTTCCCTCCTCCCCTCCCAGCAGCATCTCTCCTTCTACCTCCCTCCAGGTCCAGTAGCAACTCTTCCTTTATCCAGCAGCTTCTCAGCCTCCTACAGTGGCTTCCTCCCCTTCCAACAGTTCTTAGTACTTGCCTGCAGCAGTGATTTACTTAGGCAGCCTTGGATCCTTTGCCACCTCTGAGGAAAGAGGAAGTTGCCGGTGAATCATTGCCCTGGCAATTAGGAGAGCTGCTGGGAGGGGAGACAGCCACCGTCAAAGGCTCCCCAGGATCTTGCTCCCGCACACGCTGACCATTTCCCTCGTACCTGCAGCTCTCTCCCTGCAGATCATTGATTGAACCATATTCCTGTCATTCCCTTTTTGGTTGGGGTGAGAACTTTTCAGCACCCCTTGTAGAATGAATTAAATGTCTCCCACAGGGAATTATTTATAAATCCTATTTGTCAATGTGTGTGTGTGTGTGTATCTGTGTTTTGGGGGACTAGGTTTAGTTGCAGGGGGTAGTTTAGGGGTGGGGCAGATGGTAGAGCAAATGCAAAGAATAGATTTGTGGGGTGATAGAGTTTGGGGTGATGGTGTGGGGGAGAGGTTGAGCTGTTAGAGGGCTAGTTATAGGAGCGAGGGGAAATTGTTGGGGGTGATTTGTAGTTTGAACAATTTGAGGTAGTGGGATAGGTGCAGGATGAGTAATTTGGGGGTTTGAACAGTTTGGGGGAGTGGTAGAGCAGTTGCATTGGTAGTTTTAGGGGTGGAGCTCTTTGGGTGTAGTAGGAGGAGGTAGTTGCAAAGAAGTAGTTTGGGGTGAGGATAGTTTGGGGGGCTTGGGAAGTTTTAGGGATGATGGGACAGTAATGGGATAGTTTGAGGGTACTGCAGTTCCTCCCAGCCTCGGGCATTCAAGACAGGCTGCCAACGTCGGGACCTTCATTCTCTGAGTCCCACCTATTTTGTTTCAACTTCCTGTTTCTGAACAGGCGAGACTCACAGAGGGAAGGCCCCGACATCGGCAGCCTTTCTTGATCGCCCGAGGCTGGGAGGAACGGCAGTTGGCAGGAACTTGAACTGCCGACTCGATCTTGCTGGCCCTGCGCGGACCAGCAGAAATTTTCTGCAGACCGGCGATTGAAGAAGTTTTCTAGACTATCTTCTACACCTTTCCAACTCTGGTCTCAAAACTACTTCAGTAAGAGTTCATCTCAGTGCTATTAGTGCTTTTCGTATACCACGGGACAAAAGCCATTATCTGTACATCCTTTGGTTTCTAGGTTCATGAAAGGCCTTTATCATGCCAAACCACCTCTCAGTCCTCTTCCTGTTACTTGAGACCTTAATGTTATACTTTCCACTCTGATGAAGCTTCTATTTGAGCCACTCTCGACTTCATCCTTCAAGCATCTCACTTGGAAACTAGTCTTCCTAATATCTTTCACATCTGCACAATGGGTCAGTGAATTTCAAGCACTTGTATCGGATTCACCCTATACAACATTCTACTATGATAGGGTGATTCTTTGCACCCATTGGAAGTTCCTCCCAGAAGTTGTCTCGGATTTCATCTGAACCAGTCCGTAGTTCTACCCATCTTCTTTCCAAGATCATATTCTCATCCTGGTGAAGCAGCACTTCACACATTGGATGTAAACATGCTCTAACTTTTTATTTGAATTGGATCAAACCTCACAGAACTTCCACTCAGCTGTTCCTCTCATTCGATCCTAACAGAGCTTCTGTCACCAAGAGAGCCATCTCTACATGGCTGGTGGACTGCATCTCCTTTTTCTATGCTCAGGCTGGGCTGATGCTTGATGTCTGTGTCACTACACTTAAGATTTGAGCAATGGCGACTTCAGTAGCCCGTCCACATGCCACACCCATTGAAGATATATGTAAAGCAATCGCCTGATCCTCAGTTTATACCTTTACATCCCATTATTGTTTGAAAAATCATTCCAGGCGATATAGTCAGTTCGGCCAAGCAGTTCTACAAAATTTATTCTCCATTTAGATGCCTTCTTCCCTCCAACCCTTTTGATTTCATCAGGCTCATGGTAGTTGTCCAATAAGCCTCTTCTCAGAGGCATGATCCTGACAGCTTTGAAGTACCACATGTGAGAATATAATGCCTGCTTGTCCTTGGATAGAGCATAGCTACATACATGTAGCAGGTGTTATCTGAGGACAGCAGACATACGCAGTGTGATCAAAAAATATGGCTGCTACCGAGCACCATCCACCCAAAAGGCAGGGATCTTCAATACAGAAAGCAGAGCGTCAAACCTTAGTAACAGTTTGTTTGGTGCAGTCAGTTGTGAGCTATGGTTGAGAGATAGTGTGTTTTGAAGTGTGTCATAAATCATGGATCACGAACACATTGACATGAAATTTTGTTTCAAACTGCAAAAAAGTGCTAAAGAAACACACAAAATGTTAAAATTAGTTTATGGTGATACTGCAGTGATCATGAAGACTGTTTACATGTGGTTTGAGCGATTTTGTAATGGTTGTGAATCGGTTGAAGCCAAGGAGAGATTGGGATATCCAACATCAAAAACCTAAGAGAATTTTGAAAGAGTAAGCAAAATGATTTGATCAAATAAGCAATTAACTATTAGGGAAATTTTTGAAGATCTGAACATCTCTTATATGCATAGAAAACAACCTGAGAAATGAGCAAACGATTTCATTCTCCATCATGACAATGCTCCATGTCACACACCGCTTCTGGTATGGCAGTTTCTGTCAAATAAAAACATTATGGTGTGTCTTCATCCATCTTATTCAGCACATCTGGCACCGTGCGACTTCTGGCTCTTCCCCAAAATGACCATAAAAGGTAAACGTTTTGAATCGATTCAGGATATCAAGGCAGCCACGACAATGCAACTAAAGACACTCATGAAAGAGGACTTCCAGAACTGCTTCAGAAAGTGACAAGAACGAGGGGATAAGTGTGTTTGAAGCGAGGGGGAGTGTTTTGAAGGGGATTAATGGCAATGTGTCTTTTACTGTAATTTTTTTAAAAATTTGAACATTCACCGTATTTTTTATCACACTCGTATATTCTCATAACCCTCCCACTTCCCCTAGTTGGCTTCTTAGCTTTGTTACTGAACTGATAACCTCAGCCGTCGTTGAGTAGGAAGGCACCAGCACGTGCGCAGAAATGGGTGGACTTAGTTTTAAAGAGACAGTACGCTTTTCGACTGTTGGTGCTTGATTCCATGGATAATGTCACCCACATGTGAGAATATATGTCTGCTGTCCTCTGATAACACTTACTACAGGTGAGTAACTATGCTTTATTTGTGGTTTGTGTTTTTAGGTTGTACTGTCTTTTATATTCTGGAGATTGAAAAGACAGATTATAAATTTTTAAACTTAAAAGCACAAATACTAAATTTGCTTGAGGAGTTTCATGACAAATAAAGTACCACATACTAAAAGGCAGCTATGTTGTAAGAACAGATTTTATCCCCCCCCCCCCTAAAAAAATAGTTTTCTTCAGCAGTGCATTTAAGAACTTCAGAGTAAGTCCCTGTATTTTGTCTGGAAGCTTAGCTGCTGATTCTGTCAAGTACCACATAGCCTACAGCTCAGCTTTGTGTGCTGAGACCAGCAAAAGTATCTTGGGGCATCTTGGTGTTAGTGGTTGTTTTCTGATTTTCTCTTATAAAAGTTTCTCTCAGAAGGCTTCCTGTGAAGCTCATGCTGTTTATTTTTCTCCTGATATTAATCATAAATGGTGTTGCATCCATAGCCCTATAACCCATTTCAATTTTGAGAGAAAATAAGTGGTTCTACTGAGAAAATATGACAAATAGAACCTATAGTTGGGGGCATACATTTAAACCCAGGCATCACAGTTTCACAAAGTAACTTTCAGTCATTTTTACAGTGCTTTATTAAAATATGGAGACCCCCCAAAATAATTTTCATAATAAGGTTTTTAATATATAGATCACAGCTTTATCAGCAGTGCCTTTTCTGCCTAAAGTACCTACAATTCTTGCTCCTAAACAGATTTGATTTTCTTGGTAACCAAAATAAGCATAATAGCCTAGAAACACGGCAGTGTATTTCATTAATATTCATTGCTGCTGTTTTGACTTGTCTGGGAGAATGGAGATGGTCTTGAGGGCCAGCATTTTAAAGGATTAAGCTGAGCAGATTTGCTTCCGGTTTTCATGGTGTGTGTGAGTAAATGCATCTTTTCCCATTTACAGATTTCTGGTAGGAAAAGTCCTGAACCTTGTGTCAAGCCAGAGAAAATACTGAAGAAGGGAACCTATGACAAGGTAAAAGCCAGTACAAGTTAACACTTACTGTATTGCAGGAGGAACCAGGCTGCAGCATCAGTGTGAAGAAATGAGGCTGGATGGCATAGGCTAACCTCTTGGCATCGGGAGCGCATTCATTCTACATATGAGGGGTATTCAATATTTTATCTACCTGAGTATGAAAGAAAGTAACAAGCGTGTTGAAACAAGTTTGTGCATATTGTGACATGTCTCAAGGTTACTCATACACTGTTCAGTGATAAAATTTCTCACAAAAGAAGGGAAAAAGCCAAAGGAGATCCATGAACGCATGATTGCAGTTTATGGTGAGTCTATGCCATCAACTTGCAAAGTAAAATTTTGGAGCAAACAGTTTGAGGGGTAGAGAGTCCATTAAAGATGACCCTCACACTGGATGGCCTGCGGAAGCAAATTCCACAAAAATGTGCAAGAAAGTCAAGGATTTAATTTTGCCAGACAGATGAATTAAGGTTTCTTGAATAGCTGAAGAAATGGTCATCTCACCAGGTACAGTTTGGAAAATAATACATGAAAAGTTATGCATGTCCAAGGTTAGTGCAAGATGGGTTCCAAGAATGCTGATTCCATGTTAGAAGGTCACGTTCGGTGGGTCTATCACAGAGATCCTGAGTCCAAAATGGAGTCAATGCAGTGGAAACACAAGTCATCCCCCACCCCCAAAAAGTTTTCAAGACAGAAAAATCTGCAGGCAAAGTCATGGCAACAGTCTTCTGGGATGATGGATTTTTGCTTCTGGAGTTCACGCCACACAAGATGACCATAGTTGGGGTGAGTTATGCCAACACAATGTTGATAATAATTTTCTTATATACCGCCCCATCAGCAATTCTGGGCGGTTCACATTAGTAAGACTGAACATTTCAGTTAGTAATACAACTTCGAAAAAACAATTATCATAACTACTACATCGTTAAATACATAATCAGATAAAAATACATTTAAAATATAAAACATAATAAAAAGTATATTTGAAATATGGAACCTAAAAAGAACATATCTTAAAGTCTCAACAATCTTGTTTATTGAATAGATATGTTTTCAATAGTTTCCTAAATATAGGATAAGAATTGGCTTGAACAGTCAAATGGAATCGTCCAGGAGTTCATCTTCCCCGCCTGATATTCCAATGTCCTGTCCAAAAAAGTCTTGTAATGGCATGCCCTTGGGGTAGGAAAGAGGAACATAAGAATTGCCGCTGCTGGGTCAGACCAGTGGTCCATCGGGCCCAGCAGTCCGCTCACACGGTGGCCCACAGGTCAATGACCTGTGCCCTAACTGAGACCAGCCCTACCTGCGTTCGTTCTGGTTCAGCAGGAACTTGTCCAACCTTGTCTTGAATACCTGGAGTGTGTTTTCCCTTATAACAGACTCCGGAAGAGCATTCCAGTTCTCCACCACTCTCTGGGTGAAGAAGAACTTCCTTACGTTCGTACGGAACCTATCCCCTTTTAACTTCAGAGAGTGCCCTGAATTTCTGGTAAATTTTAATGAAGTGAACAATTTCAAATAAAATACCAAATAAGAAGGTAATAAACCAAAAAGAGCCTTATAACAAGATACACACAAATTTAAAAAGCACTCTGGCCTCAAAAGGCAGCCAATGTAATCTAGCATAAAAAGAACTAACATGATCATACTTGAGACCAAAAATCAAATTCTGAGCTAATCGTAGTCTTAATAAAATCTTTTTGGGAAACTCCAAATAAACAATGTTACAGTAATCCAAAGTGGACAATAATGTAGACTGAACCAACAAAGGACTCTAGATCAAAATACTTCTTGATGGTCCTCAATTTCCACAAAATAGCATTACTTTTTTAAATTAATGAATCTGTATGCTTCTTAAAAGTTAAACTACGATCTAGAATTATTCCCAAGATTTTCAAATTTGGCGATATCTCAAAACTTTGACCCTTCGGTTGAATAAATTTTTCCTGAATCTTATCATTGGGGCTAGCCAAAAAAAACTTAGTTTTTTCAGAACGAAGCTTTAATTTAAATTGAAGCATCCTCAATTCTACCTTTTCTAAAACATTAGAAATTTGAGAAATCAATTCATTCGAGACAGCCTTACAAGGGAACAAAATAGTAATGTCATCTGCATATATATATAAAACATAACATTTAAACTCTGAAGTAGATATGCCAAAGAAATTAAATATACATTAATGTTGGCGATAAAGGAGAACCCTGCGGAACTCCACATGAATTCTTCCAGGAGAAAGAGTATTTATCGTCAGAGAAAACTTCATATGTTCTGTGTTTCAGAAATCCAATAAACCAATTTTTTACATTGCCTCTAATCCCAATTGAGTCCAAGCAGCCTAAAAGGAAATCATGATTTACTAAATCAAAAGTTCTACTCAGGTTCAACTGCAGAATTAGGGCACTAGAACCAATGCTAAATAAAATATTAAGCTGATTTATTAAGGATGCTATCACTGTTTCTGTACTGTATCCAGAACGAAACCCTGATTGGTTATCATGTAAAATGTTGAATTTTTCCAGGTAATTTACCAATTCTGCATTTACCAATCCTTCCATTATTTTGTCAAACAATGGAATTCTAGCTACTGCTCTGAAATGATCACTTTGCAGGAGTCAATCAAGGAAAAAAGACAACACAACAGGCGTGCTGCTACTTCATGAAAATGTACCAATACACATGTCACGACAATCTTAGGCTGCCATCCAAGAATATGGTTTTCAGCAGCTAATCCATCACTCTACAGTCCTGATCCGTCTCCTTCGGATTATTTTCTGTTTCGAGTTTTGAAGAAATCTCTCCGTGGATGAAGACATCAAGGAAGCTGTGACATCCTGGTTTGATGGTCAAACAGAAGAATTCTTTTCAAAGGGGTTAAAATCATTGCAGGAAAAGTTGATGAAGTGTATGGAGCTAACAGGGGACTACTGAAAAATAAAACACAATTTTTTGAAAACTCTTCTTTCCTACTGAGGTAGATAAATTATTGAACTCCCCTTGTACTTACTGTTGATACAAAATGGAAATGACATTAGCTAAGGTGGGTCTTTAGCACTGCCATACCACTTAAATGTTTGTACTTTTCCCCAGGCATACACAGATGAGCTGGTAGAACTGCACAGACGGTTAATGGCTCTCCGGGAGCGCAATGTTTTACAGCAGGTACAAAATGCTTTATATTTGATTTTATATTTTTGTTCCATTTTTTTTTTAAGTTTTATTTTTTTGCTCTCAAAGGAGAACATAGACTTTAAAGAGAAAACAATTACTTCCTATTCCTTATTGCTTTCACGTGATCTATTTCAGGGGTAGGGAACTCTGGTCCTCGAGAGCCATATTCCAGTCGGGTTTTCAGGATTTCCCCAATGACTATGCATTGAAAGCAGTGCATGCACATAGATCTCATGCATATTCATTGGGGAAATCCTGAAAACCCAACTGGAATACAGCTCTCGAGGACCGGAGTTCCCTATCCCTGATCTATTGTCATCAACCACTTCTACCTGGGGTTTTTCACATTTTTAACTCCAGCTTTCCTGTCTAGCCTAGCAAGTGAAGGTGTTTTTTTGGCATGATGCCAAACACTGTAGCTCCTTCTGGAAACTAAGTATGCATGTACTCAATCTATGCACTAGTAGTCATTGTGCAGTGACTACAGTTGTTCCAGTTACCTGCACTACCTGTGAGTCTTGGAAATATTATAGCCAACTGGCAGACTTGGCAAATCCAAGTTACTAGTATGAATATAGATGGGCAAAGATTAGTGTATAGGGTCCTCGGGTCCAAGACGGTATCACATTTGGATACTTTTGGTGCACTTTTAGCCCAATTTTCTTCAAATTGTTGCATCCCATTTGGTTCATTTTCTCTTGAAAAACACAAGATCTTGGACCCCTGAGGAAGAAGTGTTTTTCAAAATACGGACCATGTCGGGTCCTTGGTTTCTAACCTTTTGGGCTACGTTTTATTGACCTTAATAAAGTTTCAACATCTGTACATCGTCTCTGCAGTTTCTTTTTGTTTTTTTACTTTATCTAGTCTTATCATGGTATGAGTCATTTTATATAAGCAGAGACAAGTTTATATGAAAATAAACTAATTTCTGCTTACACAAAGGTGGTTATTTTAAAAGCTCTGCTCTTGTTCTGGACATCTGAAAAATGGCACTTAGACATTTATACTGAATGTACATCCAATTCCCACTTTACAAAGGAAAGATATGGATGTCTTAACACTGCAGTATGTTCATATGGCAGGGGTGAGTAGTACATGGGATTAGAGAGCAGCTAAAACATGGACATCGAACTACAATCTTAGAAGTCTAAAAAGATGGACATTGTTATTTAGATATGATACTTGTCCAGGTTACAGAAAAATGCTCTGATTGCGAAACTATCCACTGGAGGGATTAAGGTATTACAACACCTTAATCCCACAGTGGTTGCTGTCTCCCTCCTTCATCCCTGTATGTAAAATCAGCAAGGGGTACCAAGCTCTGACAGCTTCAGGTATTATGAAGTCTTAACAGAGCAGCAGTTAGTGCAGTGGACTGCAAACCAAGGGGGACCAAGGTTCAAATCCACTTTGTGGGTTTTTTTTAAAAATCTGAATATGATACATGCAAGCCTGAAGGCTGTTAAAGTACAGTAGGTATTTTTCTGTTTCTGGTGGGCTCACAATTAAAAACAGCTGAATTGGGGTTTGAACTTGGATTCCTTGATTCTCAACTCTGTACCATTTTATAAGATGGTTGTTCCTATACTGCCACACACGTCCATCCCTTGAACTGGCATAGCAAGGGAGGTTGGCGCCCAGGGCGGTGGTGCCCAGTATTGCTGCGCTGTGTGCCCCCCCATACTCTTCCATGACAATCTTCCCTGCCGCTTGGGTGCCCCCCATGTACCTATTGAAATGCTCACCAGCACGAGCAGCATCTTCTACCTTCTGCTTGTGCCAGCCTCAGCTCCCTTCTGACATCACTTCCTGGTCCCAAGACCAGGAAGTGATGTCAGAAGGGAACTGAAGCCAGTGCGAACTTGTACCGGCAAATTAAAAATTTAAAGAGGTATACGGGGACGAGGGGCACTCAGTTTGTAAAATTGATGTTTCCAGTCCATCTTGCATGTATTTTATAATGGGTTTTTTGGGGGTGGGTAATTGATGGAGAGACATTGGGAGGAAGGTAGAGAGAGCAGAGGTGGTTAAAATTTATCTGAAAAAGAGCAATATGTTGTCTTCTAATAAATTTCATAATAAAACTGAAAATGGCACATGCAGGTTTTGATGGCATACGTTTTCGTGTCAAGAATTTAGTGGTTTAATCCTGTTCATTAATCATCTTCTTGTGTTCTCCCAGATTGTAAACCTCATCGAGGAAACAGGTCATTTTAATGTTACAAACACAACCTTTGACTTTGATCTTTTCTCTCTGGATGAAACAACCGTTCGTAAACTGCAGAGTTATCTGGAGGCAGTAGCAACATGACCCACGGCCTGAGCAGAGCACTGCTTTTGAGACCCAAAAATTCCTGTGTCTTGGTATCAGGAAGCCAACCCGTGGAACTAGGCCTTTTATTTCCTCTCCCTTCTTTTTAAAAACTCCTGATTCACCCAAAACACACTGCCTTAGAGGACAGCCATACTTGGCAAATGCACTCTTTCTTCGTCAGTTTTGAACCAGCTCTTATTGCTCAAGTTTCTGTCCTCCCACACCACCAGCCAAAACAGGAAGGTACGAGCAAGCGAAAGACTGAGTGATACAGAAAGCGATTTTTGTTTTAAGAAGTGGCTTTTAGATTTGATATCACTCCTGTTATTTACCTGTCTGTGCAGGTAAGTTCTTAATGGATCTGTAGACCACTGTTGGTGACAGTAAAGGACACCAAGCAGACTAGAGTCCATGCAATAGGGGTTTCCCTCAAACCTGTTGATGCTTCCCCTTTTCTGTGACCTGTAAACAGAGGAACTTTTTTCCAGAAGGTGAAAAAATCCATACTTCTACTGAATGAGGTTTTGACTTCAGTTACCAGTGGGAAGAATATGGAGACACCACAGCTGCTTCCTGGTTAACAAAGCTTCTGCAAATCTTTTTTTTTTTATCTCTAGAG
Organism: Geotrypetes seraphini; assembly: GCF_902459505.1. Lineage (NCBI taxonomy): Eukaryota > Metazoa > Chordata > Amphibia > Gymnophiona > Dermophiidae > Geotrypetes > Geotrypetes seraphini. The sequence continues at coordinate 91,848,404 of NC_047091.1, read as the reverse complement.
GGAGCTCTTTCACTTACAGGGCACCAAAAGCCTTATACTACATTTCAGCGAAGCCTACTGTTGGCAAATACCAGGAACATTGAAGGGTTCCACCAATCAACTCTCTACTATGGAGAGTTGTATTAAGACTGCTTTCCAAAGCAAGGCCATCTCTCTCTATCCCTTATCTGCTTTAAACGTTAATAGGACTGTAAAACTGTAATGTACACACACAATCACACTGTTTAATGTATGAGAAGGGCCTTGTGGAGCTGAAGATTTTGAGGGTGCAGAGACTTTTTTATGCTGTTGGGGGGAGGGTTCAGTCTAAATGTTGGACGATGATAAAGCATTTTTTAAATAGGACGGGACTACCTGTATTAACTATTCTTCAGTATTTGAATACTTTTGCCAAAACATATTTGCTTTCCTAAATTTGACTGTTCTTAAATTTCCCTCTGTAGTCCCTATAATAGTGACAATACACTATGGGAAAGTAGAAACAAGGTTGTTATATGGTAATTTTAAAAAAATGTTTTAAATGGATGTATCTAAAAAACCTTATGAAAGATGTCAGAAGAATGTTACTGTGTTCTGGTGACTCTTGGGCTGATACATCTGTGCCTTCTATTGATTGCCTGGTGATATGTATGCCACTCACTTTGTTCCATAACATGTGGAAAGGTTCCTATGAATCTGAAGCTGTGCTCACATCTTGTGGACATCACATTCTGTCAATTATTGCTTAATGTCATGATAAGAATGCAGGACTAGTGCTGGACATGCAGAGGCCCAGGGTAGAAATTTGGAAGGAAGCTCCAAAGCTTTCAACAGGCTGTGCCGCCTTCATCTATGGACAAGTTTGGGACCCAGAGCATCTGCTGTATTTGCTCTTCTAACAATAGCCCTGCAAGAATGATTAGAGCTTGGAGGCTGCATAAAGCCATTTTCATTATAGTGCACATGAGCATTAAATGCTTGCCTTCTTTTTCTCTTCACATATGTCCATCTTTACTCTCTGATTATAAATGGGGATCTGTCCTTACCCCCTCGCAAGGCTTGTAGAGTACCCTTCTTTTGTAATCATTAGACTTTTACCTCCATGTCCCTCCCACTCCTTTCCTGTTTGAGGCCTGATAATCTAGCATAATAAATCATTGTTCCTTCTCAAAGTGAAGGCAGACATGAATCCAAGGTTCATAGAAGGTTCAGACCTGTAGTCTTTGGCCAGGCTGCTGAAGAAGTTGCCAGAATCCTTTTCTGAGAGCACAACTTCTGAAACATTCCAATCTTAGTCACCCAAGCAGGTAGAGCAAACGGGCTGTAATCTTAAGCCTCCTGTAAAGTGGCACATATATTCTTGTATGTGTGTGATACAAAAAAATTTGCTTTTAAGGTAAGATAATGTAATCCTAGAGATCATTGAGTGAGTACACACATACATCATTTAACATTATTAATTTTAGGTTATGTCACTGGGCAGACACTTAAGTTTAAGCAAATATTTTGAAGCAGATATCAAGGAAGCACAAACACTAATGAGATACATTTTTGTGGTTAAACTATTTGTTTTGCAAAGCACTGTTCTATTTATAGCCAGTCAATCCTGCATTGTGTGTGAAAATCATTTTTAAATATTACTTTCTTATATTCAGCTTTTGCTTTTATAAAAATGAAATGTGGCTTTATTTAAGTTTTTTGTTTGTGAGAAAGTTGTTGCCAAATTTGCTAAGGGGGAAGAAATTAAAAATGTTGCTAATTTATGTGGAAGTACACAGCTAATTTCCTTTAGCTTCTGTGTTAACACAGTTCTAAGTTTTGAACTGAAAAGGAAGAACATCCCCCCCCCCCAAAAAAAAGAAGAAGAAGCAAGATTATATAGACCAGTAGACTCGAACTCAAACCCTTTGCAGGGCCACATTTTGGATTCGTAGGTACTTGGAGGGTCTCAGAAAAAAATAGGTAATGTCTTATTAAAGAAATGACAATTTTGCATGAGGTAAAACTCTTTATAGTTTATCAATCTTTCCTTTTGGCTAAGTCTTAATAATAATATTGTAATTTATAGCTAAAGAGACACATGATCAAGAGACTGTTTAATTTTACTTTGTGATTATGATAAACATATCGAGGGCCTCAAAATAGTACCTGGTGGTGGGTGGCATGTGGCCCCGGGCCGTGAGTTTGAGACCACTGAATAGTATTCAAATGTCTTTCAGTGTTAAATTCTGATTTGTGTTTTTCTCTTTATCTTGGACACAATAGCTGTTGAAAATTTGCAATGTTTGTAGTGAACAGCTCATGTAAACTGGGTTATGTTAACCAGGATTTCTATTCCAATTTTATTTGATTGTCCCACCCCCTGTAATTGAGATGGATGCTTGTTTTTTAGTTTTCTTAATTTTACCTACTAGTTTTATTTTAGCAACTGGGTTACAGTGACAATTGGAGAGGAACTGTGCCATGGACAGCTGCTAGCCATTTGGAGTAGGCATATTCTGAGCCTGGGTACAACATCCTATAGGAAGAAGCTCAAATCTGTTGTAACTTGATTAATACTTTTGCTATTGGATGTAAACTTACGGTGATTTGGAGTCATAAAAATACGTGCAAGTTTTTAAAAAAAAATTTTCCTGCGTTTTTGGCTTTGGTATTCAAACCCTTCAAATATGAATATATGTACCATATTTTTCACTCTATAAGACGCACTTTTTTCCACCCAAAAGTGGTGGAAAGTGGAAATCTTTTTAAGCCCAACCGCCCGCTGCCGCCGCCACCACACCACCTTTTTATTTAAAACGCCCGCCCATAGTCATTGTCCCCCCTTTTTACCCTGGTGGTGCAGCATGTATCCTTCATCTTATTTCCCAACCTGCGGTGCAGAGATCAGCGCGGATGTCAGGAGCTAGCTTTATGCTCTCCTGCTTGGCCCTGCACTGCTTTCCGAATGGCTGCCATAGGTTCTCATGGAACTCGCGAGAACTTATGGCAGCCATTCGGAAAGCAGCGCGGGGCCGAGAGGGAGAGGGTAAAGCTTGCTCCTGACATCCACGCTGCTGATCTCTGTGCCGCAGGCTGGGAAATGAGGATTCCTGAAGAGTGAAGGCTGCTGCGGCAGGCAGGGAGGGAGAGAAGCCGGTTGGAGCTGCTGGGCAGAATTTAAAAAGGTACTGGGGGGGGGGCTTGCCTGGGCTGGCTGGCTGTTTGGTCTGGAGCTGGCTGGCTGGCTTGGGGCTGACTGGTTAGCCTGGAGTTTGCTAGATGGCCTGGAGCTGGCTGACTGGTCTGAAGCTGGCGGGCTGGGTGGTTTGGAGCCGTCTGATTGGCCTGGAGCTGGCTCGCTAGTTTGGGGCTGCCTACCATTAGACATGCCCACCACTAGATGTGCATTATACCCTGTCTCGGCCTACCACTAGACCACCAGAGGGAGGTACAGGGCACACCATTTGGTTCAGAATTTTTTTTCCTCTACAGGTGGGTGCGTCTTATGGAGCAAAAAAATATGGTACTTCTGCCATATTAGCACTTGATTTTGGTTTGTCAGAGTAAAATTTTAACTGCTATACCTGCTTGTTAAGCTATCTAAGGCAGTGTTTCTCAACTTCTTCAAGCCAAATACCCCCTAAGTCTAACAAATATCAACCGAGTACCCCCACTCAAGCTCCGCCCCAGACTTGCCCAGGCCCCACCCCAGACCCCACCCCCATAATAATTGTACTAATTCTAATGCAATTTTTTCTATCCATTTTTCATATAATCTTATTAATACATAATGGTAACCACAAAATTAAAAAAGCACAAAGCACACTGTACGTAGAGAAAATCTTAATTATCATTTATATTCGGGGGGTTTTCAAAGAGGTCAAAGCAGATGACTTTAAAATATGCAATGTCACCTCAGTAACAACTATAGAAAAATAGACAAATATAGTGCAAAATATAGACAGCAGATATCGATTCTCAAAATGGACGCATTTCGATCACTAAATTGAAAATAAAATAATTTTTCCTACCTTTGTTGTCTGGTGATTTCATGAATCTTTGGTTGCACTTCCTTCTGACTGTGCATCTATTATTAATTTATTTCTGCCTCTTGTATGCTTCATCTCCTCTGGACCTCATTCCTTTCCCCAACCAACATCTCTCTCTGTTCCTCCAAGAGTCCAACTTTTCTTCTCTCCTCAACCCCTATTGGTAACATGTCTCCCTCTCTCTCTCTCCCACTGTCCATCTGTCTTGAGAGATCCAGACATCTCTCCCAACCCTTCTACTGCCACAGCCAACATTTCTCCCTCTCTCATCCCCTGAAGCATGTGCAGCATTTTTCACCACTGTCTACCAGCCCCATGCCCATTTCTCTTATCACCCCTCTCCAGCACCACGCCATATCTCTCTCTCCATCACTATGTCCAGTATTCCTCCACCTTGCATCCCCTTCAATCTGTCCCTCTGTTCCCTCCCCACCACCATATCCAACATTTCTTCTTTTCATCTTTCTCTCCCCCATGTATCTCTCCTCTCTTTCTATGCCCAATTTTCCTTTCTTCCTTTCCCCATATGCACCATGTCTTTCCATCTCACTCCACACCTATATCCAACAATTCTTTTTTTCCTGTTCCCTCACCCACCAACAGCATCTCTCTTCCTCCTTTCCTAACTTCCAGCCCATGCAGCATCTGTCCTTCCCACCCCACCCTTGTTCAGCATCTGTCCTTCTTTTATTCCCAACTCCAGCCCCTACTCCTCTCAGCTGAATCTGACCTTTCCTAAGTTCCCGATTACCCCACCTACCAGCTCCCTGCCACTGTATTTTACAATCTTAGGGCAGCAGGAGGTGCAACGAAGCCAGCCTTCTGCCTGCCTCGGAAATGTTTTCTGCAGCGTTCTGCAGTAGGCTGCAGAAAGAACACTTCTGGGGCAGGCAGAAGGCTGGCTTCATTGCACCTCCTGCTGTCCAAAGATTTTTTAAATACAGCAGTGGGGAACTGGTAGGTGGGGGAATCAGGACCTGGGGAGATGTCGGATCCAGCTGAGAAGAGCTAGGGTTGGATTTGACGGAGGGTGGCAGGCAGGAAGGAGGGATACCGGCAGCGGAGGCAACAGGTAGACGTGGGCAGGCAGGCAATATCCGTGGCGGCGCATACCTCGAACAAGTAGTTCGCATACCCCTAAGATTATGCGTACCGAGTATTGAGAAACACTGATCTTAGAAACACCTCTCTCTGATGCCCAGTAATGTCTCCTTTTGTGAGGAAACTTCAAATCTAGCTTAATAGCTTCCATTTCTGATTTTCTGTACTCATCTTTTCATTTTCACTTTCATAATGTCTTTCAATTTGTTCAGCTTCCAGGAAACAAGAGTTTCTCTCTCAAATTTTCTTCCTTAAATAACTAGGATCCCTGCTTTTTCCTAAAGTCCAAGAAAGGATTTCTTTTGCTCATCTTCCCTTGCAGGCATTTAACTTGGTAGTATGGTGTTTCGGAGAGGATCCTTCTCTTTAAGGGAAAAGCTGGATCCTGGGGATCTAGAACAGTTTGCTACAGCAGAATTTTAGAACTTTTTCTTGGAAGACTTGCATCCACTTTTCTTCACTTGTGGAATTACCGGCATGTTGCACATGAAGTCTTCCTGCAGACATTAGTAACTGCTTACTGACTAGTGCTTCTGTCCTGTATCAGCAACTATAATACTACATAAATAGGGATTGAAGAGTATGACTTTGCTACATATTTGTTTCCCTACCTTTTTTAGTTTGACTGCAACTATATTTTCAGTTTTGATGTCTTAAAATCTAGCATGCTGGGCAGCAGTTAGACTACCTGATGCAAAGGCAGGATATACTCATAACTTGGAAGGTAGGAGAAGAAAACAAGAGTTGCCATACTAGGACAGACTGAAGGTCCATTAAGCCTGCTATCCTGTTTCAAACAGTGGCCAACCTAGATCACAAATACCTTGCAAGATCACAAAGGATAAAACAGATTTTATGTTGCTTATTCTAATTGCACAATCTTCAGGAAGTTTTGATTATGATTTTAAACTTCTTTGTAATTCATCATCAATAATCCTTCAAAAACCTGGAAATTCTTCTTTAGATAGATATAGCAGCTAACCCCTCTCCCCCCCCCCCTAAAATAAGGACACTGATTAGGCTTATACATTGAGATTCCAGATCTTATAGATAATGGCTCTTGCCTTAGTTTGTGGTGCTTCAGTATTAAAACCACAGCTTGAAGCTTCTGATGAATCTATTTCCTAATGGGGATAAACAAGTATTTAAGGATTTCTCTTAAGAGTCCTATTTGTATTAGTACAAGTGTTTAGGGCATCACATTTTTTAACCCTTCTTAAAATGTGAACCCAGCAATATTCCATGTTACCCTTTAAAGCTTTTGTCAAGGAATAATTATAGAATATGGCAAGCTCCTATATCTGATCCACCTGTTCCTAAGTCGATAGAATCTTAATGGAATGGATGACTTTGCAAAGTTGCCTAGAAAGTTGTCATAGTAGCTGTTTCTTGAGATGCATGAACTTTATCCTGCTTGTCCATGGTACAGAGACCTCATATTCATTTATTAGAACTAGTCAGGCAATTGTGCATATGGCTAGAAGAGTATCCAGCTGTGCTGCACACATCTCCATGTGGTTATCGGTATTATCTAAGGTTAGATACTTCCCTTCATTGGTATAGAATATTTCTGCTTTACAAGATGAAGGAACATTGCCTCATGTCTCCCATAAATAAGTTTGTATAGCCATAAGATGACTTGCGCTAGCAATTTCTCTTAACAGTTGAGCCTCTTAGTGGGGGAGATCATTTGTAGAAATTGGAGATGGTACAATAAGATTTAACTTAGAAGACCTGAAGAACTACTTTTCCATCTTAGCACATCCTTGGTTCCCAAGTGTCAGGTTCAACCACCAAACCAAATGTGTTATACCTTCCTTTATTAAGCTCTTGTAAACCGTGCCGAGCTCTATTATCATGGAGAGGATGTGGTATATAAACTTAAGGTTTAGTTTAGTTTAGTACTAAACTTAAACTTACAGTTCAGAAGTGGTTTAGCAGGATCTTGATGAATATAAGCTCTTGTCAAGAGAAGCTACTTCCAATCACCATCACTAGGTCTCTCATCTATCAAGAACATGGGCAAAGAGGTATTTGATCTTCAAGTGAGGAGATGAAATCTTGGAATGTTGTGGTCATCACATTGACATGTTAACTGTTTAATGCAAGTGACATTTCCTTTGGGTTTATATAGAGTAGAGAATGACACGGTGAAAAAATTGGTCCCCGTCACCGCCCCGTCCCCGTCTCACCATCCCCGTCACCGCCCCGTCCCCGTCTCACCAACCCCGTCACCGCCCCGTCCCCGTCTCACCATCCTCTTCACCGCCCCGTCACCGCCACTGCCACCCCATTCACCGCCCCGTCACCGCCACTGCAATCCCATTCACTTTTCTTTATTTACGTATAAAGGAAACATTCTTTAAAACTTTAAAACTTAGTTAAATATTAGTTAATAACTATACAAAAACAAAACACGCAGAGAAAAAATTAATTAATAAAAATTCTCAAAACTGACACATTTTGATCACTAAATTTAAAATAGTTATTTTTCATACAGTTTTTCAATCACTAATCTTCCACCACCCCTGGGGCTAGCAATGCAAAAACAAACACGACATGTACTTTAAATGCTGCCGTGATTAGCATAGTGACCGCGGCTACGGCTGCAAGTCTCCCCTCCCCCCAGCGATCACGGCAGGAGGGCACCCAACCCCTCCTGTAGACCCCCCCAACGGCCCTCCCGACAATCGCAGCAGAAGGGTACCTAACCCCTCCTGCCGGTCCTCCCAATGGCCTCCCCTAAGATCGCCGGCAGGAGGGTACCCAACCCCTCCTGCTGGACCCCCCCCCCAACGAACCCTCCCACCCCGGAACCCCCTTAGTCTTACTTTTCAAGTTGGACCGGACAGCTCCTCGCTCGTCTGGCCAGCAGGCCTGCCTCCGTCCAAATGAGGCGGGCCCGCCCCTCCCCTCCCCTCCCCTCCCCTCCCCTGCCTCCCAATGGCCTCCCCTAAGATCGCCGGCAGGAGGGTACCCAACCCCTCCTGCTGGACCCCCCCCAACGAACCCTCCCACCCCGGAACCCCCTTAGTCTTACTTTTCAAGTTGGACCGGACAGCTCCTCGCTCGTCTGGCCAGCAGGCCTGCCTCCGTCAAAATGAGGCGGGCCCGCCCCTACCCTGCCCAACCCACAGGATCCTAGGGCCTGATTGGTCTAGGTACCTAAAGCCACTCCCGCTATAGGAGGGGCCTTAGGTGCTTGGGCCAATCAGGCCCTAGGATCCTGTGGGTTAGGCAGGGGAGGGGAGGGGCGGGCCCGCCTCATTTGGACGGAGGCAGGCCTGCTGGCCAGACGAGCGAGGAGCTGTCCGGTCCAACTTGAAAAGTAAGACTAAGGGGGTTCCGGGGTGGGAGGGTTCGTTGGGGGGGGTCCAGCAGGAGGGGTTGGGTACCCTCCTGCCGGCGATCTTAGGGGAGGCCATTGGGAGGCAGGGGAGGGGAGGGGAGGGGCGGGCCCGCCTCATTTGGACGGAGGCAGGCCTGCTGGCCAGACGAGCGAGGAGCTGTCCGGTCCAACTTGAAAAGTAAGACTAAGGGGGTTCCGGGGTGGGAGGGTTCGTTGGGGGGGGGGGGTCCAGCAGGAGGGGTTGGGTACCCTCCTTCCGGCGATCTTAGGGGAGGCCATTGGGAGGACCGGCGATTGGCAGGAAGGGTTGAAATGACAAATGAGGAGCACGGTGAAATAGCGGTTCCTAGAAGGGGGTACATTGGCCCGCGGGGACAAACCTGTTCACCGTTTCCGCGGTCGGTGAATGGCCTTGTCCCCGTCACCGCAGCGACTGCTAGTTTTCTTCCCCGTTTTCGGCGGTGACCCGCGGCTTAAATGCGGTGGCCGCGGGTAAACCGTCACCGTGTCATTCTCTAATATAGAGCCTTGCCCCAAGTTGGTTTCCCTAGTCCATATTCATTTGGAGATGAGGCTTTCCAGACTTAATTCAAAGGCTTATAAATTGTTATAGGTTATCAAAAGTGTTGGGTCTTCTGAATTTGCCAATCAAATGTACTGCTCTATTTGGAAAGCTACCTTCTACAGGTCTAGAGGGATTACTAATTTTATGGGTTAATTTGGTCTATAAGAGCTATTTCCATCTACTGCAGCATCTTTCATACATGGAGTAAATATATCCTGTATATGTGGTTCAATTTCTACTTTCAGGCAACCCTGAAGGTATAGGAATCAGCCATCAGGATTTGTCACGGATTATAGTAATTAAGGCAGATATATGACCCTCGTTTTAGTTAGAAGAGAGAACATTCTCTTTTTATCCCCCTGATTTTTCTCTTTCCTGGACAAGATACCCGCTATTCTATATATTTGTTCAGTCTATGCTGATGGAGTGGAAATGAATCATATATTCCCACAGGAGTCCCATTTCCTGTCTCCAGTGACACTTCTCAGCAGCATTTCTAGTGTACTTCTCTGGCTACAGAATCCCATTTTTTACCATTTTATTTGATGGGATAATAAATTAGGAATAAACTTAATGTGTTGAAGAACTTTGATTTAGAGAGAGAAAATGGTTAAACAGATTCTTTGTGTGTATTGGCTAGAGCAGTGGTTCCCAATCCTGTCCTGGAGGACCCCCAGGCCAATCGGGTTTTCAGACTAGCCCTAATGAATATGCATGGAGCAGATTTGCATGTCTATCACTTCCATTATATGCAAATCTCTCTCATGCATATTCATTAGGGCTAGCCTGAAAACCCGATTGGCCTGGTGGTCCTCCAGGACAGGGTTGGGAACCACTGGGCTAGAGATTTGGTGGTGATCTGAGTGAACAGACTTGTGGGTAGAGGAATCCTGCATGGTTTGATGTGGAATTTTTCAAGAGCCAGTGGGAAAACTGAATAATTGGGCAGGTATTGGCCAGTGAAAAGGGGGAAAGTGCCCCTGGTGTCTGAAGGAATGAAGATTCTAGAAGTAGGGGACAGAAGCAATCAGGCTAAAGTAAAATTTGACAGGTAGAGGTTTATTTTAGTTACTCAGTAAATAGGGAGCTAGCTTATATAGCGTTACAGGAAAAATGGTGCCAGTTGGAAAGGAAATGTCATGAGCCCAGGGTATCGCAAGAAAGTAAAAATTCTGTAGTGGGCCTAATAGGTTCAGTCTATACTACAAGCAGATTATACCATGGGCTAACTTATAATAACATTGGCATAGTGAGAAATGTTCCCTTTGACTGTCAGTCTTCTCTCTTGTGGAGGCCATCATTTAGATTTTGCCCTATTAACAGTCACCATACTTGCACAGAATTTTAGGACAAAGATGCTACTTCTGGTGTTAATTTCTAGGGGTACTAAATTGTCATGCTTTTAGATGGAGTTAAATTCTGAATTATTCAATGGGCTTTCCAGTGCTCTTAATATGTGGCTTTTTGTTCAATTGTTAAGAACAGTGTGTCTCATTTCCCCAGGTGCCAAGTGCACTGCTTGAGGCACTGAGCACTAACCACTGGGTTGGCTTGAATATTTTACTTTTCTTGTAATTGTTTTTAAACAAAGCATTGGTATATGTTTCAGATTTACAGTTCATTAAAACTGCTAGTCTGATCCTGAGTGTAATTGTTGGAAGTTGCTGCCAGTTAGACTGAATGCTCTATGCTAATTACTTTATCTCCTCTCAATTTCACTTTGGAATAATGTGGCTGCATGTGACTGACTTTGGGGCTCAGTGTCAGTACAGCTGCTACCTCTAATGAACAGGATTTTTAAAAAAGTTTTAAATACTAGAGTGTATTTTGTGGCCTTTAGGAAAACTGTACACTTTGTACTGTATATGATAATACCCAAATTTACTGAAAAAATTTTCCCTTTTATATATCTATATGGAATACTTTCCTGTGTTTTCAAAAGCAGCCATATTTGGCATTACAAATTTTATCAGATGTGCGTGATCCAAAGAGAAAAAAAAAAGATTGGTTCATGTTCATTTTAAACAGTTTTTTTTTTTGTACAATTTTTTCAATTTAAAAAATGATTTTCCACATTTGTGTGTTTGTATACATTCCATGCACACAAATGTTGTAAATGTAAATCAGTTGTATGCACATTAATTTCTTAAGTCATTTGCATGCACTTTAAATTTTTGTAGGCACCCATATGAATGCATGCTCACAAATTCATTCTTTGTGAATATTATCGAGCGATCAGATCCTATATGTCACAAGATTCATGACTTTTCTATCACTTCCTATAGGAAGAATTCTTTTAAACATCTTGTTTCAAATTGAACTCGAGGTGAGCCATCCTGTTCTTATAATGGAATATCTGATGACATCAGTATTTTGTGATATGTGCATTGAAAGACAGGTGTGGTATTTTGGATGGCTTCTTTTATGGAAAATGGAGTTTGATGATAGTCCTCAAAAATGGCTGCAATCTTCTAAATAGGTCAACTAAGTCCATATTGCTGTCAAATCATAGTTCAAATGAAGTATCAAAAATGTTTTGAAATATTGCATGATGCACGTAATAGATGCTCAATTTTAATGTCATGGCAATACTTTGGAGCACGTGAGCAAACTAAAAGATATGAGCGAGCTAGATCTTATGTTTTGACAGCACAAAATAAGCTGCTTTAAAAATAAATTCCTGTCGTCATGGAATTTCTGTTGTATAATTGATCTTAGGGTTTCCATATCATTCTGGGGTTTGTTTGGTTTTTTTTAAAATAGAGTAAAGGAATGTTAACTGTACACAATGTTTTCTTTTGGAAACTGAGGGTCAATTTTAGCGTGGTATTGTTTTGGGGTGTTGGGATTAGCTCTTGCTGGTTGTTTTGTGTTATCTTGATCAATTTAAATGATTCTGGTGAATCGTAGGACAAAAAAGGGGGTCACTACATATTCAAGTCAATAACTGCACCTCTTCTGCCTAAGCTTTCTTGCTCAATATAACTTATGAGGTGTTTCTTGACACTAAGGGGTTCCATTTTATCTTGAACAGAAATTCTTTTCATAATGGCATTTTTTAAAGGAATACTCATGTAATCATTTGGAATTTAGAAGGCTGCAATAAAAGTGCAAAATAGATTTTTTTTCAGACCTTTCTCGTGTTATCATGATAGCCGTTTTGTTCACAAGTGAAGTCTACAACTCACTTGCATATAAGCCTGTTAAATAGTGATTCCATGCTGCTGCTTTGGGATTGTAAATGTTGCAGACATGCTCTGTGTAATGTTTTGTATTTTAATAATATTTTGATGGGTTTGTAATTAGCAAAGCATGTGCACGTCTGTAAAACATCAATATAAAACAAATTATTCCTTCCACTATAAATGGATTGTATACAAAATATTATAGAATCTTAAAAATAGGAAGAAATTTTCTTGCTTAAGACGCTGATTACACCTTTGCTAATGACCAGAATCCTTTGACTTCTGCTGTTACCACTGATATATTTTAACATAACTTTTTGGGATTATTATTTAGTACATCATTACCGGTACATTTATCAAAACAGTATTAAAGGAATGCTTATTTTTAACAGAAGGGGATGTTTAAATGACCAGTGATAGACTTCTCCTTTGGTGAGAAATGGAACCCTCCATAAATAAAAAATTACTCTCAAAAAAAAAAAAAAAGGTACTGCTTTGGGTTGATTTAGGGGAGACCTGGAAAGTACCTATGTCCATTCTAGCAGTGTTCTGAGCTTCCAGACAAGGGAACCAGTTCACTGGTGTTTCTTTGCAAGTGAGACTTGAAATTTAGGTGTAAAGTAAATATGGTCCAGAGATCAGGAGACTATGTATTTGTGGTCAGAAAAGCAGAATTTTTGTCAAGAACTAGCTCTTCCTTTAGGATTTGGTTGTTGGTAATCCACAGCAGAACAAGTAGGTTAATTTTCTTCTGGGTCACTTCCAAGCCTATCTTTTTCTACAGGAGAATATTTTGACATGGCTTTTAAAGTGTGTGGGTATTATAACTTCCACATCCTATCTTGTGGGGACTTAGTGTCTCACCTGGGCAATCTGTGCCGTTGCTTCTGCCCATGTTGTAGACAGATGAAAATTTACCATATTTTGAGTATGGATGTAAATAGTCCACTCATTGCTGTGTAGTTTGATCTGAAAGCAGCTGTGATACATGCTTACTGCAAATTCATAATTACGAGTGAAACACTGTTACAAAGAATTGTTACCTTTTTTTAATTGCTTAAAAAATGGGAAAGAGACGTGCACTCAGGTCAAATCTATTTTTGGTTAACTTTCCTGTGTTTCCATGTTCTGATTTGCTATACAGAGGTTTCATTGACCAAAACTGTCCTTCGATTGTAATAAAAAATGTATTTCTCCTTCTTTGTATTAAAAGCAGTGCCCAGCATTCTGGTTACCCTTTTTTTTTTTTTTCTTAACTCAGGTGATAATTGCTATCTGATTGTGATAACCTTTATATCAGATCATCCTAAGAATAAACCAGAGATTTTTTGCATGAGCTTTCCAGATCATGTAGGCAGCTGCTTCCTTACATATGACTTAATCATGTTTTGTAACATCAGTGGATTGTTAGGTTGGGCCACATAAGGGGATCAGAATTGGAGAATGACATGGGGAAAAAATTTATCCCTGTCACCGCCCCGTTCCCACAACCACTGTCCCCGAAGTATCCATACAAGCCTCAGTACTGCGATATTTAGCTTATTCCTTCCTTATAAATCAAAGTTCTGGCTGCTGAACTAGTGAAAGATGTTCAGCTGGCAGGGCTTTGTTTATAAATTTTTATCAACACAACTAATATACTACTTTATCCTAAAGCAAAAAAAAGTAATAAATAAATATAATTTTTTTTTCTACCTTTGTTGTCTGGGTTCTGCTTTCCTCATCTTCATTCAATTCCTTCCATCCACTGTCTGTCTTCTCTCTGCATTTTCCATTTGCTATGTTACTGTGCCTCTCCCTTCACCCCCTCCCCCTCCCAATTGGTCTGGCACCCATCTTCTTCCCTACGCTCCCCCCCCCCCCCATAGTCTGGCATCTCTGTCTTCTTCCCTTCCAGCATATTCTCCCCACTCTCTGTTCCCCATTTCCCTTCAGCATCTTCGCCCCACTCTCTGTTCCCCATTTCCCTTCAGTGTCTTCTCCCCACTCTCCATTCCCCATTTCCCTTCAGCGTCTGTTCCTCTCTACCCCACTTCAGTGTCTATTCCATTCCTTTCCACCACCACCCTTCCCTCTCACCACCCCCTTCAGCATCTGTTCCTTTCTGCTGCCCTTCAGCACCCCTCACAACAACAACCATCTCCTCTCCCTCTTACCTTTGTGTAGCGCGTTACAATGTAATTTGTGTAAACCGCCAGAGCCTGAGAGCTCAGTCCCAGTCCCATCCCCACAAAACATCTCACTTCTGTATTCCTATTTTCCCCATTTCTAATATCTTCCATATGTATCTGGCATTGTCCCCCCTGTGTACATATACCATCCCCATGTATGTCCCCTTTATGTGTCTGTCCCTATGCCTCCATGTACATAATTTCCCCTCTGTTGCTCTTATCTTCCTGTGTCCAGATTTCCCCTCTCTTCCTCACCGATGTGTCTCTTCTCTGCAACTCCATCTAGCTTCTTTCCCTCTTCCCTCCCCCCTCCCCCACTGCTTCCAGCATCTGGCTCACCTGCCTGTCCTCCTCTTTCTTTCCTACTGTGGGTTTCTTTCTCTCCCTCTTCATTCCCTTGGCCCAGCATCTCTTTCCCTTTCACTCCCTCCTTCCTAGTGTGAGCCGGGAACACGCGCGTCCAGCAGCTCCCTCCCGCCCAATCGCAGCGTTCTACCATCTTCCTCCACCTCACCTTAGGTGCCGACTTTAATTCTTCTTCTCCCAACCGCACGCTTTCAATAAGCCACGCACACGCGGCTGCTTGAATTGTTGAATCTCTCTGATGCAACCGGAAACAGGAATTGCATGAGGAGAAGATTCTACAACTTGAGCAGCTGCGCGTGAAGCTGGGAGAATAAGAATTGAAGTCTGCACCTAAAATGAGGTGGAGGGAGCGAGATGGCAGGACGTGAGATGCGACGATCGGGTGGAGATGATGGACCGCGCGATCCGCGATTGCTTCACTGCGGAGACAAGACCATTCACTGCTCTACAGGGTAGTGAATGGCCTTGTCCCCACAGCGACCATTATTTTTTTCTCTCTCCGTTTCGGCGGGTTACCCGCGGCTAGCAGCAGGTAACAACCACCATGTCATTCTCTAATCAGAGTCTAAAGAATCTGCTTTTCTAAAGAATAGATGTGGATACTAGAACTCATGCTGTCTACAAGATTTGTAAATGACCATGTGAATTTCAAAGAATCATTTGGCAGGTTAGGATTGTTCAGTCTGCAGGAGAGATGAACTGAGTATAGCATAGACTGTAAAATCATGAAATGTTTCTTTTGAAAAAAATAAGACTAGGTGCCATTCCATGAAATCATCTGGTAATGGGTTTAAAACATTTGTGTGTGCAAGTAAGCTATGGAATTTATTGCTTAAAAGATGTAATTAAATTTAGTACAGTAGTCTGTCTAGATTTAAAAAAAAAAAAGTGTGGACAAGTTTTGGAATACAGGTCAATTAATTTTTAGCCAGAAAAGTTTGGGGAGTGCCATCTCTTCTGCTGGGAGTTGAGTTAGGAGTAGGAACCAGATCTCCCCATTTCATCATGTAGAGTGGCATATGGTGATACTCTTTACAAATAAAGGGATTTTTTTAAAGCTTTAAAATTGTATGAGATGGCAATGTTAGTAACAGGCTCACCCTTAATATCATTATTTGTTAAGATTTGAACTGCACAAGTGTGTGGAGTCTGTTTTAAAATTTTCAATTAGTTATAATTGAAGCGGTATGAACACACAAAAAAATCTGTTCTTTATACATGAAAGTTTAGTGACCATTGCTGTTGCTTGCTTTGAAGTTTTAGCAACTTAAAAATAAAATGAATTAAACACAAACTGGAGTTGTAGTATGTTGTTGACAGTAGGTAGACCAACTGCCTTGTTTTTTTCTGAGTGTTCAAATGCTCTTGCTTTGTTTGAGTGGGCCATATTCTGGTACCGTACCTCACTAGTACTGAAGTAGATGAAAATTGGTTGACTTCTAGTCATTTGCCAGAAAGTTGTAGTCTCAATCTCAATTAGACACAAATCAGCTACCATAACTTGACAAAGAGCATGGTAAGATGTGGGGGGGGGGAACATTCAGGTCTTTATCTACCGTCATTTACTATGTTACCATGTGTTTGTCCACTTCATGGAAAAATGAGAAATGGAGGAAAGAAGAATCCATGGGAGGACAGAGAGCTGGGATAAGAAGATGCTAGGGGATGAAGAGAAAGGGACAGGGAGATATAGCCTGACCAGTGGAAAGAGGGAGGGGTATTCTGAAAGTGGTGAGCCATTTGTATGAGGTCAAAAGGGAGATGACAAGATGAATAAGAGTATGGAGAGAAACAGAAAGAAACACAGACATATATTCTACCGCCAGCGGGAGGCAGGGAGACAGAAAGAAAAGAAGAAAGACACAGGGACAGGGAGAGACACAGAAAGACAGACAGACAAAGGGGGCCAGGGACAGAAAGAAAGACAGCAGGACAGAGAGAGAGAGACGGAAATAAAGACAGACAGACAGACATATATTCTAGCACCCATTAATGTAACGGGCTAAAATACTAGTTTACTATGTTAGTTTGTCCACTTCATGGAAAAATGAAGCAATTGAGTGAAACTTTAAACTGTTTTTGAAGTTCTTCTGTAGGATGATTTGATTGTATCCTGAAATATTTCTTACAATTTTTCCAATAGCTCAAAAATACACAAATTGGTACTCAGTATACCAATACATTTCTGGAGAACCTATTCAATATTATATAAACAATGCAGGAAAAAGTGAATATAGATGTATGTTGCTAAAGAAATATTGCTATCAAGCAAAACCAACAATTTTCTGACCAATCAGTGTGAAAGTATTAACGCCAGAACTGCACACATTTGCGCTGGATGCACAAACAACTTCAGTGTTAGTGTATGCCGAAGAACAGTGCAAATTGTATTTAAATGTGATGAAATGATTCAGCTGATGATTGTGTATTCACTCAGGATGCTCAGAAAAAAGGTCATAAACTAATGCTGGCCTTAACGCTGAAAACATACTGCCATGTTGAGGATGGCATTCGGGTTTAGAGGAGAGGATTTTTTTCTGGTTTTTGGCTTCTTTTGAAAGGAGAAAAAAGCATCTGCAGCCTGTAGTGCTGATATTTTAAAAAAAAAAAAATAATGTCTGCAAGTTCAAGCAAAAGCCAGGGAAGTGAGGGCAGGCATTGGCTGGCACCTGTTTCCCTGTACTTTGGTGTGATCCTGTCAAAGATTTAAACTGCAGAAATTTGGGGGATTATATTTCATGGTGCAAGGGAATGGCACCAATGTGCTCTTGCACTTTCTGTTTTGTCTGATGTACACACACTTGTTTCACAGTAAGCACAGCTCTTATGCGCAAGCATCTGTTACATTCTTCCCCCCCCCCCCCCTTGCTTTCACGTCTAGTGTGCATAAAAATTGCAACCCATTTGCTTTGGACATTGATTCCAGTTTTCAGTGCTGCTCTTGCATGATGGGAGGAGCAGTCTTCTAGCGCCAGAGTTTAGAGCATCCTGCCCTTACAGCTGAGGTATTTTTCTTCCTGTTCCTGTCAGCAGTATGATACATAAAACTGCAATGTATAGTTAAGCAGAATTATGGGTCTGAAAATAAACACACACACACTTTTTTTCCTCCTAATATTTTTATATGTTGACAGTGATTAGGAAATTTTAGGGGTCTTTTACTAAAGATTAGCACATGGTATCTACAACAGGGCTCACAGGAATATAATGGGTCTTGTGGCAGATACCATGTGCTAATCTTTAGTAAAAGACCCCTTTTGTGTTTTGTCTGGTAGGGAAATATTGCAATTTGCTTTTATTTTAATTTTGTTGCTGGAGGGACTACTTTCAGGCGATAGTTTCTATAAGCATGATCTAGAATTCCCTGCAATTCTGCAATTAGAAAACGTATTTCTAAAAAAGGAAAAGAAAAAAAAAGGTTCCTACTTTTCTAAATAACAGCTGGATTTTTTTATGGTTCATGTCACAGTTGGAGTTAGCTTTACAGTCTCTAATTGTCTGCTTACATAACTAAGACTTGGTTAATATACAGCGGGTGATGGCTATAAAATGTCAATGCCAGTTTAACTATAGTCACCTAATGTGTTTGTTAAATACAATTTTGTTTTTTGTTCAAAACAATTCTATACACACTGTATGATTTAATATATCTTATTGCATCTCAGCTGTTAGAGCACCAGTTCTTATGTCCATGGTTAGATCTAGTAATCTCAAGATATCCTATTGCCAAGATTATTAAAAACAAACAAACAAAACACCCTTATGTTCAACAATCAAATTTTCAAGTTTAGGTAGAGCATTTCAAAATTTGTAATCATCCTTGTGGCTTTTACTTGCCATTCAGATACTGTAACTGTGTGATTTCAACAGCAGATTTGGTGTGGGTGGCTGAAGACTAGACTTAATATTGGCACTGGTTGTATACCTTGCTAATTAATGGCAATCTGGGCATAAATCAGATCGATATGGCTGTAGTGGGCCACAAAACAGCCAAAAGTTTGCACTTCTGTAATTGTATTTTATAAAATCTCTCGGTATAATATTTAACTTGTATGTGTTGAGCAGGTCCAATAAAAAAAAAAAAAGCCTTTGTGTCAGATACATTTTAAAATGGTTATGCTTTGGGAAGGGATGTTGTATTTTTATTTTTATTTTAAACTTGGAACATGCATGCTAGCTCTAGAAGTGGAAGAAATTTTCCATAACTTACGGGAACATTCATTGTTTTGAATTTTAAATGTTTTTGTTAAAATTGTGAAAATATGGAAGTTTTTATAGAACATTAAATAAACTGAAAATAAAGGACCCTTTGCGCTTTTGTTTCTGAGCTTAGATCAGGTTAGTGCTGTCAGACTTTTAGTGCACATAATGAGATTCAGTGGACATTAGCTGACCATTAGGACCAGTAATTTTTTATTCAAGTAATGGGATCAAATATAGAAACTGAAGAGACAATTTTATTAATCTTTTTGTTCTGTTCTTTTAAACCTCTTTTTTGAAAAGTAACTTTCATTCTATCTCAGCCCTTTCATTAATTATATTTGGTCCTCTATCAGTGGTTCTGAATTTTTTTTAGTTGCCTGGTGGGGGTCTGAAAGGAAGCTATTTTGTTTATCAATACCTCTAGACTGGCTTGTCTGGACTCCCTAGCAGGTGGAGTGATTGCTTTGTTTGATAAGAAAACTCACACTCTGCAGTGTTACAGTCCAGCTCGAGGCAATGATATATGTCTAGATACAGTTATACTACAAATTGGGGATAACTACAAAAAACTAGCTTTTAAAGTAAATAATACATACAATAATGAAGCACTTATTATATCAATAAACTATACTATATCACATAATGAAAGATTAGATTTCTTACCTCTGCTAATCTTTCTTGTAAATCTTCTCTGGAGGCTGAACACTAGGGATTTTGCATCCTTTCTAGCCTTGGCTGCATGGCTCACAATTAAATTTTGTCTCCTCCCTCTTAGGATACCTCCCTGGATATATTTCTCATGAGTCTCAGTTGGTAGCAAAGCCAGGTAGATCTAGCACAAACAGGAAACACAAGAAAAGAGAGAGGGGTGCAGGAACTCCCCGCTGTTCATGATAAACAATTACGTAACCTTTAAAAGGTAACCTGTTCAGTGTAGCCTTAGATGAAGAATCACCCAACCACTGGTAAATCCATAGCATTCGCCAAGTGGAAACTAAGCTCCCAGCTTAGCAAAAACTTTCAAGATGTTTTAGAGTGTGTCTGCCTAATAATTCACCCCAGATACCAGGAAGTCGAGGTCACAAAGGACAACCTCCTCGGGATCCTGACGGAGTTTGATGTGACATGTCCAGGCCACAAAAGATGTGGCCGCTGCAACTCACACACCTGCCGCAGCGGAATCAAAAAGACGCTTGAGAATAAAATCCACTCTTCTGTCCTGAACATCCTTCAGGACAACCTCTCCATCAGAGGGTAAAGAGGTATGCTTAGTGACCTGAGTCACAACCGAATCCACCTTGGGATACAATTTCGCCATGGCGCTAGCGCATTTCAGGGGACCTTCGGGGACTCCCAAACCTCTAAGAGCATTTCCGCTAATTCCATATTATCCGGAAAAGTAAAGGAGAGCGGAGGCTTAGAACTCATGACTGAACATTCTGTCTGAATGGCTTGGTCTGAATCAAGTTTCAGTGTCTGCAGTGACTCCAAAATAAGGTCAGGCAGCTGGCTAGACTGAAGAGCCTGTGCATGGTCTGGTAATCCCCCAGGGTCTTGGAACCCACTGTTCTGGGGTATTCCCAAGATCCGCTAAGTTAGCCATGTCTGCGGACTCCATCGAGGAAAAATGCAACAGCAAAGGCACAGAAACTGAAGAAGGAATCCAGAGGTAGAACAGACTGCTGCACTGGAGTCTGAGTGGGAGAGACAGGCATAGCCCTTTTTCTCATAAAAGCCTGATACATCATGTCTACAAATTCCAGTGGAAAATAGTCACCGGCGGCAAGAGCCACTCTGCGTGACTCAGATTTGGAATACTTAGATTTATGAGAATTTTCTCCGGAACTGCACTTACGTTTTGCAGAAGTGTCCTCCATGCCCAATTCTGGCATCCCTGATGCAGCAAGTAGGGCCTTTCTGGAGAAGGGTGGTGTGGACCAAGGCACATGTAATGCATAGCTGCAAATCAGTTAGCCATCTGCCACATTTAACAGCATGAATCCATGCCATTCCTATCCTGAGGAGGCCATATGTGAAGTTTGGAGCAAAAACGAAGCTTCTAAGTCCAAAAAATACACTTTCAAAAACTTTAAAGAAAATCCAAGATGGCTGCCGCAGGTGCCAATTTCGCCCTAAAACAGCCTGGGAAAAACACAGGGAACTTGGAAAAACGGCAATTTTACAATTTTACAGGTGGGGGGGACCAGGGCATGCAGGAAAACCACCCAAAACCCTGATTTCAACACACACACACACAAAATCGCCAAACTCAGGGTCACACAGACACCTCTAAGACATGTGCTGCAATGCAATTCAATACACAATGCAAGCAAAGGAGATCAGTACCCAGGAGCTGATAAAACTGGATTTTCAGGTCTTCTGACTGTCTCACCTTCTCTGCCACCTTAGATAACGACCACCATGACCCTGTAGGAAAATTAGGGAAGATACGCTGTCTGGTTCCGATCCCAGCATACCTCCAGGGAACTGCAGCTGTCTGCGCTGTACTCCTTAATGGATGAACCCGGGGTGAGATGGCTCCTGATCCAATCTAGAGGGCAGCTAATAGGGCACCCCCCTCCCCCCCCCAGAAACAGACAATATTTACTAAAAGTCTGCGATCTCCTGCCAAAGGATCACTCCCACAGCGTGGATCGCAGTACTTGGGCAATACCCGCAGTACAGAACAAATTAAAAGACTAGAAATTGAAAAATAAATCACAAGCAGAAGAGACAATAAATCCAGCAGCAAGGCTGCAGGAACAAACTGAGACTCATGGGAAATATCCAGAGAGGTATCCTGAGAGGGAGGAGACAAAATTTAATTGTGAGCCCTGCAGCCAAGGCTAGAAAGGATGCAAGATCCCTAGTCTTCAGCATCCAGAGGGATTGTACAAGAATGAAATAATATACAAAAACTTTATAAACAATATATTCAAAATCATATAGCCCACCAACACAACCAATAAGACAGTAGACATCCTTGAAATGACAAATATTTGAAAATGTGAGCATCTCTTTGGTGTGAAATTTTATTAAGATTTCTCATTTCAAGGATAATGTCTACTGTCTTATTGGTTGTGTTGGTGGGTGGTTTTCTAGGGGGTTATATGATTTTGAATAGTGTTATATTTATAAAATTTTTGTATATTATTTTATTATGTGATAAAGTTTATTAAGTGCTTCATTATTGTTTGGATACAGTTGTAGCCAGAGCCTACTTTCTCAAGAAAAGGTTATAGGGCTTCTAAACCTATAAAGCCACATTGGCAGTGCCTATTCTCCCATGGTTCACAGTCTCTTCCAGAGATTTGAGCCACTAAGAACTGGAATTATTTGTATGTTGAGTGAGCCACCAAGTCTGAAACACTATTGGATGAGGAAGCAACACCACATGTTCTCTTAAGGTTGCCTGTTTTGACAATGTTTTTCCATGGTCTGGGGTACATACAGTACATGGTCCCTTTATGCACATAAGGCACTTTCAATGGTGTCTCCCCATCAGCTGCCTAAAACTCTTAATCCATCTTTCTGTAGTGTGCATACATTTTGATTGTACTTTTTTCAATAGCAGTTCAAAGTGGATTATATTCATGTACCCTAGGTATTTTCTTGTTCCCAGAGAGCTCACAATCTGTCTGTACCTGAGGAGTTAAAAAAATAACTTGCCCCAGGTGAGAAAGGGACTCAACTTGCTTCCCTGATTGCAA
Organism: Geotrypetes seraphini; assembly: GCF_902459505.1. Classification (NCBI taxonomy): domain Eukaryota; kingdom Metazoa; phylum Chordata; class Amphibia; order Gymnophiona; family Dermophiidae; genus Geotrypetes; species Geotrypetes seraphini. The sequence continues at coordinate 91,825,744 of NC_047091.1, read as the reverse complement.
GTCTGGTGCTGTAACCACTTGGCAAGTCTACACCTATGTCATACATATTCACTAAACTTACAGAATATGCCTTGTCTGGGGTAAGGGGGAATTTCCTTAATGTCACATTCAAGATGTTTTGTCTTCATAAACAAGCACGGGGGGTGGGGGCATTAGAATCTTTTCTATAAGTAAATGATTGTGTAGGAACTTGGCACAGTTTCTATATTTGGTACACTGTGCATTCCTTCAGGTAGGCTATCTTCCTGGTCACCACAACCAGCTTGTGTACTTGAGCTGCATACTGGGCCACTACCACTATGGTTCCTCAAGATACTAGCCAGTATCTCTTCATGCAGTGGAGTCTTTGTGCTCTGGCTCTAGCAGAGAATTAACCATTTTAAAAAATCACTTCAAATAAGGTATTGCCAATTGGATGAAATAACACCATCAGCTGCGCAGTCTAGGATGTTGACCTATTAGAACTGAGGTTGAGCTAGACACTAAAGATGGTTTCCCACAGTCGAATTCTGTCCTCATGTCATTCTCGAGTCTTCACATATTCTCCTGCCTTTTAGGTCTCATGATCATTCTAGCACAACTCTTTTGAACCTCCCTTTGAATTACTGGGTGTGGTGTCTTACAAATATCTCCTGTTGAAGACTTTAGAACTATGACAGCAACACAAAGCATCAGTAATCTCAGTACAGTGATGCCTTGGAATCCAAACTTAATCCGTTCCAGAACCATGTTCGAGTTCCAAAGCATCTCAGTACAGTGATGCCTTGGAATCCAAACTTAATCCGTTCCAGAACCATGTTCGAGTTCCAAAGCATCTCAGTACAGTGATGCCTTGGAATCCGAACTTAATCCGTTCCAGAACCATGTTCGAGTTCCAAAGCATCTCAGTACAGTGATGCCTTGGAATCCGAACTTAATCCGTTCCAGAACCCTGTTCGAGTTCCAAAGCGTTCGAGTTCCAAAACAATTTTTCCATTGAAAATAATAGAAACTGGATTAATCCATTCCTGGGTCTCACAAACGGAAATTGTAACAGTAAATACACTGGATTTTAAGGTACAATATTAAAAAATACAGTGGTACCTTGGCGGGGGCTGTACTGCAGGGTGCTCATGTCACTGCGGGTTGTGCGGGTGGTGATGGTGCACCCCGGCTACATCAAACCGCCGTCACCGAGCCCGGATAGGCACCGTTGGCCCTGCGGTTCCTGGATGCTGCTCCCCCTCCTCTGGGACTCTAAGGTGCTGGCCCACTCCTACCGGACTCACCACAACTCCCATGCTCACCCCCCCCCCCCCCCGAGGCCACCGGCGCTGCTCCCTCCCTTTGCGATCGCCTCCTCCCCCACACACATTGACCGGCCCTGTCCTTACCGTGCATCGCCGGTGTTAGTGCCTGCCACTGGTTTTCTGCTGGGCTGCTGCTGGGCCTTGAGCATCTGCGCAAGCTTAAGGCCTTCTGGATCTCACCCTCTCCGAGATTGCCCCCCTTACCCCAGACAAGGCATATTCTGAGATCCAGAAGGCCTTGAGCATGCGCAGATGCTCAAGGCCCAGCAGCAGCCAAGCAGAAAACCGGCGGCAGGCACTTTCTAACACTGGCGGCGCACGGGTAGAAACATAGAAACATAGAAAAAAGCAGCAGAAAAGGGCTATAGCCCACCAAGTCTGCCCATTCCAAGTATCCCCTCCCCTGAATTTACTCCCTTAAAGATCCCACGTGAGTATCCCATTTTCTCTTAAAATCCGTCACGCTGCTGGCCTTTATCACCTGGAGTGGGAGTCTGTTCCAATGATCCACTACTCTTTCGGTGAAGAAGTACTTCCTGGAGTCGCCATGAAACTTCCCTCCCCTGATTTTCAGCGGATGCCCTCTGGTGGTCGAGGGTCCCATGAGCCAGAAGATATCATCTTCTGACACAATCGGAATACAGGAAATGATTGGAGATGCTGGTCCCTGGCAGCTGGTAACCTCTTCTACAGGCAAGCAAAGAAACCCCCCCCCATTCTCACTTTCTTCTTCTTTTTCTCTCAAACAGGGCAGTTCTACACCAACCCCACAACTTTCCCTGAAGAACAGATTTCACGTCCTTCAAGAAGGAACTGTCGAGGATGAAACAGAG